>NC_067113.1:25349447-25990385 GCF_021347895.1 Acanthochromis polyacanthus
GGACATTACACTATTTTTACTGTATTTAAATCAGCAAAATATTATTATTTTAAAAAATATTGTCCATTTAAAATATTGAAAAATTATTTATATGAAAGATTAATATTTTTAATGCTATTCTACAGATTTTGTGTTTTGTTAATTTACAGATAATATCTAATAAATTCACAAAAAATATATTAATTTACATTTACAGGCCAAAACTATTAATGTCCACATAAAAAGTACATACTTTAACAAAAATCCCCCCCCCCCGTTTACAGTGTGTGACCATGAAATTAGACTGTATTACTGATACTCTATTTAAATCAGCAAATAATGTATATTTACCTTTATTCTCTCAATTTCTGAAAAGTGTTTTTGAATCTGACAGTGTTCTAATGTTTTCTGTTGCATTTTTCATGGGATCCTATTTTTTAACAGCGTAGCTTAATTCCATTATTAGTCCATTTAATCTTGATTACTGCTTTTTTTTTAATGTACTAGTTGTAGTTCCTCTTCCTCATTGTGATTTGACAACATGTTTTCTGGACATTTAAGTAAAAAGTAAATGAGAAGTAACCACCTTTATCTGTGAGACATTAAGGGGAAAATGTCTGTTTTTTTGGTGTTGTGTTTTTTTCCCCCCCATTCATTTAACCAGGAGGTCTCATTGAAGCTTACAAAAGAGAATGAAGGTCTGATAACATTTAGGCTTATGCGAATTAAAACAGTTCCGAATGTGATTTAAAAATATCAGCAAACTCAGACAAATAAATTGAGGTTAAAGATGACTTAATGACTCTAAGTGAGCCGAGAGGTGGACTGACTACAGAATTTAAAAATCTGCTTACTGACATCTTTACAACTCTGAAAAACACTTGATTCTCTGAAATCCACACAAACAAACGTATAAAGGCGGTTTTAGAGGAAGTCGCATGCAGTTCGTACGCAGCGAGGTTGCTAGGTAACCAGTGGAGATGCTACACATTGAAACACACTCGTTCTGAAACCACAAGTTCTGCTCTTTAGAGGTCATCTACGCAGCAACTGGTTTACCAGCAGCGGCTATCTGGCAATCTGCAAGTTGGAACCTAATTCAAACGGCAGATTTTTGAATTAGAAAAAGTCTTGTTTGTGCAAAATGTTTAGGAAATCACAAAACATCCTTTTGGCAGCTTATTGAAAGACTGTACTTTGAACTTTATCTAGAAAGTTTTAGAGAATGTTATCAACCTGTACAAGATTTCCTTCGCCCTTCTTTTTTTCTTTCCGTCCTCATTACTCCTTTCCTTCCCTGTCCCTCCTCAGATCCTTCCTTTTCTTCTTTATCTAATGGAAAAATCCCCAAAAGTGACACCAAACTCCAGTATTAGCTTGTAATGTGATATATAGATTACTTCTACTAGAGTAAAGTATTTAGCACAGCTGGACAAAACTGTCAGAAATACTTTGGTGGACCGCAACATCATCATCATCCTGCTGACATTTTACACGTCAAATTCTACTTTCTCCAGAAACCTTTACCTCTGCAAACAATGTAATAATTGGTCTCCCGCCTCGTTTCCAAAGAAAGACGGACGCGCACACACAGAGTTTCTGCTGACTTTTTGTCTTCGGTAACACAAACGTCCACGGGAGAGATAAAAAAGGAAAAAGGGAAAGTATTGTTTTACGCTTTCATAATCTCCTCTGGCAAGAGCAAACCCCCGATTCCACTTTGAGAAAATAAACACAATGGAATTTGGGATCAGACACAAGTACAACTTCCCCTTGACCTCTGACCCAGCAGGAAGGGGGAAGTGTTCCTGTTATTCAGCTCTCAAGATGAGCACATGCTGCGGGGGGGGCCACGCTGTTGGACTCCCAGGAGCCGCTCGACTTGAGGAAAAATGGAACAACTGGGACTTTTGTTGGGAACCGAATCAGAAACGGGTAACGGCGATGTGTGTGAACATTTGTCTGAGGCCTGTATGTCAAATGTCAGCAGTGGACTGTGAGATTTGTGCAGTTCGATGGCTAACAGGGTTTTGTGACTGGTGTTGCACATCACACCGAGGTGGTCAGAAAACCAATATTTGACTTACGGAAAGCCTTCTTTTGTTTATTTTGGCAACTTTTCTTATCCTCATTTCTGTTTTTTTTTTCTCTAAACTGCATTCCCCAGAAATGACCTCAGAAAGAACAGCAAGAAAGCAACACTGTCGAGATTTCTGTTACAGGTTTTGCTGAAAAAGTTTTTGTTCTTTCTGGAACATCTTCTACTAAATCCAGGAAAACTGCTGCTGCATTGCTTCCTGTGAGGCTGGGAATTTTCCCTGGGAAATTCCTACACAACAATGAGTGATAAGAGGCTTTTTCTTGTATATACAACAGCAAATTGTCAATTTTATGAGCTCCGATTAGCTAAAACACTAATGACTTTATGAAGCAAACACTGTATGTACATAAAAACCTGTAATATAATACCTGATAGAGTCATTCCAGGTGTCATCAGATATTGACTGGTCTTTTTTTAACAATGGCCTTCTTTTGTGCTTATCTGCTTAGATGGAGGGTGAGTTAACACTATGCATTAGTGCGACTTTGACCTTTAATTAAACTTACTATAAAAAGGCTTTTGGAGGCAGGTAAATAGCTTAAACGTTCTACTAAGTGTTCACACAAATACGCTAATGGAAGCTACTTGGAGTTTGGTTCAGGGATATTATCGATCAATCAATAATTAAATGAACAAAAACATATGAAAAGCATGCTAACCATTAGGGCAGTTAAACTTGCATGCACTTTAGCTGTAGTACCTGATTTTGCCACCAGGTGGACACTCTTACAGTTAAACACTGCATTGACCATAGCATTCAAAATAACCATATCAGGACTCAGAATATTGTCCAGTTAGTTAGTTTTCTGTTACTAATTAATCGACTTATGATTGGTACAGTTGCCAGTTTTTGGAAAATTGTTCAAAATTTGCTTCTCTAGTTTGGTGTCTCGCCTGAGGACACTTCAGCACATGGAGGAGCCAGGATTGAACCGCCAACCTTAAAATTAGTGGATGACCCACTTAACCACCTGAGCAATTCCCAATTAGTAAAAAACATTGTCAATAAGTGAACTACTATGTATAATAATGTGTAAATTCTACCTATACCACCCATTTGTTGTCTGAAACACAGAAAAATATCAGAAAATATACCCCATCATATTGGAATAACCATTATAATGTCCTGTGTGTTATGACAAAACAAACATTCGCTGAATCAGAAAATTGAATGAGTCATACTGATTATGTAGATGCGTATTGTGGGCCTGAACAGGTGTGTCAGGAGATTTTCAGGTCAGTTGTAACAAAGAATATAGGTTTACTGGGTTGCTCTACATTGTTCCATTTTGTTTATGGTTCAGTTTCTTTGTTGTTTTTATTACTCCGCCAAGGAAAGCGACAGAGTTATGTGATGATCTGCATTGGTTTTTCTGTCTGTTAGCAGCATTACTCAAAAACGGATTAACTGATTTAGATGAAATTTTCAGGGAAGGTCAGAAATGACACAAGGACCAAGTGATAAGATTTTGGCAGTGATGCAGTTTATAGTCTGGATTTGTTAATTATTTATGTAGTATTGCGAGATAGCGGCATGGTGTCACTGTAACTGAGACTCCAAGTTAGGAGCACATGATTGCGATCTTACTACAAATCGACTTTTGCGGACCACCCTTTTTTATGGTTTCATACATCAGAAATCATACAATAACTGAGCATTCTTGGGGGAATACTGCACTCTCTGAGTGCTTTTCTTGTTTGCTTATATGACAGCCAGACTATTCTTCATAGTTTTGCATCTATTGGAGAACGGTCTGACTGCACCTCATTATCATTCTGCAATAGGGGGGAAACCAATAACAACCATTTAAGCCCAGGATGCAGCAGCAGTGCCCCTGCAAAATAGCAACGAGGAAATGTTTTGGTAGAATATTTGCACAAAGGCAGTTGAGCTCTGTTGATGCAAATCTATAGCAAAACATGAAAGTTTCTATAAGTTTCCCATATTGAATGGAATTTTCAGAATTGTTACATGCAGATAGCAGAAGAGGAAGTAAAAAAAACTGCATGACATGTGCAGTGAAAAAAATGGTAGATTTATACTTGATGTCCACATTCGGTGGGTCACACTACCTTTATTTCAGAGTAGTGAAGCTTTGAGATCATGAGTGCAGTATAGGGTGCAACTAAAAGGTTGCTGATGCTAAAAAAAAGAAGCTCTGAAAGGAAATTTGAAGATCGCCATTACATTTTTTTTAACTGCATTATTACAATTATTGCTAGAAACATGCAGTAGGTGTGTGATATTGCAAAAGACATGCCCTCATTTCACACTCCTGCAATTATGAGGCAATACGACTCCAATTTTATAAGTAATTAGTTGTCATAATGTCTACCCAAACAAAAGGAGTGTTGCCGCGTGAATGTAATTAAGTAGATTCTTTGGGTTTGTTTTTACAGCGCACAAAGAAAAAAACTGAAATAATTCTTCCTCTCTCAAATAAAACTGCCACAGCACCAATTTGACCTTCTAAAACTACAATAAATTCAGTTGCACAACACAAAACCAGTGTGTGTATGACGTATGTCAATGCACATCCAAGTTTCTCTTCCATTTTCACACTGGAATGTCAGGAGCACAAGTCAACACTTCCCACTCAACTCTGACACGTATTTGGCAAAAGCAGACAAAGTGTATGTGAGCGTTTATGTGTCGGGAACAGTTGGAGGAACATCTCATACATGTCGGCAAATTGTCAGAGTGGCACATAAATAAAATTCTGCAGAGACAAACAACAACAGCTGCTGTCAGTCGCCTCTTTTCCATGACAGTTCGCTCACAAAACTTCTTCTCACAGCGCTTTAAACAAGACCCAAGCAATGCGTAGTTTCACTTCCTTTTTGCTAGTTTTCACCAAGACAGGAGGTTAATTTTGTGCCATTTCTGTGTCATTTCACACATTTGGAGATCCAGTGAGTGAAATAATCTGTTAGTCCGTCAACAGAAAGTTAATCTGAAACCATTATGTTGCAGATTAATCATTAGAATAGGTTTTCAAGAGAAAATGTCAAATAAATATGAACTGTTTTCAAGATTTCTATGGCAGGAAATTGAATATGTTTAAAATTTTGGTTTTGTTTGATGTGATAAGTTGTCAGCTTCTGCATTTTTTTCCCAATCATTTTCTTACTACCTATGGACAAAGCAATTATTAACAAATAAATAAATGTCAGTATTGAAAATAAGCATAAGTCACAGCTTGTTAGATAGACAATATTATATAATATCTGCAATAAAATGTCCAAATGCAGAATTTTAAACAAGATTTTTTGTTTTTATTTCATAATTTTAAATAAGAAAATCAAACCAATAGCATAAATAGAATTTGATCATGTTTATCCTTCATTTTTCACAAAGCATTTTTCAATGTTTTGCACTACTTACTCACATTTCTAACCACTTTACCCAATTTTATCCTACAGTAAGATCTTATTTTAGTTGAAAATGTAAATTTAATTATTCAAAATTCTTTTGTAATGCCTTATTATTAATGCAACATATGGTATTTAGAGGTTTTCAAGTTCAGAAAATTCATATGATAACAAATCTAAGATTAAAAATCATAAATTTTTAACACTAAAAGATATTATGAGGATTAAAACACCTAAGCTTAAAAGCAAATAAATATTTAATGTGTTCTCTCACAGATTGGCTTCTTGATTAACTACCGATATGACAACGCTCTCAGTTGTGTAAATGTACGTGGAAGTGAAGCGTCCAAGCTCCCAAAACAGTTTCTGAACTGCTTATCTAAAAAAACGTTGGTTCACTTCTTCAGATAAAGCAAAAAGGAGTAACCAGAGTCATGTCCAGTCATTAAAGAGTGATGGTGAAGCTGTGACCCTCAGTGACCTCTGCGGAGCTAAAAATCTGCCCCAACAGCTGGACTCGCTCTTGCTGACAGACAGCTGGATAAAATGAAGCTCTTCAGTTTCTCTTTACACACCAACAGCAATAAAAATGAGACAAACAGCATCAAGACGGCGTCAAAGCTGAGAGCAGTGAGTTCAGGCGGTTACTTGAGGTTTGTGCGGTCAACAAATGGAAACGCAAGCGTGTCCTAAACAGAAGAGCAACATTTGAAGAAGCAGTTTGACATTTTGTAAAGACATTCATTCAGGGTTTTTTACACAGATTATCTTGTATTTGTGCTGTAAATATGAAACTTGGCAAACGGCGGCTTAGTTCTCATAAACACTTAGTCATTTCTGCACAACAGCTGAGAACGACTCCAAGAAAAACGGCCTTTCTCTACCACTGTTTCTGCAACAGCTTGAGATTTAACATCTTAACTGAGCTTTAGAGGTGATGTTGGGCAGATTTCTACATAAATCCAGGCTGTTTCCTTTCATTTCCAGACTTGCTGAGCGTCACCGTACACATGCGAGAGTGGTACCGTTTTTCTCATTTACTTTTTGGCAAGAATTAGAATAAACATCTTTCCAAAATGTCAAACTCTTCCTTTTAAGCATTGCTCTTTCTTAAGAAACCTTCTGGTTGCCAGGTTCTTTGCTAAGCTAAAATAAACTCAGCTGACACGTTGCTGGCTATAGATTGTTATTTAGACGTGATCAGCGTATCGATCTTCTCGTCTAACTTTTGGCAAAGCGTATTTCTCCAAAAATGTTAACCTATTCCTGGCAGGATACGCAAAACTCTGATTTGTTGTTGGAAATATCATGAATATACGGTATATATATTTAGGTCAGAGTCCAGAGATATAAAAGAACAGATGCAGAAAGTGAAACAAAAAAAAAAAGGATGTACATAAATGGAGCAAACACTGTATATCGTCTAACTTCGATTTCTGGTTCTGCACGAGTGCACAAGTCACTGTTTTGTCAACTTGCATATGTTGTTATATATGTCCATCTATTGTGTGCAGTGGTGACAAATACTGGCAGGATGGAGGTTTGACTGCAGGGAGGAAGAGAGAGGAATAAAACCCACTGCAGATAAGTTACAATGTGGACATTCAGCACATTCCTGCCGTATCTCACACACACATACACACACTCACACGCACAACTTCTGCAACTGAGGAGGATCGAACCTGACGATAGTTTAGTGGAACACACAGAGCACCAGGAGATTAGTGCTGTGAGGGCGAAGGGTTAGCGCAATCGAAAAACAGCAATGGAGAAGAAAAAGACATGCAGATGATAAAGTGTTTGTTTTTTCCAGCAATAAAAGTCTGTTTTCGTAAACTTTATGTGAGGATAAATCACGTAGGAAGAGCTGGAGAATACATTTACATGACATCTTAATCTCATACACATTATTTATAAGCTCTTTTTTTATTGCTCTCTCACAGATGAGGATTGCACTTTCAGTTTTGTGTTGTCCATACACAATGACAGTACAGATATATTGATTAATATTGGTATTAATGTGCTATTTTTTTTCTGTCACTCCAATTAGTGAAACCAAACCAGTTATTCAATTAATCCACGAGATTGCTGACTAAATTCAGAGCCATTTTAGTTATCGTTTAATCATTTTACTCATTTTTCAGTGAAAACATCCCACATTTGATAGTTTAAATTTCTGAAACAAGACAATTTATTGCTTTACTACATGTAGAATATAGAGTAAGCTGAACGTTTGGAGTTTGGGACAGTTGATCAAATGAAATAAATAGTGTGACAACTTCAGTCAGGACTCTTGGAATCCAAAATCCTGTTTTATGGCTGCAACCAACATGCTTTCCTTTCAGCTTATTAAGCATCATTTGAATAATATGAAAAATAATAATCACAATTTCCCCAAGTCCAATGTGCTGAGACAAATGAAGTCTAGTTTTGACAAACCAACAGTCAAAAATCCAGATTAACTACAAGGAAAAAGAGCATATTTGACCAATTGAGAAGCTGAAACCAGCAATTTTTCTTGATATAAACATAGCTCAAACTGATCTTCAAAACAGTTGTTGATTTGTTTTCTTTTAAATCAGCTCATTAGTTAAATGATTTATTGTTTTACCTGTAATTCGGTCATTCCATTAGAGTTGCAATACCTAATCAATTAGCTGTTGACTATAAAATTAATCCATGAATTGGAGTCATTTCTCAAGGAAAAAAAGTCTAAAATCTCTGAAGCAGCCTTCTTAAATGTGGCTTTTTTCTGATTTCTTTCCTCCTCTCTGAAAGCAAACTTACAATCTTTGAGTTGTGGACAAAGCAAGACATTTGAGAAGGTCATCTTGGGCTTTGGAAAACACTGATTGACATTTTTCACCCATTTCTCAGAAAAATGATCGAATAACTGGTCAGATAATTGAGAAACTGACTAATAGATTAGTCAACAATGTCAACATCGCTTGCAGCCTCAATTTGAATTATAAATCATATTTGTGTTTTAAGTGTTTCCTTCAGCACAGACAAGGATTTTTCTCTGATTATCTCATCTATCAGCAGCTGAATTTACAGGTAATGTACATCTTTCCTGCTAAATGTTGCAACAGTGAGATCAGACTACAGCCACCATGACTGATTTCTATCATCGTCACACTTCTCCAGAACGCCGGTGAATCTTAAAACAAACCCTTTCACTTCCAAAAAAGCCATATGACTGACTGCCACCTTACACAAGTCTCACTTTCACATCGGATTGTGAGATGATTAGTCACGCAAATGATTTGTCAACTGAGAAACTTAGTCATTATAATTAACGCTTGAAAAATGATGCCTCATCTCTGATTTCACAAATGTGTGCTTTAATGTTGAATCAGCAGCAGTTATTTCTACACGTTTGCATTCATCCACGGAGGGAGGGATGACTCTTGTAGCTGTTGGTGTGAAAATGGGTCATGTTTTTTTAAAAATTAAATCGGCCAATAAATAAGAAATTCTCCGAGTTCTTCTACTTTTTTCCTCAACAAAATGCATAAGAACAGGGCCAGTGGAGGTCTCCAAGGTGAACACTTGAAGAGAGCAGAGCGGTCATTATCATTCCTTCCTGTCAGTCACCAGATGTGATCACAACTGGATGCAAAAAGAAAGAAAGAAAGAAGACAAACGCTGAAACCATCAGTGTCTTTGGAGCTTTCACAGGGATTCCTCTGCTTTTAAACCCCATATTTTACCACCTACAAGCACAAAAATCAACTCAAATGAGAATCCAGCATCAGTGTCTGCCTCTCATCTTTCATCGTCTCTGCTGCAATCTCACTTTGTCTGAAGGTGTGACACTAACTGATGGAAGATGCCACTTCGGAGTGCGGAGCAAGTCACAACAAGTCGGTTTTTGTAGCCCACCCTCAACACAAACACACACACACACACCTGGCCTAGCATTTCCAAAACAGGATTTAAACTGTCACAGAGAGGGAAATTCATTGACAATGATCTTTGCTCTTCCTCCAAACCTTTTAAAAAAGAAAAAAAATAAAAGAGGCCACTGAGTGCAGGAAGAAAAACAAGACAAAAGGTATGAATGTATCCACAGAGAGTGGACATTTTTCCTTGAGATGCACACACATGGAAGAAAACTGCACTTTGTGGCAACGGCACTGAGATAAGAATGCACATGTCCTATCTAAACCCGAATGATTCAGGTGGAGAAATCAGTGACACCCAGAGAAAAAGGCAAAAGTCCCAGCAGCATTCTTAGTAAGTGTTGTGAAAGATTCTGGTCGGCTTGTTTGAACAAGATAGGCACTGGTGATGACTTGTGGAGTTTAAAGTGTTGCACACTTTAAGATCACTGCCAAATCTGCTTGTTTTTGCGAGAGAGCAAGTCAGCTTTAAGATCTCGGGAAATGATTTAAGTTATTTTTTTTTAAAAGACACAAAACTAGTTAGGGACTTGTTCCAATCTTGCAGAGAGACATGAAGCAACATGTGGATTATCTGGAGTCTATGAATGTAGTCTTGTTAGGTAACCTAGTGCTTCACTTACAAACGTCTCCATAAAATCATTTTTTGTGTCTTGTTACTGATTTATTCGAGTTAAGTTTCACATTGAATCAGCTACAGAGTGAAACTAACCATATTTTCAGCCATATTGTCAGAGAACAAGGGGAGAAACTCACCAGCAATGACACAAAGAATATCCACCACGATCAGAATCAGCTTCTTCCCGTGTTCCGTCATGTTTCCACCGAGTCTTTCATAAATAAAGCGCGTTTTTTGGATTTTCTAGAAAGGAGGTAGAAAGAAAAGCGCACGGCGGAGTTTTGGAATCTAAGAAACACCTGGTGGACAAAGTACTATGAAGATCAGATAGACCTGCTCCTTCTTCCGCCTCCGAGTACCTGCCCTCCTGTCTGTCTGTCAGTCAGTCTGTGTGTGTGTCTGCCGTGTTTCAGGTGAGCAGCAGAGGACGCGCTCTTTCAGTCTGTCCTGCCCCCTTTTTACGCACAGGGGGGCGCGTCTGTCCGCACATTTACAAGAGGGTGAAGGAGGATTTGGCTTCCCCCAAAGTCTCCCTTTAGACTTGCGGGAAAATCCTCCCACAACTTTATTTCTACTTTCGCCTTCTCTGCTTCGAATCTATAAATCAAATCAAAGCTGTGAAATTCCGATCGTGCAACGTGATTGCATTTTTTTGGTCAAAGTTATGGCGCAACATAAACAACACACCTGACAGCTGATTTTTAATTATAAAGCTTTCAGTCTGTGACAGCAAAAACTGATCTAACCTGTTTGGATGATTTGATTCGTACATTTCCCACTGTGGCAACTAATAAAAACGCCATGACACGGATGCTTTTTTTCAGATTAAGAGCCATTTACAACGCTGAGAAGTACAGTTACTCAAGTACTTTAGGCTACTTTAGTACAATTTGTTAATATTTGTGTTTAAAGCATTTATCTTACATTTAAGTTTCAAATATTCCATTTTTTACTCCTGCATTTATTGACCAACTATTGTTACTTTAAGGGTTAATATATGACGTATATAATTCAATAATAATTAGTATCATTGTAATTATAATTATCTTTATTTTTAAGGCTTGTTTACCAGTTACAAAGTGCTTCACAGTGCAGCACAATAAAACAAGACAAGTCCTGAAATAGCAGCTTAATTTAAGTCTAAAATACAGATTAAAAAAACAACAACATGGTGGATGAAACCAACAGGCCAACAACCAACAAATTTTTTTTGAAAAACACTTGAAACAACACCAAAAAAAAACCTAATAAAATCTGTTAAACTGAAGTTAAAAGAAACCTAATCGACTCAGTCAATTTCATTTCTTCTGATTTCAAATTCATGCCTTAAAAGTAATCTGTAAAATTTTAATGATCAATCCTGAAACATGTTAGAGGCCAGTATAAAGAGGCTTTAGCTGGAGTGGCATGCTTGTGTTTCTTGGAACTGGCTATAACAAAGACTTCAAAGCAATATTTAAAGTTGTTGCAACATTTACGATGCCTATAAAAAGCATTCAACCTTGATATGTACAGTGCCTTGTGAAAGTATTTGGCCCCCTTGAACTTTTCAACCTTTCGCCACATTTCAGGCTTCAAACATAAAGATATAAAATTTTAATTTTTTGTCAAGAATCAACAACAAGTGGGACACAATCGTGAAGTGGAATGAAATCTATTTGAAATTTTAAACTTTTTTAACAAATATAAAACTGAAAAGTGGGGCGTGCAAAATTATTCGGCCCCCTTGCATTAATACTTTGTAGCACCACCTTTTGCTGCAATTACAGCTGCAAGTCGCTTGGGGTATGTCTCCATCGGTTTTGCACATCGAGAGACTGAAATTCTTGCCCATTCTTCCTTGCAAAACAGCTCGAGCTCAGTGAGGTTGGATGGAGAGCGTTTGTGAACAGCAGTCTTCAGCTCTGCCCACAGATTCTCGATTGGATTCAGGTCTGGACGTTGACTTGGCCATTCTAACACCTGGATACGTTTATTTGTGAACCATTCCATTGTAGATTTGGCTTTATGTTTTGGATCATTGTCCTGTTGGAAGATAAATCTCCGTCCCAGTCTCAGGTCTTTTGCAGACTCCAACAGGTTTTCTTCCAGAATGCTCTTGTATTTGGCTCCATTCATCTTCCCCATCAATTTGAACCATCTTCCCTGTCCCTGCTGAAGAAAAGCAGGCCCAAACCATGAGGCTGCCACCACCATGTTTGACAGTGGGGATGGTGTGTTCAGGGTGATGAGCTGTGTCGCTTTTACGCCAAACATATCGTTTTGCATTGTGGCCAAAAAGTTCAATTTTGCTTTCATCTGACCAGAGCACCTTCTTCCACATGTTTGCTGTGTCTCCCAGGTGGCTTGTGGCAAACTTTAAACAAGACTTTTTATGGATATCTTTGAGAAATGGCTTTCTTCTTGCCACTCTTCCATAAAGGCCAGATTTGTGCAGTGTACGACTGATTGTTGTCCTATGGACAGACTCTCCCACCTCAGCTGTAGATCTCTGCAGTTCATCCAGAGTGATCATGGGCCTCTTGGCTGCATCTCTGATCAGTCTTCTCCTTGTTTGAGGTGAAAGTTTAGAGGGACGGCCGGGTCTTGGTAGATTTGCAGTGGTCTGATACTCCTTCCATTTCAATATGATTGCTTGCACAGTGCTCCTTGAGATGTTTAAAGCTTGGGAAATCTTTTTGTATCCAAATCCGGCTTTAAACTTCTCCACAACAGCATCTGGGACCTGCCTGGTGTGTTCCTTGGTCTTCATGATGCTCTCTGCACTTTAAACAGAACCCTGAGACTATCACAGAGCAGGTGCATTTATATGGAGACTTGATTACACACAGGTGGTTTCTATTTATCATCATCAGTCATTTAGGACAACATTGGATCATTCAGAGATCCTCACTGAACTTCTGGAGTGAGTTTGCTGCACTGAAAGTAAAGGGGCCGAATAATATTGCACGCCCCACTTTTCAGGTTTTTATTTGTTAAAAAAGTATAAAATATCCAATAAATTTCATTCCACTTCACGATTATGTCCCAATTGTTGTTGATTCTTGACAAAAAATTAAAATTTTATATCTTTATGTTTGAAGCCTGAAATGTGGCGAAAGGTTGAAAAGTTCAAGGGGGCCGAATACTTTCACAAGGCACTGTATTTTTGGCATATGAAAGGAAGAAAAGCACCGGCGCATATAATCAAATTAAAATGGTTGAGGTTCATGTTTACAGCTCTACAGAGACGCTTGAATTGAAGCCTAAGTTAAAATATCTTTCGCACACATACTGATTAAATGATCCGGTCTATAAATAAAAATAACCTGCTTGGCTGAAAACGCAACTTCAAACACAAAAGAAGTAAGTCCAAACACTGAATCATCACACGGTAGATTCCCTGTTTTCATGTGACAATGGTGTTTCAAACATTATATTTTAATGCCTAAATGTCCAAAGAATGTCAAACTGAACACCAGGGCCGGCCCTAGGACTTTGGTGGCCCAAAGCAAGATTTTTTTGTGGCCCCAAAACATGCACAGGGCAACTACCAAATCACGTGCACAGCTTGTAATTGGGTTAAAACACACATGCACATGATTAACAGCATTAACAAATTTATGTTTTATTGGAATAAAGACAGGGACAAAATGCGAATCACACACTTATTGTGGTGTGGCCCCCTCTAGTGGATGTGGCTATAAACAATGGCATAGAGCCTTTATGCCAGCGGCCGGCCCTGCCGAACACCACTTCAGCTCTGAAGTAAACACATTTAAAAGCACTGCTGTTAAGGTGTCTTGCTGTACAGTCCAGCAGTGAGCAGCGTTTTCGCTATAGGTGGGCCGCAAATTAAAAGAAAAATCGGTCCACTTACAAGGAAGGCTCAACACAAAGCTGAACTGACAGAATGATAAGATCCATCCATAGTGCACAAGGGGTCACTGAAAGATTTGAAGTATGGAAATCATCTGATTCTTACTTTTGCAGCCATCAGATCTCAACCAAACTCAGCATCTATAAAAGACTTTTGGATGAACGTGCCAGATTTCCACCAGCATCATAAAAATATCTAATGAGGAAATATCTTCTTGAGGAATGTTGTGTCTTCTCTCCAGTAAAGTTCCAGAGACATGGAGAATAAACAAAAGGCAGCACTGAATCTGCATGGGAGCATGTCGTAGCTCAACACCGTATTAAGATGCTTTATGTTGGATTTTCCTTTAATTTGACATCCACCTGTACAAAAGTGGTCTGATTCAGAGGTCTGTGAGTTTTCACATCTTGCTGAAGCCAGAGATTAAAGCTGCAAGGGTGTAAAAATGTGTAATATATCAGGGAGAAAAGTGCAAACAAACAGAAACAGCTGGCGGAGAGAAATAACCTGAAATAAACAGGAAGATTAGACATGCAGACAGGTTGTAGGTTACATCAAAAGTTCTCCATTTATATATTTTTTTCTGCCGGGTGAACATTCACACACAAACAACAACCCAAAATTAAAGCTTTTAGTAGCATCTTGAGTTGGTTTCAGATGTATAATAGCAACATTCATAAAGGGCAGTGCACTTCAAGCAGAAAAATAAAACAGGAATCCTCAAAGTTAATTATGCAAGTAGCAGATTGTGTTATGTACGTTCCACAGCATTTAAGTTTTGGCTCAAACATACAGTGCATATATATATATCAAATGTGTGTCTGTGAAATGTCAAAAATAATATTTTTCCAAACTTTATAACGGCTCAAACACATTCAGAAATATAGCAATCAATCACAAATAACCGTGTCTCTAAAATATATATTTTACATTTCATCTAGTGAATTTTTTTCTGTACACACTCGAAAGTGCATCATATTTTCGATAATTACTGCCAGAAAGAAAATAAATGCATTTATTTCCCCAAAAATCGAAGTAGTTCTTAAATGCCTACTGATGCCAGCTCACATTGTTGGAGATTTGTAGAAAGATTCCAGTGTCCAACATGGAAAGCATCCGTTGTACAGCTCAGAAAAATAGTCAACATTAACTAATAATAGCAAATTGCAGTTCAATCTATGTGTATGTTTTCTTACAATTAAAAGTCCACTTTGGCTGATTTAAGACATAAGCTTCAAGGAAAATCTCACTCAAATTAGAAACTTACAATTACAGTCGGATTATATTTGAAGAAGCCATCAAACAGAAGAATTAAAACACTAAATCTGCATCTGAATAAGCATCCACTGTGCATATTTAAAACTTAAAAGCCAAAAAATCTAATCAGAAGGGCTGTAAGGGTCACACTCCAGAGGGCAATAGGAGATATCCACAAAAACAGAAGGAAGAAAACTTGAAAAGGACGCGGGAAAACTGTCATCAGGGTGAGTTAAGGTGTTGGGTTGGAGAGAAAGCGCTGAGCTAAAGCTGCTTTGAGTAAAAGGATGTTTGGGTGAAGCAACCTCTTTGTCAAAGTTTAAGAAGGAAAAGGGGTTTTGATGCTGTTTGGGACAAAGACTGAGAGATCTCTGTTCATCTGTTGGAATTAAATGTAAACTGGGAGGCTCTGTCACTCCATTATTACGGCTGACGGAGGCTTGCTGCCAGTCAGGCTGATTGCGGTAGGAGGGTGGAGGAGGATGCTGAGGGAGGAGGATGCTGGAGTAGGTGGAGGGACAGGTGGAGAGATCTTTGACGGAGGTCGTCTTGGTTTTGGTTGAGCTTCTGGTGAGCATCTTCTCTGATATTCCAACTGGAAGTGGAGATTTCAGGGTGGAGTACGTCTGGACCCTCTGGTAAGCGGGGTCCTGATCCGGGTCAGAGTTCTGCAGCTCACCAAGAAAAATCAACTGCGAGTATTTGATTTCAGGCTTCTCCGGCACCACGGGATGCTTCATACTCTGAGAGTAAAAGAAAACAGTCATGAAATTTAGCCGTTTTTAAATCTGTACCAGCACACAGGCTAAACATCATGCCATTGCTGCCATCTAGTGACCCAGTGTTGGTGACGTTTTGTGCAAAAGTTGAAGAATTTGTTTGGTTTGTTCATCCATTTTTGCAGGGACGATTAAAAGTAATTGCATCAGAGAGAGAGCAACCACAGAGCAATAAATGCATTTCATAAAACAATGCAAAGCTATTAGTGAGATAATAAGAGGAGGATAATAAATAAAAGGTAATCACTGGTGGTGACTCCAGTCAAACCTTGAGGCTGGTTTTATATATTGCAAATCTTCCTTAGTCTGTAATGTTTATGGGGATGGAATTGCACTTTTTCACTGTTTAACTGAGAAAGCAGACTGACTAAATGCTGAACTAAGATAACAAACCCCCTCTAGTAGATGCTCTGTTCTAGTCCTAGCTGCACTACCACTGCCAAGGTGAACCAGAGATCCTCTATGAAAAGGGTTTGCACGGTTATGAATAATTTTAAACATCGGGCCTAAGCTGAAGATTTGTATTTAATTATTTAAAGAATATTACAGTCACAAATATTTTAGAATTTGAGTGCAGTCACACCTAAAGTTGGAGTACAGAACCTTTACGTATAAATGAACATTTGTTGTATTTACATCAATGCTGATAAAGTCCATCAGTGCCAGATAATGTGTCTGTATTTCACAGAAATAAAATGCTTTAAATCTAGTGTCTGCAGCAAAGTTTCTACACTGGTGCATCAGAATTGTTGTGCTTCACATCAGTCAGCTGTAGTTGATTTTCCAGCTGAAGACGGGCGTAAGAAGTATGGTGGAAAAACTTAAGAATAAAGTTTATGATGCTCAAGATAAAAAAATTTTTTAATTTAAAAACAGACATTCAGGTGGAGGAATTGTGTCTAAAAACAAAAGTAATCAACATCAAGGAAAACCACCGGAGGCGTAACTGCGCTTCAGTACCATTGTTGTAATTAGTCTAAATGCCAGAAGAGGGCGGTAAAAGTTCCACACTGCACACTTAAGACTGAACTTAACTTTACAAACCATCCTTCATGCTGTTTAAGTTTTTACTTTAAGACACAAGAAACAACAGGAATAAAAGCAGTAAAAGATCAGTTTTCTCACTGCTTGTTAATATTTTCTGTTCGTTTGGATATTCTATGCTGGGGTGAGACTCTTCCTTGTAGCTTGTCTGCATTTTTAATTAAAGAAACTAGCTTTTCTATCCCTACTTTTAGTGTCAAAGTGCTACAGTTAATGGACAAATTAGTTGTATTCCCTTATTATCGACAAGTCACAAGAATTTACTTCTCAGGTCACTACTTTTTACTGACAGAACCTTTAAGAAAGGCTCACAAATAGATACTTTCACTTAAAGCTCGTGTCCGGAGTTTGAATCGCAGCGTCTCCCAAAACACTGGTGGTCCCACCCTCCCTTCCTCTGATTTCGCCCCTTTATTTGTGCACGCGCACAGTACCTGAGAGAGGAGTGCCCGGAGTGCTGCAGCATCTCGCCTGTTTTGCTGTTTTCCACTCTTCTACATTTAGTACATTTAGTCAATAATAAAGGAATTACGTTAGAATTCTGTATTGAGTCTAACTTGTCCTAATACCAGAATAACATGAATCTGCTGGGACGAACGAGTAAAGTTTCAATATGTGATTACACTCGTGTATCCCTCTCGATGACGTTGTTTATCAAACTTAGTGCATTTATGCGTGTATATGTGTTACATTGTTTATTCATTTCTATCTAGAGTTCAGAATTGCATGACTCCTCTGACGAAGAGTATGTCCCAGGCGCCCCAACATCTTCCTCCAGAGGTCGGGCATCAAAACGAAGCCGTCAAGCGGGCTATGGAGGCCGTGGTCGGGGAGCGACGCGAGCACCCCGAGCCAAAAAACGTCCTGCAGTCTCTTGGCCTGACAAGCCGTGGGATCGGTAACTTTTCTGGAAGTTGCTGAGCCCTGATGCTCTCTCCTCCACAAGCAAAACAAATGTGCGCGCGGTTGCGTAGTACGTAGCTCGCACACAGCTGTGGGATCTGGGTCAGCTTCACTGAGCTCTCTGCATGGGCTTGCTTGCTGTGCGCGTAACCGTTGATTGACAACATGACAAACGGAAGCTCGAACTTGATTGGTCGGCAGCGACCGGCGCTTTTTGGAATAACATGGGGGCCTATGAGAGGAAGGCGGAGCTCATGAATAAATTTTCATATCGCGTCATACTAACATTATATTATAGGATCGAACTAGACTAACACATTTAAGCTTTGTTAAACAATGATACATAAATTGAAAACAAACGGAAACTCCGGACACGAGCTTTAAAGAAAAAGAAAAAAAACCCCAAACAAACAGATAGCTGATTTCCGAAAACAGCTTGCTCTTTAGAACAGCATGGAACTCTAGGACGGACAGGAATAGGAGACTTTATATAAGGCTTTAGCTACACAAACAATACAAAGGAGCGGGATCGATTCACTGTCAGTTTTCTTGTGATTTCTTCAAAAAAATAAAAAACACCAAGAGCAGACTCCTTTAGAGGACCAATGTGTGTGATTTAGTGTGGGATTTAGTGGCATCTATGTTATGAAGAGTTTGCAGAGAGTTTTTTAGATGTTGCTTTAAAGTAAAAACATAAAAGTTCCTCCTTAGAACCAGTGCTTTGTTTGTCCATTCTGGGCTACTGTAGATGGTACAGGAGCTGAATGGCTCATTTTAAGGTCATTATACCCTACAGAAAACATAATATTGAATAGTATTTTCCATTTCTGCTTTTAGAACCTCCTAAATCCTCTACACTTGACCTTTAAGTAAATGTTTGGTTTTCCGGGACAGAGAAAGTGTTAAACAACTAGACTTAAATTACCTCTAAATTAGTTTTAGGATTCCAGTGGGACAAACTGCTATTTGATGGATCGGGGACGTCTTGACACAGCTTCTGTTTCACTCTAAATATCACAGAAAAAGAAAAAAAAACATAAAAAGAAATAGAAAACTCATTCCAAACTAAAGTTTTCAGCCATGTTGTTTTGTGCAAAGAAGGCTGAAGCATAAAAGCAGGATTTTGTGTACATTCTGGTGTCTGTTTGTTTCACAGAGATAGAAATCTTACATCTTACTCTGCGCCAGACAGGCCATCATCACCAGCACCAGCGAAGTCAGCATGAGTGGGAGGACGACATACATCAAAATGGAGATTTCCTCAGAGCCTTCACACATACAAAAGTTGAGTTAACCCTTTAAGCGGCAGTCAATTCCAGCCATTTTCAGTACAAAAAAATCGCTAATATTCTATTTTTAAATTTTAAAAAAATGACGAAAAATACAGGGAATATTGGACGCGCATCGCGAGGTGCATTTCCTTGAAAACGACCGATTCGTGGATTTTATACCGACTTCAGGACATGTTTTGGACAAAATATGTTACTGGCTTGTGTTGTCCGGATGTAAAAGGTTGGATTATGGCCGTTTTTTGTGGAATATTTTCATCTGTGTGTAATAATGAACCCGGAAATGTGAGTTGCGCTGTGTCCGTTGAAGCCGTGTATAGAGAACGGATGGATGGATATTCGTTTTTGTCGGACAAATGTGTTTTTCTCACCCGCTGTGGTAATCGCATCTGAAAGTGGTTTATACCTGCGGATTCATGAGAATCTAAGCTTTCCATCGGTGTATAGTGTTTGTATAATCGCGTTTGCAGCCTTCGGACATTCTTGAAATTCCTATGCAAATTAGTAGGTGTACCGCCAGCAGTACACTGAAGTTTAAGGGGTTAAACACAGAACAATACATATATTTGTATAAATTTAAGGGTACAGTGTTTGTTTGAATGTGTGCCCCAGACGTCACCTATGTGCACGTCAATCGAAGCCCCAGCTTCTCCGGTGCCGGCGTCAGTGTTGGCCCGCATGAAGATCTTGTAGTCACCAGGTGACAGATTCTTCAGAGTGTAGCTGTGAGCATGACCAGGCACAAAAACACCTGAATTAACAAGAACAGGCATAATTAACAAAATATGATGAGGTAAGAGAGTCATCAAGATGGAACAAATAGGCAGAAAACTGAATACTGCAAGAAATGTTCACAACCTTTAAAAGGTATTCTTGCTCTAAGTGTTAATGCTATCCTCAAAGGGACTCAAAGATGAGAAAATCTTGTTTATTCTTGCCTTCTTTGACACAGTTTTTAGGAAAATGTAGTGTATCTGTGCAGATTCTCAGTCATCCAGATCATTTTTATTCTACAGACTTCAGTAAAAAAAAACAACTAAACTTCTCTTTAAGTTCTTATAGATGCTTCAACTCTCATCCCAGAGGCTCACAAGGACCAAAGCGGTGTTTTTACTTTAAGGCTTTAACTACATTTTGCTGCTAATGCTTTCATTTTAGCTGGACTTTTCAATGCTATATTGGTACCTTCACGTTCAGAATCAGAATCAGGTTTTATTGCCAAAGTAGGGTTTTTACGTACACGGAATGTGACTTGGTGTTTTAGTGAGTAACAGTAAAACAGTAACATACAGATTTTATAAAGTGGTGCCAGTCATAGGTAATAAATGCAACAAGACAAATAAGAAGCAGTGTTTTAAGTCAGCTAGTTAATAAACTAAATCAGTGTAAAAATTACAGAGGTGAAAATGAATACCTACTGTGAAAATATTTAAAGGTATTGTGCAATATAAGGTCAGTCAGCAGCTTCAGTACAAAAGAGTTTGGTTTGGTGGAACTTTATTGTTCATGCACCGCCACAACTTCTATGTATAATTTTTACCTATAAATTTCATACATTTACAGGGCAAGGGGGTAACTTAGCCTTTTCCTTAAAACTATAGTTTGTTTGGTGTGTCAGTTCAGAGATGTGGAAATGAATGCAAATTTAAAATAATCTCTAGATCTTGACAAGATGTTTTGATCATAAAATTAGAAACTATATCGTTCACCTCCAGACAAATGCCACTAAACGTTTTGTACCTTTGTAGATACACTCTGATCTGTAAGTTGCAAAAAGTGTAAACGATAAACTGAGGCATGATATTGTTGAAATTGCACTTCTTTTTTTTTTTAAATTTCAGGTTGCTCATAATGTTTTGCAAAAAGATATTAAATTCAATATGAACATTTTCAGGATGTAGTTGTACTTTTTTTGCACTAAAACAAAGGGAAATATTTGGAGTTGTCGTTATTTCTTAGTTATTCTGCTCTGATTTTACTGGTCCAGCCCATTTAAGATCAAATTGGCCTGTAGCCCCTGAACTAAAATGAGTTTGACAGCGCTGATCTAAATCTTCTTCCACCCTCAGCATCATGTGCAACTCAGACATCTCTTCCACTACTGACAGCAATCCATCTGATTGCAGCTGAGAAATGTCACTTTAAACCAAATATTTCAGTTTCATGTTCAGATTACACTAAAATATCCTAACATAGACGCTTTCCGCCAGCCTTTTTAATGGATTTGTGCGTAGGCCTGCTGTGCCTCAGTGTTTGGAATCACTCACTCCTTGCCGGTTGGTTTCTGGTTGTGTAGTTGAGACTGTAGTTGCGGATGAAACCGCGAAGCAGCTCCACAGGTACAACACTCCAGCTGAGCTCCACCGAGCTGCCGGCGATCCACAGCACTTTCACACCAGGACCAGCTGATGGCGCTGCGTGGACACAGAGCATTTAGTGAGCTGGTGATGCTGCTAAAATCTGTAAAAACTCTGAATACATGTCAGCTTTCTCTACGATACAAGCAAGTAAGAGAATAAAAGATGTGGGCACACAAATAAGGCAATAAAATTAGCCCAAAAAATAGCAATAACAATTAAAGTAATGGGAGCATTTACATTTTAAACAAATTAACAAACAAAACAATAAAATAAGACAACCCTAAATATTTAAATTGGCCTAAAGGATAAAAATTAGTCAAGTATTAGACTGATTTATTTGTTTTTCCAGGCTGCAGGTGCACAGTGACAGCAGACAGTCAGGACCTGCAGCGTAATTAAATAATTTGAGCAAATAAAGCAACGGCCCACATTAAAAGGCAGAATCTTACAAATAATGTAAGATCTGACTAAGCTCTGTTTGCCTTGTTTGTAAGGGAAGAGGAAGACAGTTTTGGTTTGTGGTTATTTTTTTCTCACCTCCTTGTGGTCTGGATTATTGTCACGACTTAGTCAGCTTAGCAGCAATGACTGAGCCAACAAAAAGTATTACAAAAGCCGCATCTGGAATCAATTATAAAGCTTTAAATTCTTATTTTTCTGGCCAGATTTTTGACATTTGGCCTCATCATGCTCACCAGTGATGAGCTGATCGATCACGTGCACATGAAGTCGTCAGCTTTTATATCAGCCTAACAAGCTTTAATCGATTTTGGTCCGTTGAGAATGAAATCCCATTTATAAAGCACTTAACAAGAAGCTTTTAAAAGGTTCACTTCATGAAAGCTGTGGTTGGACGGAGGAAAATGTTTTCCTACTCTTGTAAATCCAGCAGGAAAGTATTACAGTAAGAAGTAACAAATAGTAGTATCTTAAAATGTGCAATCAGTAATGCATCTTTGCTTTTTGGCCTTTTTAAAATTACTTTTTCAGCATATACTTTCTATTTTCAGCTGAAATTACACCATTGTGATTTTTATCTTCAGCAGAGTTTTGCAATACTTTCTTCTCTTTCTTACTCTGAACTATTCCAACAAAAAATGACTAAAACCAACATAAAACTGGTATTTTATCACCAGTAGAGCTAAACTCATATTTCCTTTTCGATGTCCACTGTAGTCCAATGAAAAATAATTCCACTGAGTGACATGTTTGTTCATTATGAGAAACACGAGTGCTGTTCTGGAGTTTATTTATGAAACCCACACACATCATCCTGCTGATGTAAATGCTCGCAGGAGTACAAAAACCCGAAAATAGTCCCTGATGAGTGCGCCATTTGGGTAATGTTTGCTAAAATAAAAACAGTGCTGCAGATGTTTTTGGTAATTATAGAGCTTTTTGGGGAAAAATGAAAAGATATGACACATCTGTGACCTCTTTTTGTTATATTTATGTCAGCTTTCATTTTGAACAAATCAACCTATGCATTGTTTGGTGTGCTCGTTGGTTAGCACCGTTGCCTCGCAGCTAGAAGATCCCTGGTTCACATCCTGGACCTGTGATCTTTCTGCGTGGAGTTTGCATGTTTTCCTTGTGTATGTGTGGGTTTTCTCCCACAGTCCAAAAACAAGTCAGTTGGGACACACTCCAGCACTGTAATGAGGATTATGCAGCGTATAGATGATGGATGGATGGATGGATGGATGGATGGACTCTTTGGTGTTTTCATGAGATCTTTTTACACAGTAATTCAGTAATATCCTAAAAAAGGCCAACAACAATCAAAAAGCTCGCCATGAGACGTAAGATAACGCACTTCCTTGTCTTGTGTAAATCTGGATCGTCTTGTTTTTCCCAACATCTTGTTCACCATATAGCGCTTTCACAGAAACAGCGTACCGCTCCATCGGCTTCACTCCGTCTAAAGCAAGAAGAAAAGCACTTGTAAGGGATCAGCACATCAGTTGGCAACTTTTTAATTGAGTATGAGGATGTTCTGAGGCGACTGCTTCGTAATTTCAGTACTACTAACATCTATTACAACACAAATTGCAGTTACTGCCTGACTACCTGTGATGACCAGCGTTGTGCAGGAGCTGTTGACTTTCTCCCAGTGCAGGATGCTGCTTTTTTCCTCAGTGACGGCGAACCACTCCACCACAAAGCCGCTCACTGGCTGCTTAACGGGAGCCGTCCAATTAACTTCTATGCTGCCGTCATCCAGCGGCCTTGCAGCGATTTGGCCCGGAGATGGAGGCTCTGAAGAGATGGAGAAGAGAAAGATGTTGCTACAAATGGATGATTATTCAAACTATCAATCAAACTAAATACAGAGCAAATGACTAATTATATAAATAAAGTTTGCACCACAAACATTGTACAAGACTTTCAAGTATCCTGGTTGGTCTGTAGGATTACTAGTGGGTCTTTTTGGTGAAATTTAATCTTAGTGAGAGAATACTTTGAACGATGCTTACAATAATGGGACCTTCTTACTGTTGTCTGCTAATAAAACAGCAGGGAACAGGGTTCTCATACTACTTGTTCATTATTTTACAAAGACTCAGTAGAGCTTTTTGAAAGATGTCTTCTTTCTGCTCCCTTTCATTCTAGTTAGACAATGTTTGTATTTTCATAAAACACTCTTTTTACTTTACAAATGAAAGAAATAAAGAATAAAATGAAATGAAATGAAAAGATATTTAAGTCTAGATGGGTTTAAACTTTCTCAATATTAAGGAAAATCATACTGATACCTTTGATTTTGGTCATTTGGACCCTTTGAAAGACCCCGAAGGCACTGCTACTTTTGATAACTCCTTGAAATGTGATTGACAGGTTGGCTTGGTGGACTTTAAGCTTTTGGAAAAGTTACCTTTGCTACCACGCAGTTAGATGATTTCATTGTTTTGTATGTGAATCTAGAGCAGTCATCTCATGTAACATCCAATATTGGCCTCCTGTCCAGTTCAGGAGGGATTTTAGGATTTTATTTGTTGTTTTTAAGTGAGTTGACACCATTACAATTAGAAGAACTCTTGCATGATCACAATCAAGTTGGAGTAGTGAGGTGGAACAACTAGAAACTCTCAGATGTTCTGAGATGTCTGGAGCAGTTTGTACTTCCATGTAAGAAACTGGTCAAACGTGAAAAACTTTTAAGTTGCAGCTAAAGACTCTTCTCTTTGGAGCTTGGCACTTCGTGTCTTATTGTGCTGAATCTTTTATTCTTCACTATTGCATTGTCTTTTTTATTCAGGTTTGTCTTGTCATCATTGTGTTTTATGGTTTGCTGTTTTTATTATCCAGCACTTGTTTGTTAAATGTGTTTTATAAATAAGTTTCTTCATTCCATTGTTTGCACTGTACCACACTTCTCTTCTGTATTGTCTCGTCTTTCAAACAGGGATCATAACACACAGTGTCAGACAGTCTCTGTTTGAAGCCATTCATATTGTCGGACAAAACAGAAAAATAATGACAGAGACCTTGAAGGAGCCTCACAAACATGGATGATCGCCGCATAACACTAGCCTGATTGGCGTGTTGTCAGACACAAAGAAGTTGGACATTAGTTTGTCTAAGAGGTATCTAGTTTTTGTTCCAACAGCACAAAGTTGTGGAGGTAACAATTCAGAAGAAGTGGCATTCTAACAACTGCTATACTGGTAATCATGAAGGACGCTCACTGCTTTCATCGGCTGCACATCAAATGAGGAAATATGTTTAAGAAGTTTTGCAGCAGTTATTGTTTGCTTAAACATAAACAAATCAACCTCTCTGTCAGACGTGTAACAAGCATTTGTCAGCTGCTCCCTGGAGTGTAACCTGTCAGCACTTTGTAATTACAGGATTTATTATTATAACTGCTCAGGTGGGATTTAATGAATTATGATGAATCATTTCGCTTTTATATGATGACCTTTTTGCTAACAAAGGCGCAATGGGGGAAATCTTAAGCTAAAATGTTGCTAATATATTGTTCCAAGTGATTGTTGTGTAATTTACCTTTATATCTACAGGTATGTGAAGCAGACTTTGATGAATTAACTTGACTTGTTACTGCACTAACACATCTTTGCAATACCTGTGGTCAACTGATTGTTTACAGTTTTTCATCACGACACAAACAAAAAGTGCGGATGTGTATTTACACTAGTCAGCCACAACATTAAAACCACCTGCATGATATTTCTTGGAAATGCTGGCTTTCATCTCACAGAAGCATGATGGTATTGAGATGTAGGGAATTAGAAAGCCAAGTCAACACTTTGGACTCCTTGTCACACGCCTCAAAATCATTCCCGGTCTATTTCTGTAGTGTGGCCGAGGGCATCACCCTGCTAAAAATGACAACTGCCAACAGGGAATACTGCTAGCATGAACTCTCGACTCAGAACATTGCAAACACAATCAATCACTGTCAAACTGCCATCATCCAGGTGGTCCATTAGATCAGACCATCTTCTTCCATTGCCCAGTTGTCCAGTTCTGGTGCTCATGTGCCCATTTTTCTGTGAGGGTCAGCATTGACACACTAGTTCATCAGCAGGACAGGACAGGAAGTGGATCCCATAGAATACCCTTCGCTGGTTCGCCAGTTGTCCTTCCTTGGACCACTTTTGGTTGGCACTATCTACTGCATACCAGGAATAACCCATAAGATTGCAATATTCTGACCCAGTCTGACTGTACACTTGTTGCTCACTGTATCCTCGCCCTCTACAGGTGTCCCTGTAATGATATAATCAATGCTATTCACTTTGACTGTCAAGGATTTTCTAATATTTCAACTAATCTGTTTAGTAACTCTGCAATGTGTCTTTGCCCTTGATGCAGTTTAGCATCCATAGGTGTTTCCACCTCAGTTTTTTTTTTTTTAAAGTTTACACCTGACCATCTGATGTTTGTTTCTCATACATTGTAATTCTGGGGTCACAGAAAATATTAGTTTTTGAGTTCAAAATTTCTAAAGATGGGGTCATGCTGATTTTTGCATTGTTTTCTTTGAGCCAATCTGTGGAGCAATGTTCAAAGTGTCATAGCTTGAGAAAAAATGTAGCTAAAGTCCTGAAATTTTTCAGGAACATTAACATGTAGACATGGTCTTTAATGATGGAACCATATTTTTCTGTCAGTCCAGTGAACAATGTAACTCTTCCAGTTGGTTTCCTCCATCATACCTGCTAAATTCATGTTCAGATGTTGGCCATAAGTGCAAAACATCTAATTTTTATACTTTTTTCTCATAAAGTATGCCTCTGACTGGCATCATATTCTACATTTTAAAGCTCTTATTGGTGCCAATCACAGGAGAAAAAAAAACATCTGCCTCATAGGATGGAAAATAAAGGTTTTGTGGTTGGTGGAATATCAAAGTAGACGGAAATATTGACATTTTTTAACAAATTTGCAACATCAGATTATTGGTTTGTGTTATTCTATCAAAGCAGGGTTGCACCATGAAGGACCACATGTACATTTCAATGAACCTGAACATTTTCAGGGCTGTAGCTACATTTTTTTCTAAAGTTATGGCACTTTAAAACTGCTCTACAGATGGACGCCAAAAAAAAAGACACACAAAATCAACAGGATTCCACCTCTCTTTAAAAAATTTTAGCTCAAAAACTAATGTTATCTTTGACTACATATGATCAACTCAAACAATATTCACTACTTAAAAAAATCAGGGTATGGGGTATTTGAATTGAGGTGGAATGACCGCCATGACTGTGCTCAAATGTTCAACTGCTGGCCTACCTATCTCATAAGCTCCAGGGAGCAGCATTAGGGCTGGTGGTGAGGTTCCTACAGAGGTGGACGCCGTCAGAGTGCAGGAGCAACGTTTGGCAGGTAGTAACAAGCTACAGGAAGTACTTGAACTCTGCAAATCTTTGCAACTCCCGTGATCGCTCAAAACCTGAGCATCTTCTGTCCAACAAGTCACATTGTAGGAGAGAACTCTGCCGTTGGCCAGAAAGTGAGACAAGGGCTGAATGGTGAAAACACAAAGAAAAGAAAAAAACAGAGTTAAAGTAAGTGTGCTGTGATATGATGAAGATTTTAATCAGAAAATCCTGCGCATAAACACAGACTTATGAGAGTTTATTCTTTCTTTTTCTTTCTCTAGTGGACTATGTTTTGCTCTCAACCTGAATCAAACAGCAATCCAATAAATGCGTAGTTCCAAGAGAGACACATAAACAAATTAGGGGACAGCATTTGGGGAGATGATGATTAAGAACTAATCAAATCGCAAAGATTATTAAACTGTAAACTCTACAGTTCGAAGCGCTAGTCAGAAAACATTACACCGGCACTCACGACTCGTACGATTCAACACACAAACACACACCTTCCAAAGCAAAGTGATGAGCCTGCATCCATCTCTGTTAGTGTGTTTCACTCGTCTCCAGAACACTGGTGCTGCAGAGGGAGCTGGTAGGTGGAAACATATTAAAATATGATTAGAATAAATAAAAGGAGACACACCAGGACATGGAAGGAATACAGTGGCACTTTCTTCCGGCTGTGAAAACAAGAAAATAATTCATATTTGCCTTCTGCTGCAGTGGTTTTTACCCTTAAGGCTTCTCTTTCTCCAAAAACACAAGAGGGAAACATGACAGCATTTCATAACGACTGCTATAAAAGCTGCAGTTTATTTATAGATGATGTATGATTCCTAAAAGACTGGATATCAGGGACAGAATCAGGGAACAGGCACGGGATTATCAACAAATCTGGCACAGATTTTCTTGGTTTGGGGACAAATATTCATAGTACTAAGTGTTTTTGTTGTTTGTCAAGCTACGCTCTCTCTTTTCCTTCTTGTTTCCTGTCATGTCTCTATCAACTCAGATGGAGCAACAAAGATTATATACATTATGTCATAGATCAGGTCTTTCTTTAAGCACTGTTCTCTTACAGCTCTGTGTAATAATATCATGTTAACCTATGGCCTTTTCCACCAAGAACGTTTTTTGACTGCAATAATAGAATTGTGGGTATATTATCCTCCATGCCATGCCTGAAAATATGTCAGTTCATCTTGTCGTATGTGTGCCTATCCCTATGCATGCCTATCCCATAACTGTACTTATCCATATGTAAATTTACCTATTACTACTCTGCAAGACCTTTTTAATTACCGCTTTATTTTTTTTTATAACTGCTTTCATAATTCTTATGCTTCTTCTTGCCTTATCTGTATCCAACTGCTGTAACATGTGAATTTTCCTGTTGAGGAATCAAAGTTTATCTTATCTTATCTTATTTTATCTTATCTTAGTGGAGGAAGGTTGTTTTAGTGATTTGCTAGGGTTTGGCCAAAGATGACACTGAAATTTCTGATGTGAGGGGACGTGAGTAGAGTTGTGAGGGGAACTGTCAGTGTTGAGGGAGATATTGTAGATGGATTTGGTGATTTTGGACCGATTATGATGATTTCAGACTTGTCACAATTTAGCTTGAGGAAGTTTCTTGGAGCCAGGACTTTATTTCTGTGATGCAGTTGGTGACAATGGTGATTGTTTTAGGTATAAAGTGGGATGTCATCGGCAAAACAGTGACACAGTGACAAAACAGCAAAACTGGATGGAAAAAGGTGCAGACTTATTTGTTTTCTGCTGCTTTTCTGCTGTCTTGCTTACACATTGACAGCTTCAATTGTATTCCTTAAAGAAGCTGCTCTCTTTAGACTAAAATATGCTGCACAGAAGAATGAGATGTTTATGTAGGTGTTATTTTTAACTTGTAGAAATTATGAGTATCACATGCACACACCTTCTCTTCTCTGTTTTATCATCTTTCTATGAATCAGAACTGGGTTCATTATTATGTAGGACTGTATCATCTCAGCTCACCGTCCTCTCCTGTCCTTCCCTGAAGTGCGTTGCTCCACGGGCTCCACGGGCTGGCAGGGCCCTGGTAACGATGGCGAAGCCGGACGATGTATGAGGTGTCGGGTCTGAAGAGACAAACCAGGATCCTGTAATCCGTCACGGTCACATTTCTGACCTGAACGTCAAGCTGTACAAGGTGGAGAAGATGAAGCACAGTGAGGATTAATTTGTTCTGCCTGTTGAGAATGCTGAGGAAAATTTTAATATCCGTGGAACATTACAATATCAAGAAAAGTGACGTACTACAAAGCCAGAAGAAGGAGAAAAAGGATGTCTTGGGGTTTAAATACTGGAAATTTTTTGATTAACTTTGAAAAATGGCACCCATGTGTGGGATTTTGTATGTGAGGATATTGAGGAAGTGACTCACCTGTCCCTGGACAGTGAACTCGATTTGAGAATCCAGGTTTCCGTTTTTGATTTCGGACTTAGACACGGGAAAGACGAGCAAGTTGCGGCTCCAGCTTATGTTCAGACACTGAGAAGAGCCATGGACAGGCTTTACGCTGTTCAAAATCGCTGGAGGCAAAATCACTGAAGAAGACAAGGGGGCAGAAAAGTGAGGAAGAAGAATGAGACGGACGACGATGGCATGAGCAGAGGAAGCACGACGGCCTCACCTTCTGTCCTGCCGGGCTGACATCGAGGAAGGGATGAAATGTTTCGACCTCCACTGTGTGCTGTGATGGTGATGCAGAAGATAATTCTCACTGTGGAGCTACCGAGTCCTACGGTGCAGTTGGTGTCACGCGTGGTGCAGGTGAACATCTTCGGAGAGCCGATTCTACACAAACACAGAAACACTCTTCATTAGTGAGTAAAAAATAACCAGCACAAAACAACCAAGCCAGACAGATGCATGTTCAGTCATGCACGTGTTTCAGACGCACACATATCCTTGCAGGCACATCACAAGACCACACACACACACACACACACACACACACACACACACACACACACACACACACACACACACACACACACACACACACACACACACACACACACACACACACACACACATGGCAAGCAGACATATTAGAATTGTTATCTCCATTCAAAACATTGTGAGGCAGCTTATTTTGGGTTGGGCAATGAAACATCTCACAGCGTTGTCTGTAAAACTGACAGCGTGGCTCTCATCTTTAAATTGCATCAAAACCACTGTCAAGGCGTTGCACAGTGGTAGATTCAGAGCTGATAAACACAAAATAAAAATAATAATGCCAGCTCAAACTTGCAAATACACCTACAGGAGCACAGTGTGGTGCAAACTGCACAAAGAACAGCCATCCTGCAGAACTCTTCTCACTGTGAGGCGACAGTGCCAACCATCACTGCCCTCATCTAAGACAGTATCAGCCTGTTTCCTGTTCGGCAGCCGCTCAGTGGAAAATTCTTTTCAGCACTACGAAAGGCCTCTTCAAGTTGAATTTCACTGTGATCAAAAAGGCTAAATGAAACCTGTTTGTCATCATCTCTCTGAAGAATATCTAACTGATAATAAAACAGACTGATAACGCAAATTAAACTTGCAATAACTGAACTTGTTTCTCTGTCACTCGCTTGAAAGTGGGCAGAAGTTTTAAACAAAACATCAGTAAAAACCCAGAAGTCATGCAGCAAATGTATAATTTGCTTGGAAGTGTGTTTCTGGTCTCCTGATTAAGGAAAGTTCTTTTAGCTCAGTTTTGAGTCTCTGAATGCAGAAAAGTTGGAGAACGTTTTGATATTAGATGCATTGAACCCAAACATAAAACATGGTGGAGATTCCACTATGGTGTGAGGTTCCACTTGTGGAAACAGGAAGGGAAAATTAGTTCAAATGGATGATATCATGAACACTAAGGTCTACCACAGCATCTTGGTGCTTCATGGAATCCCTTCTGGATTGAACCTGAATAGTTGTGGGCTCATATGCCAAGAAGACAATGAGCATACTTCAAAGCTGTACAGATGACTGGACCAAGAAAAAGGAATCTGGAGGACTGGAAGTGATGGGCTGGCCAAGTCAAAGTCCAGACTTGAATCCTATTGAACAGATCTGGGATTTACTGAATTCAAAAATAGATCGAACATAAGTTTAATCCGAAACAAGTCTCTGGGAACAGCTAGAAACTATAACAAAAGAGACTGCCGAAAGGTACATAAAAGAAAGTGAGATGTTATCAGGGCCAAAGGAGGTCATACAAAATATTAGAATTTTTGGTTAATATATGTGAATATATGTGTTTACGTGTACGGGTCCGTATCTGTAGACACTACCTTTTAAAATATTTGCATTTTCTCATTTTTATGACAGGTAGTGCTATAAATTTGTTAAGCACTGTATAAAGAGAATCTAAAACACAAAATTTGATATTGTTTTTCCTTTAATCTGTCATCTATCTGTTATTCTCCAGTATTCTAGGTTGGACTATTGAATTGCTCAAAGTGTGCATTTTTTTCAAAATACATCAACGTTTGCTTGCACCTGGGTGTCCTCTGAATCTGCAGGGTGTAGCTGGTCGTGGTGGAGTCTCCGGGCTCCCAGCGACAGGTGACGTTACCCCAATACATGAACTCGCAGCCGATCAGCCCTGGAGGTCGAGGGAAAGGCCCGGAGGTCGTAGTGATAACAGCTGGAGGTAGGACTGGAGGTGGAGAGAAGCTGGAGTTAATGGCATGGAGAAGCAGATGCTGCAAGTCCTCAGTAAGGAATTGAAAATGTGTTGTTATTTTAAATCTCCAGATTAAAGAAAAAAGCATGGATCCGATTTTTAAATAGATTTTTTTCAAAATACACAAGTTGTAAAGCAGAAGAACATCATGCAAGATTCATACAGATCTTGCTCTTTCATGGCAGCAAACACAATACAACGCGACAGATTAGTAACAAAGGAAAAAGAAAAGTTTCTTCCCGCATGCCAGGACTTGCATCTTAAAATAGACCTTAGATTGGTTATATCTGATTGAATATGATATATCTTGTCAAATATCTACAACTACAACAGCTCTTTGCCTTGAAGCTTCAACGGAAGCTCAGACAAGATGGTACAAGATAGTTGTTTTGAACTGACTCTCACTTTTATAATGTGAAATGTCACCTTGGCATTTTTAAAGTGAAGTTGCTAGTGATCTGAAAAAGATATCAAGGTTCTAATTCAAGAGTTAAAGCAAAAATCTTGCAGCAAGGGTGCCGAAAAAAGTCTGATATGTAGAGACAGTAGAATTCTGTGACAAAACAAACTGTAAAAATTGTGAAAAAATTACAAACGTTGTTTTTTTTAGTTAATTACAGTCAAATAATGTGATTTTACAGTCATATATGGTAAACGAACAAAGACCAAATTGTAAAAATAAAGCTTTGTATATTATGTGCTGTATTGCTGTTGTTTCTTTTTTTTGCAGGTAATGTATAAATTAATGCAATTTTCTGTGATTTTTTTTGCATATTTTTTAATAATTTCACAAAACAAGAGACATTTTGTAAAGCAACTGTAAATATTTTTAAAAAAATACAAAAACCATTAAAAGACATTTATTTTGTTAGAATGCTAACCAGGAAGTACATAGATGTTCTGTCCATAAACTGCACAAATGGGACAAGGTGCTGCAACTGCTGGTGTTGCTTTTATTATTGACTTTTTCAAAGAACAAAAGAAACTTTAATATGAACGTACCATTCTATTGTTTTGGAATGTCTTATAATGTCTGAATCGTGCCTGAAACCTTTCAACAAATGTTTAGAGCTTAATGCTGAATAGGGCATCAGTAGATCGCCAGAAGCCACTGAATTGGTTATTTCTGCCACATGATGCATTGCAGGTACTGAACAGTCAACAGAAGAGAGAGCTGAAAGCCGCTCCAGTTATAGTTTGCATCTGCTGACCACTAGTAGCACAAATATCAGCACATCATCATCACATCTGCTGCTGTGGAGCATTGAAACCAAGATAATCCTGAACGTTACCCAGGAAAAGTCCAGCCCAGATCAGGCAAACCATAGCTGGATTCCACTCCATGAACACCAACCGAACCGATCTCTCATTCACGTCGACCCCTCACAGTGCACTGTGGAACGCTGAAGAGATATGTGAAGACTCAGCACAGGAAAGTGACAAATTTAGTGGTTACATTGCACCATTTTCAAAAAAATGCTTCCTATGCATTAACACAAGTTTCACTACCACATATGAGCATCAGAGTGCTGTTCTCACAGTTTGCTGCTTGGCATTGCAACATAGGAAATGTATCAGCCAACATGAAACGCAGCAGTCTGAGCCAGTGTGGCTTCATAAAGTGGATTAGCATGGGTAATTGGGTGTATTGGGATCAATTCTTTCCAGGTGAAGTTTATACTCTGATATCGCTAAAAGCTCAATGTGCTGGTGACACTAATGTGACACAACTCCAGATTTTCCTTTAATTCAAAACCAAGGTGTGAAATGGAAGCATTATTGTTCACACCTGCTTGCAAAATCTAAAAATAGAAGCTCTGCAATAAATCTTGTAAAGCATATCATTCAGATTGCAATACCATGAGTCAAAGATGTTAATTCGACTCATTAAAATCTGTTAATAAATGCTCTGTAAACTATATTTTAGGTGGTGTAAGTGTTCATTAATGTCTGCAGCTGCATAGTGGGTTAAAAATCATTTTTAAAAAGTTAATATATGGCTTGTAAATGCTACATAGAAAGACCTGAAAGTGCTTTTTGACAAATATGGCAGGGAAATGTTACGCACCCACCAGAAAACATAAGCCGGCAGTTTTCTGACAACAAAACAGAAACGTAGAAGCATCACAAATGTATTTTCATGTGGTCAGCGCAAGTAGAAACATCACTAAGGAGGGCTGCATTCGTCATTTGTAGAAGAATATAAGTGTTACTAGTAAAACGGGTTCATATCACTGGTTTATTCTGACTGATGTATCAGTCCTTTAACATAGCAGCTGGCTGAATTAATGAACTATCTCCTCGGGGTAACTTCGTCTCAGACAATAGGTCATAGGTTCAGTACGATCATTGGAATTTTGTACTGGATTGCCTTTGACTGTGTAGGTGGACCTCATAAACACCTACACAGCTAACAGACGTGAGAACAGCCCCTGTGTATCACTTAAATGCCAAATATTTCAACATTGCCTCACCTTACAGTAATTAAATTACTTCTATGGTGGGTGGAACAAGTCTGCACTTGAAGGAATCTTCATGCGTCTTCCTTTGTTTTTAACATCATGCTTAATCTTCTTCTGCACTGATGGCACCATTATTGCCCAACATCAATCCTCAGGAACTATTTTTCCAGCAGTTCTTTGCCAGATGGGTACGTACGTTACTCTGCCTTTCCCTCACTTCAAAGGTGTTTTATGGAAGTCACATCAGGCCCACTTCTATAGATAAACTGTGATTTCATTGTTAAATTGGAATATTTTTCTTCTGAAGACTGGGAGTCATTTTGTCAGTGAGTATTTTTGATATGCAAAGGGTTTCATGCTGCCATCTATAAATATGATCCCCATCCTAACACCTTGCACACTCATGCCAGCTCATACCATCCCACTCCCACCTCCACGGTTCACTGTTGTCGTCCTGCAGAGCCACGACTGGCCAAAGAGCGTGCCCCCAGTGTTCATCGGGCTTCTTTTCAAGCATTTCAGCAAAGTTTGATCTTTCTTGGATGCTGTCTTTACAGCTTGATGTCATGCAAAGTCCTTCCCACTGTCTAAATTGTCACACTGATTTCCACTAATAGGTCTTGTGTCAAAAGTGAAGCAGTTCTTTTTCCGTCTTTGTGAAGTCTCACAATCATATTTTTAATTTTGTCTGGGAATTCTTTTCCATAAGGAGTCATAACGCAAATACGAAGGCAAACGTATAAAACTGAATAGGTTCTGATGTTCAGAGACAACTTTACAACCCTGTTAGTGCATATAGGCCAACCGAAATTAACAGCTGTACTCAGTTTTGCGCCAATAATCACAGATTTTCTAACTTCTATCTGTTCACAAGAGCAAATACTCTACTTTTCAACTTAAGCTATAGTGCAACTACTGAGAAATTATTCATTTTTAAATTGTGTGGCATTTAAGTGATATTGTGCAGGGGTGTGCTCACTCTAGTTTTACTCTGAAACATTTTAAATAAAACTGCTAAATTAAATTCATTGTACTTTCCTTCTACTTTCTTCATTCATTTCATTTTAAAATGCATGAAAATACTGAAATGTTTTGGCATCACAAACCAAGCTGATAGTGTTGTATTGAAAAGTTATTTTTCTCAGGGCAAAACCTCAAAACAATTGTGGTTAACTGTTAAACTATATATTAGTGTACATATAAACTCTATACTAGTTTATATATAAACAAATATTTGCCAACCACTGGAATGTTTAGAAAAAAATGCCAGGTGTTAGACATTCCAAAGAGGTATTTTAATGACATAATTTCATAGAGACAGTGTAGATAGACAGGAAATGTGGGAACAAGGAGGTGAATGGCATGCAGCAAATGTCTGGACTGGTGTTGTACCAAAAGCATTATTGTCTGCCAAAAATCCCGTGTCATCGACTGAAGCATTTGCATTATTTTATCTGCCCTGTGTCTCAGTTTTAACCGATGCAGTTGTTGTAACCAGCTGAAATTTGCAATTCAACTCATGCAGTGCAGTTTTCAACTTGACTGATTTTTTTTAAATGCAATAAAATGACATAATTTATATTTTTAAAGGCTATAGTTCATATGAAATTTGCAAAAGATATATTTCACTAAAATTTTATACATCAACCCCATCCTTAAATCATGTTAATTACAGTTTAAACAAGGATAATATAGCCTAAACATAAGAAACACTATGACAGTTTTGCTTTCAACCATCCATACATTGTCATACCTGATAACACTACATCATATGAAAATAACACACCTACAATTGCACACTTGTACAATGTAAATTGCATTTTGATTTAAGATCTCTACCTCCTCATTTATGACAGTGTGTGACTTTTCTGTGCTCATTTTCGATTGTTTCTTAAAGTTTTGGCCTTTTATAATGTCTCATTTTTATTGCACAGCTTTGAGAACAGACACTTGGCATTTCACTGCACAAACTGTATGACCAAATTGAAAACTCGTGAATCATGAATCTTGTACGGTGGCCGACAGGGGCCAACGATCTGCAACTTTTTGAACGTTTCAACAAAGTCCTATTTTTTGCCACAACTGTGTATTTGCACGTCATAAACAGCTACAGAAACAGAAAAATAGTTTTAAGAACTGATCACTTTCGGTCCATCACCGGGAATCGAACCAGGGACTCAGGAAATTTGCGTCCATGTGTTGTGTGTAAATAATCAACCGAGCTCCAACTGTAGCTAAACTAATACTTAGTAATGCATCAAACAACGACAACAATATAAATCATGATCATTTTCATCGCTTCGCCGGTGTCACATTATTTTCCAACCGTGCTGAAACAAAAAACAGCAATCTAGAATATTACTAAAAGTGTAAAAACACATCAACAGTGAATGAAACACGTGTCTGTCAGGAGTTTGAGTGAAAATCTAAAAGTCTACCTACCAGAGAGAGCTCAGGGCAACACGCGTCTCACCGACCCAGTGCCGTTGCGTAAAAACAAACAGATCTGCGTCTCCCAGCTGTCTGTCATAGCCCTCGCGGTCATAGATATATATATGCTCGCGGTGCCCAAACTGCGGTTCGTCCCACCGATGGTCTCCTATGGGTTCCTGATTTCACTGAAACCCCGCCTCCAAACCTTAAAAGAAGAAATAGATCTTGCTTTCCGCACTCTCTCTCTCCAAATCCATGACTGAATCTGGATTTAGGGACCTCATAATAAACAAACATCCTTAACGTGGTTTATTTGATTTCCTCCCTGTTGTTCATTTGCATCAGTGATCTTTTTCTCTGCAAAGTTGACTCACCCCGTCTTTGCCTCATGTTAACAATAACCAACTGAAGGATGTGTGAAGCAGGATGCCTCAAAGCAATTTAAACTGCAGTTAGAGACAGCTCCCCAGCTCTTTGCTTTGTTTTATGGTCTAATGATCCACTGATGATGCACATTTTCTCATTCACTGTTACCGAAAGCACACATGGTAATGTAGGTGGTTTATTTCATTCATTAGTTGGTCCAAAAGGTAAGATGTCGTTTGTCCTGCTGCTTTAGAATGAAACCGTCAGATGCAGTAGAAACTGTAGCTTTCCATGTTTGCATTAAATCCAGGGCAATGAGTAGATGCTAAAAAATAAAACCTCTTAAACAATCTTTCAACTATTTGCTGTTATTTTACAGATTTTCTTTACCTTTTTTCAGTCCAGAGTCTTGCGAGACAGAGTCCAAGGGGAGAACTGAGTCCGGGGAGTGACGTGCAGCGATGAAGAGCAGAGTGAAGCGGATGGCAGGACACGAGAGTAGCAGGGAGGGTGAATCAAATCAGGGAATAGTCCAGGGGCAAAATAGGCTGGAGTCGGGCAGGTTGACGAGACCGTTTCAAAGGACGGCCTGGATGCAGGACAGGTTGGGGCTGGACCGGCAGTAGAGAGCCTGACCAACGGAGGTCCTCCGGCGGCCGGGCTGGGAACCGGCAGGTGGCACGACGGGATCCTTCTGGAGGCCGGGCTGGGAACCGGCAGGTGGCACGACGGGACCCTTCTGGAGGCCGGGCTGGGAACCGGCAGGTGGCACGACGGAGACCTTCCGCCGGGGGTCGGCCGGTGGCCGGACTGGGAACCGGCAACGGCGGGACCCCTCCGGGGGCCGGGCTGGGAACCGGCAGCAGGATCGGCGGGACCCCTCTGGGGGCCGGGCCGGTGGCTGGACTGGAAACCGGCGAAGGTGGGACCCCTCCGGGGGCCGGGCCGGTGGCCGGACAGGAAACCGGCGAAGGTGGGACCCCTCCGGGGGCGGAACTGGAACCGGGGACTGGACTAGGCATGAACTGGACTGGACAGTTAGCTGAACTGGACTGGACTGGACTGAATAACCAACAGGACAGGACGGGAACAACTAACTGTACTGGACTGGACTGGACTGAAACTGAACTAAACTTGAGTCTAACAGGAAGGACAGGAGGGTCAGGAGGGACAGGAAGGACTGACTGGACTGGAGGGTCAGGAAGGACTGACTGGACTGGAGGGACTGACTGAACTAGAGGGACAGGAGGGACAGGAAGGACAGACTGGACAGGAGGGACAGGAAGGACTGACTGGACTGGAGGGACTGACTGAACTAGAGGGACAGGAAGGACAGACTGGACAGGAGGGACAGACAGACTGGACAGGAGGGACTGACTGAACCAGAGGGACAGGAGGGACTGACTGGACAGGAGGAACAGACTGAGCCAGAGGGACTGGAAAAGGCTGGAGAGACAACACAGGGAAGACCACTCCTGCATGGGAACCATAAGGTGTTAATTTGGTTTCTGCAGGAAGACCACTTGATGTCAAAGTGGTACAGAGTCTCAATTGATGCTGGGGAGAAGTGCTGGACCTCCTCGAGGCTGCCGGGGAGGAGCTATACTCCCATATGGCAGCCGAGGAGATATTACACCTCTTCAAGGGCTCGGGGAAGGCGGAGCACCTCAGCAAGGACTCGGGGGAGGCGGAGCGCCTCACTGGAGCTGCAGCGGGAGCCAGTTGCTCCTCCAGAGCTGCAGCAAGAGCCTGTTGCTCCTCCAGAGCTGCAGCAAGAGCCTGTTGCTCCTCCAGAGCTGCAGCAAGAGCCTGTTGCTCCTCCAGAGCTGCAGCAAGAGCCTGTTGCTCCTCCAGAGCTGCAGCAAGAGCCTGTTGCCCCTCTAAAACTGCAGCAAGAGCCTGTTGCCCCTCTAAAACTGCAGCAAGAGCCTGTTGCCCCTCTAAAACTGCAGCAAGAGCCTGTTGCCCCTCTAAAACTGCAGCAAGAGCCTGTTGCCCCTCTAAAACTGCAGCAAGTGCCTGCTGCTCCTCTAAAACTGCAGCAAGTGCCTGCTGCTCCTCTAAAACTGCAGCAAGTGCCTGCTGCTCCTCTAAAACTGCAGCAAGTGCCTGCTGCTCCTCTAGAGCTGCAGCAAGAGCCTTTAGCCCCTCTAGTGCTGCTAAGAAGGAAGTGTTGATCTCCTCCAGGGCCGCGGGATAGGCTATAGAGCCCACTAGGGCCGAAGACGGGCCGATGGGCCCCACAGAAACAGAAGGCGGGCCGAGGGCCCCCACAGGAACAGAAGGCGGGCCGAGGGCCCCCACAGGAACAGAAGGCGGGCCGAGGGCCCCCACAGGAACAGAAGGCGGGCCGAGGGCCCCCACAGGAACAGAAGGCGGGCCAAGAGGCCCCACAGGAACAGAAGGGAGGGAGACGGCACAGGGCCTCTCCTCAACCAGGAGAGAAACGACTCGGGGCCTCTCCTCAGCGGGGAGTAAGGCAGCATAGGGCTTCTTCTTGGCCGGGATTGAGGCAGTGTCGACCTGCCTGGGAACAGTGGTAGCGTCGACCAGCTCAAAAGGCAAGGTGGCATCTGGCTCCTCTAACTCAGCGGGCGAGGTGAAAATTTCCTCCAGCTCCGCTGGTGAGGTGGCGCAGAGCTCCCCAGGGACGGGAGCCTGGGGGCTTCGTCTTCTTCTATGGCCGCGCCTACGGCGACCAATTTTCAAGGCGGCAGGCTCTACCGTTAGCGGGGACTCAGGAACGGGGAAACTATCGAGGGATGGGAGGCTCCTGAGGTAAGACAGAATCTCTCTGGTTTCAAAAAAGATCTTTGGGGGGACTATGGTGACAGAAACACCTGCTGGGTTCAGATTTGGCCGGTTCATTCTGTCATGCAATGGGAGTTTGAACCCAAGCAGCAGGCAAACGCAGAAAGATAATATTATAAGGATTTAATAAGGAAACCGAAACAGATTCTAAATAAGGAAGCAGGTGGGGAACAGCAACGAAATTAACTAAACAAACAGACTAATCTAACAGAAAACGGACCTGAAGGCAGAGGTTAAATACAACATAAAACAAGGTTAAATCAAAAGGGGAAGGAGCCTTACTGAGTCCAGTCCAGAGTCTTGCGAGACAGAGTCCAAGGGGAGAACTGAGTCCGGGGAGTGACGTGCAGCGATGAAGAGCAGAGTGAAGCGGATGGCAGGACACGAGAGTAGCAGGGAGGGTGAATCAATGAACCAGCAGCGTGTGTGCTGAGAAGCCAGCTTAAATGCTGCAGTGATTGTCTATAGAGTTCAGCTGTGGCTCCTCAGCTGAGCTTCTCCTCAGCTGAGCTTAATTAGCAGGATCAGGGGCTGGCACATGAGGAGTGTGACAATTTGATTGCAAAATTGTCATTTTTACTGTACTTGAATAAAAATATATAGAATTTTTCAAAATGTAAATAACGTCCTCACAAAAAATCTGTTTTTTTATAAATCATAACATAATCTTTTACAACAGTGTAAGATGACTCATCTTGCTGCCTACAAATACTAATTTCGCAGATATTTGTCTTTATTTGAAAGAAAAACAAATGGATATTAAAGATTAAAAGATAGTAAATCATTTTAGAAACTTATTTTACAGATTTTCTATTTTTTGTTAAATTACGGATAATATTCAGTAAAAACAACAACAAACTGTAAATAACTTCCTCATTTTTAAACAATAAGGCAAGGCAAGGCAAAATTATTTATATAGCACATTTCAACAACGAGGTGATTCAAAGTGCTTTACAAAGACATTAAGAACAGAGGATGACGATTATTAAAAGAAAAACAAAAGAAAACATTTATGAAATCATTTTTAAAAAAAGTCAGAACAGTAAAGAGATCAAAAACAGAAGTCAGAAAACATGGGCAATTATTAAAAGAAAACAGAACAGTAAAAAGATCAAAAACAAGAGTCAGAAAACAAGGGCTGTTTAAAATAACTGTCATAAAATAAGAGTTAAAATAACTGTTAAAAGTAACTGTCATAAAATAAGGTTTAAAATAATTTAAAAATACTTTAATCAAAAGCAGCTGAGAACAGGTACGTCTTAAGAATGGATTTAAATGTGCTGAGAGTTTCAGCTGATCTACAGTTTTCTGGGAGTTTTTTCCATATATGTGGGGCATAGAAGCTGAATGCAGCTTCTCCGTGTTTGGTTTTTACTCTAGGAACTACTAGAAGATCTGATCCAGATGACCTGAGTGATCTGGGTGGTTCATACTGAGTCAGGAGGTCCCTGATGTATTTTGGTCCTAGACCATTTAAAGCTTTGTAGACCAGCAGCAGAACTTTAAAATCTACCCTCTGAGTGACAGGAAGCCAGTGTAAGGACTTTAAAACTGGAGTGATATGATCTCTTTTCTTGGTTTTGTTGAGGACTCGGGCAGCAGAGTTTTGAATCTGCTGCAGTTGTTTGAGTGTTTTTTTAGGTAGACCTGTAAAGATACTGTTACAGTAATCAAGCCGACTGCAAATAAATGCATGGACTAGCTTTTCCAGGTCCTGCTGAGACATCAGCCCTTTAATTCTTGAGATATTTTTTAAGTGATAGTAAGCCGACTTTGTAACTGCTTTAATGTGTTTTCCAAAACTGAGTTCTGAGTCCATCACCACACCCAGATTTCTGGCCTGGTCTGCAGTTTTTAACTGTAAAGACTGAAGCTCTAGGCTCACCTTTAATCGCCCTTCCTTGGCTCCATTTATTTAACTGAAGAAAGTTTTGACACAGCCACTCATTTATCTGTTCAATACACTTTCCCAGCACCTGTATAGGGCCATGGTCTCCTGGGGACATTGTAATGTAGATCTGCGTGTCATCTGCATAGCTATGGTAACTTACATTATTGTTTTCAATAATCTGAGCCAGTGGGAGCATATAGATGTTAAACAGAAGAGGCTCCAGAATGGAACCTTGGGGAACTCCACATGTAATTACTGTCTGCTCAGACGTGAAGTTACCTATAGACACAAAGTAATTCCTATTCTTTAGGTAAGATTTGAACCAGTTGAGTACTGTGCTGGATAGTCCCACCCAGTTCTCTAGTCGGTTAAGTAGTATATTGTGGTCGACTGTGTCAAACGCAGCACTCAGATCCAGCAGGACTAGGACCGACATCCTGCCGCTGTCTGTGTTTAAGCGGATGTCATTAATTACCTTAATGAGAGCCGTCTCAGTGCTGTGGTGCTGTCGAAAACCTGACTGAAAAACATTGAAGCTGTTATTTTTTATCAAGTAATTGTTTAGCTGTTGAAAAACTGCTTTTTCAATGATCTTACTTAAAAATGGGAGATTAGAGATTGGTCTGTAGCTATTCATTTGTAACTTGTCGAGGCTGCTCTTTTTTAAAAGTGGTGCAATCACAGCAGTTTTTAAAGCCTGAGGAAAAACAGCTGACGTCAGAGACAAGTTCACAATCCATAAAAGATCCACCAGCAGTACTTGGGAGACTTTTTTGAGAAACCTTGTTGGCAGAATATCCACAAAGCAGGAGGAGGAGTTTAGTTGATGTATAATGTCCTCCAGGTTTTTGTGATTAATAGGATTAAATTGCGTCATGGTGTTTAAAATGGTTTTACGCTGACACAGGGCATATCCTGCACCTGCTGTGGGGGCATTAACTGCTTGTCTAATTGTCCTTCGACCTTCAGAAAATTCCTGGATCCAGACAGTGATCCGGATCACCTCCACAATCTAATCGATTCTTACTCTTGCTCTTCCGGACATCCTGTAAAAATTTGGTGAAAATCCGTCCATGACTTTTTGAGTTATGCTGTTAACAGACAAACAGACACACACACACACACACACACACAGATGGACACACAGACAAACGGCATGGCGGAGGTATGCGCTCTCCGAGTGCCTTTCTCGTTAAGTAATTGTTTAGCTGTTGAATAACTGCTTTTTCAATGATCTTACTTAAAAATGGGAGATTAGAGATTGGTCTGTAGCTATTCATTTGTAACTTGTCGAGGCTGCTCTTTTTTAAAAGTGGTGCAATCACAGCAGTTTTTAAAGCCTGAGGAAAAACAGCTGACGTCAGAGACAAGTTCACAATCCATAAAAGATCCACCAGCAGTACTTGGGAGACTTTTTGAGAAACCTTGTTGGCAGAATATCCACAAAGCAGGAGGAGGAGTTTAGTTGATGTATAATGTCCTCCAGGTTTTTGTGATTAATAGGATTAAATTGCGTCATGGTGTTTAAAATGGTTTTACGCTGACACAGGGCATATCCTGCACCTGCTGTGGGGGCATTAACTGCTTGTCTAATTGTCCAATTGAGAGATCTCTCAATTGTCCTTCGACCTTCAAAAAACTCCTGGATCCAGACGGTGATTCGGATCACCTCCCAAACCTAATCGATTCTTACTCTTGCTCTTCCGGACATCCTGTAAAAATTTGGTGAAAATCCGTCCATGACTTTTTGAGTTATGCTGTTAACAGACAAACAGACACACACACACACACACACACACACACACACACACACACACACACAGACGGACACACAGACGGACTGACAAACAAACTCCGGTGATTACATAATCTCCTGGCGGAGGTAATAAGGTACGTGTATTGTGACTGTTTTTGGTGATTATATCTGCGAAATAAGATTGTCTTGCATTTTTAAGTTGTAAATTGTAAGTCCACAGTTTCTCTTTGTAAATGTCATAATGAACCTGGAGTTTTGATTTTCGCCATCTACGTTCAGCTCTCCTACACTCTCTTTTGCCATTTCTGACCAGTGTGGCATTTCTCCATGGAGATTTTTTCTTACCAGAGATAACTTTCACCTTAGTTGGAGCAATGGCATCCATAATGTTTACAATTTTAGCATTAAAACTACCTATCAGCTCATCGACTGAAGCCCCAGACGGAGCTGGTGTAGAAGAAAAGCCTGGTTAAATATTCAGAGGTGTTTTCAGTAATACAACGTTTTTTGGTTACCTCCGTGAAAGTTGCTGACTGCGCCGAGTGCTCTCAAAGAAAACACAGGAATGATCATAAAGACCAACGTCAGACACTGTAACATTGGAAATACTCAGACCCTTGGAGATAAGTAGGTCTAACGTATGCCCTTTGTCATGTGTGGCCTCTGTTACATGCTGAACCAGCCCAAAGTTGTCAAGAGTGTTACATAGATCCAATGGCGATTTTAGGGGGTGGCCTGGGGTGGCCGGGGCCACCCCTGAAATCTCATTGGCCACCCCTGCGGCCACCCCAGATCTGATAGGTAGTTGGTCACATGGGCGTAACGGACGCGGGGTACGCATGGGACATGTCCCCCGCACTTTCCACATCTGTCCCCTCTATCCCCCCGCACTTTTTCCAGCCGTTACAACAGCTAAACCCGTTATTAGCATCCAGTAACGTGTTTTCCCGAGCCGTCTTTGAATGCACCATTAGCGCATGCTAACGCAGGTGTTCCACAGGAGACGTGCTGCTGTGCTGAGCAGTGCTGAACGTGCGTCTGGAGTAATGTTTAGCAAACCAGCCAGAGCCAGCAAGAAGCAAAAAACTTTACACAGTTCTTTCCAAACAAACCGTGTAAGTTGTGTGACCTTGTTGGATGCAAACAATGTTAGACTTGTTAGCTAAATGATGACAAGGTAAACGTGGCAATATATCAATATGTTAAGCTAGTTAATAATTTAAATGTGGTTGCCTCTGTTACATTACTGCTAATTAGTTTATTCTTGGAATAAACCCAGTCCTCTTTCATTTCTGGGCAGAAGATGTGCTCACAATTGCTCTCCATGTATTTAAGTCTTTTGGTCCCAAAAGAGGAGAGTCAGGGAGGAGAAAAAGAATAGGCTATCTATGGTATAAAAGTGGTTAAATTTACAACTATTTTTACTGCTTCTCTTTCAAATTCTATCTCAGAATTTTGATTTTCAGATTTTTTAATGATTATTTCCATAACAAAGAGCAGAGTCAGACAGGAGATGGACCAGAGGCGGCGGCCAGCAGTAATGTTGACCATGCAGGGTCTGCAGAGATGAAAAAATATATTAGTGGCTGAGAAAAAATATGTATCTATGGGTTAAAGTGATTTTGAGGTTAAATTCCACTGCAAGTTTTACTCTTCCTAATGCTATTTCAGAATTTTCTTACCACATTTTTTTGTTTATTGCCATAACAGAAAGAGCAGCGTCAGGGAGGAGATGGATCAGAGGCCAGCAGCAGGGACAAGGATGTAGGGTCTTTACAGGTAAGGAGAGATTATAACTTCCTGAAAATAAGATATCTATTGCAGGGAGAAACCAGGCAGTACTGATCATTTCATGTTCAGTGTTTGGCACCTTTGGCTACTCGTCCAGTAGATGTTCAAGGGACATTGTTGTCAATTCAACTAGAGTTTGGCCACTAAAACTTTAGATTTTATAGTTTAAAGTTTTATACTTTATAGTTTAAAGAACTAGCCTAGTTGGTCCCCTTGTATTGTCTGTTAGGGATTATGTGGTTCTTTAGCCACTAAGGACGGTGCAATTAAATGTAAGAGAATGATAAATCGCTCTGAAAAATTTTTCCCCCTCACTTCTGAGATGGTGGTTACGCCCATGGTTGGTCAAGTTCGTCAACACGAGAAACAAGAGATATTCTGTCAATCAATGATAGAAACGTCACACGTGTAGCTACTATACAAGGTGCTCGGATATTTTTTACAATGCTGGTTTTGCCACTCAACACTTAGATGCCGGACTTCTGTTCAGCCTATGGATGCTCTAATGAGCACTGTAAGGAAACAAGAGCTCGTGGGATTACTTTTCACATGTAAGATGTATGTAAGGAATAATATATTGTTAGCAGGTTGTCATAGCTAGAGTGAAATAAACGCCGAGAAGACGGATAGAACCCCTCAGCTCCGTGTCTGGCTTCTACCCCTGATCTAACCAGCTCTCTACATCATCCTGTGTATTACACAGCTGCTTACCGGTGAAATAACTAATCTGAGACAATTTTTGTTTAAAATTCGATGTTATGAATCTAGCGTTCCTAGCAACTTACTGCAGTAATTGGTACAAGATGGTGCTTCAGTTAATAAAGCAACAATACAGGTGACACAGTTGATGAGCTGATGACTGATAATGTTATTCTACAGGATGAGTTGAGAGCCGTTGAATTTTGCTAATCTAATCTAATTGTGAAGAGATGAGGACTTTAATCCAAGGAAATGGCTCTTAGAAAATTTGTACCCTATCCTGAACATATTTTACTGATTTAGAGTAGTTAAAATAACCAGATATAATTGAGGACTGTAATAATGGGAAATGAAATTTAAAAATAAACCAGAATAGACACCTTTATTCAACACTTATGAGACAGGAAATCATGGTAGAAAGAGGGGATGTCACATGCAGCAAAGTACTGGGATTTGAACTGTGGTCGGCTGCATACATGACATTAAACTCCGCTATGCTATAGCCACCCCACACTAGCTTTGTGTCCCATCAAGGCCACCCCGGCAAAAAAGTCCTGGATACGCCACTGCACAGATCTATAGTCCCTCTGCCCTGAGGATTGTCAATATGGATGTTAAAGTCGCCAGCAATAATTACAGTCAAAATCAATGCAGATCATAGACAGCAGTTCACTAAAATCATTAAAAAAAGTTTGCACAGTATTTAGGAGGCCTGTAAACATTAAGTAGCACAACTCGAGATGAGGACTTCAGTTGAAGGGCTATGTACTCAAACAGGGAGAAATGTTCAAAGGATAACTGCTGATATTGAAAAGATTCTTTGAATAAAATTGCAACACCGCCCCCTCTCTTGTGCACCCTGGCCTCACTGATAAAACTGAAGTTGGGAGGGGTCGACTCGATGAGAACAGCTGTACTGTTATTTTGGTCTAACCAAATTTCAATTAAAACATAAAATCAAGATTGTGCTCAATAATAAAATCATTAATTAAAAATGTCTTCCCAGCTAAAGATCTAATGTTTAATAGAGCCATCTTTAATGTTTGAGGAGTTTTGCCTGCCATGTGAGCGGAAGATGTTTGTGGTTCACAAATAATATGTAATATATTTAAAAGCTTTTCTTTCTGTGTCTTGACATAGCCACCTTTCTTTTTCTGTTGCCTACTAGGACAGAAATACTGGTTACCAGATTTCCATGTCACAGTATTCCAATGGTTTTTTAAAACATACCTTGCTGCCAGATTGTTCCCATTCTTTACAGGTTTTTCTTTTTCTTTTTTTCTTCATTGACGGTCATAAACAGTAGGATGCTGCTGCACTGTTACCCATGAGTGAAGCAAAAAACAGGTGTGTGTCATAAATGCACATAGAAAAACCTTATCAGGACCCTCTCTGTTGGGGAAAATGAGAACAAGCAACACTTCAAGGGGGACAGATGCTTCTGGTGTCATTCGTTCTACTTTGAGCTACATTTGCGAGGCAGCGGCAGGCAGAGCTCCTGTATCCGAGGAGAGGGTCTGGCAGAGCAAGCGGCCCGGCTAACAACGTACGGGTCATACCCCTCAAACAGAGCCTTCCTCTCCTTGGGACTGGACAGATCGAGAAGTCTCTGGCTGGCTACGTAGCTTCTTGCTGCTTTGGAAACCGGCCAGCACACTGATCGCTCTCCTTTAAACTTGGGGTGGTCGTGCTTCGGGGCTGGAAAGACAAAAGCAATCAGGTTGACCCAGCAAGACTGTTGAGATGCTGCTGGATCCCAGATCAGTCGGTGCCTGAACCCTTGTATCTATACATAACTATACAATAAAACAGGTGACCTCATTCAGATACCTTGGAGTTCATCTTGATACAGGTTGCCACTGTTTCTGTCAAACTCCATCAGCACCTTCACTTCCTGTGTAGACTAAATGTATTCAGGGTTTACAAATATCTAATGTTAATCTTTTACAGAGCAACAACTGAATCCATTATTCGGTATGGTATCACCAGCTGGTTTGGGAATCTTACTGTCAAATCTCAGGTACACAAGCTAATAAAAACCAAGGGTAAGATTATGGGTCACATTCCTCTGAGCCCCCAGGAGCTTTTTAACCAGGTCGTCATTTCATTCACAGGTGAAAACCTTTTTAACAGACAGCTCCCATATTCTACATACAGAATACACACTGTTGAACTCAGGGAGGAAGTATCAGGTTCGTCTCTGTAAACATAGTAGGTACAATGTTCATTTGTACCTCTGTCTGTCAAGCTCATCAATGAACAAACACATAAAATTAGTGGCAGTCACTTCTTGGCACTTTATGCTGACTTTATATAAGCTAACATTTCTCTTTAGTATGAATGTGTTTTACTCTGTTTTTACTGTCGGTTTTTATCCTCTCTAAACTTCTGTTCTGTGCTTGTCTTGTTGTTTTATGGTCTTATGCCCTGAATATTTTAACTGCCAAATTTTGACGTAAACATTGCATTATGGGAAGACAGACTCACTTGCAAGTAGTTCAATGTGTGCGGATGCTCTGGAGGGCAGGTGGTTGATGGGCACAGGTTTAGATTTGGAGCTGGATCTCTCAAGAATTTGCTTTTTCTTTGGCTGTGCAAGCTGGCAAATCCTTGAAGTGGCGACTGCCGTCAGCGTCCCTCTGCTCAACTACAAGCACATTTCAGGTCATGAATGAGATCGTGTAGAAACACAAAGAAAACACAATGTGAGTTAGGAACAAATCACACATCTTAGGTTGAAAATTTTCAGATGTCTACTGCTAGTGGCGTTACAATCTTCACATGCTTTAAATTCATTCTCTTGACACCTTCTGAAATTGCCTGACATTCGATACAGCCATGTCTCCTCAGGGTCAACGGTATTTACTTTGATGACTCTTTATCTAAGGTCACATTCAGGTGTCCAGTACTTTGATTTATGACCAAATACCTAAAAAAAATACAATTCCATTTCCTGTTTTCTCTATCACTCATTCACAGTTTTTATGAAATCATCTGATTCAGAAATAAAATTGCTAACCCTCACATAAGATCGATTGGAAAACAAATGACCAAAGTGCTTGTTGGCTAATGATTTCATGATGTTCAAAGATATGATTGTCACAAATATACACAGATTTATATAATAGATTTATAAATCGTACATAAGAACGAACACTTTTATTCTGAAAAGTGTTCAATTGCAAGGTCCTAACTTGTCAAGGATTAAACAAGAAATGTCTTATCAAAGGAATTACTGAAAACAAAAATGTTCTGACTTTATTAATTATCTACTGGGCACTTTTTGGTTTGTTTCTCATACAGAAGAATCATCCGGTCTCCTGTCTCCTGTCACACTGCCAACATTAGTCAGCAAGCATGAATGGATTACTGTGGGGGCATCTCTGCTTCCCCAGGCCAAAAATGACAGTTCCAAAGAAATATGAGGCGCTGACAACTTCACAAGCTGCTACATGTGACTGCTACATGTGACTAGATCAAATGAGTCCAGTTCTAAGACACAGATTTCTGCTGATATGTCAAACAGAGCATGATCTGTCTGAACTCTGGCCAAGGTGAATGTATTCTACTATGCGGGCGGTGTCTTGATTCAGATTAATACCCGTTTTCTCATTAATTTGCACAGAATTCCAAATTTTGACCCAATACTTTTTCTTAAAAACTTTAGCCTATTACCACTTATGACTTACTTTTCCTTTATTAGTGTCACACATTAGGTAAAGTTTGCTACTTTTATTCCAAAGCATTTCTCTTGTGGATCAGTGTGTTTAATAAATGTTGCTATGCTGACAGACTTATTTAAGATGGCGAAAAGGTGAACATTTTACATATCAGCTATTGTCACTGCGAGCATTTTAGAATGCTGGCATTACAGATCTGCTACCATGACTGTAGATTCCCAGTGTTGTTAATCTGGTTTAAGTGACAATATCCCAGAGAATTAAATTGCCATTTATGTATTTTGCATTTGTTAAGAGTTTATCATATTTTACCAATGTGCAAGTCTGTCACCACTTCTAAGATGAACATTTTCGGATGCGTTTTAACAATTTGTGTGCTTTCGAAGTTGAGGTTTTACTGTCATGTACACAGACATGTATCAGAAAGACAAATGTAAAACTTTGTTTCGGCTTCCTCACACAGTCCAACAACATTCCTGGACACTTAAGTAGTGATTCAAAATCAGCCGTAGGTGAGAGTATAAACATTTATGGTCTCCGTCTTGGCTTCAGCTCCCCGCCGTGACATTACAGAATACAGTGGGTGCGCATGGACGGATGAACAAAAACTACACAACATTTTCAGGAAAATACAAAACCAGTGAAACAACAATAGGATCTGTTAGCAGAAACGAGTGATAAAACAGATGTATTAAAACCAACTTGACTTTAAGTTCAGCTTTCCAACGCCCTGACTTTCTATTTTTTTGATGGCGGAGTTTACGAAACCTTTGAACACTAACAGCTTTCACGTGATCTACCACACAATCAGCATTTTGTCAGGAAATGCTGTGTGTTACTCACCGGCAGCGGAAGTGAGTGATCTGGCTGCCAGCCAGCTGCAGGGGCCCGAGATCGAGCCAGACGACACAACCGCTCGGATGGAACGGCCCGGAGAGCCCATTCACTCACCTCCCATATGGGGGACACCCTGAGAGAAGAAAGAAAAACAGGACATTACATTATTTTGGGCTTTTAGATGCGGGAAACAGATTAAAAATTAACCACAGTGCATTAGAAAAGGAGGACAAAGGCAGAGGAAAGAGGAAGGAAGAGGGCAGGGTGGTATGCAAGATGAAAAATATATTTAGAGGTTAGAAAAATGTGACAAGCAGAAGAAGATCCTAAAGGTGGCGAGTGGAGTTTTCTTTTGTCTATACTGAGAGCTCACCGGAAATATTGTTTTTTTTCCCACCTACACATCACTTTAATAATGTAAAAATACAAGTGGGAGTATGAAACGTGTGACTCAAGCCCACCAAACCGGTCCTGCCTCAAACAATGCTTCCCTAAGGTGCTACTTGTAGACAACATCTCAACAGGATACTTTTAATGAGTTGATTTCTCTCTTGTTGTCAGTGTCAAGAGATTTCTTACTTGTGGCTCTAATTTACTTCTAGTAATTTACTTCTAAAATACAACAGATCAGTGACAGGATGAAGGAAGCATATGTTCATCTCATCTAATTTTTCAAAAGCGGACACGGTAAAGTATCAAAGAACACTTTAAAAATGTGTTAATCCATTATATTTACATGTCTTGAGTGTAGAATTTCTCGCTTCTACACAAGTCCGACCAGCGAGGGGTTAACTCTGTTGGAGATAGAAAATAATTCTGTTCAGCATTTTTTAAAGCAGGTTTGTAAATACAAAATTAGAAGAAAAGACTGAAGGATGCACCGATTCTGGTGGTGGATCCACTCTTCTGTGGTGGCAGCTCATCCAGCCAGTAAACAGATCGACTGGGAAAACAGAAAAGAGGCCAATTCAGACAAACACAGGGACATAAAAACAGAGAAAGAAGGGAAATGAGGCGACAGTCTGGCCTACCGGTCTGGATATTTGAGTCGGTTTGGCTTGGGCTGAGCGAGCAGCTGCGTCCGAATTGCCATGGAAACACTGGAAGCTAATGGGAGAACAAATTTTCGTGTTATTGCAGAAAGAATAGGCAGAAGTTATTACAATGACACAGAAATTCACAAACACGACAGCTCACTTTCACATCTGAGGCAGTGTAGTTGAAGATAATGTGGGCTTGAACGTAACATCTGACGGCAGCCAGTTGAAGAGACATTTTAAAGTTTCCATTTAAGCTAAAATCCTTGACAGAATGTGTATGGGCTACTTTAATAATTCATCCTTCCTGTGTTGAATTGGATAGAAGAAACTTGCATGATGTGGAAAATTCAAAGACATAAATTGAGAATAGAGTCAAGTGTGCCTGTTGTTTTTTCTTTTTGTTTTGCAGAAAATCCAAACAAAGGCTAAAATTTGAGAGTATTTCAATGTCTTATGGTGTGTTTTGTTGTTTATCGTGCAAAAGTTAAGACTATTCTCCATACCAATGTCAAAATATGACTTCACCCTTATGTTTCTATTCAATATCACTGTGAACTGAATATGTCTGGAACCTGAACTGTGTTCTTTTCTATCACTTATTGAATGAGGTTTCCCCTATTTGTACTACAACCTAAAATGCACTATACCCTTAAAAAACAGTATGACTAACAGAAACAGCCACACAGTTATACTAGTCTGGAGCCGATTACATGAACAATCCATCAAGGTAGAACAAGTGAACGGCTGGTTATATGATTTTAATTTCAAACTGCTTGTTTTGGTTAGCATAATGCCTCAGTTTTTACTTGTCCTTTACCTGCAGTGGCTTCTTCTCTTTGGTGACACCGACATCTGCTGGTTGCTATGGTATCAGGTGACAAAACGCCAGAGATCGTCTGTGTGCAGAGCGAGACAGGATGACCAAGCTCTTTCCTCCTGCTGATCTTATGCATTTCTTAATAGCATAACAGCTACAAGGCGAGGTTAGAAGCATCTGCTCTGTGTTGAAAAGCCTCCTTTTCTGTGTTGGTATTGTGATCCTGGAACAAAGTAAAAGACATTTTTACACTGTAAAGTTTGCAGAAAAAGAGGCAGAGTGAGATCTCTTCTTCTTGGTGGACATTCAGAGGTTAGTCTTAAAGCAATAACAGGTGAAATTTCAATCCAGTTTTTCTCACCCATTTCTATTTATAGAAATGTACAATGCCTGGGAGAAACAATAAAAGGAAATAATTAACACGACAAGACTACAATTAAGAGATGACAGGTGTTAAAAGGGTGTGACTTTGCAGCAATAATTCTAATTTGACACAACAATATTGGATTAAAGCTGCAAGCAGCGATGGACGGGTCCTCGCATCCTTGCTGGTCGGCGAATCTATGCATGTCCACCAGGTGGCGCTGCGATCGAGAGTGTATGTCGGTCTATGGATGGGATCAGGACTGGACTTTGATCACACATGTAAAGTTTCAGGCAGATCAGAGCATGTACAGGCTAGTTATAGAGCATTTCCTGTCCAACCAGCAGGTGGTGCTGCGACCGAGAATGTATTTTGGTCTATGGATGTGATCAGGACTCTGATCACACATGTAAAGTTTCAGGCAGATCAGAGCATGTACAGGCGAGTTGCAGAGCACTTCCTTCGCTACACCAGGTGACGCTATGACTGAGAGTGTATATGAGCATATGGATGTGAGGAAGGCAGAATTCTGATCATACATGTAAAGTTTGAGGGAGACTAAAGCATGTACAGTGCAGTTACACTGTATTTCCTGTGTCATGGCAAACTGTCAAAATCCAGGGACCACCATTACCACGCCCTCAGATTTTTGCGGAGCATTTTGATAAATTTTCATCACCCATGCCTGGAGTGCATCTTAGCCAAATTTCAGCTCTCTCGGTGTTACCCTGTTTGAGTTTGTAGCTTTTGAAAATGGTCAAAAATGACCCGAAATCGTCAAAAGGACGGACGGACAGACAGACAGATTAAACCTTTATTAATCCCACAGCGGGGAAATTTGCTAATTAACTCCAAAACAAGCACCTTAAACCTTTTAGCTTACCTTTACTTGGCGCATGCTGTTATGAAGGGCTAACACGATTAATTCTAAAACCAAATTACACCATACACAGTTTGAAAACAGACAACAACTTTATTTTCAACAGACATTTAAAATCTTATAAAACAGCACAGTAAATAAACAACCAAAGCTTCTTTAATAGTCATAATCACAAAGCCACAAGCTTTCCGTATAATACTGTAGTTATTACTCTCTAAACTAGTATTGCAGGAGTCTGTTGTTGTGTGACGGTAACGAGTCATGTCCGTGTTGACATGAAACTGTCACTTTGTGTTGTTCACACATTAACATGATGAACTGAGAACACTGCAGGGCACAGCATCATGGAACATTCACAGGCCTCTAGAACACACAGAGAGGAAAACCCCAGAAGCAGGGGTTAAACATGTAGTGTTTGGTTCAGATAGTAACACTTAAAGGATAGTAACAGTGTTGTTTGTTGTTGAAGCGCCATTTAAAATGCATTGTCAATCACCTATGTCTAGTTTAAATCCTCACACCCAACCTCGACTGTTTTGCTTGATCTTTTTCCTAAAACTCACATGAAAATAGCTGCTCAAAACAACACCATTGCTATCCTTCAAGTGACTTGGTAGTACACTCTACCGTATGAAAGTAATAGAGACAAATCTCCATGCATTATAATATAAATTCTACTGTCTCAAAACACCTCAAGACTATAGTTTGTCCTTTTCTCTTTAACCTAAAAGCTACCAATCTTATCATCAATGATGGCTGATTTTAAGAAGTCCATGGCATTAAAATACAGGGATTTCAGTGATGATACCTTTTCACAGGCGCATGTTCATGAGGCACTGAGCTCTCTTGTTAAGCTGCCAGTGTAGTTACTGGGATTACAGGGAGAAAAAGACAAAGGAAAACACGGTACCAAACAGTCCAAATCTCTTTTACGCAGTGCAGGTAGAATGGCAGTGAAAAAGCATGTAGGAAAGAGGCAGAAGTAGGTAAATGTTGAGTATATATGGTATTCAGTAGCACCAGCAGAAACGGCATGTGAGTGTCAGTGTCAGAGGGTCTGCACTATGACAGGATACAGTAGGGACATGTGCTCGGCTCCTCTGATGGGCAGCTTGTGTGTGGTGTAGTAGTGGATGACCTCTGGGACGGTGGAGAAGGGAGGGCTGTTCTCCCCGAGCACGTAGCGCCCGTCTGCGGACTGGGCGAACTTCATGTGCATGAAGCCTTTGCAGCTCCTGAAAAAGACGAGAAGAGACGGGACAGATGAGTCTGTGCTTGTCCAACTGGAGTGTGAACTGTAACTGTGAAAGTGCATCTATGAGAGTCGCCAACACCTTGATGTCTTCACAAGTTCACACACAAATTCATATGCAGTCTTTCCCACTTTTTTGCTCCACATTAAGTTTTGCAAAATTAGAAGAAAAAAAAAATCAATAACATAATAAACAAAACCTAAAAAGAAAGAGCTGTAAAGGGGTCTCTAAAGTAGGGAGTTGTCATTTAAAAAGTAATTAGCATCTGCACTCATCACTTTGAAATAAATTTGTTCAGTTTTACAATATTCTTTGCAAGGGAGTTTCCACTTTTATCCCATCTCATAATGAGTCCCAACAGGTCTTTAACTGAACTAGAATCTCAAAGAGCTGAATTAGAAACTTTGGATATTTAAGACACGGTTTAGTTCTGGAAAAACTTCAAGATTCACTCAATCATACAGTCATAGATGCAGAAAAATACTCTGCTTTGAATAATATTTCTTCCTCATTGCACAGTTTAGTATCATGTTTTCTATTTTAAAGGTTTAAATACTTGAAACATCACAGGCTGTACTTAAGGTCCATTCTGAATGTATGTTTAATGCAGACATCAAATTTGGACCAGAACTGTCTTTAAAGTAGGTGTAACACAAGGCACACAATTTTAAAACTCCTAAAAATCTTAGGGAAGCAGAAAGAAACTTACAATCTTCTGACAAACTCTGAACATGCATCATTCTGCACAGTAAAGCTTGAATGTAAAGTAAAGAGGACTTTTACTTAAAATAAATGCTGAGGCGTTCCCGTGCCTTCGGAGTGAAGACAGCACATGAATCATGACAAGTTTAAAACAGCTGTGATGCATCTTTCTCTTCCTTCTACTGGTCGTCTTTGCTCTTTCTAAAAGATCTCGCTGGGGTCCTACATGACTGCAGTAAGGATGTGAGCATACGCCTTCTGAAATGTGTTTTGAATTGTGCTCCAAGTATTCATAATGTAATATCTGGTTACTTAAACCAGACACTAAATCAGTCTCCCTTTACGTTCAAGCTTTACTGTGCAGAATGACGCATGATCAGAGTTTGTCAGAAGATGGCATGTTTCTTCCCAGAGCTGTGGATCACATCAAATGGCCTTCTTTTGCAGAGAGAACATACTCGTGTGCCATCACTTAACCAAGGTATAGTACTTTAATTACATGATAATGGGTTATTGTAACATCATGTGTCCATAGTTGTACACTTAGATTATCTACTGATATGTGAGCGATTGTCAATTGTTGAAGGAATGCAGCTGAAAGCCCCAAAAACAGCATATTGCTTGGATTTATTTTTAGAATATTACATGCCCAAGGCTAAAAGTGAGTCTCCTCATTTGAATGGCTCTAAAATATAGCGTAACAGTAGCAGCTGTTGTGAGCAGTCACTGCATCTACAGATGTGCTTTTAAAAACATTTAACGCTGGAAATGCAGATTATTAATATGCAAACAATCTATGTCTCAATAATTTGTCTCCTCTGTATCATTTTACCCACCATTTGCAGCTTATTTTTTACATCTAATTTGGATTATTATGGCTTTTGTTCTATGCAGCTGGGTTTGATTAGCGGTTAAACACATGAAAAAATGTGTCCTACACGTCTACCTCTAGTGAAACACTTGAGTAATTCCTAGGACTTTGATAAATGTTGGCTCTTCACTGGAAGCGAGCACACAGAAATTGTATGAAGACGTTGTGCTGATCATCTACAGATGCACACATGGGCTTTCAGCTGGGAGCTATCCAAACAAATCACTGCGTTTTTCCCCTCACTGCTTCAAAAGAGTGCAGATGTGAGGTTAGGGGCAATTCCCACCATGCAGATGATGTCTTTGCAAACAGCTGCTTTCACGCTGGGTATCATAGATGCTCAAAACACACACATTCAGAGAGAAAAATGGAGGAGGGGGTCGGAAACAGCAGCATAAATGAGGTGACTGGGTGGGAACAGAGACAATAGAAAAAAAACGGTGAACAATTAAAAGCTGCCTGAAGGCTCGAGTCTGAGAAGACTCTCTCACCACCCACAGATCACAACGATACACAAATGAGGCAGAAACTGGATCAGATAATTTTGGAAACAGCACAGTGCGGTGCAGTACATGGGGGGAAGAAATCCCCTTTAAGAGCCTGAATATTTCAAATGAAGACAACATGAAGATGATGTGAGTTTTAAAGACATACAGAGACAGGCTATACAAGCACCGAAACACTACAACCAGCATAGAGATGGAAGAAGCCCAGCTGATGTAAGATAATCTGAAGTGACGATTAGTGGACAAACATGGTGTATGACTGATATCTGCAGGGCAGCTGGGGTGAGACTGTGAGCAAGTGTTTACCTGAGGGAGAGCGAGTAGTCGTTCCGGCAGGTCTGGCTGTTCCTCACCAGATAGGAGTTCTCTTTGCACAGAGTCAGCAGACTTTCTGCCTCCGAGCGGCTCAGAGCTCCATGGTACCATCTGCAGGCGATTAGGAGGAAACATGACAGCAAAACGCAAGATTTAATTACAGTCACATACTGTAATGAGGTTTCTTCTGCTGCTTAAGTTTGTAGAAGCATGTTTTGGGTTGAGTCTGTGCATATGCATGCTTTTCTAAAACACAGAAACATAAAATACAGCTATCAACACTTAAGGTTATAGATATATAAATATCCAGCAAAGGACATGTACATGTTTTACTGTCTTCTATTATTTGTACCCACTCTGGCAAACTATATTTCTGTTGCCTGACATTTTTATCTGGTGTTTATTCACTTGCTTTTTCTCTTTGTGTTGGACATGAAGTTAACCCCCTTTCAAATTTTCCCCAGCAAACAGAGGTTGTTCCACTCCCATTCTCTCCCCTTTAGGGTCCATGAGTTCTGTGCGTATTTTTATCGCTCTTTGATCTAAGCTGAAGTTTAGACTTTGTGGAAGTGCTGCAGTAGAACCACCTATGATAGATTGTTTTTTACTGTTGATGTTTGTGGCAGAAACACACGCCAACCTGCAAGTAAAAATGACTGAAGCCACCTTATGAAGTTTTCTTGCAAACAAGGAAACACGTTTACATTCATCAAGGTGCCTCATGCATTTCTTACGCACTACTTTACTTTTGATTTACTCGTAGTGACGTGCTGAGCTGCAGCCTGTCAGAGCTGCTTCTTGTCATCATTTTGAGCAGCATCTGGCAAAACAATTTCCCAGAGGCTGAACAAACGTTCATCTTATCTTATCAATGATTAATTGCTTCAGTATTTTTTAAATTAAAATTGCAAAGAATCCATTGCTTTCAGCAACTCAAATGTAAATAGTCTTCTTACAAATAAACTGAAATCTTCTGTATATATATTGTTCTCTGCATTTTTGCCCTGCGTGTTTCTAATTTATTCTGTTCTGCCTTATACTATTTTTTCTTCCTGGAGTTGCTGTAACGGTGAACTGTCCCCAATGTGGGATCAATAAAGTTTATCTTATCTTATATGTTTGCTTGTTTTCCCAGGCAATCAACAACATATCTTTAGGTCCTAGACTGCTGGTTTGACAAAACAACACATTTCAATACAGAAGAACTGCAATAGTTGTTGCCATTACTTTATGTCTTACTTTTATAACCTACATGATCACTAAACAAATTAATCAGTACACAAATAAACTGCACATGCAAGTGGTTGGTGCTGCTTTTCACCAGAAAGCAAGTCAAACTGTCTGAGGTTTGTAAGCTGAAAGTCACACACAGTCTGTTTTCAGACCTCTGAATCACTGACCACATTTACTCAGTGATTCAAACACATCTGGTGTTGTGCAGATGTTGACCTTTACATGTTGTCCTTCTGTGGCATGAAAGCAGTGATTGATATGTGAAGTGATAATCACGGTAATTTTCTCTACAGCCTGTCTATAAAGGACTGCTGTCAGTACAATGACCTCCCTTAAATTTCAATCATCTTAGGTTAATTTCTGTGGTGAAGGAAACAGCTTGACAACAAACATGCATGTAAACAGCTACTGAGGGTGATGTGAACAAACAGTTAACTGCTTTTCATTTATGTGACTCACATAATTAAACACAACTGGAGGCATGGAATAAAATGAAGACTGGATATGTGCAAATATCTATTTTAACTTATTACTGCACTGTACATCCTTTTAATAACTTTCCGGACTGGTATTATTATTTATAAACGTTTTGTCTCATTTTTTTTATTTTTAATTTATGGTATTTTTATTTTTAACCTGTTTTTACTGAATCAGAACAAGGACATTTTAAAGTGAGTTGACCATGTAAAGCTGGAAGTCATTGATTTGCAAGAAAAACAATGTTTAGTTGAATAGGAAAAAACATTTAAAACACTAGCACTATAGCTGAACAGATGTCTACTTACACTTGCTTTTCCAGAGGCAGACATGGATCTACTCTCTCTCCCAGGAGAGGAGGAGTGTCTCCAACAAGACGGAGTGTAGTTGAGTCTGATGTAGATGTAGTGCCTGTTTTGGTAAGCCTGGTCTCTGTCTGAGCTCGTGAGCGCTCCCTTTCTGCTCCTTCAAACTGAACTACGGCCAGACAGAGAGAGAGAAAAAGAAAACGCGTTTGTTTAAAGAAGTCCCAGACAGTTGCATTACAGAACTGTAATACTAGGAAAACTGATTTACCTGCTAGAGCTTTGGAGATGTTGTCCTTCTTCCACTCCCATGGCTGGTCGTATTCGTCAGCCGGCCTCTCATCATCCTGAGGCAGCCTGCTCTCCCTGCTGTCTATCAGACCCAGGCAACCCTCAACTTTCGGAGTTTGCTGTTGTGCTGGTGGAGCAGCTCGATGGTGAGGACGTGTCCTCTCTTCGTACGGGTTATCGTATAACTGGCCTCCATCTCCACTGCCAGACCTGTCAGTCATCATGCTTTGCTGCAGTTCTAAACAGTCAACATGGAGGGTAAAAAACTTTTCAGCAGAATTTAAGACACAGGCATGACTATTTTAATCCAAACAAACAGCCAGAAAATCTACAGTTGAAACACTAATGCACCTACAAATCAAATAAAGTATTTCAGATGCGTGTCTGCTAAGATTTTTCTTTCATAACCACTTTAAAATCTTTATGTAAGATCTTTTTTTTTCCAGGCTAAAATTATTTCTCAATTGTAAAATCTTTGAACGCATGACATGGTATCTTACAGAAGCACTGGTTGTTGACCAGTTAATGCTGACTCATAGTCTTCCTTTTCCTTCTCTCAGTATCTTTGTTTTTGGGATGTATGTAAATTGCTGCTCTAACCTTCAAACTTCCAATAACCTGCTTTATCATACCACAAACTGAAACAAAGGCTGCAATTTTTGGTTCCCCTCCGGTGCCGACATCAGCTGGTAACGTGGCCCACTTGTAGCTCATGTCCCCTGGCCATGACAGTGTGATCCATGCTTTTATATAATCCAGTACAGATGCAGCGTGAGGCATTTGCAATTGTACATCTGTGGCTCACACTGAGTGGTGACTCACTTTGCTCCAGTAGGTTCAAATGTTTGCATGACAGAGCATTCTGAGTCACCATGAAAAACGCATGCAATGATGTCACCAAATAATGAACAATTACATCATCAAATGTAATTAATGCACTTAGATGGTCGAGTTTAAGCACCTGAAGGTAGCTGTATTTATTGATCCTCTGTATACGGTAAGTAACATTTTTTACAATAAGTCAATGAACTTGGAAGAGATAAAGACATCATAATGAACCTGAAATAATCCGCTGGGCCTCAAACGGCTCCATGTAGCTGCAACAGTCTGTTGGTGCAGATTTTGGCTCCCAGTTTGGTCTGACTCGCGGGTCTGGACGCGCATCAAATGGATCAGAGTAGTCTGTGTCACTGTCTGATGCTGCCGGTGCAGAGGGGATTACCTTGATAGGGACACAGCAACAAAAGACATTATACAAATGAGATGTGATAACATAAAGGATGCATTTGTGTGTAGAAACATAACAAGGTTTTTGAGTATAAGTGAGTAAAAAAAAAGGAATGAGAAACAACATCAAAAACAGAGCAAAAATTGAAGCAGAAGGCAAAAATTAAGCTTACAGGTTCTTCTTGAACAGTCACAGGACTCAGAGGGATTTTACAGCGACCAAATTCCTGAGAGTCCACTTTAATCAGTCTGTGTTTCGGAGACACGACTTTCACCTGCACATGTAAAGGAAACACTTTCAATAGTACATCTATTATCAAATAATTAAACAACTGCACGACCGCATAAACATGCATGTCATACCTCCACACCATTAGACAGCACTGAACCAAATGCAGGAAAAGAAGGAAGGCTCACTGTTGCACTACATGAGCCGAAACCGCCATTCTGATGCTCCTTCTCAGAGTGTTGGTACGGGTCCTCAAAATCCAGCTCCTTCTGAGCTCTGTAGGCCCTCAAAATCTCACTCTCAGTGTAATCTGGCCTCGGGGGCTGTGGAGGATCACGCCTGCTGCCAAAGTTTAGGTAGTCCTTCAGCCACTTTGCCATGGATCTGTGAATGAAGTGGAAAACAGAATAGAGTGTACAGTGCTGAAATGACGGCTTGGTAACAAATTGATCAGGTGTAAACTAATATAATAATCAAGTAATCAGACTGGGTATATTTGTAAGGGGAAAAAGGTCTAAATTTCCTGATTACAGCTTCTTATATGGTATATTTTCTGCTTTCTTTACTCGACTATGACAGTAATGTAAATATCTTTGGGTTGTACACAAAACAAAACATTGTATAAACCAATAAATAGTTAAATGATAGAGAAAATAATCCGCAGATTTGTTGACAATGAAATAATTGTTCGTGGCAGCCATACGATACCACAAATTTAGCCATTAAGTTAATAGTATAGATAGATAGATAGATAGATAGATAGATAGATAGATAGATAGATAGATAGATAGATAGATATTGATTCCCATAGTAAAACCGCAGTGTTGCAGGGACAATGTACAGATCATAACATAAAAGATTTACTTTGACCTGACATGAAGTGGGCATGAAAATAAAAATGTAAAAATATAACCATATATGTGCCAGATTTAGAACCAAATAAGCTAGAATTCTTTCACTAAATTAGTTTATACCTTAGTAGCTAAGTTTGATCCGTTTCTGGTGTGGCTGTAAGACACACTGGCGTTCATCTTGGGACTAATAAAAACTGCATCTTATACTGCAGATCAGTTTCACAGATGTAAACAGCTTTGTACACATTTAATTGGACATACTTGTTTTAAAACTCCCTGAAGAGTTGTTAATATTAGTTAGGTGTACTCAACAGGTCCAGTGGGATTAACCAGCATTTTCAACCTCATACGGTTGTCTTCCATAGTTTTTAGTCCAGGCTGAAGCAGGGCTTATACGGGTTAGTTAACGCCAACCAGCTAACTAAACAAATCTCAGGGACAATTGACAATAGCTACCTAGCATTAGGGGTAAATTAAGGGGGTTTCAGTCAATCACTTCTTTATAACAGTAGATTAAGGGTAGAATTTCTTCTATAAGTACCAGCACCGGAATAGACAGTACACATTCTTTGTGTGTTTTGTTTTGTTACTTAAAACTTAACATTTAAAGTAGTGAGTCGTGTTATTGGTGGTCGCCGCTCTGTAAATATGTCGAAGCTAATTTAGCTAACTTAGCTATATGCCAGCTAACGTCGCAGCGTCCTAACTGCTAACGTTACTTCTCTGTGCTCACCCTCTTTTCTTTGCATTGACGGTTACCCGTTCCAGTTATGTCTTTCTGGTTACCATCCGGCGTCTGATATCGATACTGTCAGGCCCCCCAATAAATCAAACGTAAATAGTCCCGAAATTTGCCTCTGAGCCAAGCAGGTCAGCCAGCTAATGTTAGCCGGACCGGAGCAGACGGTCTCCTCCGACACAACACTCACTGGCACGGTGGGCTGCCTTAAAGGGGAGTGACCGCATATTTTTGTTGTGTCGACATTAAAAGAAAGAAATGGTGAGCTGCCAAATCCACACATGTAATCCTTTTGTCTCACACATGCAGCTCCAGTGTTGTGAACAAAGACATTGTTTGTACACCATTAAAATCATTTTAAATTTAATACAAAGTTATATTCAACAAACAATACACAGTGGGGCATAAAAGTATTTTGTCAGCCACCAATTGTGCAAGTTCTCCCACTTAAAATGATGACAGAGGGCTGTTATTTTCATCAAAGGTACACTTCAACTGTGAGAGACAGAATATGGAAAAAATCCAGGAAGTCACATTGCAGGATTTTTAAAGAATTTATTTGTGAGTTATGGGGGTAAATAAGTATATGGTCAATAAAAGTCCAACTCAATACTTTGTAATATAACCTTTGTTGTCAGTGACAGAGGTCAGGTTTACAGTAGTTCTTCACCAGGTTTGCACACACTGTAGTAATGTTACACACGTAGTGTGTTACTGATGGTAGCCTTTGTTACTTTGGTCCCAGCTCTCTGCAGGTCATTCACCAGGTCCCCCTGTGTAGTTCTGGGATTGTTGCTTATTGTTCTCATGATCATTTTTGACCCCACGGGAAGAGATGTGTGGAGCCCCAGATCAAGGGAGATTATCAGTGGTCTTATATGCCTTCCATTTTCTAATAGTTGCTCCCACAGTTGATTTATTCACATCAAGCTGCTTGCCTATTGTAGATTTGCTCTTCCCAGCCTGGTGCAGGTCTACAATATTGTTTCTGGTGTCCTTCGACAGCTCTTTGGTCTTGTTCATGGTGGAGTTCGGAGTCTGAATGTTAGAGGCTGTGGACAGGTGTCTATTATAAAGAGAACGAGTTCAAACAGGTGCCATCAATACAGGTAACGAGCGGAGGACAGAAGAGCTTCTTAAAGAAGTTACAGGTCTGTGAGAGCCAGAGATCTTGGTTGTTTGTAGGTGACCAAATACTTATTTTCCACCATAATTCACAAATAATTTTTTAAAAAATCCTACATTGTGATTTCCTGGATTTTTTCCCATAGAGATCTTTAATGTTGTAACTGTAAAAATCTACAGTGCCTTATTTTAATACACGTCATTAAAACTGTGACTTAACACAGTATCAGTGCATCAGTGGATTCTAAGAGTTCTTTCAGTCATTTTGTCTGTTTTTTTCAGTTTTTCTATTCCTGTTTAGAAAAGTCTGCAAACTTAAAGACATTATCTGTAAAGCAACGACCCACCAGTTTTTTCAAGCGTATGCCAATAATGCCAACTACATTGATTCCTCATATTTTACAGATGCTTTACTACACTATACAGACTGCTTTTCTGCTCATATTTTTAACCAGAAAATACTGTTTTTCACTTTTATCACTTTATATCTTTATGGCAGAAAAACTGAATTAGAAAAGTGGGGATTCTGTGAACAAACTAATGAATAACCTCAACAGAAACAAAACCACCTGCAACCACACAACTGCTGCCCTGGCCTCCACCTGTGGATTTTGAAAGGTCATCCAAGTACACATAAAGCTTCACTTCACCATTTCTAAAAATCAAATAACATGTCAGCCTCCACCTGCAGATTCTGGCACCAGGTGCAGTGTGCAGCCCCACCTCTTAGCTCCGTGACAATCCTGCATCTGTTGCCTCCACTTACAGATTACAGATTCTGGCATAAAGTAGAAGCTCAAATCTCCACCAGCAGCTCCTGCCAGAATCCTGCAGCCACCACCTGCAGCCAAAGCTTCAAACTCCTCACTCCAACCTGCAGCGTCCTGCTTTACCTGCAGATTGTGGCAGACAGCTATCAAACACCACCTGAACACCTTGATGCATTTATTATTAGCATTTTTAGAGTCCTAGGTTATCATCTGTAACAGCTGGAACTTTTAGCTATTGGATAGATTTCCTCTTTGCTTCATTTCTGGCTAGCTTAAGCCACAACCATTTCCTGTATTTGTGAGATGCAGTTTTAGAAATACTGGAATATTTGCAAGTACAAAATAGCATGAAGTGGAAACACTCGTGTACAGTACTCAGCACAAGTCGTTAAAACTGTACTTAGGTATTTGAGAAAATGCCCTTACTTTAAACTATATATCAATTTTCGCACGTGCATGAACACATGAAAATCAAACATTTACTGATAAAAAAAGACCAGATTTGCATTAATGCGAGAAAAAGTCAACCCTTGTCAATGCTTTCATATGAGCTCTAGCACCCAGATCAGCTTGTATTTAACACTTGCTTACATTCTTGCTTTTACCATTGAAATATATTCTGATCCTCAAAGGAAGGTTAATATGAGCAGTACACAATTCACACTGCTAAAATGTAAAAATACAAAAAAAAAAAAAGAAGTTAAAGATGCAAGCAATCAAAATGTCAGGTGCCAAGTATTGAACAGATTTTAATAAACACTAAAATATACAGCTGATATTGTCACAGGGCAAATTTACCTCACATATTTTTCTCGGTTAAGGTCTCAGGAAGAACAGGTTCCTTCTTCAGTAGAAACGCTAAAATTGCTCTTATTTTACTGAATGTGGGCAGCTGACAATAGGATCTCTGCAAACAACCACCCACCAACACACACAACCACCCACTAGCTGGTTTTATTCACGATTTCATTTTCTGTACAATATAACAAAAAGGGTCATATTATTATGCTCCTTTCTGCACCACTTATACAATTATGTGCCAGTCACTCATGTCATCTTCTTCTCATTCGCTGTCATTGCTGTCACTGTCTGAATACGCCCCCAGCAGGCTGAGAGATGACGAGCCGTTTTGTGTGACGACGGCTTTAGCGGTATTTGTGGAGCCGGCTGTCGATGCTTTTGAGTCTGTAAAACAAGATAAAGAATGACTGTGCCTGAGAATCAAAAGCAAACTTTTCGTTAAGAACGTGAACCTAAAGGACCACTAAATAAAAAATAGAAATGAAATAAAGTACAGAATGCCTCAGACTTCAAAGCAATCAGAAAATTTATAAACTGTACTAGATACTGCTACCTTTCTGAGAGGTGGGAGCAGCAGCCGTCACTGCTGGACTGGGTTTGCTGACGGTCACTGTTGGTTTCTTTCGTACGAGCAGGGAGCCGAATGCTCCTCCACCGCCCAGAGTCCCGACACTTCTCTCCCAGCTCTCCGTCTTGGCCCTCTTCACTCCTGCAGCTGAGGTTCCCTGTACAAACACACAATAAGACAATCTACTATTTCTTGCTCATAGCATGGCTGCTGTTTGTTTGTTTGTTTGTTTTTTAAGTATTTGCCTGATTTGTCAGAGTACAGTGAAGGAAAGGCTACTTTTTAAGACATTTTATACATTTTGAACAAGATGTAAGACCAATTCATAAAAATTAGACCTTGCAATATGATGCTATTAACAGCTAACATGCTGTATCTTATCAGAGTAAGAAATCATGTAAGAAAACCAAATGAAAGCTTTAAGAATAGAACAAGTGACCAACCTGCTGTTTAATTCATGCTGCATGTTTTTTTTGTCCTTTATCGTGTGTAAGAAGTATCAAATTTACAGTGACTAAAAGTTATTACTTTCGAGCTTTTTATGAAATCGGGTCTGTATTTTTCAACAATAACCACTCAGTGTAATTGTTAGTGGTTAACTGTGTCGCTCTCATATGATCTTTAAATTACTCATATTTACAGAACATGATCCATGCAATCCAGCATTATGACTCATAAAACTGCACACTATTACACAGGGACAATCTGATGGCTACAACATCTTCAACATGTCCAAACAGAAGTTAAAACTGAATTCAACTGAGGAAGCATAATTGACTTTTGGCAGTACATTTGCTGCTGAAAATCTGTAACAAGAGACAGAAATTAGTTTCCTCCGAGAAGCATTCGCCAAGGATTTCCAATCTGTCAGTGTATTACAATAGCAAGAAGTAAATATGATTGACCATAATTGCCAAATCCTACAATTTGTATAATAATGTGTTCTTTCTGATCCCATCTAAGGAGTCACCTGACCAAAGTAAGCTCGGCACAAGCACGCTGAGCAGGGCTACACTTGACTGTGATCTGTGTTAGATTCATGAAAACAGAGTCCAGTATATTTATCACAACTCATTCATTCTTGAATGTGAGTGGTTATATGTACCTGTGCCTCAGGTGGTTTGTCAGTAGTGAGGATATCTGTTGGTTTGTCTGAGCTGGACTTCATTGATTGTGTGCTGCTGCTCTCCTCTTCCTTTTCTGAATCAGAGTCAGAGTCTCTGAGTCTTTTCACGAGGGCTCGGTCCAACATCTCTCTGAAAAACAAGCCACACAGTTTCAATGACCATTTCTCAGAATGTACACAGAATACATGACAAAATAAAACTCATTTAAACACATACATCTACCAGCCACAACATTATGACCACTGACAGGTGAAGTGAATAACATCGATCTTCTTGTTATAATGCAACGTTTTGCTGGGAAACCTTGAGTCCTGACATTCATTGTGGATGTTTGACATGTACCACCCACTTAAACATCGCAGGTCAAGCAACCACCCAATCCCCCACAATCCAGCAGTCCTTGATGCCAGTTGCCACTCTCAGCAGGCCAGTGTACCCCGACACAGCACAAAAATTACTCGGGAGTGGCCTGGGGAACATGACAGAGCTAATGTGTTCATCCAGATTCCAGACTCCCCATATTCACTACTGAGCATCCGTGGGATGTGCCAGGATAAGCCTGATCTAGGTAGGTCCCATCCTGCAACCCACAGGATCCACATAACTCACTGCCATCATCCCAGTGCCACAGGGCATCCCCAAAGATCCTGTGGCCATGCCCCACTGGGTCTGAGACATTTTAGCAGCATAAAAGAGACCAACACAATATGAGGCAGGTGATCATAATGTTATACCTGATCAGTGTACGTGGAGATTAAAGTTTAGATTTGTTCATGCATTTTACACTTTTTTTTAACAGTCTGTCAAATAATATTTTTACTTAATTGTGCAGCAGACTTGATAAAAAACTAGAAAAACATTTGCTTCACTGTTAATTTTTCTGTGTGAAACTTCCACACTCACTTTGTTTCACGTTCATCCTCCTCTTTCTCCCTTTCCCTCTCTCTCCTCTCCAACTCTCTGTACTGGCTGATCATTCCCTCATAGTCCACCTGAGCCTGCCTCTGGTTCAGCTCTTTTAGCTCCTGGAGGTTTTCCAGGACCTCCATCTCCATCTTGGAATCCTTTGTACGGTTCTCCAGCACCTGGTGGAGAATTGGGCAGCCATCAATGCTTTATTCCTGTTGAGAATTAAAATAAATAACCAATAAATAACTCAAATGCTGACCTTCATGGGGTTGTTCAGTTCCTCTTCTTCTCTCTCCTGCTGGATTCTCTTCTCCTCCTCCTCAATAAGTTTCTCTGCCTGGAAGTTTCGAGTTGCACCGTGCTCCATCGCATAGTCTGTGTTCTCTGGGTCAGTCTATAAGCTCAACAAGAGACATTAAAATGTGAGATATTGTTTATGCATAACATCAAATATGTCATTTTCCAGAAAAAACAAAAACAGAATCACAAATTCTCACAATTTTGTCACAATCAGAGCATTCATTCTCACCTTAAATGTAATCTCAGCAAGACATCGAGTACATTTGATGTAGAAACGGAAGATTGGCAGTCCCATGTACAACTCATTCTGAACAGTCTCTTTACGTGCGTTGAACTTTTTTCCCTTGTAGATGTACTCGCCACATGTTTTACACCTGAAAATGAGAAGAAATGCAATGCTGATGACACAATTGCAACAGGACTCAGAGGCAGAAAAGCCTGTTCTGTCCTTCAAATGAAACAAACCAACCAAGAGCTGGAGCTAATCTTAACACACAATACCCAGTATTGTCTGAAAAACATCACTAAGAAGAGACAGATTAGTCTTTTAACATTTTGGGACCATTTTGGAAATAATTCTTCTCATTTTAACATGTTATCTCTTGGGCTGATTCCAACTTAACCTGAAATTTGATATGACCTCTATTTTAAAGTCGAGTCAATCTTACCATTAACATTTCTGTATCACGTCAACATGGTATAAGTCTGAACTGCATCACCACATTTGGGGAAGTTTTTTTTCCACATGCCAACACCAATATTCAACTCAAAACATCACAATGAGCAAAAGATACAGCTTGTAAGCTAAAATCACAACACACTTTTCTTGGAGCACAATCCATGAGTGTCTCCAAACAGAGAGAGCCAACGCATTTATGCATGAAGCAGCAACAACAGCTTGATTAATGAGTTTCAATTATAAATTATTCTTTACATGAAAACAGGACCAACCAGAATCTAATGGCCAGTTGTACCGTGTACTTGACTCGCACACGCACGCACGCACGCACGCACGCGCGCGCACACACACACACACACACACACACACACACACACACACACACACAGAGTCACAGTTTATCAGCTAAAGTTGAATATTTTGTTACGTCTTGGCTGTCCTCAAGCTGAGCCGTTCAATTTCAAATTCACAATTTATAGAAATTAACAGGGCTATTAGTTATTTGGACACTTTGATCAGCTGCTATGAGTTTAGTTTCAGTCTGTTATTGCATAATTGTGCATAAAATACCAATTGATGTCTTCTCAAATCACAAATATCGCGTGTGTACTGCTGCTCTGTCCGGTATTTAGGTCGAATGAGTGATCTATGTCTGTACGACAAGAATGCCGTCAATTTAACGGGTGGATGTTCCTCGTCCCATCTCTGAAAAGGGCAACTGACAGAAACTGGTGAGACAAACATACCTCATGTTGAATGGAGCCATCAATCGGACCACATACTGACGATCTTTGGGGAGTTTAAGCTTTGGGATTTTTGATGGATCGAAATCCGGAGGGTAGTATTTCTGTGGGGAGGAAAGCACGTGAAGTTAGCTGCTGAATAGCCTGAACTTTAAGCAAAGCCAGGAGTACCGTAGAGGCATGTGAACAACATAGTTTGTAAGCTCAAAAACTAACATAGTATACATTTGTAAGTCCTGTCAGAGTTAATATCAAACATACCTACCTAGCTATTAGCTTAGTTACAGGAAAACTGCTAAAACACCTCAGTTAGCTCCAATGCTAACGTTAGCTTACTTAGTTTCTTAAACACTTACGATGTGGCTAACTATTTAAATTACAATAAAATTTAACTTGTCGTGGGCGTTCATATACTTACATTCAATACTTTTCTTTCGGACATTGTTGCTTTGGCTGGTAATGAGGTGTTGAGAAAGAAACGTTAGAATAAACTGACTGAGCTAAAGAAAAAAAACACTGCTATTATGTTGCACTGTAAACTTCCGGGTGCAACACTTATTAGGTTCCGTTCATTCAAACCGCGCTGCTGCCCCCAAGCGGAAAACGTCGGTTCCTACAACAACCGTGACCATTTCGATGAAGACACTATGTGAAGACAGATATGTAGGCCATAAAACACAACTAAGACGGGATAAAAGTGATGATTAATGTAATATAAACAATAACAAGTTATTAAGCAAATCCAGTATTATCTCTATGTGTAATTTCTGTTCAGATGTACAGCTTCTCCTCTGATAATGTTGGAAAAATTTAATTAAATGTGTCACTAATTAGGCCATTTGTACCATGTACTTATACTTTATAGACATGTGGCAATGTATAATCACAAAAATCAAATATAGTCATGGTAAATAACCAGAAAGTTTAAAATCGTAATGTATGAAAATAGATGAAAGCAAAGTTTGGTCAAAAGAAATCAAAGAAATCCTCAGTTTTCATGTATATTTTTATAGGGTCAAAACTTTCTTAACACATTATTCAGGTTAATCTCCATAATTAAGAGGGCTGTGGGCTCTTGGCCATTTACATAAGTTATGTTAAGGTTCATAATTTATACACTACTCCTGTATGGTCTTAGTTATAATGTTAAATTTGTTTGGTTATCCTCCAAATTAAATAACACTGTAGGACTTCAGCTTTAATATGTATTACAGCCAAGGGAAGTAGTATTTCATATCATTTTTCTTTTAAGGGTTTCAATTCTAAATATAGAAATTGTTCAGGTAAAATCACACCTTAAATAACACTATAGATCGACTTGTTTCATGGCATGCTTCGGACCATTTAGTCCAATATGACATTTGTTTTATTGTAAAGCACTTTGCAGCATTTTTTTTAAGCTGACATACAAATAAAGTTGATATTGCCATTATTGTTAAAACAATAGTGAAGCTAAACAGAGATTGTATGAAGTCTAGGAAATTATGACACATAAGTAGCATTGTGACACACAATGAGCAGGGTAAAGAATTTAATTCAAGTTATTGCATTCTGTGACCATTTTAGTTGCTTTCGAGACCAGCTCGCTTTGTTTGTGTTTTCTGTGTAGCGCAATAAACTTAAAAGTAGACCGAAGATCACTGCCTCTGCTCGTTTTCCTCTCCTCAAATGCATTAGAATAATTTTGAATAATTCAGTGACTGTGGTGGTCATAAAAATTCTGCATCACTATTGATATTCTGGAGGATGGTAAACACAGAGTGGCCTAATTTTCATAAGCAAGCACCTCTTTGTGAGCTGTTGTGTAGGCCATGTGACTTATGTTCTCAGTATTGATGAAAAAAAGAACCACATTAAAGCTTGTATTTCAGTTTGACAGTGTGACAAAATAGGACTGCAGCAATCCCATTTAACATTATCATATAAATCAGACTAAAATGTCAACATCTACACATGAAAGAGGTAGGTAATGAAGCAAAACAAAGTAAGGAGCAGTATTAGTTTGGAATGTGATTGGAAATACTGCAGTATATACATTGTGTGTTACTGACAAAAGATGCACCAAAGCAGTTCGCACTATGAAAATCCAAACAGCTACATTATGTTTTCGGTCAGGACAGCCTCTCCTTACTGAGTAAGCGTGATCTAACAACCAGCTGTCGAGAGAAGTAAAGAAACTGGATCCCCTCAGCGAAGCGGCAGAGTTGCTATGGAAATCATTCTGGAGAAAAGCAATCTGCATTTAAAAGGAAGTATTGATCATTTTAAAATGATCCTGAACCTCATCGTAAAAAAATCACCCTTGCATATGTTCTTATTGTGGTAAAAATCAATTTTTTCACACTCACTGACAGCATCACATGTTGTATTATATTTTAACACTCAATAAAGCTAAAGCACATCGATTCAAATATCCAGATTCAGTGTATTATTTTACATTTGCTGCATTTTGCATTGAATGTAAAATTCCATCTTCATTGTGGGTAATTTTTATGCACATTATACACAATGAAAGGTGGATTATTCCCCTTTTTCACACTATCTGCTACCTGCAGTACTTTGCAGCAGTAGATGTTTAGAATTCAAACCAGATTCAAGCATACAACCAGACTCTTGCAGAATAATCTTCAGTAAGCAGGTGAACGAGTGGAGCTGCAGCAGATGGTGGGCCTCCACACAGCCCTGGTCTCGGGAGACACTGAGATCACAGACGCACTGTGGCAAATTCTCTAAGATATCTGGAACAAGCTACCTGACAAGTAGCTTGAAAAACTGCACCCAAGAGAAATGATGCTGTTTTAAAGGCAAGTAGTGGATCGATTTGTGTATTCTGTATGTATTCTTTTCTTATGTCCTTGACACACATCCAAGGAGTGATCAGTAATGGCATCACAATGCATCTGTCATGTCAGTATCGTATAACATTTTTTTCTGTTTTTCAATTTCAGTGTATCTATGCTGAAATATCATGCATACACAAAGATACTTAAACACTAAAAACATCATCTTCTTTATCTTTTCATTGCTTTAATCCAATCTGAATGAGTCATAAGCTTCATGCATTGACCACTGCTCTGCTTTTAATCTCTTTTTCAGGAGACAGAAGATGGCATGGAGAATGAATGGCCTCTCAGGGGCGATTGGTCAGTGATGTGGGGTCTCTGACATGTTTAACCAAAAGCCTGTCGGCCATGTGTGTACCTTCGGGGGTTAAGGTTAGTCCCACAAAAGGAAATTGGATCTTGATAACAGATTGGGGTCAGTGTGGGTTAACCTGAGGTCCGACTTTGGCTTTATTGAACAGCAGTGACATAAGAGGGAAGGCAGAGTAGATGAGCACACACACACACAAAAAAAAATCATTAACAAATAAGAATTTTTATTTGATATTTTAGAAAAAAAACCTTCATTTGGGTTTGACAGATCCACATTCACAGCTGAGGCTTTTATGTATTTGTGGTGACCTGATTCTGACACATCAAGCTGAATCATCAGTGACTCATATATGTTTCAATGAAAAGGCTCAATGTGCTCACAACAGGCCACAGATTAGGATTTTAAAAAAGAGACAGTTTTGGTGAGGAATCAGTGGGATCTGTGACACAATTAGCAGACTGGAATGAAAACTGTCAAGGAAAGGAGTTTGATTCTATTCAGCCCATAGATTACTTCAACAAGTATGTTTTTATCAAATATAAACACACCTTTAACCATCAACCTTTAACCTTCCTGTTAAAAACACCAAGGTGCCACCCATGTCAAATTGTCCATGAATATTTCAGAGGCTGGCTGATGTCACCAGCATCTGTAAAGCCCCTATAAAGTGAGCTTCTCTGGACAGGAGACCCTCAAACCCTCCAGGAAGTTTTTTTTTCTTCTACAAGAAGAAGAGAAGGATTCTTCCTGTCTGTCATTTCAGCACCATGGTCAGCGCACGGACTCTCCTGCTCGCGGTCACCTGCTGCTGCGCGTACTTGTGGCTCGTCCGTGCCGAGGACTCCTCACTGGAGATGCGCTCGTTGGATTTCCCATTAAAGAACCAGCAAGAGAAAGACCTGGTGGGTGTAATTTATTTAGAAAAAGTAATATTGTTTTACAAATTTGGTTTGGATTACAAACGGGGAAGATTTTACAGAAATACCGTTGCCAAAACTTGATCTGGAAACTTCACAAAACTGCAAAAATAGTTTGTGCCCCAAACAGATTCATTTTGTCAGTGTTTTTCCATTGGGAATCTAGTTTTATCTGCCTAACTTTATGCATTTCTTTTCTATGTAGATTGACGCGTTGCAAGAAGTTTTGGAGAAGCTGAGGAGCAAAGAGATGCCCTTAGAGAAAAAGCTCGGCTGGTTGCCATCGGTAAGTAAGCAAAATAAGAAAAATTAAAGCACCATAAACATGTTTTTGATAACATTTCAGGACAACGAGAGGGTCAGGAGACTGGAGAAAAAAGGAAACTCTTGCAGCAAGGGTGCCAGAAAAATATGTTAGAAACCATAGAATACTGTAACTTTCAAAATGTGTGAAAACAGTGACAATAACTGCAAGTGTCTGTAAAATAATTATGTTTTAGCTAAATACATTAAATATGCATACATTTGTATAATTACAGATACTTAATGTGAATGATATGTACGATTTTGACTTTTAAATGCAGTCAACTTGTACATTAAACACAATTAAAATGATTTTTTTGGTATTTCAACTAAATATTACTAGATCTGGAAATCAACAATTCAGCAAAAAACTGTTTAAAAATTAGCAAATAGCTGTAAAATATATTTTTTCTGATTTACATAGAGTAAAAATAGCGTAATTTACAGTCAGACGTTAAAAACACATACACAGCTAATTACCATGAATAAAAATGAACAATTCGGACATTATTTACAGCTTTGGACAGTCTTTTAACAATTAGATAAGCGTAAATGATTACTTATCTTGCAATTTTACCGTGTTATCTCTGAATAAACATATCAGGGGAAATGTGTAAAATACATGAAGGCACGTTTTTGAGAGTTTTATGTTGTATAAAACCCTGCATTCCATTGTAGGATTTTATTTTGTAGAAATGTTGTAAATTTTCTCTATATGAGTTTGCAGTTTGATAGTTGATGCTGTCATTTCAGTGTGACGCAGGAGAGCCGTGCGCCGTGCGTAAAGGTGCGCGTATCGGCACACTGTGCAGCTGCCCTCGAGGGACCTCCTGTAACTTCTATGTCCTCAAATGTTTGTAAAAAAAAGGAAGAAAAGGGGAACAGGAGTGCAAGAAGTGACAGAAGAGTTAAAGGGTTTAAAGTGGTAAAAACTTAAGAATGTGAAATATGCCAGGGAGGCCTGCTACTATTGTTATTCTCTGTAGAAAAAATACGGCGTAAAATGTGACATTTTACTTTTTGTCTAAAAATCGACTGTTCTGAATGTTCTCTGATCGTGCAGGAGGAGTAATACGTGTGGCATCTTGTAGTTTCTGAATGTAGTTTTTGTCATAAATGCATTTTTTCCTGTTTGTTGTTTCTGTTTATGGAAAAACGATCTATTTGTAAGATGAAAAGGTCAATAAATCAGACTAACTTTTAAACTCTGTCGTGTGTGTCGTCTGTGCAGTTCTTTTTTTTTTTAAAAAAAAGGTGGTCGATTATAATAATTCATTACACATGCATCACATATGAGCAGCTGCATTTCATTTCCCTTCAACATCACTTGTTGTAATTCGCTTTAGATTAAATTTCTGCACCAGACTTGAGGGAGGACGATTAACAACAATATCTATCGATCCCTTCGCCACGTGTCATCAATAATTCAGCCTCTTCCTACACATCCACCGATGCAGGGCTGCATTCCAGCGCAGCAGCTGTCGTGTCTGTGTAATATCAGAGACGCTGTAAGGATTTCTTTCTCTCTCTCTTTTTTTTTTTTCAATGACATCACATCCAAGCGCAAGTTTTTTCCAACATGGCGTCCAGCCGGGTGCTGGAGAGGGAGGTCCAGGAGGAGCCGAGGCGCGCTGCGACCGCAAACCTCGACTTCTGCCTCCACAAATACTCCCTGCTCATCATTATCGGACGGACGGCTCGCCACAGACAGACGGACCACATCAGCAGGGACATTGAACGAGGTAGGGGGTTGCTTTATTTGATCATCTCCACCCTGCTGTGCCATTTGTCATTCAAGAAAAAAAAAAAAATCAGATGTCTGCAAGTTCTCGATCGCTGAAACCATCACGGGGTGCCACATTGCAGTGTTTATGTAATTTTTTTTTTCATATCCACCCCACTGACCGAGGATGCGTCATCTGGCGAGGCTCCACCACCATCAGCACCACCTCGTCCCTCTGGGTACATTGTAATTAAAAGCAGTCTGGAGCTGCTGGTTTGTCTTTGCGCCTCGGCTCGTCGTTATGCAAGCGTTTAGAGGGGGGGAAATGTTGCAGGAGGTGTTCAGTCAACACATCAGGCACTTGTGCACGATGATCCATTAACCTTTGTGCGTCAGTCACAGTGTGTGCAGAGATACTGGAGGTAGTACAGCGGCTGGATACAATGGTCCATCACACTGTGTGCTTTACTGCCGTGCTGCCCGTAGATGTAAATAAGGAAGGTGCATTGAAGTGCGTATGATTCATGTAAAGCAGGACAGATAGGGAAAGCAGTGTCACATGATAAAAAGAAAAAGGCAGAAAGGTGTTTAGCAGTGCAGCTAACTGGGCCAATTAACATTTCATTACTGTCTGGTGAAAGCCTCTGAAATGTCATGAAGTTTTCATGAGAGAAGAGAAACAGGCATGCTTTCGGCTTTTTAGCAGTGCATCTTTAATATGAGCTCATCTATGCTTTCAACTCAACACTCATTTTCATTATCGGTTATTTTTAAATAGCTTTGTCTAGAAAATGCCAGTAAGAAGTGACAAATGCATCTTTAACTGCCTTCAACAGTCCAAAAACAAAGAGATATTCAGTTTGTTTTAAAGTGTGCCAAGGAAATACATCAGCTGATCTCATGTGGACAGGTAAACCAGCAAATATATATTTGACATGTTTGCTAAAAAATATGACCAAAAATTATATTTATTTAGCTGAAAAAGTGATAAAATTATTGTTTAAACTCAATTAAAAGCACCCGATCATTTGGTTTTAAATGAGTTTTTCATTGTGTCATTTATTTGTTGCAAAAATGTCAGAAGTACATAAACACCAAAAATGCACTGAGGCTATATTTACGCAAAATGATTGTCTATTTGCTGCAGCTTTAACCCTTTTAAAAAAGTGTTTAAAGTATCAATTTAGCCCATGAAAGCACACCTGATCCTATAGTCTTATCTGATATTTCTTTTATTTTTTTAGCTTTATATACAGTGTGTCATATATTTGTTGCAAAAATGCCAAAAGTACATAAAGACCAAACATGTACAGTTACACAAAATAAGATGATAAACTATACTTATGATCACAATAATAGGAGTTCTTCTTGCTGTGCTTGTACGTTTACATTTTAGGCAGCAAATGGTGTATGTAATCACTGAAAGGACAGGCAACAGACTGCTTACAGGTGTTTGTATTAGGATATAGCAAAGGTACGTTATATTACAAGCCATAGTGTGTTTACCAGATGATTTTCATTTTGAAAAAGTAAAAGAATAGGAGTTGAGTGAATGTATTTAGTATTCTAGCAAAATGTGCTTTTTTTCAAAATGAGTAATACCAGTGGTAATTTGTTTGCTCTGTGGTCTGTTTATGGACTAAATGTACCTTTATGCCATCAGGTGTTCGGTCATGGGACGTGGACTTAAAATCCTGTAACCTGAACCTCTATCTCCAAGAGTTTCTCTCTCATCACACAGCATCTTTCAAAGGTGCGGGTAAGAAATTTTGCATTAATTTTCCCTCTTGCTGATCCAAATATGAGCTGGGTAAATACTCTGCTGCTGTATTTTTATTGGTTTTGGCCCAGATTAGGCATCAATTAAAAGCAGCAGCAGCTCCTCACTGTTGCTTTTCTACCTTTTCTTCATGTATAGGTGCTTCTACTTGTTGAACCATTATGTACAGCAGACTGTTTTCACCAAGCTTTCAGTAAAATTGGAGGTGAAAGTTAGGAGGATGAGTGATCCTTCTTGCCCAAACTCTCTGACCCCCACCGTCTCCATAGCAACGTGCCAGATCAGCCAGTCTGGGGTCACTGAGGAAGGAAGGAAGGAAAGTGGAGGAGCAGTTGGGTTATTGTTAAACATGGGTGGAACCTCACTACAGAAAACAATAGAACCCTGCAGCCAAGCTATGCCACATCTCTTTCTGTCTCTCTATATTTGTGCTACAGCCTTTTAGTATGCAGAGGACAACTGAGCGAAATGGTGAAAAATCAAAAAAGGCAGACAAACATCAGTGTCAGACGGTCTTGTTGCAGTCGAGCTGTGAGGTGATGAACACGGTCTGGAGTGAGACGTTTCTCTTTCAAAGGAGGACAAAATGGCCCACAGAAAGGTTGCCTGTTCCCTGTGAAGTAAATACTGCAGTGAAAGCTGTTCTGATAAGAGCTTACGTGTTGTTTTGGCTCTCAAGGTTTTTCAAAATGGAGGGATTTGACATTTCGCATGAGATGGAGAGTGCAGGGGGATGCATTTTGGGGAATGAATTTTTTCACACTCATGCCAAAAGCTAGATGAAAAGATCAATATCACCGTCATGCTCTTACAGTGATTATGTAGCTGAAACTGGCTGCTGGTTAGCTCAGCTTAGCACAAAGATTAAAAACAGGGGAAAACACTTGTCTTGGCTGTGATGAAATAAACCAAACAGCAGCTGTTAAGCTCTTTAATTCTGGTTATATGAACCAAAATGTTAAAACATCACACTGAGTTTTCACACTGGAGACTCCAGGAAGTCACTGCTGTTACAGGCGTCGACTGATTATCAGCCTTGGTAATTATTAGATCCAATATTCTGCATTTTTCCAATTATCAATGTCGTTATTTTTAAAAAGCGGTTTTGATCATGCTAATTAGTTTCAAACCTGCATGTGTGGTAATAGTCTATCAACACTGACAAATATAACTTGTTAACAGTTTTTTAAGTTAAAACTGATGTAAAACCTAAAAAAATAAGTTCTGTGTTGGAGACGTTCCAAATTTGGCACCAAGATTTCAAGTTTTGCTACAAAGGTGTATCAGATCCAAAACGGGTTATTGGTCTTCTAAATTATTAATAATTGGTATCAACTTTGAAAAAAAACATTTGATTGCTCTTCTGTCACATCAGTCTCCATTAAAGTCTCACTTTAACACTTTGCTTTATGTTAAGATTAAACAATGAAGATGCCAATTTGTGAGCTTTTGAGTCCCTATAGACTGATTGTTCTGCCTTATCAGAGAGATCGGTTGTTTTCCTGTGTTCAAGCTTAATGCTAAGCTAATGCTAATTTTAATTCTAGGATTCATGTTTATTGTATAGACGAAGAAAGGAAATAATCGAAGTCCCCAAAATGTTGAAGTATTTCTTTAAATGTAGATTCACAGTATTCACATTTTAGCTGGTGCATACCATCATATCTAACAAAAGATGCAATTCACTGAGGTATCCAGTTGAATAATAGCTGCTTGTTTCCCTTTGCTTACATGAAGACAAAGAAACTTTTCTTCTTATTCGGGTCATTATTTTCTAGTCGGCTGTGTTTGCCTCTGTGTCCTCGGTCGCTCATGCAGTTCCCCTCAGACTGGATTTCCTCTGCAGATTGAGTAAACTTGGCATCTCATCTTCAGACAGTCTAACTGACTCAGCTGTTCCCCTCTTCTTCCTTCCTCTTCTTCGCTCAGTGAGTCAATCAGCCGTCCGGTTATCCGAGTTCACTTTCTCTTTGACTCCTTTAAACTCCCCTCCTAGTCGCTTCGTTCTCCTCGCTCGCTGCGTCGGATCTGTCGGCTTGTTTCACTCAACTCTGACTTTCCACATCTCCTGTTTGCTTCCCCTTGGCTGTCTGTCCTTCTATTCCTGTCTATTGCTTTCTTCTCTCTGCGTCTTCAGGCCAAAAGTGTCTCCGCCACTCTACCAGAGTGTTGGACACTCAGGTGCTGATCAGCCCGTCTCTGGAACAGGTTCATTCAGAGGTAAAGCAGATAAAAGAGGTGCTAAATGGGCTAAAATGAGGCAGTGATGCAACTAATTGGGTTTTGTTTTATTCTTCAGTGTGTTTTTGTGCCAAAAAACAACTAAAACAAAATAATGAGTATATTAAAGCAGTTCAAACAGGAATTTGGCAGATCTTTATGATTTTCACATGAAAGTAGATGGTGGTATCCTGATACATACTAAATACTTAGCTGTTTATATGATTATTATGAGGCCTGCAATCTATATTTCTCACAAATGTCTATGGTGTCTTCAAATAATTTGCTTTATCCAGACAAAAATCCCAAACTCAGAGATATTTAATTCACAGTTACATGAAACAGCCCATCTAGATTTTTTTTTGGTTCTTAAAATGTTGAAAAAGTTCTGCAAAATTCTGGTAATGTTCTGGCAAAAAGTTTTATTTTATGTTCCAGAAGGCAATTTTCTAAAACCGTTTAAGTATGTCGCATTGAGAATATACTTCCTTTGTTATCATGTAACATTGCTGAAATATTTTATTGACGCACTTTCTCAACAGCAACATCCCCAAAACATCCACAGAATATTACAGCCCTTTACAGGAACATTTTATTTAAAAAAAATAACATTTTGTCATTTGATGCCTTTAGAGCATTTGAAAGCATATTTTGAATGTTGGTTCTTCTTTTGTTATCATGTAAAATGTGTCTGACAGCATTCTTCAAACATCCTCTGAAACGTTCTGTCTTAATTCACTTTTAACATCATAAGAACTTTGCTTAAAATAATAAATAACTTTGAAATGTTCTTTGATTATTAGATTAAAATGTTTTTAAAAACATTAATAGAACTTGTATGTAATGTTTGTCAATGTCGTGGAAACATTTATTGCTTTCAGGGAAGTTGCATTTTTTTCTTTTTCATGAGTCCTGTCCTGTCATTTTTATTTATTTAATTTCTCTTCCATTAACAGCATTAACAGCTAATATTTCTTTCCATCTCTGTGCTCCGGTCAGGTGTTCGCTCTGCTATCCAGGGAATCGGCTCACAAGCTGATGATCTTGGCTGGCCTGAGTGAAGAAGAAAGTGGAGATTTGCTTTTCCACAAAGGACTGTTTTCACCACACCAGCTTAAGCAAATAATAACAGAGCAGGTACGTTGTCTCTCTCTAATTTTAAACACCTGGATGCCTGTGCTCACAATGGAATATAAATCACCTATGCCGGCATGCTGAAACTTAAAGATGTGGATCTGAATGCACAGACTCACAAACTGCAGATAAGAGTAAGAAACCCAAGAAAAGAACACCTGCATACCTGAATGACCTGAATACAGAACTACAAGTGCAATAAAACTATGATTTCAGCACACTCTTTGAAACTGCAGTTATCCATCTCAGTTTTCAAGCTTACCGAACCAACTTTACAGATATAAAAGTGAAAAAAAAAGAAAATTCTCAAATATAACCTTAATTTAGATCACACTGATGTTTACTTTCTCTCTTGAGTTCAGTGCAGATTATTTTCTTGATTTTTGGTTTCGTTTAAAGTTTCAAAATTTCCCAATTTTACTTTCAGTTTGCTCATTTTGATTGACTTACTTGACAAAACCCAAAATGTCTGAAATTCATATGATATAAAATGGAAAAACATCAAATTCTATCAATAAATATTTGGTGGTTTGGCTTGAAACTGTACTTTTTGCAGTTGCTTCACTTCCAAAAATTGTTAAATTGCAGCTTCTTTTAATGCTGAACTATTTAATAAGGCCTCAGACATGTGCATCAGCTGTGAAATGAAATCAAAAACTTTTCTCCATTCTTCTTAGGACCGTTTGAACCTTCAAAAGCTATGGCTCGACTGGAAACAATGTTTAACTGCTGTGCATATTTCTTTCATCATAAGCTTTATTTACTTATTTGCTCTGTGTTTTTGAGGCAGATAAAGATTATTTTTTTAAAATAAATGCAACATAATCAACATTTTAAGAAATTATTATTTCTTATTTCAACTATTTAAAAAACTGCCTCAAGTGTCTTAGTTGTAAGTTTTTTTAAAAAAAAAAACAAGTTTTCATCTTAATTGTTAATGAAAAATAAAGCGGCACGTAGTATGAATCTACTACAAAATGTTGTAAACCATTAAAAAAAAACTAACAAAAAACATGTATGTATGATGAAAACTTCTCTGTCTTCAGTTCCTGGATCAAGAAAGCTCTGCCTCCTCCAAGATCAACCTGACCCTCAGTTGCCCAAACATTGGCCAGTGGAGGAAGACTCTCTTGGGGAACCAGCCCCTGCAGGGTCCCTTTACTCTCCACATCAATCCCCCAGAGGTGCTGCCTGCCATGGAGGCTCTGGGGGAATTCACATCCCTCATCTCCGGCACCGTTTGCCCTCCTTCCCCCTTTGACCTCTTGCCACCTCCGACCACTGTGGGTTTCCTGAAGCTGTCCCGTCCCTGCTGTTATGTGTTTCCTGCCGGCCGTGGTGACTGTGCCTTCTTTGCCGTCAACGGGTTCACGGTGCTGGTGGACGGAGGCTCGGACTCTCAGGCCTGCTTCTGGAAGCTGGTCCGCCACCTCGACCGAGTTGATGCGGTTTTACTGACGCATATCGGGACGGAGAACCTCCCTGGTGTCGTCTCTTTCCTGGAGAGGAAGGTGGCCGAGGTGGAGCTGAGCACTGATGTCAAAGGTAAAATAATAACTTTATTTCAGGGTGTGATTAATAAATGTTCTCTTTATTGATTTATTATGATGTCCGATATCTGTTTTTATATTCCTTTGTCTCCACAGATGATTTGTCCAAGAGGCTCATATCTCCAGAGCTTGGAGTTGTGTTCTTCAATGCCCCTAGCAGGTTGCAGATGGAACAACAACTTTGTGAGTGATGCATTCAAATCTGCATTAATACAGCACAAAAAATTACAGTCATGAAGAAAAGTTTACATAAACTTATAAAGAGCATGTTTTTCATGGCAAGGTTGTTTGTTTCCACTGACTCCTCTAAGTTTTTATGATGGATTTTTATGTATTGTAACTGAGCAGAGACTAGCATATCCAAACCAGCTGCACCGTCTGATTTTGTAACTAGAAAATGCTAAATAATTTGAGTTAATGGTGATCATTCTGATCCTGCCAGGTGTGGATAATGTACTGAAGAGCACCCAACAGGCGGCTGTAACTCTACAGTTGCTAAAGAAGTTGGATATCAGGCCACAGCCAATGTTTCGACCGCAAGGAGTGCCCATCGAGTCAATTACCCTGTTCCAAAAGATGGGAGTGGGACAGTTGGATTTATACATCCTCACCCCTGGCAAAAACAGCCAAGAGTACCAGACATTCATGCAAAACTGGCCTGATGGAGTGTCATCAGCATCAAAATCCCAAACTCTCCCTCTCACCGCCTTGGCCTCAGTGTCTGCACTGCTTGTGTGGCATCCAGCATGTCCTCAAGAGAAGGTGGTCAGGGTGCTGTTCCCTGGTATCACCCCACAGGCAAAGCTGCTGCAGGGGCTGGAGAAGCTGAAGGGACTGGCCTTCCTCCAGAAACCCACAGTGACCACTGGGGACTTAGAGAGGCTGGGGGAGGACAGGAAGACCAAGAGGACGGAGAGCCAGGACAGCGTCAAATCAAAGGAGGGGACACCCAAGCATGGGAAAGGAGGAGTTAAGGAGGAGGGTAAAGATGCATCATTGAAGGAAAAAGGAAAATCCTTAAATGGAGTTGCAACACGAGATGCTGACAAAACCAAAATCAAAGAGGCAGGCATGAAGCACAAAGCAGCATTATCAGAGAAGAATACTTCAAAAAGAGCAGGAGGGAAGGATGGGAAAAAGAGAAGCCGGGGAACAAGGAGGAGAACGGTGTTGCAAAGAATGATCAGGCAAAGAAGAACGGTGCCCCATCCAAACCAAAGAATGAAAACAAAGCAAAGCTCAAGAAGGAAGCAAAAAATGACTCGAAAACAGGAGAGAAGAAAACACGAAAGCCATCAGGAAAGGATACCAATGATGGCAAGAAGGTAAATGTAAATACTGAACTGCCAAATAACTCCTCAACAAAACCTGATGCTGGGTCAAATATCCCAGAGCAGGAAGGAATTTTTACAGAGCAGGAGAATCAAACAACTGAGAGAGAGCCCGAGGAGAACCCCCATGAATCCAAAATTTCTACCCCCGAGGACATGACTGCTGATTTTCTCCGGCTCCGGGAGGAAACCGAAGTAGAGGAGGCACAGGTGGAAACAGCAGATAAAGAAGAGCAGAAAAGCAGTGAGTCAGGAAATGAAAAGAGCCTTGGAGACCAGAGCCAGGAGACGTGTAATGATACTGCTACAGGATCAGTGGAAAAAGAAGCAGGTGGCTCTGGGAAAATGGGAGTAGAGAGTGGTGATAATGGACATATGTCTGGGAGTGGTGAGAAAGCTAATGTGGAGCTGCAGACAGGGCTTGTAGATCAGCCGGGAAATGCTAGTAAACCCGTAAGGGTGGTAGGATTTCCATCACCCTTGAACAAGGCGCCAAAGGACGAGCCGTTGGACTTAACGCCGACTGAGTACACTCTCCTGGACGGGGCTCTGAGAAACAGCCCTCCTTCACAGTCCTCCCCAGAGAACCAGGCTCCGAACAGTCCCGATGATGAGACCGTGGAACAGGCCTCCCCCGATTCACGACCCAACAGCGCTGGCCACACTCCTTACTGTCTGTCCCCAGATGATGTGTGGTGCAACAGGGCCACTCTGAGCCGGCTACAGGCTCAAATGAGTGAGTCCGATTCAGCTGATGTCAACCAATCGAATGGATCCTCGAGGCAAAAGGAAGGGCAGCCCAAAAGTACCCCAGAGAGCCACACAAACCCCAGAGAGAAGCATATAAGCTTCCTGTCTTTGGGTTCATTTAAAGACGGATCTTCAGACCACTCTCCGTCCGTGGCCACCACCACCACCACGACACACTCGATGCCAGCAGAGGTGAGCTCGCCTCAGTCCACGGAAGTTGACGAATCGCTGTCCATGTCCTTCGAGCAGGGACCAACCACCATGAGCCAGCGAGAGGGAGACGACAGCGTTTACCACTCCCACTCCAATGGAGGTAATTTTGTAGGATTGTCTTTACCGATGAAGAAGCCTCCCAGATCTTTAGGTTCGGAGATGGGCCGACCTCCGGCTCCGAACACACTTCACTTTGAGGCGTCGGCTCACGACGTGGACCTCTGTCTGGTTTCTCCTTGTGAGTTCAAGCATTTCAAAGCACCCGACTCCAGCTCGGGCACCAGTGAGGCCTCCAGAGGAGCTCCTCATCAGCACGGCAACAACAACAACAACCCCAAGGACATGTCGCCCAGTGAATCCAATGCACCCGTCTGCACAGAGGACTGTCCTTCCACCACAGCGGACGGAGCTCTGGACTCGGACGAGGAAGATTCGTGCAGTGAGCCATCGAACTCCCCACACGAGCTTCACGGCAGTCAGGCTCTGCCCCCGGACCCTCCTCCAGCCCCCCTTAGGGACAGTCCACCCCTGCCTCCACATCCTGATGCCTCCATGCCGGTTCCTCAGTCTGAATCCGACGCTCACGGGAAAAGAGCAAAGACCACGGGCACACGAGGGAAAAAGATGTCAGGGGTGAGTTTTCTGTGTTAAAATGGTGTCTAGGCTCAAGATTTGTGTTTTTAAACTACATTTGTTGGTTGATAAATTGCAAGAGCTTCTAAGGTTTTTTGTGTATTTTTATCCATTTTAAAAAAAATTTTCTGCTAGAGTAAAGGGAGCTGATCAGTTTGAGAAAAATAATTAAATTTACTCTAAATTCTTGCCAGATTTATCCTAGTTAAGATAGACAAGAACTAGACCCTTGAAGTATGAAGTAAAAGCTACTCTAATGATGATCACAGACATGACATTAAAAAATATTTGACATTTTGATATGAAGCATCTTCGCTTTGGCTGACAACATGTGATGTTCTCCATTTACAAGCTACTTTTTTGTTGAAAATGTCAGTTAAAAGTAAAGTAGACATTGCAAAAACATAAAAAATGGAGTTCCAATGTGAGCTAAACTATTCTTTCATATTAGGAAGAAAATATGAGTGTCTTGTCATCACAGTTGTAATGTAATTATTGTATTTCAGCCCTAGGTTTTGTCCTTACTTTAGTAATTTCAAATAATAATATTTGAGCGTTCATAAAAATCATCTACGTGCTCAAAGTTAACCTTTTGATCCCCACTATTTTCAATTTAAAATTATAACCTATGATAAATCTTCAGGCAAACATATTTTATATTGAATATTTTACATTTTTTAATAGTATCATTTTGCTGTTTTTTTTTAATCACCAGGTTATTGAGGGCCCCCAAAAACCCAGCTCAGGGAAAAGCAGGACAGGGAGCCAAAGTGGAGCCACAAAGGGGAACGTCTCTTCTACTCGTACATCCTCCTCCAGCACTCGCTCAGCACCAGCAAAATCCTCACCCAACGCAGGTAGGAGCACTGTAATGTGCAATATATATGTATATTTCTCTTGTATTATCTTCTCTGTGCTCTTTCATAGCAGCTTTGCAGATTTAACAGAGTTCATGTCTGGTTATTGGTGATCTAATGTCCCCTTTCACACAGGCTCTAAGTCTACCTCTGCTGGTGAGGTCAGTGTGTACGTGGATCTGGCTTATATTCCCTCCGGAGCCTCGTTTCCCACGGTCAGCGTCGACTTCTTCAGGTGCGTTCGATCTTCTTGCTACATCATCAGCGGCGACAGTCCGGAGCGGGAGGAGCTGATGAGGCAAACTCTGGATGCTCTTCTGGACGCTAAGATGTCCTGGTCGGACACTATGCAGGTAGAAAAAACACACAATTAGTTTGTTTTGGTGGTTGTTTGAGACAGCAGCTACAGACAGGGGACAAATTAAAAGAAAGACCTGAACCCTTGACCCCTGCAGTGAGGGGATCTGGTGGTTATTTGATGCTCTGGGGAACATTTTGCTGGCATAGTTTGAGTCTAGTTGTCACCTTTGAGGAAAGGATCACTGCAAGTTAATACGAATTTGCTCCAAGCGATCACATGATGAAACATTTCTGACCTAACAGGTGATCAATTCCACCATCTAGAGTGCCCAGTGAGTCAGTGGATAGTTTGATTAGCATGAAAATTACATCAAAATCTCAACCTAGCTAGAAACCTGTCTAAGATTTGGAACCAACATGAACCAACATGAACCAACACCATTATAAAAAAAACAAAAACAAATGAGGGAACATTATGTTTTCATGTCTCCTCCCTCCAGTAGAGTTCCAGACATTTGTAGACACTTTATCCAGGCTTTTCCTTGAATTTGCTACCTGACTGTAGCTTTACAGATTTCACACAAATGTTCAGAACTGTTGACATGATGAAAACACAGATCTCTTGCAAGCTTGATAGAACTTTTTTTTTAAGTCAACAGGTTTTGATTTTTGAGATGTAGCCTAACAATTTGCAGCTTGATTATCAGTGTTTTGCAGCCATGAAAACATTGATAAGATTTACATTTATGTTAAACACAAAAATATTCAGCTGTTTTTACAGTTTCCTGTCCTTTAATATTTGGTAGTTCAAATAATTTAACACATTGAACTCCAAACAGCAGCAGTTTCTGGGTGTTTTTTGTTTATTTGTGCTCTCAGTTTCACTTTACAAACTTGCATTTTTTTTACACAACTCTGCACATTTCCACAAATAATTGCATTCTTTCATAAAGTAGAGAGCAGGAGAGGTTTCCTGATCCTGGACAAACTCCTGTGGTGGACAGTTGCTGTGTGTTGAAACACACAAAAACGCATTGTTGGTTGATGGTAAATCTACTCTCTAGATGGACCTGCTGCCTTTCCTTATGATCCTTGGATTATTGCATAATTCACACCCATGCTGAGACACTAAATCCATTTAACTGTGTGAGACCTCTATAGCTCCCGTTATTTTTTTGATAGCACAGTTAAGAGTCAAGAGCTGCGTCCTTTGAATACTCACAAAATTATTCCTGAGTGATGTTAGTCGAGACAACAAGATGCCCAAATTTGGCATTTCTAAGCAATATTAAATACCTTTTATTTTAAACATAGCAAAAAAAAATCGCCGTTCCATATTTCAGCTTTTCAGATGGAGACACAGAAATCTGGATTTGATTTCGAACCATGATCGAACCACTGACCTGAACTTTGTTTGAAAAGCCCCAACGTATTCTTAAGTGTTTTCTGTCATGCCCCAACTTCAAAAGTTTCAAACTAACAGCTTCAAAAATATATAATATAATCAGCATTAGTCTTTCCACAGCTGACTTCCACATTTTGACTTCTCATCACAGCAGTAGATGGAACTAGTAGCATTATTTATAGCTCTTTCAAAGCAGATACCACAATGCATGCAGCACTTAGTTATGATAGTAGTTATAATTGTGTTTCGCAGGTGAAAATGCCACTGCTCACAAACAGTATAGCTGCAACTATACAGAGAACTAATTAACTGATGTAATCCACAGAATAGATTCTTAGGAAACTGGGCTGCAGCTGCATCTGAAACCACGTTCCCTTCCAGATGCTGAAACATCTATTAATATGTGCAGCCATATCAACAAATCGCTTAAAGCGTCATTTTCTGCTTCTCCAGGTGACGGTGATTCCTACTTTTGAGTCGGTGTCCATGCAGGAGTGGTATCAGCAGACCCTGGACAGACAGAAGGAGCTAGGCATCACCGTCCTGGGATCCAACAGCACTGTTGCCATGCAAGATGAGACCTTTCCTGCCTGCAAAATTGAGTTCTGAGGTGGACCAGTTGACGCAGCATGAGGGGGGAAAGGAGGGTGAACATGAGCTGAAGGATGCAAGTGTGTGTGTGAGAGATAATGAGTGAAGGAAATAGTTAGAAACAGAGATTATGGGGAGATGCAGCCACCTTCTGCACCAACATGGCTGAGTGGATAATGATATGAGGCGCTCACTCACCCCCTACTGGTTTATCACCTCCTTTCTGGGCTTCTTTTGCACCGAAAGGCCCTTATTTCTCCTCTGCAAAGGAGAACACGCATCCCTTTGGTGGAGCACTGCATGATTTTGTTTGACCCATGACCCTGTGCAAAACAGGAGAGGAGATCATAGTGGCTGCAAGAGACGCATGTCAGCCTGCAAACCCGTAGAATAACATGAAAGCTGTTGGTGTAAATTATTAAAAATAGTACACATGGGGTAAAAGGCACTTTGTGTGGGCACTGAAGCGTGTTAGTAGAGCGTGCAGTGTACCTGGGCCCATTTTGCTGCTTTTAATGCAACATTTATCCATCAAACTGAGAGGACTTTATGTATCGAATTCACTTTATTTTCTAAATTATACTTATCTGATCAGTATGGGATGTTTAGTTATTGTAACGGGAGTCCTGCATTGTATCTTTAATGAATCCACTTTACTCACAGTGTGTGTTCAGGTGTGTTGTTGTGAGCAGAAGTGAGATGCGCCGTGCTGTGTGTCGTACCTGCTTTCGTGCCACTGTGGCTTCAACATCTATGCTGAGCAAACAGACTCCAGGAGATACTTCGTCGGTCTGTCTGCTATACTAGTGAAAGATAATCGCTGAATGTGAGATTACTGAAACCGAGCGTGCAAAGACAAATCTGTCAGCAGGGATTAGAGCACCAGATTAAATTTAATAGCATTACAGCAATCGCGTTATTAAGAACAGTCCTGCAATTGTAATCCATTACAAGTGCTTATAATCACGCTAATCAGGAACCAGATTGCAAATGCTTTTTGTACAAATAGATGTTCACTTGGTATCTTACTCAAACAAACAAACAAAAAATCAATTACATGTGCTTTGATTGTGGATATAATCATACGGTGTGTTAGGGAAAGATATTTTGTGCAGCATGAAGTGACGGTTTAGTCACAGCGGGTGGTGATGGGAGATTTGCAAGTAAAAATAAGGTTGTATTTGTATGGAAAATAGTCCAGAATCTAAAAATGTACTACATTACTGCTGTAATAAAATGGACGATGGGATGCATAACACGTTCTTGTACAGGTCCATATTAACCAAATAATTTCTGTAATGTTATAGGGGTTTTTTTTCAGAGCAAACTATATACAATTTAAAAGTATTTTTTTTACTACATTAATTGAACAGTAAGGGAATATTTCAATGGAGCCGATGCTTCGAGGAAATTCTTCTGGAAATATACGGCACCTTAGAAAAACTTTAAAATGAATTGTACTAAATTACTGATATTTATTAGACTTTCTTGGAAATTACAGACCTGTGAAGTTATCCACTATGCTTTAAATGCAATTTCAAGTTAGCAAACGGGAATTTTTAATGTATCAGACTGCATTTTCACCTCTCCAGAACTTCTGATATCCTTCCATCCCAGACTGTTCATGGATTTGAATGTCATACGCTGAGATGGGTAACAATCCTGTCTGATCATAAACTATGATTTTCTCTGTGGCTGTTTTGCCTTTACTTCACACGAATGTGCATGTGATAAACAAAGTTTCCTCAATACCAAAGCATGAAACCATCGCAGTGACACCAAACGGTTCATTTTTGCACCTGAATGCTGCCTCCAAATACATAAAAATGACATTTTCATTCAGGATCTTTTAAAAAAAAGCTCTGATATTTTGTAATGAGGATAAAGTCACAGTTAAAAATACTTCAGAAAAATGCACCTTTGTTTTGCTTTGAGCAAGCATCTTTCTTTTTTTTTTTATCACAAATGTTACACGTTTTATCCAATACTAATTCATTGCATCCCTATTAATTCACTTCTGCCTTTTTACTGCAAAAGGGCGCCAGAGCTTGAATGATTTTTTTGAGGGTTTGAACTGGAGATCTGTAATCGTGGGCAACAACTACTTGAACCCCACAGTAGCCAAGTGAACTGTTACTATGTGTATGTGTCCCGCATGTATAAAAAATGTACTGTATGTTGTTTCATTCATGATATTCATGAAGAAGGAGAGCAAAGCACGGTGGAAGAGCGGGGTGGTTGGATGGACATTTTAAAAAAACCTTTCACTTTGTAATTATCTGCAAGAAAATAGAGTTAAAATGTCAAAATGTGTGAGATGTGGGGCTGAGAGTAATAAAGAATGTGCATCACCATTCAAAAGTGTGTCCAGAGTCATGATGGAAATGCAAATTCTTTGATCTAAAATAACAATTCTCTCATCATAATCTTCCCATTTACTAATGTAAAATTGAATTAAACATTTAATGTGATATTAACATAGTGTTTTTGTGGCTACAATGGATTCTCAAATTTAGTTTAAAGTGTTATTGGAAGTCTTGTTCTCAGTTAACTTTAATATATTGCATTTCAAAATCTGTAAATTACAGGAATCCTTCTTCAGGACAACACCCCACTAACTACAGTCAGTTTTACAGGCTAGGAAGAGGAGTGTCATCAATGAAGAAAACTAGCCAGAGAAACAGGTTTGCATATGAGAAAGCACTCTCACCTTTGTCTCAGCCTCGGCAAAGAAACATAAACCTCTGAACACAAGGATTTGCTGCGTTTTACTGCAACACTTTTCTTTCTTGCTGGTAAGTTTAATAGTTTCTAACTGCATCCTTATTGTACAGATGAAACATTTGTGTTTAGCAAATCAGATTTTAATCACATTATGCTCGAGATTTTACCGCAGGGTGTTGCCCAGCTGAGTTTGGCTTTCTGTATGCGTCTAAGAAAATGTCTTTAAAAATCACAGTTGCATTAGTAGTGTCTGCTGGAAATTTGCATAATTTTGAGAAGCAACAGTGAAAAAGAAAGCATTTCAGTTTTTGATCGACTTTGAAGTGAAAATGAAATGAGAGCCCTTAAAGCCATGCAGCCACATAAACAATTTAATTCCTATATCCCATATTTTATTTTATCTTTATTTTATCTTATCTCGTTACTTAACCTAAGCACTTTTTGTCTTTTGCCTTCACCCGGGCAGGTACCTGCTTGTCAGGTTCAGTGTCTGACTAATGGTAATAGAATGCCAAATGCACTGTAAAGGTTATTTTCGCTTCTGTAGTCTTGAAGCTTAAGTCTTCCAAGTTCTTTGTTGCCATAATCACTTCACAAAGGAGGGACGGGAGTGTTTTAGGTGCTTATTGATATATATCATCACAACAGTAAAATTACCGTATTACTTCAGAACCACAACACTTCTGGCAATATTCTTCTTCGCGGCTGAATTTACAAGCCTACGGAAGCCTCATGGGATAACAATTAAGTCGAACAGTTTAACCTTTTCACCAAATGTCTGCATTTCAGCAATAAATGATTATTTCTTAAATTATAACACTGCAAAATGGCGCTTACATGGAATATTTTTTTTCTGTAAAACAAATCTACCCATGGGTATAAATCCAGTAGCCTTGAACCTTGAATCTTATCCTTTAGTGTTAAATATTTAAAGATTATTGGATTGCTTTAGATTTGCTATTGCAACATCATGTAGATGGACTTTAACTGAGGCTGGTGGTGTGTCTAAAAAGGATTGCCAAAAACTGATTTTAGTCTTAAAAAAGCAATCTCTGCATTATTTTTTTTACCTCCTCTGGAAATGAACCAATTCAGTATTTTTTAACCAGCTTTTATTGAAATGCCTTATAGGACCAGTTCAACTTATTTAATTCCATTTTCCACTTGCCATTAAGTGAGTAAAGTGCTGATAATTCACCAAAATTACTTTATTTCATTCATTATTGCAATTGTTGATTGTTTTCTGGATAAATTCATTAGTCCTTGGGTTTGTTAAATCTCAGAAATCGGTGACATATGTTAATCAGAGTCTCTCAAAGCTCAAGATGATGTCCTCATATGTCTTGTTTTCTCCACAACCCAAAGAGATTCAGTCTACTGTCATAGAGAATGAAAAAAACTATAGAATATTCACATTTAAAAACATAAAATCAGAGAATTCTAACAGTTTTTTTTCAAAAAAAAATTGCTCAAACCAGTTAATTGAAAAGTAGTAATCAAAAAGTTGGTGACAAATTTAATAGTTGACAAACTGATTGATTATTGGTTGCATCTCTAGTATAGTCCTAAAAGCCAGGCTTGAGTATAACTGCAAACATTTCTTTGGTCACAATTATTCAGTTACAAGAAACATTAAAATTTCACAAGGACAAACCTTTGCTGTCACCACAGATACGTGTATTCACATGTTCAAGCTGTTTGATCTGTTTAAACTGAAGGGTGATCAATTTTTGGCAGAGGATCACTTTTTGGCCCAACGCTGGCCACCCCTGTGAAGGTTTACCACTGTTCCATAGTTTTCCATTTGTGGATAATATCTCTCACTGTGGTTCTCTGGAATCCCAGAGCCTTAGTGATGGCTTTGTAACTCCTTTCCAGACTGATAAATGTCAGTGAGTTTGTTTCACATCTGTTCTTGAATCTCTTTAGAATGTGGCATCACATGCTGCTTTCTGAGACACTTCAGGTACTTCACAATGACACAGGTTCTATTTATTGACGTTTAGATTCAACAAGCTGATTACTATTGAAGGGAAATATTGCAAATATAACTGATATTGAGCTGAACAGTGAAGGGGTGGTTAGCAGTGTCACCTCACGGCTAGAAGATCCCCGGTTCGTGCCTGGGTCTAGGATCTTTTTGCGTGTTGTTTGCATGTTCTCCCTGTGCATGAGTGGGTCTTCTCTGGGTGCTCTGGCTTTTTCCCACAGTCTAAAAACATGCTGAGGTTGATTGGTGTTTCAAAATTGTCTGTAGGTTTAAACGTGTGTGCTTTTGGTCCCTATGTGTAGCCCTGTGATAGATTGGTGGCCTGTCCAGGGTGTCCCCTGCCTTCACCCTAAGTCAGCTGGGCTAGACTGCATTCACTCCGCAATCCTAATGAGTATTAAGCGCTGTATAGATGATGGATGGATTGATAACTAATATTATTGTTTCAATCCAAGTGTCCAAAATGCCTTACCTGTCACATTTCGAATTCTTTTAGGAAGTATGTCTTATCATGACATTCTTCTCTACATAATTTCTACATCTTCAGGTCACTCTGAACCCTCTTCATCATGCCAGTGATCACATCCAGCCTCTCTAATGATCAGCAGAACAAGCTGCTCTCCCTCCTTGGCAATGTCAGACTCCACCTGCTCTACAAAGCCAGCATCCATGGCTACACTGCTGCTGCCTTCCACAGCCGCTGCGACACACAAGGCCCTACCGTTATCGTCGCCTACAACAGCGCTGGGTTTGTCTTTGGGGCCTACACCTCCAAGGACTACACCCAGAGTAACGAGGAAGTCATTGACAAGGAGGCTTTCCTCTACAGCATCAGTGCTCGGCGCTACAAACCACTGAAGGTTTCAGGTATCACAGGGAAATGTGCTTTCACAGATGTAGACAGCGGTCCAGATTATGGCGCTCTGGTGTTCCTGTATGAAGACGAACCTGCAGTAGACTCCAATCCGGGCACAAGCTTCAACTTTAAAGACACAGACATGCACGGAGATGATTTGCAACTGACTGAGTTTGAGGTGTATCGTGTTGAAGGTGTGTGACAATAAGCAGTCTTATGAAACAAATAATTTATTTCATTTTTGTTGCACTTTTAAAGTAGAATTTTCACACCTAAATTGGATTTTGTAAGTGTAAAGAGCATGACTAGTCTTTTCTATGGCAAAAACACATGGTGTAAAATATGTAAATGGTGATTTGGAATTGTATATTAACTGAATGAATGTTTGAAGTTGCAATAGCTTAAATCATCATGTTGTAATAAATGTATTTCTCACTTGCAGACTTGGGGGATCTCCTGACCAAACCATGGAGGAACATCCAGTGGACGAATACGTATGTGGAAATCTGAGTTCCAATAATGGGAGTTTTTGTGGAAAATGTACAAATTTATATTCACATTCAGCGTTTCTTACAAAAACTAAACCAAACCATTTATCCTTGAAACATTTAAATAATTTCCTTCCTCAGAAAAAGTTTTTTTAAAAAAAGTCACATGCATTGTAATTGCTCCAAGTTTGTAATTTTTTTGTTCGCTTACATTGAAAACGTTGTATGTGAAAGGGAAATATTGCACATGTAATCAAAATGTTGCGCATTATAGTGAAATATTACGCAGGAAACTGAAATATAAGTTATTACACATTACATATTGCACTGGATAGAAATGCTGCGCATGATACAGAAACTAATTACTATTGAGAAGTAATATTGCAAATGATATTAGTATTACTGTCTAGTTCTGTGTCCAACATGCTTTAGCTGTCAAACTTAGCATATTTTTAGGAAATGCAAAAAATTGCTAGAAATTTCCTTTTTGCAGTCTTCCTTTTGCAGATTTTGTTGACATACTACTGCATTATCACCCCAATCTATTAATGAGTGAAATAGTATTAAATGTTGCCTGTGTGCTTGCCAGTGGGAGATACCATACAAATAAAATGTTGATCCACTTGTAAAAACATTTCTGCATAGTGCTACTAGAGGTCCCAAACTCTGTATGGTGCATTTAATTAACCACCATATCTCTCATTTTACCAACCTTCAATTTGACAAATAATATTTGCACACATTTTGTATCATAAATGTCAGATTGGCATCTTTTTCAATTTTGAACTTAACAGGCAGCTGAAACTTTAGTTTTTCCTGAGCTCCAGTGGTGCACTGTAGATATACTGTGACATTATTGAATATGGTTACAGATGAACTGACTGATTTCTCTTCCCTCTAGGAAAAAGCAGCAGTTGATGGAGGCCATCCTCAACTACGAGCCTTCTGTCAAAATGGTGCATCAAGCCCGGGTGTTGCTGGTGGGCCCCGTTGGAGCCGGCAAATCCAGCTTCTTCAACTCCATCAACTCAGCATTTCGAGGCAACATGACGTCTCAGGCCATCGCTGGCACAGCAGAGTCGAGTGTCACCACTGAGGTGCTGACAGAAATTTTATTCTTCGTTATAATCTGTAAGAACACTGAAGGTGAAACATGTATTTTGCTTGAAATATAGCGCTTGAAGTGTAAGATTAGCAGTAAAAAACAGGGGGAAAGGACTGTTAGTTGGTTTGTGCAGCCTTAATGATGATTTTTATTCCCCAACAACTTCTCATTTGACTCTAAAACTGACACCACATGCTTTACAGTCCAGTTAAAATATGCCTTGTGTAGGAATCAACCGATATGGATTTTTCTGCTTCTGATACATTGGTGGTCGAGAAAGGTTGATATTTGGAATTGATATATTATAATAAAATGTATTGTTGTAACAGCATGTTTTGGCAAACTACCTGTCATTGATAAGTAGACTTACTCATTAATAAGGGAGACTATAACTGAATATGTAAAATATAAATAGGAGTGATTAAATTTGGACGCTCTCCTCTGTTTATGTGTGATCGACTGAGACTGATCAGTTCATCCCTTGCAATTCTTATCTGTTTTCTTAATTATCCCCCGCCTCCACGAAGTGGAAAAGGGGGATATAGGTTTGGCCTCCGTCCGTCCGTCCGAGATGAAGGGGACAGCTTTTCTCGGAAACTATTACAGCTACAATTACGAAATTTAGTGTGTAGCTTCACACCATGGACACCTTGATCAAGTTCGAAAATGAGACCTGTGCGATAATATTTAACAGAGTTATGGCCCTTTATCACTATTTTGGATATAGACTCATGGACATCACATGTGGCGGGGCTATTGATGACCATGTCATGCACTGTTTTCCAAACGCTACTGCTTCGCCATACTTTCACCTACAGATTTCATTTTAGTCTTAAAAAAAGCCCCAACTCTCTTCTTTTCAGCCATGTACATATTGTGACGGTGGGATTTATGGTTTTCCATACAGGAGCCTCCAAAAACCCCAAGGTTGAGCAAAAAATCCCATGTTAGAGCATGTGTGTGGAGAGGGACAAAATCTGTCCGGTTTTTGTTTACTTAAATCGCCATCCTGGCCAAACGGTACATACTACAAGGATAATCCTTTCACAGACTATAGTAAAGACTCTCTACATTCATATGACTCCGACATTGTTCACCTGGCACATTGTTACGTCACGCGCCAGCCCTTAATTGACGTGGGAACCTGAATCGCCCTCCGTAGGGCTCAATGCAAATTTAGGCCTTGTGCTGCTTCACACACAGCGATTTTAAAACTGCCGTTTCTCGGTCATTTTTCACTCTACAGCAACATTAAACATACCGACCTCTTCCGTGACTCATCCTGCCACTCACCATCCGGTTACTTTTGAGCTAGCATTCACGGTTAGCCCGTAATTAGCGACAGAACGCGACTGCAGCTGACAAGCTGTAAACTGCTGCAGGGGCGGCACTAGGTTTTCAGGAGGGGGGGGGGGCTTAGCCCCCAGGAGATGCACACAATGTGAGTGAACGTTTAATTTTACAGCTAACAGTTTAGTGTGTAGCTTCACACCATGGACACCTTGATCAAGTTCGAAAATGAGACCTGTGCGATAATATTTAACAGAGTTATGGCCCTTTATTACTATTTTGGATATAGACTCATAGACATCACATGTGGCGGGGGATATTGATGACCATGTTGTTTTGTTTTTTACTATTCTGTTATGTTTATTGTCCACTAAGGTCCATATCTTAAAGCTTCATTAATTGTTGTTTTCCAGACTCTGTTTCAAGGTAACCTGTGGCTGTCGTCCAACTTAGCCACTACCCATTAGCATAGCCTTAGCCACTGTGACTTATTTCCTGGTTTGTGGCAACGGCTTGTGTTTCATGTTCAGTTTTTGCAGTCTCTGCTTGAGAGACATTTCTGAGACCATAGAGTGACTCCAGACAGTAAGAGGCGGTTGCATCACACCTGAAGTAGCAGATTGAATTTATCAATAATTGGCCAGTAAAAATAATGTTTTTGATCATCTGAAATATGCCAAATATTGGCCACAATCATTTGCCAGATTGATAATCTGTCCATCTCTAATTTTGTGTCTCCTCTGTAGTTTCGTACTTACACCATCAAGGCAAAGAAAGGTGGTGGAGCTGTTCCTCTGATCCTGTGTGACACAATGGGCCTGGAGGATAACCTTGATGCTGGTCTGGACATTAAAGACTTAGTCAGCATCTACAATGGTCACATCAAGGATCGCTATCAGGTCTGATATTTAGCCTATTTGCATGCATCTTTATGTAGATGCTTTAGCACAAAGAATGCAGGCGGCTGATTGACAAATATTTTTGATCCTTCAGTTTAGTTTGTCTGGGCCTCTCCTGTCAGATGCTCCCGGCTACAAGAAGAACGTGACTTTGAGCGACAAGATTCACTGTGTGGTTTATGTGGTCGAAACCTGCAAGGCCTCAATTCTCAGCCAGAAAATGCGGGACAAGTTTGTTGCCATTCGGAAGAAAGCCAACCAGCTGGGTTCGTGCTATGCATGCATTTGATGTTATTTTCTATTGATTTGTTATATGATTTCCATAATAATTTAAAGAGAAAAAAAATCCACCCACTTTCAGTAAGTTTATGTTTTTTGCACATTTGAGGCTATATTTGAACAACAATATCCCAGGAACTAATTAAGGTAAAACCCTGAATTTTTACAGTTATTTTGTCATCATGCCACTGATTTTAGTTATATTTTGAGAAGCCGTTTGAAACTCCAGAACACTATTTTACTTGTATTTTTGTTTTTGTGGTTCAACATATCAAATCCCGGGGTGGGCCTGGGATCTTTCTGCATGGAGTTTGCATGTTCTCCCTGTGCATGCGTGGGTTTTCTCCGGGTACTCCGGCTTCCTCCCACAGTCCAAAAATATCCATCCTCTATACACCGCTTTATCCTCATTAGGGTCACGGGGGGTGCTGGAGCCTATCCCAGCTGACTCGGGCGAAGGCAGGGGACACCCTGGACAGGTCGCCAGTCTGTCACAGGGCTACATACACAGACGAACACTCACACTCGCATTCACACCTACGGACAATTTAGAGTACTCAATTAACCTCAGCATATTTTTGGACTGTGGGAGGAAGCCGGAGTACCCGGAGAAAACCCACGCATGCACAGGGAGAACATGCAAACTCCATGCAGAAAGATCCCAGGCCCACCCCGGGAGTCGAACCAGGGATCTTCTTGCTGCAAGGCGAAAGTGCTAACCACTACGCCACTGAGCAGCCCCTGTCCAAAAATATGCTGAGGTTAATTGATGACTCTAAATTGTCCATAGGTGTGAATGTGAGTGTGATTGTTTGTCCGTATATGTAGCCCTGCCACAGACTGGCGACCTGTCCAGGGTGTTCCCTGCGTTCGCCCGAGTCAGCTGGGATAGGCTCCAGCACCCCCCGTGACCCTAGTGAGGATAAAGTGGTGTATAGAGAATGGATGGATGGATGGTTCACCATATGGTACAGTCTCAACCAGTTATGTAAGCTAAACAAGAATAACTTTATTTTTCATGTTTGTGACTAAGCATTTTGTATAGGAAAGTATTCTATATGTTTTGTTTTGTATGATTGTGACACGCCACTTCTTATGGTTCAGAAAATATCACAAGTTGACTTCTGCATTTTAATTTTTTTGATGATGTGTGCTGAACGACATGACTTCTTGACACCTTTAGTTTTTTCATTTTTTAAAATTTTCAGCTCACCCATTATCATTTATAACTTAATGCACTTGTCCAATATTACAGATTCTAAATCAATACCATGATGAGAAATAACAGTGAATATCTCAAACATTTGTCTATAATAATTCCTGAGATATTGTTGCTCAGATTTCAATGCCTGAAAAAGTGTATTTACAGGTGCTATGTTTTGATGACAAGGCATAGATTTTATGGCTGCTTTAAAGACATCTGCTCTAATGTGTCAGTAAATATTTATCTTCTCCACTGCCATGTCTTCATCAAGTCATTTATTTCAGATTTCTTTTCACTTTTGTCCCTTTGTTAGGAATTCCTCAGATTCTGCTGATGACTAAAGTCGATGACGCCTGTCCACTGGTGGGAGAAGACTTGAAGAATGTTTATCGCAGCGTCTACATCCAAAAGATGGTAATGTTTTTCTTGTGATTTACCATGCAAATTTCCTCTAATGGTATTAGTAACTTAATCTGTGTGCTTTTGTCTGGTTTCCTTTCAGGCCCATGAGCTCAGAGAGTCTCTGGGTATCCCTCTGAACTGTGTGCTGCCGGTGAAGAACTACAGCCAGGAGCTGGAGGTGGAACAGAACACTGACATATTGCTGTTGACTGCTGTGGAGCAGATGCTCAATTACGCCGACAACTTTTTGGAAAACCAGGTTGTCGAAGATCAAGGCGGAGTCTGTGGAGATCCAGAGATCAACTCCTCCATGATCTCCGCCTTGATGAACTCCGACTCAGAATAATGAGTCAGTTAATTTGATGTGCAAAAAAGTTAGGTGTTGTGCATGTTTTGAATCTTATTCATCAGCAAGGCTTGTGATGCATTTAAATTCATTGTGCCGCACAACAACAACTCCAAAGATACAGCTAGAATCTTAAGGAACTAATTATCTTCTAAATTACCTTCATCAAATAGGAAGAACAACTAGTCGTGAAATAGATGCTTTGGCCTCCATGATGCCCTGATCTCAACTTAATTGTATTAATATGGGATGAAGATGCAATCAGACACTGTGGCAAGTTCCCCAAGATCATGGAAAAGGCCTACAAAATTCATAGAGACAAATTAAAACAAATGTTTTTCTCATTTTCTATGCTTTGTATAAAGTTTATTTGTAAAATGATTGAAAGGTATCCATGGCCTTATTTTTGATTGCATCATAGCAACAAAAAAAAAGCACAGTAGTATATTTTTCTTTCATGGGTCAAAAGGTTAAATTGAATTGACTGTTTACTCTTATTTGTCTTAAGGCAACTATTTAAGGCAACTATTGAGCTCAGTTACAGCTAAGTCTATCAGTGACGTTACTGAAAGCCCCAGATCTGAGTTTGATTTGAGATTATTTCTTTAACTGCTGCATTCAAAGTCAAGAGTGAACTTTGAAACCTTTGCAACAATGTGGGTGAAAAGTCTTCCCAATGTTACAAAGCTCACCGGACCATGATGTGATCCAGTATTATTGTGTCCACCTTAAGTTCCAGATGTCTGTAAACCTTTGCATTTATGTTTTCTGCTGAACTGATAATAATAATAAAAAAAATTAACTCACTTGGTCAAATGTAACCAGAGTTTCTGAAAAATGCAACTATATCCAGTTTTACACACTTGGTATCACCCAAGTGCACATTATTAAAATAAATCAATATTCAAACATGCCTTTGTTTTTTCATGATGGTCTTTCTCGCACAAGTGCAGCTGTTCTGAATGCTTCAGCCTCATGTGACTCAGTTTTACAATAGAGGGATGGTTATGTATCTCGACTTTCATTTTCCAACCACTAGATGTCACCCAGAATTTCATAATCACAGCTGTTATGGAAACTTGATGTTATGAAAAAGATAAGAAGCTTGAGTTGCATAATTTATCGGACGGTCCAACAATATAATTTTATGTAAATTTTATATAAATTTGTATTTACGAGTGGATTTCCTTGTAATCACATAATTTCCTGAAGAACAACTTTGATCACCGTGTCAGAGTGACAAAGCAAATGTACTTTCGTGTCGTAATCTCTGAACATAACCAAACAAATAAACCCACGAGCCCACATGACAAAGAGAAACGTTGCTTCAGAGTTTGAGCCAATTGCAGAGCTCGGCTGGTTTCGGTGCCGCCCTCCTCTCTTCTCCGGTATAAAGACTGTGGCGCAACGTTGCCAACAACAAAACGTAGCAAACTCGTCGGTAGTGGAAAGACGCGCTCTGGGAATATCCAAACCTTACGGGACTGTACTGTCACGCTTTTACGCACGGGGATTAATTTTTGACTTGCAAACATGATTCCCGAGGAAAGCTTTGGCCCCATTGAGAACAGGTGAGAGTTGTTGCTCGGTTTTTACGCACGCACAGTGTTTGGTCCGTCTGAGCCGTGTGCATGGAGCTCATGTGCTGGACCGGAATGCTTCTCGTTCTTTGACCCTTGAATTACCTGAACTGCTGATGCTGATGTAATTAAACCTCTGTGTGCTTGCGAGCTTGGATTTATTTGGCTTTCGTGCAGAGACTTTCTGCATCTTAGTGATCGAAACGCTGCAATCTTTTTAAGCCATGAAAGGCGAAATTGAAAGTTGATGCATGAATTATTTTGAGCTCAGGACATAGGTATTCAAACTTTAAAGTTCAGACAGTACTATGCATGCATGCATGTTGCACAAACATCAGTAATGCTCATTTAGACTGCATGTACTTTTCTGTAAAGCAAAAACAAAGCCCCTAAAACACAACTTTTGAAATATAAAAAATATTACATTGACAAAATAATATGTCCATTTTTGGCAAACAAACTGCAATGAGGAAAGAATTGATTGAGTTTTACTGCAAATACAAAAGACTAATTGTTCTTTCTGCCCCCTCAGGATGCAATCTGTAGGCCTGGCTCTGGAGGAGTTGCTGGTAACAGCTCAGAAACAGGACTGCCTCACTGTTGGCATCTATGAATCAGCCAAACTTCTCAATGCGTGAGTTGAAACTAATTTGTATTATAATACCTCTAATGTTTCTATATGTGTATGTGCTTCTCTAGTATTCTGAAAATAACACCTCCCAGCTTAACTTTCCCCAAACATGTGACTGCAAGTTTTAACTTTTCCTGCTCAGAGATCCGGACAGTGTGGTCCTGTGCGTCCTGGCAGCCGACGATGAGGACGACGTGGCGCTGCAGATCCACTTCACGCTACTACAGTCCTTCTGCTGTGACAGCGGCATCACCATCCTGCGAGTCTCTGGCATGCAGCGGGTTCAGCAGCTGCTCGGAGCTGTGGATGCCAACAGGAACCAGGAAGAGTGTGGAGACCTTCACTGCATTCTGGTTACGGTGTGTTGACTCAGCACAACAGCTCATCTCTTATGTAACTGAGAGGCCAAAGTGGGAGAGTATTTTTGCTGCTGAGCTGTTTCTGCTACCTACTGGAAGTTTGAATGTAATTGTGTTTATTTCTTCCATGCAGAACCCTCAGGCAGACCACTGCAGGCTACAAGAAGTGGGGATGTACTGCCAGGAGAGTCGACGCCTGGATCAGTGGGTGCCTGAACTGGTCCTGCAGGAGCGCTGAAGGGTCTGCTTACTCTGGAAAAAAACAAAAAATAAACAAAACACAACAGCTATCTGGGTCCAGATACTGATAAACTGAGGGATCTTGATGCTCAAGCAGGGATGACCTGGAGTGAACTCGCACCAGTACACAATCCTGACTGATGAAAAGCAGGAACTGAGGACTTGCTCTCAGTAAAACAGTTGGACCGGAGTTTCTAGAATCTGTGTTTTTGTGCAGAAGATGCAGACGGAGAAGCAGAATCGCATTCAGGCCACATTGTTTTATTCACAATGTCAGTAAAACTCAGTCTAAGCTTCTGTTTTGTGCTGCTGTTTGAGTACTTGCAATGTTTACAGGGTGTGACGCGGATCATTAAGAGGAGCATTAGCCTTTACAAGTAATGTGTCCACACCCCAGCTGCTACCTGGAAGACTTGGAATGTTGTAGTGGTGAAACTATCCCCGACATTCCTGCGTGTTCTGATGTGGGAGTGTTCCAGGAGAGTAGAGGTGTATGTGTGTGTCAATGAATGTGTGGTATGCATATACAATACTTGTATGTTTCTGTAGAAAAGGCTGGGCGTGCAGCGTTCTTGAAATGAGCAGCTGTACCTGCGGAGGAATAGTCACCATGGAAACTGTAATGGAAATGATGTTTGAGTTAAGACACACAGGACTCACTGGTGTTGCAGATCCGAAAAACTGCAGAGGGAACTTTAAAGCACAATGTGTTCTTGTTAAAGTTCAAGATTCAGGAGGACACGGAGTGAACCGTCTGCTTTAATTGATTGTGCTGAAGAAGAAAAAAGTGCAGTCAAGACTCTTTGTGCCTTCAGGAGTGTTTGCTTTTTGATAAAAAGTGGCCACACTGTTAATTTATTAATTGTATTAGCTGTATATTTGTAGCTATTTCTGGTGCATATTGTGCTCTATAAAATAAGCCAATAAATTATTGTGTTCTTAAGTGATTGCCTGCTTTCTTTTTTCAAGGGGTTGCTGCTCAGATTTCAAAACACACGGCATGTGTGCGTCATGGAACCAGCTGAGTCGTTTGAAGCAATGGAAAATACACGCACGCTATGAACAACGTCTTCGTCACTGACAGCCTGTTTTGTTTTTCTATTGTAGTAAACACAAATCAGCCAGGGTGAAACTGGAATGAAGACTTTTGCATTGCACTGCAATGCAGACTTACTGTCCCTGCTTGTTAGGAAGCAAGAAAGACGCATGTTAACCACCAAAATGTTTCTCTGCATTCCAGTTGTGTGCATGTGTGTTACATCATGCAATGCAGCTAAACCCCTTTGAAAACATGTTGCATGCGAGCGTGGGTAACTCCTCCCATGCCACTGTCTCCACTTGATCCCGGTGTCTCCTGTGTTTTGCTCTTTATTACTCCACCCTCTGCTCTCACATGTCTACTCACAGCTCCAGCCAGAGCGGAACATTCAGGCACATTGACCTCCCATTTGTTTACAATCTGCTGGACAGAGGAGTGCCTGCTGAGGTGGACGGGCTTCTAATTGGTTGTTGGCTCGTCCACCTTACCCCTGATTGGCTGTATCTTGTAAGAAAAATGGTTTGGGCAGAGGGGAGGTGGGGAATGTGGTTTGAAACTTGGAGGAAGCTCGTGACTGTTGAGCTGCAAAGGGAACAGTGGAGGCCAGAGACAGAAGAGCTGTAACAATGACATTCCTGTCAAACGACCCAGCTGGGAGGATTTACCTTTAGCTTTGTTCACTCTATTGGTGCATTGTGTTTCCATCTCTGCCCTGCACACCGTGTACCCATTAGGCCAGTGAGTATGTGTGTGCATGAGCACCAAATAGTTTTACAGTTAGAGCTACAAAACGCCGCCTACATACTCAGGCAGCACAAAAAGAAAGAGAAACCAACAGACTGCAGCTAATAATTAACAACAGTCTGCAGCAATAAAGGCAGATCTGTGAGGCTGTTCTTAACTTAATGCTGCAAACATGCTGCTATAAGCTTTGCAAAGTTTACCATTGTAATATAGTGTATTATCATGCTGGCATATGCTAATTATGTTTTATGATACAGAATATATTATTACAATATATAAATAAAGGAACTAAATTTGAAAAACTAATGGACAACAACAGCTATTACAATTAATTCTGAGTATTAATCCTGAGTATATGTTCTAATATATATTATTTATATATATAGTAATAATATATATACATATATGGTCCGTGTATAGTTTTTTCTGACACGGGTATTGAATAACAAATAAACGAGTGGTTATTTGATTTTTGTTTTAAAATACAAAAATTAAAATTGAAATACAATGTGTTTTTCCTTTTCATAATCAAAAGGGATATATGAAATTTTAAAAATGCTTTGATTTTCATTTAATATTAATAACAAAAAATTCAAATCAGTAAGACCGGAAGTGGTCATCAGCAAGTGTGAATTTTTTGTGTACAATTTCTTAATATTGCATCAAATAGTTGTTGCAGTTTTCCATTCTATTCGGAACCAAAGTGGTAACTAAGTGACAGACTCTGGCATCCATTGAACAGTTCTGTTAACATGGTCAAAAATAAAAATAAAAACAACACAAGAGTGTGTGTTATTATATCATCTTTTTATTAATGTTATCTACTTCTCAATATCATCTTTTTTTTAACAGCAATATCCACAAAATATTAACAGTGTGCAAGAAAACATGAGATATGGCACATCAGAGAACAGTTACAAAAAATAGATATATTTTCTTCATAATCAATCAAGGCAAAAAGATACATATACTGTATGCATACACAGGAGATCAGAACACAAAAGATGAGTCTCAGGAAGGGCTCAGAGCAATTTCAGTGATGTTTGATATGAAAGTCCACCAGCGAGGAGCCTCAACTCTCCTCACCGGACCGGACAGGAATACCACCGGGCTCACTTTGCGTCACAACACACCAGTGGATTTCCATCTTGAGCCGCGTGTTCCACGTTAAGACCATTCATTCTGTTGATCTGATAACCCCAAGACCAGCATTAACACAATATACGCCACTATAAGGCAAACTAACACCCAATCAGTCAGACAAGCCGTCGGCCAAACCAGCAATTCAGGCCGGCTGTCTCTGATTGTGGCCCAACCAGGGATGGAATGATTTGAAAAAAACAAAAACAATGATAAAAAAATAGCATATGTCAGACATTATCAGGACAACATCAGTGTGTGCATGTATGTGCGTGTGTGCTGTTATGATATGCTTGTGTTATTCTGTGTGAAACCTCTGCAACTGCAAAGAAAAGAACTGCATTTCTTTTTCAAAAAACTACCAAAGAATCAAATGTTTCCTCGATTTGCAACAGTTCAGCAATAAGTAAACTTGTCTCAGATCAGTAAATCTGAGTTGCTGCAACCCTGTCGCTGCAGATTTGCTTATTATCCCTCCACGTAAAATAAACATGAAGTTATAGTCTGACACTTCTTTGCTTTCTTGACAAAATCAATACCTCTTTCATGTCTGCTTTCCATGTTGGCTAAATCCAAAGCTACATCCAGCAGCAGGGTAGAAACAGAGGAAAACAGCTATTCAGCATCAACAAAAATCTGCCCAAAAAGTGCATCTGAAGCTCACTAGTTCATGGTAATGATGAGACAACGAGGAGGTATACAGTAGCATGTTAATTAGTGAGCAAAAGATAGCTGGGATATGGATTTTGTTACCATTGGACGGAGCCAGGTGAGCAGTTTCCACCTGTTTCCAGCCTTTAAGCTAAGTTAACCAGCCTTTAAGCTAAGTTAACCAGCTGCTAGATTTCCCTTCATATTAAACACACAGACAAAAAAGTAGCATTAAATTTCTCATCTTGCACTCAGTCAGAGAGCAAATATTCATAATTCTCCAAAAGCCAAGCTGTGACTTTAGGTCTCTAAGGTTTAAATGAGTGCTGAAAATAACCAGTAGCTAAGACCAGGACTAAAAAATAAGTGAATTCATCAGCTTTGTGACTAATGTCTGGGTTACTATTGGTCATCGCATCAGAAATAACTTCCCACACGTCAATTGAGCAATTTTGTGTCCTGTTTTTTGATTTTTCTCACATGAGGCTCCGACTGATCAACAAGCAAGTACAGACCTTACAAGCTGGTCTGACTTGTAGTATGACCTCTCCTCTGGTCACACTAACCCTGACCTAAAATCGCAGAGCTGCAGCACTGCAACATTACTGTGCGACACTGGAGGCGCTGTGTGTGCATCTCCCACACACACACACACACACACACACACACTGACCACGCACACTCACACACAAACGTGTGCACCTCTATTTTCTCCTCTCTCCGCCTACTGCTCTGCCAAATCATCCTTTTTCAGCTCCCAAACAGCAGCACCCACACGTGCACACAAACTCGCACACCCTCAGCCCTCACTATGGCCTTTCTCCAGCTCCCGAAATGGTCCGATCTCTCTCTCTATCTCGCTTCTTCTGCTGGGAACAAAAAGCAAATGAGAGCTGAAGCGAGGCTTTGTGTCAGGAGCAATCGCCTACGGTGATAATACAGCACAGCTAATTAGCCGGTGAATCATTAAGTTGTGTTTTTCTTTTTTAAAGAAACGGTAGGGCGTTTTGGGCGAAATGTGCAAATATTTCACTTTGAGAGCTGGAAAACAAGCAGCCAGGTAACAAAAATAAGCCTATGAACACTTATAAAACTTATAAAACTGTGATTTTTACACAGGCAGATTCAACAAGCAAAATATGTGTTATTTAGCCCGCTTTAGAGGTGTTGGTAAATAGAAAAATAACACTAAATCGTGTGCTATCGAGGGTATATTTGCAGGGTGTCCCCAGTGGACGGTCTGCTTTGAACTGCAAACTCTATAGTGAGTGTGGACCCAAACAAGCTCTCACCACCTCCAAAAATGTCCAAAGATTCAGTGTAGCCGGTGGATCATGTTGATCCAGTGATATGACAACAGGAAAGCAGTGGGATCGACCCCCAAGACGCACCATCAGCAGTCGTAAGTCATGTCCAAGTGACCTGCTCAGTCACCTCAGTTAATTGTGATATATGATGGCACAAAGCTCAGTTTACTCAGTAACTAACCATCAAAACCAGCTACTTTAACCATCAAGCCTGAAAAGCACCTGCAAGAGACAGTGTAGGTGTATAGAGATGTGTGTGTGTGTTGTCCTAGTTGCCCAAAACTTAACACTTGAGAGAAAAAACATGTAAAAAATGTGGGTGTTAAAGGACAGATCAGGAGGTTGGTTTTTTTTGCCACTGGAATGAGGTCCGATGTTGATTCATCCTCTTAATAAGATCCTACACCTAACAGGGGCCTTTCTTTTTTTAAAATTTCTGGTACAGTGTCTCATCCTCATCAATTGTTTATCTGTCCGTGGTAGAAAACCAACCTCCGCCATCACAAACCTCTAAAACCTGAATGACAAAAGAGAAAAGAAAGAAAGAAGACAGACATGATCTGGACTGACAGAACAGAATAAGTAGTTACTTAAAAAAGAAAAGAAAAAAATCCAACATCCACAGAGGGGAAGTCTGTGTTTAGATTTTGTATCTTACAAACACTGTACAGGGTAATACTCAACTGACCAGGTTCCATGGACTCCATAGAAAGAAGAAAAAATAAAACCCGAAAACAGCTACTCTTCAACTTATCACTTCTGCACGTCGGAAAGAAAGTTTATACACTTAGTTTGTTTCTCTTAACTTCATTTTTTTCTTCTTCTTCATCTTCAGTTTTTACAATCAAGTTTGGTTTGTCAGAGGAGGAGGAGGAGGAAGAGGAGGAGGAAGAAGGAGGACAGAAAGAGGGGCCGCTGCCTCCGACCGATCCAGTCTGAACTCACACTACAGTGAGCTGTTAAACTGGGGAAACTGGAGAGTTTAAAGCCAGGTGATCTGAGTTATAGGCCAAAATTGTTATGCATTAAAACAAGATTTTTCCAAACAAAACAAACACCTCCATCTATGCAAACTCTCCAATGCATTTTCCTTCCCTTCGCCTGACAGAAAGCAACAAATATAAGGTGAGAAGGTTGGAAACTGTTGCCTCCATTGCTATGTTTTTTTAAGTTTGTATTATCTCCTCCAGCCTTGCAGTCTTCTCTAGACTGATTCCCCCGGTGTGGTCGGTCTGCGACCTCGCCCTCTCTCAGGGTAAAGCACAGGGAGGCTTGGTGTACAGTAGAAACCTTTGTTTAAGATCCGATTAGGTATTGCCCCTGGCTCACAACCAGATCTCCTGTTATAACACAAGCAGGAAAAGAAACCTGATCAACCAGGGACAACACCTATGTCAAAAGCAAAACGATCCAAAAAAAAGAAAGAAAAAGAAGTACAGTATCATCTTATCTGTTAAGTAACTCTTCAAAAAAATTATCTAAACATACATTGAGTTCACAAACAAGTTAAGAAAAATGCAGTAAACGTCCGTGGTTAATAGCTTGAGTTCTATGTAGAGCCGTTCACTGTGTTTTCCCTCATAGGTGCAGATCTAAGGTCAGAATTAGATTTCCAAAAGCGACGGCAGATCGGCATCGAGAGACGATTTTTTTTCTTTTTTTTTACAGATTGGCACAGCTGGAGGCTCGGCCAAAGGCTGCAGACAGCCATAGTGAGGCCACAGGCAGAGAAGGTCTGTCGGTACAGGTTTTGGGCGGGAACATGCTATAAGTCCGATAAAAGGCAAAAGGCTTTAGCCACTTGCTCCAAAATCACCCGCCATGATTTACCGCTAGCAGGTTCGAGAACAAAGCTTTTTTTTTTGTTTAACTTCCATAGAAAAAAGAAGCATTTGTTGAGCTTTTATTAGGACACCGGGTCGTGTTTGGCACGGGGCGGCCTAGCGCCTACCACCCTTTTCTGTTGCCCACATACGTCCTCCCACTCGCTGCCTATGGCACAGCTGATCATGCTTTACCCAACACCTCACTTCATGACAAAAGAACTGAAAAAAACCCACCGGTTTCCTACTGATTATTAATGTCCAAATCCCTTTTCAAGTTAAGCTGTAGTTAATTCGCCAGCATTTATGAATATTACCAAAGCACCTCAGATCATACTCAGTGATATACTGATCTCAGCCACCGTGAGCACAAGATACCTGCCCCCTAGCTGTGGCTCTGGGGTATGGCACTTTTCCAGTGTGGCTATTTTAGGAGTGTGTGTCTATGTGTGGATATGCAGCCCTGAAAGATCAGATAGGGTTGCTCAAAGTTGTATGTGTGTGTGTGTGTGTGTGTGTGTGTGTGTGTGCGCACCCGGGGACGTCTGGAGATCTGTTAAGATAGCGAATGTGTGTCTATGTGTGCATGAGTGTGTGCATGTGTGTGTATGTGTGTGTGAGGGCAGGAAAAGCGGGGTGCAGCTATAGGATGATGCAGGGCTTCTTGTCCTTGAACGGGTTTTCAGAAGTGGGCACCCCAACCAGCAGAGGGTCGCTACGAGCGTGCTGCTCACAGTAACTCATCAGGTCTGCGGCTGCTTTAGACACCTGACAGGACGGAGAGGAAAAGGGACAAAAAGGAAAAAATTAAAGGGGAAGAAACGTGGAAAGAAAATGGACAAATGGCAAGAAGTAAAAATTAAGTTGTGTTGTTACATTACTGCATGAAAAAATCCTACTTCAGTAAAACTGCTAAAGTATTAGCAGCAAAATTTAGTTAAAGTATTGATGTTAAGTAGTGGTTTGACCTGTCTGACTGTTATGTTATAAAATAGATCATTAGATTACGAATACTGAGGCATCATTGTATCACCAGCATTTTACTGTTGCAGCTCCTGCAGGTTTGAACTGCTTTATGTATAGTTTTACACGCAGAAATGGCAGATAAATTCGAGGGGTGATCAGATGATCAGTGGGAGAAACAACAAAGTTCAGATACACGAATATGCTGGTTGTGGACTTTTTAAAAAATCTAATCTTTGATATGTGGTGACGCCCTGGATCATTTCAGTATTTATAGAAAGAACACCATGTTTTGCCTAATTTGACTTTCATTGTCGTTTTTGACAAGGTTTTATCTTTTTCAATAATCTTTGAGTAATTTTACACACATCTCAAGACATTTTGGACAAGTTTGATATCATTTTGGACAGCTTTTGAGTAATTTTGAACAAGTGTAAAGTAATTTTGTTAAGAAATAAGATCAAACATTAGTTTGAAAAGAATGAAATACGTTGTTCTGATGTCAGTTTAACTTAATTTGACTTTAATTGTCATTATACCAGAATTTTAATTAGTGGAAATGTGAACCTGACAACACATTTTTTAATATTACATCAGGACTGAAAAAGGTCAGAAACTGTTGGTTTATTCCTGAACAGTGTGTCATCTCATATTTAAAAAGCTTATTATATTAACTGTTGTATTAAATCTTTATGTTTAAAGTGTCTGTGGTGTCGTGCAAACCTCATCCAAACCTTAAAGTTGGACTTTAATTGAGCGCTTAAGGAAATGTGCTTCCCAACAATGGAAATATGAATTAATCATTATGACCATATATATGCACAAACACGTCAGAAAGCGGTTGTTTTTACCTTAATACGTTCAATCCCTGCCTCAATCCTCAGCTGTTCCACCAGTTTCCTGGCCTGGGCGATGTTATTAGTGGTAGACATACTGATCCATCAGAATACACCAACACAGGAGAAAACTGAAGGAGAGACAAAGGGAGATCAAATAAATACCTCAAAATGGGCTTTTTTTGGTATCTTATGTGTCATCTGTTCCCAGGACTGAGTAAATTATTCTGGTAAGATGAAAATTGTGTACAATATCAATCAGTGTTTCCCAAAGCCTAAAATGGCATTATCAGATGTTTTATTTTGCCCCTAGTGTCAAGATATTACTGACATAAAAGAGTGAAAAATAATCTGAAAATGTTCAATTTTTAGAAGCTAAAACGAAAAAAAAATAATACTCAAACTATCCATTAGATTTTCAAAACAGTTGCTACTAGTTTATCTAATAGCTGATAAATAATTGATTCACTGATTAATTATTGCAGCATTACTGAGAGATTCGCTAATAATAAATACAAGTAAGTGGACCTTTGGTTAATATTTCCTTTTGTATAGTGAAACTGCTGTTTTCAAGGTGAACTTCTTCATTCATTGATGCTGGTTATAGTCGCAGGAACAAAGTTAAGTTAATACAATTAATCGCTAAATGAGATTGTTACAGATTTACAGTGCCTATAAGAATCTTATTTCACTATTAATAGGGTTTATTGGGTGACACTGTAGCAGCGATTTAAAGTCTAAATCGATTCATTCATGTGACTGTGTGACCTCAGCCGTGGAGCTACAGCACCACTATGAGGTGACCACATGATGCTGCAACACAATAACAACTGAAATATGGCAGCTTTCTAATACAGTTTATGAAGGCGAGAGAATATGTAGATAAAGTGAAGTCAAGAATAGGAATATTGAAAAGCAATTTAAAAAGTTAAGTGCCATTATATTCTCTGGATGGAACACATATCCTGTACAAATAAAGAGATTAATTAACAGTGTCAGAGCTCATGTGTGAACAGAATTACTCCTAGATCTCACTGAGATGCATTTTAGAGATTAGGATGCTTAAATAAACCCTCACTCCACATTTTCTCTGCTTCAAGGACCAAAAAAAAGTTAGATTTAAGATACTTTGCAGCCTGAGTGGCACAGCAAAACAGAAAATGGAGTATTACCTGACTGATGGCGTGCAGACAGGACCCTCTCTGAACACTAATACGAAAGGATGAGGCGATCCGTGTGATGTGGGGACGGCGGGAAAACAGTTGCCGAGTCAAATGACAGAGCAGGACGGCGGCTGAGCTTACATTGGCTTGTCTCTGCGAAAGAAGAACAGGTGAGACAAACAGACAAACAAATGAGTTAGTTGTTTAGGTTAGAAACAGTTAAAATGTCTGGAAATGTTATTTTGTGCTTGTTGCATGACAATCTGAAAAAACATGATGGATTTAAGATTTAGTTCCACACTTGGATATGGAGAAGTTTTGCTGTTTTAGTGAAGCCTACATCAAAACAATCATTACACGATAGCTCAAGCTGGAATAAGTGCTGATTTCAAAGACAAAAATCTCCTTTTTTTCTATAGTTTGCTTTGAAAATGGTCAAATGATGTGCTTCAATGACAAAAATATGAACATTGGTGGAATTCACGTCATTATTCATCCTTAATTTAACAATTTCTCTCATCAAAACTTCATTTCCCTCCAGCAAACACCTGTAAAACCACTTCACTGATCAGATTCTTCTTCGTTCTTGGAGGATTTTGAGGTGTTTTTCACAGTGTTGTGTCCCAAAGCTCATTGAAAACCTCTACAAATCCCTAGTTTCTTGTGTTTACACTCTGTTTTAGCACAGCAGGGAAGTTTCCCCGTCGGTGCATACGATCAAAACACACCTCTCGCCTCACATACATCACTGTGAGTCTGTTACCACTGTGTCTCTCACTCTGTTTCTCTGTCTGTCGCCCTCTCTCTCAGGAGGAGAGTCCTGCTTTAATTACTCCTACTGTGGAGTAGCTCAGAGATTCATGTCTGTAATTAGGGCTTTTGTGTGTGTGTGTGTGTGTGTCTGTGTGTGTGTGTGTGTGTGTGTGTGTGTGTGTGAGAGAGAGAGAGAGAGAGAGTTAGAAATAGGGAGTGAATGAAGACAGTCTATAACATCTTGACAAACTTCTCTCTCTTTCTGCGTTCCCACATTTGTCCCTACTGAGACATTTACTAATTGTCACCTAACTTAACTCCCAATTAAAATCATAATCTTAAACTTTCAACCCAAATTCTAACACTAACTTGACCTTTAGAGGGCAAATGTCCATGTTTGTGAAGGATTTTCATACAGATTTTCACATACAAACTACTTTTTTTGACATTAAACTCACTTATACTGCTAAAACTGATCCATTATTGTCACATTAGAAGACTCATATCTTCCTCCTACGTTTAAAGAATTCACAGACTTTTCTCTAGCTTAAAAACTGTCTCCAACAAGTGAATACTAGAGAAATGAAATGCCCATTGTTTTGTCAAATTATAACACGTGACTCCTCATACATTAGCTTCTTTTAATAATAAGAAGCATATACATCATCGATTCTGAAACTGGTGCTGCTTGTCATCAAATTGGAGTCAATTCTGAGGCTGTTTTTCGGCCGTCCCAAAGGAAATTGCAACTTTTGACCTCACAATGTAAAGGTTTATCTTCCATAGAAGCTGCTCTTGTCTCCAGGCCAGTATATCCTCTCCTCAAACTAACATTAACCCTTCCTCTATACAGCCATTCAAACATCTACATGCTTATGTAGTACAACCATTAAGATAATTAAACTTTCCAGAACATCATTTCTACAGATTCTTATCCATCAGGAGCAATACAGAACATTATTTCTTCCCCACATGCTGCAGCTCCTGTCATATTTGTGTGGCAGTTTGGATGTAAAGGTGTGACTTGATAAAAGTCCCCAAAATGAGTTTACTAGTACAAACACACACCTGTTCCATGAATGTCCCTAAGTCACCCCACATGCAGCCACAAAAACAGAAACTGACAAGCTTATTGAGTGCTAAATGTTGCAATGTGCTGTATATTCTTAAAGCACAACTATGGGAATATGCTGTTTGTTTACAAGCTGCAGACCAAAAATTAATTTTAATATCTCCTCATATAAACAATTGTGGCAGATATTTAAGAAACATGCAGCTGAATAACTCAATCTCCACTTTGGATACTATAAACCTTTCCTCAGCCTGTTGATTTCTCAAACTTTTTTTTACTGCTATGGCGCAGAGGAGCTTCAAAAAATACACCACAAACAGGAATCTCTGCCTCTCCACAGTCACATCTCTCCTCTCCTGCCTCTCCAAATTGAAAACATCTCCTAAAAAGCCAAAGCACAGAAGAAGAAAAAACATACAGTGAGCTGCTCATTTGTCTTAACTTGGGCTGAAAAAAAAACAAACACCACCAGAGCTGGACAGGCCCAACCAGCCAGCCAAGCAGCCAAGCAGCGAGCCCACAGAGGCTCTCAAGACGCGCAAAAATGCATCAATCCTTATTGATCCTCGCAGCTCCTGAGCGCAGATCGGGCCTACAGTACGGAGCCATGTCCTCTGCTATAGGCCCTGCTCGTTGCTCTACCGTGTGAAAACACAATGCGGGCATTTTGATGGATAGAACAGCATGTCCTCTCTCTCCCATGGCTATCCACGCAGCGCACACACATCGCCAGCATACACACGCATATACGCACGGGCGCGCAGGCACAGGCAGACCTTGTGCACATTATTATCAAAGATATCCCCCCCCCCCCCCCCCCCCCCCCCCTTCTCCAAGTGGAGACCAGACTAGACCAGCTCCGGCTCTGCAAACAGGGCCCTGACTGCTAGCCGTGGGAGCAGGGTGGTGACATGTTTGGAGTGGAGGCAGGCTCTCCAAGCAGCCAGCACAAACCCCATCCGGCGACAACGGGCACAAGACCGGAGCGCATGCCGTTATGTTCCGCTATTATGCAAATTGATGAGGGGCCTACTTCGGCACGTAAGATCCAGCAAGCTGTGGGCTCCTCAAGAGTCCGGCCAGGCGAGCATGTAGGAAATCTTCCACTGACCCTGTCCCCGGTCCTCCCCACCCTCTCTGCCGGCAAAGGGCTGGGGAAATCCGGATTCGTGACACTGATGAAGCTCCTCTCTCCGCTGCAGCCGCCCTCGGTGGCGAGAAATCCCGGGTTTGTTGGAGGCGCACAGAGGCGTTACAATTATCACACACAAGGAGGAGGGAAGGGGGGAGAAAATAGCCAAATATCTCCAAAACTCACCTCCGAATGCGCTTGTATTGGTGATTTAAAGGGCCAGATCCGCTGGTTTCCTCACCCTCTCCAGCTCGTTCACTCCCCGTCTTCACCGAGCCAAACGCCTCCCCCTCCGTTACCAGTGTCTGTCCACTCCTCTACCCCTCTCCCCTCCCTCCCTACCTCCCTTCCTCCCTCCCTCTCTCCTCCTTCTCCCTCCCTTCCTCCATCCGATCCGGTGACAGCAGCTTTAACCCAGGGGCGCCCAAACCTACATCTTTCGTTTTCATTTTGCGCACGTTTTCCAGATTTACTCCCCTAAAAACAACGCAATAAATATTAAGCTGTCATCTGTTTTGATGGGAATTCCTGGTGTCCCGGGGGCACCTCTGGCCCTGAGAGTTTGGAAACATTGGTGGATGCTGTGATTGGTGTGAATGAGAGTCAGATTTAATTAAGAAAATGTCTTCATTCATTAAAGATAATCTCATCTTTTGTGTCTTGCAGATTCTACCAGTTGTCTCAGATTTCAGGCATTTTCATTGCACGTAAAATACTAAATCAATAAAAAAGTGGCTTTTGTCTGGGAATATTGGAGCACATTTACTTGCCTTGGTGCTCTCAATGCAAATTCAATCAACATGTGTAGGAAAATAACCCACATTCCATTCATTTCTCTCATCTGTGCATTTCATAAAGTCTAAATGCGCACATTTTTACATATTTCCTATATCCCTGCACATTTTTGACCACTGCTGGTCCTCAAAAAGAATCACTTCCTTGTCCTTGCCTTCTCATGAGATAACCTACAGACACTGTCAGCCACATCTGGTTTTGTGTAACATACAGTAAAAAAAAAAAAAAAAAAAAAAAAACCTATAAAAAACCGACTGGTATCCACAGGAGACCTGCACATCCACGCGGTGGCGCCATTGACCCACCTGCAGCTTCCCACGTCCCCCGGGAGGTGTGGGCCTGTCCTTCTATTCCTGGCAGGCCTCGCACAATCACGCTGCCTCCGTCTCCACCGAGCTGTGGTCCACTCCTCCTCCTCCACACACCGAGCTAAAAGCGCTGCATCTGCTGCAGGATCACTGGAGGGGACTGGGATGTGTAGGATCTGCATTTTTCTGCAGCCAAATCTTTGGTTCTCCAGGCCTCTTGATGCTGGTGGAGATGGGATTTGGGGTGCATCCACAGGAATGTCTTCTTCCTGGCTGCATGGGAACCTTTATCCTCTTTTTTGGCCGCTTATTATAACCACAGGAGAGCTATTTATAACCCTCACGGTACTGCATTGGCCTCATTTCCACTGATGTGTGAAATTATGCTGATGCCTATACGTTTCTCTTTCATTTCCTCACCTTTTCTTGCACCTTCCTCTCCCTCCTTCGTTTGTCTGCTTCCATTTCAGAGCCTGTACTTCCCTCCCTCCTCCTCCTGTGAGTGTTACTGAGCAGGCAGCAGGTCCAGATTACAGAAAGCAGCAGTGGAAGCCCCCATGAGTCACCACTTAAAGATGCTCCTCCGCCGACAGAGGTGTCACCCACCCACCCACCTGCACCATTTTTACTGCCATATGTGTGCTCACAGGCTTCATCTTTGACCCAGTGCAGACTAAAATCATGTCTCAGGGCATGTGGACATGAGAGATGATTATCTCGTGTAGATTCAGCAGGGAGAGATGGGGGGTTTGCCACACTGGCCTCAGGGAGTTTTGTGTTGTTTTTTTTTTTGTCTCCCTGTGCTGTTGTAGCAGCAGGCAGGGAGACCTCTGCCTGTCGTAACACATCTCTGTCCCCACCAGGGTCACACCACACTGATGCGACAACCGTTGTCAACGTCACACGGTCTCCATAGCAACTGTGCCGGGCACAGCATCCCCAAGCAGATGTTAGAGGGTTAAGAGAGAGAAGTGAGAGTGAAAGGAGGAGAGGCGAAGCCAGCAGCTCGCTGTGGTTTTTATTGCCGTGTGTGGATTTAATTATCAAAAAAAAAAAAAGAGTCCACAGTCATAACAGAGGTGATAAATGTGATTACTGGGATGCTTATTTTCTTATGCTAACATGCTGATGCTGAGTAGGTAAAGTGTTGATCTGTTCAGGCATGCAGTGGTGAAATGGAGCTGATTACATCTACTTACATCTGCTTTAAACTCCAAATCAGCTTGAAGTACTGTAATCTGTTTCTACATCGAAAAAAAAATCCCCAAAAAAGGGGCATCAGTATGGATTAAACTACCCAATACTATATATCCATAAATATCTAGAATGAGCTCTACCTTGACAACAGCATACGGAACCCCCCAATAATTTTCTATTTATTGTAGTATAATGCTCACAGAGACCTTTTTTTTGCATAATGAGAAATTTTGGTACTTGCTAATAATACCTGAGTTTTTAAAGTCCCCCTGTGACTGTTGATTAAACTCATAAAAACTAGGGATATCTGATTTTGGCTTTTTTGCCAATAACCGTTATGCCGATATTGTGCAACCCTCAATTTCCGATTCCGATATCAACCGATACCAGTACCAATATATATATGTGGGCTTGGAAATAATTCCAAACCACAGACATATTGTTAGTCAGGCACAGCAAGTTTGTTACTGCAGCCACACTTGTTCACACGCTTCACGACGCAGTTTGATGATGTGATCATTTGTGCGCCGGTAAATGCCGGCAAAATACAGGCATTATTTTATTAAATTTCATGATAGGGGAAAAAAACGGATAATGACATTGACTGATATCACATTTTTATGACAATATTGGGTCGATAATTTCGGTGGAATGATATCATCTGACATCCCTGATAAAAACCCATCTTTGTATCAAAATGGCACAGAAGTTAGATTTCCCCGTGAAAGCAATGACTTTTTTTCCTTAAAATGGCTTCGATGTAACGCTGTAGTGTTACTTCATCTAGAATGGCTTTATCTGCTGCTGTCTGGACTCCCGCTTGCTGCAGCTCGAGCTCACCAGCTCATCTTCAACTCTGCTAAAATACAGGGTGACCCAAAAGTTTGGAAACAAAGTTTAACTGGAGAGTCTACTTGAGTTGGGGGTGCATGAATTCACTCTTATTTTACCCATTTTTGTTATAGCATAATAAAATAACTTAAAAGCATAGTATTTGCCGAGTGCAATAACTCGGAAGAAAATGAATAGAATCATAAGGTCCAGGTATGCTGGAGCATAACTTCAAAATGCAGGCCATCAGTGTCAGATTTCAAAACTCTTGACGGTAAAGTATCTGACAGTTTTAATTTTTTAAACATCCAAAAGTACCATGAGGCAACATTTACTGGCCAGTTTGAGGAACCTTCATAAGCATGAATGAAGATACATTCCAGAAGATACCAGTGTAACCACTTGGTGGAAACGTTCACAGCTTTGTATAAGAAACAAACATGAACATGTCGAAATGTTTGTTTTACACTAATCTGTTACTCTTCTGAATATATCTGTGGTACTGATTTATTGAAATAACATTATATTATTTGGATTATAGACTTTTCATTTGTTTCCAAACTTTTGGGTCACCCTGTATATGCCATACATGTTCAAAGAATGATATGAAGATCTCCACCTTGAAAATACACACGTGGACAAAATTGTTGGTACCCCTCAGTTAAAGAAGGAAAAACCCACAATTCTCACTGAAATCACTTGAAACTCACAAAAGTAACAATAAATAAAAATGTATTGAAAATTAAATAATCAAAATCAGCCATCACTTTTGAATTGTTGATTAACATAATTATTTAAAAAAACAAACTAATGAAATAGGGCTGGACAAAAATGATGGTACCCATAACTTAATATTTTGTTGCACAACCTTTTGAGGCAATCACTGCAATTAAACGATTTCTGTATTTGTCAATGAGCGTTCTGCAGCTGTCAACAGGTATTTTGGCCCACTCCTCATGAGCAAACAGCTCCAGTTGTCTCAGGTTTGATGGGTGTCTTCTCCAAATGGCATGTTTCAGCTCCTTCCACATATGTTCAATGGGATTCAGATCTGGGCTCATAGAAGGCCACTTTAGAATAGTCCAACGCTTTTCTCTCAGCCATTCTTGGGTGTTTTTGGCTGTGTGTTTTGGATCGTTGTCCTGTTGGAAGACCCATGACCTGCGACTGAGACCAAGCTTTCTGACACTAGGCAGCACATTTCTCTCCAGAATGCCTTGATAGTCTTCAGATTTCATCGTACCTTGCACACTTTCAAGACACCCTGTGCCAGATGCAGCAAAGCAGCCCCAAAACATTACTGAGCCTCCTCCATGTTTCACCGTAGGGACAGTGTTCTTTTCTTCGTATGCTTGGTTTTTGAGTCTATGAACATAGAGTTGATGTGCCTTACCAAAAAGCTCCACTTTGGTCTCATCTGTCCAAAGGACATTCTCCCACAAGCTTTGTGGCTTGTCAACATGCATTTTTGCAAATTCCAGTCTGGCTTTTTTATGAGTTTTTTTCAGCAGTGGTGTCCTCCTTGGTCGTCTCCCATGAAGTCCACTTTGGCTCAAACAACGACGAATGGTGCGATCTGACACTGATGTACCTTGGCCTTGGAGTTCACCTTTAATTTCTTTGGAGGTTGCTCTGGGCTCTTTGGATACAATTCGAACGATCCGTCTCTTCAATTTGTCATCAATTTTCCTCTTGCGGCCACGTCCAGGGAGGTTGGCTACTGTCCCGTGGGTCTTGAACTTCTGAATAATATGATCCACTGTTGTCACAGGAACTTCAAGCTGTTTAGAGATGGTCTTATAGCCTTTACCTTTAAGATGTTTGTCTATCATTTTTTTCGGATGTCCTGGGACAATTCTCTCCTTCGCTTTCTGTTGTCCATGTTCAGTGTGGTACACACCTTTTCACCAAACAGCAGGGTGACTACTTGTCTCCCTTTAAATAGGCAGACTGACTGATTATGAGTTTGGAAACACCTGTGATGTCAATTAAATGACACACCTGAGTTAATCATGTCACTCTGGTCAAATAGTTTTCAATCTTTTATAGAGGTACCATCATTTTTGTCCAGGCCTGTTTCATTAGTTTGTTTTTTTAAATAATTATGTTAATCAACAACTCAAAAGTAATGGCTGTTTTTGATTATTTAATTTTCAATAAATTTTTATTTATTGTTACTTTTGTGAGTTTCAAGTGATTTCAGTGAGAATTGTGGGTTTTTCCTTCTTTAACTGAGGGGTACCAACAATTTTGTCCACGTGTGTAGATAAGACTAGTTTCTTAGGTTTGTTACATATGAAACTCCAACTGTCTGAATCTTTATTTCTGAGACAGTCATTGGTACACTGCAGTTTCAAGTTGCCTGCTTATTTTGCTTTTCTAGCATATAACATTGAACATATGGACTTGTTAAGAGGGCAAAAAATACCTTGATTTTCACCAATGGGGGGGCTTTTAGGAGGCAGTTTTAGTGCTGTGCTTTCAATTGTGTTGTTACATTGCGGTACTTTCAATTAAATGGGAAACTTAGCAGAAAAACTGCTCTACAGTTCTTAGGATGCTAGGATTTGCTAATCTGCACAAGACGCAAAGCAGGCCTACAGTATAGCTGAAGTTGCTCCATTAGGGTTGCGGTTCAGGTTAGGGACTGTAGTCTAATTAATGGAAAGCAGAGGAGTCACCACCTGAATACAACTCATCCTAAAAGTCTGTATTAATTTAAAACAGCAGTGAAGTTTAAACATTTTTCCCAAATCAACACATTGTCAATTTCATGATAATGCTAATAGCAAATGTCCAAGGAACTCAATTGTTTTCATTCAATAGGAAACACGAATATCCATAGCACAGATGACTAAGCCATGATACACAAGCTGCAAAACAGAAAGACAAGAAACAGTCCTCAGTTAACATTTTTATTAGGAAAATCATTTTGCAGATTTGATTATTATTATCATCTCTCTCTATATATATTTATATATGTTAGTTTCAGTTATTCAGAGGATGCATCAGCACAGTATATCTTAATAGGAAGACTATTGCTAGAATAAATATCTATACATCATAATTAGTTAAATAAAAAAGAAAGTCCCAACGGAGAAAAAATAAATAAACAGAGAGAATCATTTACAAAAACAATAAGTGCCAAAAAAAAAGAAGAAAAGAAAAAAGAAACAAACCGTTTGCAAAAACCGAAGCCATAAACGCTGCTGAGGAATTTATTTAAAAAATACAAAGATGATTCACAGTTTGTGTCCTTGTTCTCATGCTGGCTGGAACACCAATAGGGACCATGCAGGAATGAAGGGCCAGAGCGACAGGATAGTACCAAACTACGTTACCCACAAAGTCCAGGCTGTACGCACCCCCCCTCTGTCTGCAAAATCAACTTGCGAGGATCTGAGGCGATCAGACAAGATGTAAAGGGGTGAGCCAGAGAGGTCAGCAGGGTCAGTGGGAGTGTTTTTTTCGATTTCCATCCTCCTGCACTGATTTCCTTCCAGATCGTCTGACATGAAGCTCGACTGGACAGGACTGCAACCTGCCCCTCGCTGCTAGAAACGAGCCTGACGTACCAGAGAGCCGCGGCTTTCTCTTGTGTATTTTAACCTTCTACTGACTGCCCTTTTGTTTCAGCTTCACATCCATCCTGCTATGGAAGAACACATGTGAACCAAACTCCCTCCGCTAGACGAGAATCTTCAGCAACATTACCAGTAAGTATCCTGTTACTTCACTGGTGGCAAACAACTGAGATGAACTTCCCCTGATCCTGTACAAATATCTGTGTATGTCGATCTGGAGGCCCAAACAGTGTCAAACAACGGTATTAAACAGATAAAACTGTCACTAAGAAATACATAATCACACAAATTATATTCAGATTGAATATATAAATGAACCATGAAACAATATATTGTTTAATAAATGTTTCTTGATGCTTTGAAAAGTAGCAACACCTGCATTAAAATCTGTAATTATAAAGAAGCAGGTTATGTTCTGAGTATTTAATTTAACAATTTCATGGTCATTTTATCTGTATTTATTCATGTGATTATTCATTTCATAGTGTCTTATTTATACCTCTAATCCTGGGCATTTTTGGTCTCCATAGATTCCCCTCTTAAAGGAAAAAGCCCAAACACAAAGTTCAAGTTGCGTTCGCGTGAAGAAAGCTTTAACTTTTACCGCCTCGCTTCTGATTGGACTGCAAGAAGAAAAATGCAGTGGACCAACCGCAGCATCCTTTACTCTGCACGCTCTCCTCTCGCATCTCTGAAATATTAAATCCTTTGAACACTATTTACAACTATCTACAGTCCCGATGTGAGCAGGGGTCGGTTTTCAGTCTGTTCAAGTGCAAACCGACTCGCAAACACACACACACACACACATACAAAAACTAAAACAAACAGTGGGATGAGTGTAAAGGAAGATCTCAGGGGGCTGATTTATGGCCAAGCAACGCTGACAGAGGTACGACGGAAACAACAGCCGATGAGGTTTCACTGACGAGGCCTGTGTGGATGTAACCTGTGTGTGTAAATGTATGTGTGTGTGTGTGTGTGTGTGTGTGTGTGTGTGTGTGTGCAATCAGAGGGCGTGCAGTCAGTCTATTTTGCCTCCATGCCTGGTCTATAATGTGTCCATGCGTGTGTTGTGCTGGATGACTCATGCAGAATGTGTAGGCATTCACCACAGGGAAGCTTCAAACTTCTGACAGACACTTCGTAAAGATGGCACAACAGCAGCGACATCACACGCGCGTGCACACATACACACTCATGCAGGCCGGAAAAGGAAGTTTGGGGGGAATGGATTCACTCACAGTCACACACACACGCACGCACACAGACACACACAGACGGTGAATTTGCTTCATCTGTAAATGAGATGAGACGAGCCACAGGGTGCAAAAGGTGTCTGTCCTGATTCTTTGTCGAGCTCACACCATCCGGAAAAACTCAGCGGATGCTCACACACACTCCCCACATGCACGCACACACACACACACACACACACACACACACACACACACACACACACACCGATACAGGGCACGGCTAGTGCAGTTGAACTTCATATTTTCACACTATTATAGCTGTTGCTCCCTCCCTCACTCGCTCCAGCTTGTTGTCCATACTGCTCATTGTTTTTTTTCTCCTTCCCCTCCCTGCTGTATCGTATTCCACGCAGGGACATGAACAATGACAGTCTCCTGTTAACGTCAGCAGAACAACAGATTGCACAAACGCGCACGCAATCTGGCATTTGCGTGAAGCAACCAGACGTGTCAGGGCTGATATTTATGCAGCGTGTGCACCACTGCCGGTTAGCTATGCATCACATCAGATCAGGACTGGGTCTGGAAAATCATTATCAGAGTCTTTTTCCTTTTTTTTTGTTTAAAGATTTAGCGCTTGACATGGCCACATCATCGTCTACTAGTATCTGGCATCATGTTAGGTGGGAAAAACAAACACAACTGAAACTGTTTCACACTTCCTGTCTTTGAATGGATGAGAAAATGAAAAGAGTGAGCATCCCTGGCATCTAACAGGTAAAGGGTACAATGTAAATTTTTTAAAACCGGACCTCACATTAGTGCAAAATACAACACAGCAACAACAACGGAGTCATTCAGCTTTTCAAAATAAAATGAAATTTAAAAAAAAAGAGTAACAGCCATGGAGTGGAACCTTTTGTTACATATTCACATTTTGCTAGTATCGTCTAATTGATAGATCTGAAGAGTGGATGTGTCAAATACGATATATCATGAGCATCATTATTAAGATGTTATATTACAGTACATAGCAACACGGAACTTTCTACTGTAACAACATTTCCTGGTTACAAAGGACTTATTCCCAGAAATACAGTATTTCTTTACATGGGTAACATCTTACTTGAAGCTGTTAAAAACATTTCATTGAACTACCGTATGCTTATTTACAATAACTACACGTCTGAAAGAGATTTTATGGAGGTTTGTCACGGGCGTGAACAATGCAGGCGGGACATTTTACATGGTGCTTAAAAATGAGGCGTCGCTGATTAATAAGCAAGTCTTCAAGTAAAATGTCACCCTTAAAGTGCCCAGTTGTTGATCCTGCTGCACACATGAACACAGAGAAGGAGACAGACGAGAACAGTTGCTGTGCTTTTTCTTTTTTCGTTTGTTTTTTTTTTTTTGTTGTTGTTGTTTTTTCCAGAGAGAGAGAGATGGACACACAGTTAAAAGGGGTTATCATCTGTGTCTTTGGGTTTAACAGTACAGGAACAGATTATCCTCCACACATTTTTTTTTTTTTGTCGTCGTTAAAACCGCCTGAGAGATGGAGAAAAGTGGACAAATAATCTGACCCTCCTCGGCATTTCTACGCGATTTCCTGCAGAGTCACGTCACATTTTGCGCCTTTCACGATACCCTGTTGTTCAGCAGAATCACAACCTCATTGTGCCGGACGAATAAAAGCACTGGAGACTGAAAGCTACCTATGATCTCGATGCACTTCCGTGTGTTTAGGACTAGTGGATAAAATGTTAACGATGAAAACTGCACACACACGCACGCACACACACAAAAAAGAAAAAAATTAGAAAACACAAAAAATGTAGAAATAGATATGTTGGTAAAAAGTATTGTGCTTTTGGCTGTCCTGTGTACAATATTCAGAGCTCCTGCGTAGAGGGGAAAAAAAGGGTGTGTACATGCACTTTGGACAAACAATAGAGCTTTTCAGTGGCTCCTCTCTAATGCATAATGCAGGCAAAAGCATGGCAAATGAAAAGATCTGTGTGTGTTTATGATTTAAAGTGCAATGTGAGGGCATTTAGGCCGGGCGAGCCCTGCTTGTCTTCATGTAGTCAGTCGACAGTGTCGCTACTATCAGAGCTGCGTGTGTGATTTTTTTCCTTCTTTTTTTGGCATGGATGCATTTGTGTGCATGCTATCTGTGTGTGTGTGTGTGTGTGTGTGTGTGTGTGTGTGTGTGTGTGTGTGTGTGTGTGTGTGTGTGTGTGTGTGTGTGTGAGAGAGAGAGAGACCCCTTCTGTTCACTGATTCCCGGATGCAAAAGGCGATGCAACCAAAGAGGAAACAGAATTATGCACTGAAGAATCTGCATGGAGCTATTTTACATCCATCCCCTCCCTTTTTTCCCCTCTTCCCCCTGTGTGCTTTTTGTCTAAGGAGGGATTTTTTTCTTCTTTTTTTTTGGACTTTACATGAATTCAAAGAGCATCATAAAGCAAACAAGAAAAAGAAAAAGGCAAAAAGAGAAACCTTCCATGTGAAAAGTGCCAAAGCAAACTGACATTCTCGAGCCGACCCCCCCTTTTTTTTCGGTCTTACCGGCTTGGCAACGATTATCCAAGTGCATCATCCTCGTAGGCAAGGCAAGGCTTTCTGTATTTCTGTTTTGTATTTTGATCAGAGCCCAGTTTCCTTTTTATCCAGAGTCACTCTACACTTGATGAGAGTCTTAAAAGGATTGTTGCGTGTGTGCAAACCCTGCCGCTGGATGCTTCTCCACGTCAGATGAGGCCATTTAGGAGGATTTGCAGGTGAGTTTTTAACCTAACAGTGTACTAAATGTAAAAGCAGGGTCTTTTTTTCATCTTTGAAGTGGAATGATGAGGTGGAGAAGATGAGCGATTTTGTCCTCTTAGTACAAGTTTAAGCTGTAAAGCTTCAAACTTGAATCACTCTGTTTCTGTGATTGAACTGGGGAGGGGGTGTCTAGATGGAATACATTGAAATATCCCACGTTTATGTACATCAGGGTCTGGGATGTGGCTGGGTCATACGTTTGGCTGCTGTAATGCGTCTCGTTCATGCTAGCAAACTTTCCAGTCCTGTGTTTACTACAATGACAGACGCCTCAGTCTTTTAAAATAGTGTTTCTACCAGGTGAGTGAGCTTAGGTAACGTTGTTGACTCTGTTACATATACATTATCTATAACTTGTATATTAGGGGGTATGTGAAGGATGAGTGGGGGTTTAGGGAGCAGGGAGGGACGGTGTAGAAGCGAGGGAGGATATTAGATGTGTTGCTCTGATCAGAAACCTTCAGTGTTTTTTGAGGATCGCTGCAGCCACGGTGAGCTTCTCGGCCTGGTTTTGTGGCACTTGGACGAGTCCGTTTGTCTTCTCCGTCTCCTTTTAGCAGAATGCACATGAATGTATGGTCCAAACTGAAATGTTTTCCTGTATGTAAGTCGAGTTTGTGAATGCACCGGTCGAAAACTGAAGGAGGATGAAGAGATTTCCTTCCAAACATTCCTGATACACTTAGTGAGTCTCTCTCTCGTCTTCCTCTCTGGATTTCCTCACCCCCCTCTCTCTCTCTCTCTCGCCTCCACTTCCACCATCTATCTCCTCCTCTCCTGGGTGTATTTTTCTTTCTTTCTTTTTTTTTTACATCACGCTGCATTTGCCCTTCAGTCTCTCTGCGCGGGACTGCTTCCCGGAGCGCTTGCCGTCAATGTTGAGGCTCATGTTCCTCTTCTTGTCCAGGTTGAGGAGCTCCTGGAAGAGCTCGGTGACGTTGTGGTTGGTTTTGGCCGACGTCTCCATGAAGGCGCACTTCCACTGGTTGGCCTGGGCCTCCCCGTCCTTGGTCTCCACCTCTCGCTGGGTTTCGTCACTTTTGTTTCCCACAAGCATGATGGGGATCGCCTCAACGTTGCCTTTAATGGCCAGAACCTGCAGAGGAGGAGAAAGAAAAGAAGTAGTGAGGTTGTTTAGCTCTGGCTAGTCAGTGCTCATTACAAATTAGCTAGCTAGCTATTGCTTGCAAAGCGAAAACATGCCAAAATATGAAATACAGGACTATACGTGTATAGACATTAAAACAGTGCTTTGAGTTCACAAATGACCTGAAAAAATCCATATTTCAATCTTTAAAACTCAGGCAAGTCAGAGCTGGTGGAGCAGAAATTGATATAAAATGATTATTTCAGGTCAGATGATCCAGAAGAAGAAGCAAGAACAGAACAACAGATGAGCAAATGGGCAGAAGTTTCTAATTCAAATCTTAGACGCTAAAATCTGAGTTTGTTAGGATGACAAGCCTGCACTTTGAATGTTGTAAAATTTAAGCATAACTATTATCTCCTTGTATTGAAAATGAATGAATGAATGAATGGTTTATTTTTCGGTTACAAAAATTACAGCAAACTAATTTTTTTTTCCTTTCCCACCTTTTCTTCTCTTACTCTTTGAGTCTGAGTTGTAGAAACTAGTGGAATCTGGTATATCTTAGACAGCAGTGTCATTTTGGCCATTTATACTCAATATATTTACAGGAGGGATAAATCAGCAGCATGCATATATCACATTAATCACAGGTACAAAATAACTCACCATCATTACACCAATACTGTTGCGATAAAAGTTGACATCTACTAGTGTGCATATCATAGCAGTCATGAGTTTTCAGTGACTCTTAGAACTCCTAACTGCCTATGATGGAATCATTGAAACACATGTTGTGTTGTGTCGTAGTCAATCAGGATCACGCACAAGAGGTTAAGAGGTCATGCCACTGAGAACATTTAATTCACACAGCTTTCTACGTCATCAAAACTGATCATTTAAGTGGCTGTATGTATATTTTTGACCCAGCAGATCTTAAATCAGTTCACTTTTCTTATGAAAATTGACGTTTCAATGATTCCTTCATAAAAAATGAAACATTATGAGTCATTTGAAACTCAAGACTACCATGATATATATCTTAATTTATTTCAGACATGCCACAGTATCATAAAGACAAAGAAGATAAAACAAAACACACAAAATGAAACATAAACCACAACCCAAAATCATGTCTGAAAACGAGTAAGATGAAGTTGAGCTTATTAACTCCTACCCACGACATGTCCACACATCTCATATCTTGCCGTTTCCTGTTTGCATCATACCTTATACTTATATACCCCTGAAGAAACCCCAAGAACACCTTTACTTTTTCACATTATTTTTCAATTAGTCTTTTTGTGTATTTTCTTGGATTTTGTTTCATAGTCGTGCTCATTTTAGGATCATCATCCAGACTGTTCCTTAAATTTACCCCACAAACTGATAGATAAACATCTATTCTTCACAGTGGTACGAGAAATTGACTTTTAAAACTTTAGATTTCCTCTCAATTTGTAGATTCAAATGTTTCATCTGAACAGTTGTAGTATGTTATCAGGGAGTAACGTATTGTTAGCTTTGAACATACCGTTCAGGTGTAACATTATGACCATCTGTCTGATATTCTGTTGGTTCCTTTGAGTGCTGGTAAAACTCCTCTGATCCAGTGGGGCATGAAACCAGGACCTCTGGGGATGTCCTGTGACACTGGGGTGGTGGCAGTGAATTGTGTGGCTCCTATCGGTTGCAGTGGGACCTACCTAGATCATGCTGATCCTGACACACCCCACAGATGTTCAATAGAATTTGGATATGGGGAGTGTGGACCTGGGCTGCACAGTGTCCTAGTGGTTAGCACTTTTGCCTTGCAGCAAGAAGATCCCCGGTTTAAATCCCGGCCTGAGCCTGGGATCTTTCTGCATGGAGTTTGCATGTTCTCCCTGCGCATATGTGGGTTTTCTCCAGGTTCTCCGACTTCCTCCCACAGTAGAAAAATATGCTGAGGTTAATTGGGTAGTCTAAATTGCCCGTCGGTGTGAATATGAGTGTGATTGTTCGTCTGTATATGTAGCCCTGTGACAGATTGGCGACCTGTCCAGGGTGTCCCCTGCCTTCGCCCGAGTCAGCTGGGATAGGCTCCAGCACCCCCCGTGACCCTAGTGAGGATAAAGTGGTGTATAGAGAATGGATGGATGGATGGATGGAGTGTGGACCTGCTTGACATGCAATGTTTAGGTGGGTTTTACATGTCAAACATCCACATGAATGTCAGGACTCAAGGTTTCCCAGCAGATATTTGCATTATAACAAGATGATCAATGTTATTCTCATCACCTGTCAGTGTTCATAATGTTGTGGCTGGTCGGTGTACTGTATAAATACAAGGTGTTTACATGTAAACTTTTATTCATGACTGTATATATATAAATGCATATTGAACTGCATCCTCACTCTTTTTTGTACACACTTGCCTACAATCACTTCAGCACACACACAAACTCTCCCCACCTGTTGGTAAATGGGTTTGAGCTCCTCCAGGGACTGTTTGCTCGTGATTGAGTAGACCAGGATGAAGGCGTGGCCTTTGGAGATGGACAGACGCTGCATGGCTGGGAACTGGTGGCTTCCCGTTGTGTCTGTGATCTGGAGGGTGCACACGCTCTTGTCGCAGCTGATCACCTGGCGGTAGGTGTCCTCCACCGTGGGGATGTAGGTGTCCCTGAAGGTGCCCTTCACAAAGCGCAGCACCAGGGAGCTCTTCCCGACTCCTCCAGCCCCAAACACCACCACACGATAGTCGTTGCTCTGCTCCGGCATTCTGCCCCCTCAGGCTTAAGACAGTGTTACACCTGAAATATTAAAGATGGGAAGATGCGAGGAAAAGCAGGATTAGAAGATCACTTTAGCAAATGATTTGTCTAATACACAGCACAGGAGCAGCAGAAATAGGAATGGCGGTTGTGGTGATCTGAGGCTAGCGAGTTTCACAGCACTCTATCCATCCTCGTGGTCTGACTAGGAGCCAGAGTACAAATTAGAGAGGATGAATTTGGTGAGGCTCCAAGTGTTTCACCTGACGCAGACATTTCCTTAATCAATACCCTTCGCAGAGTCACAGTTTCTCAGTTTCAACTCCCAAAAAACATTCCAGCTTTTCCTCATTTATCAACCATAGTGACTGCAGCAAACCCTGGAGGAGACAAACAGAGGACTTTACAGTTTAGGAGAATAATCTGGAAGGCCTGCAGAGGGTGGACACAATAACACGTATAACACAATGTAACCCAATACATCAAACAGAAAACAGAAACATAGAAAATTGAATAGAACTCTCTCGAGCGCAAAGGAACAGAACAAAATGTACATTACATGCCGTCGGACAGTTGCACATGTGCATGATGTTCTGTTCAAACACTGCAGGACACTGTTGACTAAACACAAACTAAGACTGATTCTGGGTGGATGCAAGTAAAAACTTTAAAAAAAAAACGGTTGTGGAAATAAGGTTTTCCTGTCATTTTCATTTATGTGAATGATAAGAATAACAAATGTGCTAATTTTGCAAAGCAGGGCAAACACTGGAGTGAAATTCACTCCAAAATGTGACAAATTAATGTTAATGTTGCTTCTTATCTGCTGGATGTGTAAATAGGCGACTAAAAGCTGAAGATACATTTACAGCTTGTTGACCCAAGTGGCCAAAAATTCAATAATGGAAGGTTTAAAGTATCTAATTAGGAAGAAATACCGCCTGATTTAAGATATGTCTTCAGGAAATACAGGGATTTAAAACACAGCGTGTATTTTGCAGTGTATCTAACCCACAGTTAAACAAATGCAAACTACTCAATCCAGGTTATTAAGATGTTAATAAATACATTATTAAATGAAAAGAATGAGCACAAAAGATTCCACAGCCAGTTAGCAGTCAGCAGCTCCTCAGTGAAGGCCTCAACAAATCTTCACAGTCAGTATCAGCTACTGCAGCTCATGCATATTCATCCAAACAGCATCCTCACACATAATCTATCGCCATCTTTCTAAGTGCTCGAGCTCGTCTGCCGAGGGTCTGCTCATGATTACACATTGTACCTGCTGCATTATTTATCCGATGTGCTTCTAAACTCACTTTAAGGTCCCATAATAAGATACGGCTTCAGATGCGATCGCGCTGCTCTCTGAGCTCCGGCCGTAATGAAACAGTAAATTGACATCAATACTATATGGAATGAGTGGATTTCTGTCATGCTTGCTCTGCAGGAACCCACTATTGATGGCGAGCCACCTGTAATTGCATTGCCGGGTTCGAGATAATATCAGTCAAGGGGTGCAAAATAAATGAGGAGAGCCCCTTGAGTTTTTATAGTCGGTCTCCAGCGGTAAGTACGGATCACATAAGACTTTTATATTTGTGCCGAACACGCAATGCACAGTTAATTTAGAGGTGCATCTTCTGCTCGTATGCCTGCAGACTGTTAACTGTCTCACTGGTCCAGAAAAATCTTGTTTAATGGCTCTTTGATGCCTTCAGGTGATGATAAACTCTGCATTTTTTGGAGTTTTGAAGATGCTTAACCTCTCAGAACTTCAAACCTATCAAAGTATTCTTCTTTTAGATCCTGACGGGCTGTTTTCATTTAAGTCTGCAGCAGTAGAAAGCTGTGCAGTCAGGTACATGATGGTTGCAGCATCGTGGCAAGGCCAAACTTTTTAAAATGTCAAAACTGCCAAAAAAAACAATGTCGTCTGCACCGCCTCAAACTCTTGGCTTTAATGAGGCCTTCAGTCACACTGAAGAATTGTGGTCGGAGCTGCCAGAGCTGCACAGTGATTTCTGCTTAGGCCTGCTGTATGTCAGAGAGCAACAAACACACACCCACGCACACAAATCAGGCAGAAATATAGTTGAGGAAGCCAAATTACAACATTTTCTGACCTTCTTGGAGATGATTAAGCTTCTAAAAGGAGATTTATTGTTCCAGCTTGGACATCATCTGCAACGGTCGTGACAATGTTGCACCCTTTAAAACTGCTATAATCAATAGTTTTCATATTGACTGTGGCTCAAATGACTAAGTGTACGTGGAAGGTGTTGTTTGTAGCGACAAACTCGCAGAGAATGATTATGCAGCTCTGCAGTCCACTCAGCTCCACAGAGCCTTTCCTTCAACTCATTGTTCTGGCTTCACAATGCACAGAACTGCTGTTGTGGTTTAATCTCGCTGCTCTAAATCGTGTCTTCTTTGAAAGCAGCAGACAAACAATATCAGTACCTATAGCTGGTCAACGCAGTGGAGCATTTAGCAGTTAAACAGCCTAATATTTCCCTTAGGAGCTGACGCAGACCAAAACAAAAAGGACAGAGTATTTTTGTTTTGGTTCCCCTAAACACGACTCCGAATGAATGCTAACGCTGCTTTGTATCTGCTGAATTGGTAATTAGGCGACTGTTTGCTGACACACTTGCTATAAATACCTACTTTTCATGTTGTTGGTATGTCGGTGTTTTGTTCCCGGCTTTGTGCGCTTCCTCTGAGGGGCTAATAATAGATCAGACTGTAAACAAGCCGACAGTTTATCCAGGTGATCTCCAACACGTGCAAGTGAATCAGAAGCATCAAGTAAGGACATCAATCATTGAAAAGATGCTTTAAAGTTCAACCGGGAAGTAGTCTTTAAAGTTTGATATGAAGATTGCAACAGACAGTTTGGCTTGTGATTATACAATTTGTCTTCCAAATAATTTTTTTGGCGAAACTGTGGATATCTTATCCTGTCTTGCTTATTTTTAGCGGTGTAGCTGTGTTTTCCCAGATCTCAGCAACTTCACAAGCACAGTGTTGATATTAGAGGCAGACATGATGGCCAGGAAAATGAAAATAAAATCAGATTTTTATACTGGTTGAAATTCAGAACTATTACTGGGGAAAAGGTACAATGGTTCTTATGATATTTTGACAGTAATATTATTAGCAGAAACAGAAAGTGCAAATATTGCCAGTATAACCAGGACTATCTTTGGAAAAAATACATTGGTTCTGATGACAAGCTGACAGTTGGATGTAAGGAAACCGCACAAAAAAAAATCAGACATATCTAGAATATGGTTCTAGAGGCTGGTGTGATTATTTCATTTTAAAGCTGATATCTCAGCACATCTGACACTTTGTACCGACACACTCTCATGTATTTCTTTTATTTCTCTCTTTAAATTCTTTGGCTGGCTCCCTGAGCTTTTCCTTGCTGTTTCTCCAAGTTTGTACAGTTTGTCTTCATTTTGTTTTCCAAGTAAATATGGATAAACTGCTGATTTCTTGTCCTGTCTTGCTTATTTTTAGCAGTGCAGCAGTGTTTTCTCAGATTTGAGCAGCTTTATGAGCACCGTGTTATTATGAGAGATTGAAAGAATAAGCCAGCACAACACCCAGATTACATTCTAGTTAAAAAAAACAGCATTATATTAGGAAAAATACAATGGTTCAGAGCATAATCTAACAGATGCAGTCAAATAGTCCTTTAATTTATCTCACATTTATTTTAACTGCTAGCTTTGCTTCTTGCTATTTCACAAAAGATTTATGCAGATCATCTTTATTTTGTCTTCCATATAAACTGGACTAAACTGTGGATTTCTTGTCCTGTCTTATTTTTAGCAGTGTAACTGTGCATTCCCAGATCTCAGCAACTTCACGAGTACAGTGTCATTATAAGAGATAGGAAGCATAGCCACTTTATATTATATAACTCTTCCAGTTAGAACTTTGTTGGAGTGGTTTCAACTATCACACCTGCTTAGTTCTGTTGTATGTTCAAATATTGGCAATAAATGCATAAAATTCACCTCTGACTGGCACCATAGTGCTTGACAGTTTTAAAACCCCTATTGGTGCCAATCACAGGGAAAAACATCAGCATCTTAGGGTGAAAAATAAAGGTTTTATGGTTGGTGGAATATCAGAAAAGAAAAAAAACATTATATTTAACTGAAATTGCACCATTTTCCCCCCAATTTGTATAACTCTATCAAAGTAGGGTTGTGCAGTTGACGACCATATTTACACATCAATACACCTGCAGAATTTGAGGAGTTTAGCTGCTTCATGTCTCACGTTATTGCACTTCAATGATCCATGGAATGGCAAAAAGGTGCAGAAATCAACATGACCACTGCTTTTATAAGAATTTTTAACTCAAAAACTACCACCTATAGCACGAGATTTCACACATTTTACTTACTAACATATGCATGCACAGAAAAAAAATAATCTAGCAAATATGAGATAGTCAGTTGGGATTTATTTTTTCTTCCAATTTGCCAAATTGAAGTGGAATGAGTCTATCGTTCTGATGATAAATTGACAGTCGAAATAAAATGTTACAAGAAAAAAATCACTAAAGTAAGTCCACGATCAGACAGATATCTAGAATAAAGCTTTGCAGACCGGTGCGGTTACTTTAAAGCTGATATGTCAGTGCATCTGTGATGGAGCCACACACTTTGTACATCCTCTTGATACTGACACACTCTCAAATAATCTTTTTAGTTATCTTTAATTTATTAGACCTGCTCCCTGAGCTTTCTCTTTCTCCAACAATTTATCCAATTTGTCTGTATTTTGTTGACATAGTTCTCCTTAAATTGGGCTAAACTGTGGATTTCTTGTCCTGTCTTGCTTATTTTTAGCAGTGTAACTGTAACATGAGTGCGTTATTATAAGAGCTGGAAAATACAGCCAGTTTACCACCTAAATTACATTCTAATCAAATCAAATCAAATCAACTTTATTTATATGGCACTTTTCATACAGTCGAGTAACACAAAGTGCCTCACAGAGGATAAAAACAAAAACAACACAATACAAAACACTGTGAAAAACCCGAAACCTTACACCCCCCAACAAATATACACACAGATACGTAATCACATATACATTCACACACATACGTGTGTTAAAAAACACAACTCTTTGGGAAAAATAGAATGGTTTGGATGGTAATTAAACAGGTAGTTGTCTGGAAACTGCAACAAACTTACTAAATTAAGTCCAAAATCAGGCATATTTAGAATAAAGCTCTACAGACTGGTGCTATTACTTTATATCAGTGTATCTGTGATGAAGCCTCACACTTGTATATCCTCTTTACAGTGACACACTCTCAAATATTCCTTTAACTTGTCTCTCATGTGTCTTTCCTTGATCTGCTCCCTGAGCTTCCTCTCGCTGTTTTCTCTTCTGTCTCCTGCTCTCTCTGCTCCCCGGGTCTCCATGCTGTGTGATCAATAAACTAAGGCTGCTGCGGTTTGAATCGATGGGGCTTGTCTCTCCAGGCCCTGTCAGTCTGTCATCCATCCTGCCTCACTTGGTGCCTGTTTGGGGTTTTATTTTTTTTGCTTTTTCTTCGGATGTGGATTTCAGCTCCATGACAACAATCCTGCTAATCAAAACCACCCCCCACCTCTCTTCTTTTTCTTTTTTTATTTCTTTACCTGTGCTAAAATTAGCAGTGTGTGGGTGTGTGCAGCCATAACTGCACACACAGGTGCAACCTCACAGTGACACACATACTGTACTTCTGCTCTTACACCATTTGTCCTTGACACCAGGCCTTTGAGACTAATGATACCCCCCCCCCCAACCCGACACGCAAGCTGTCCCTCTCCTTCACCCTCCTCTTCTCTTGTTTTATTCGAAACGAGAGAGACTGCAGTTCCTTAATGAATTAATGGCACACTATAAATGCATCTGTGGCAGCGCAGCCAAACTCCATTAGCAGATAGCACTGGCACAGGCCAAAACAGGCCCTCTTCTCTCCTCAGTCAGAAAATAGACGCAACACGGCCTCGTTTGCTTCACAGAGCGAGCGAGGAAATGTCACCTTTAGCGAAAATATGCACATAATTTCCCTCAAGAGAGCCACTTACGCAGCGGCACAAAGGAAGCGCATTAACCAACATCAAACACAATGCCATTCAACAGATCAAGAGCGTGATTAAATAGACACCCACAAAGCGGTCCCATGGTGTCTTGTAGAGAAAGGGGGTTTTAATCAGGCTGCGCACACTGGAATGCTGTGGATACACGGCTATTTGGCGATGAGTGTTTGTTTGATGAGTGGCGATGTGGGGTTTTTCTGAAATACTCTCTGACTTTGCACACTCGTCATGACAGTGTCTGGAACCCGCACAAAGTTTCTATCAGTCTGTTATGCGTGTCTGCAGCTGTGCAGCCAAGCAGAAAGATTCCACTGTTCTGAGCGCACACATCAGCGCAGGTCTTTTCAAGTGTCTGTGTTTCACCGCTGGGATTAATCTGCGGGGGGGGGGGGGGGGGGGGGGGGGGGGGGGGGGGGTTCGTGAGGCAATTTTTAGGCCTGGGTGTTTTCATTAGGCTGGAGCACACTGTAGAGGTTCAATTTATAGATTTAGATTCAGTCTCACACATTCAGTCACGCTGCTGCTTCACTGCTCTCCCACCTGCTAAAGCGCACACACACACACACACAGACACAATGAGAAACCCACAAAGTGTGTTAGTTGGATTTGATTCAAGGCTCGTGAATGTGAGAATGTTTCTCTATATTCTCCTTTTAAAAAGACAGACAAAGCTACAGATTCTTCTGTCTGTGTCAGCGTGTGTGTTTGAGGATGATGATGCAAAGAAAGGAAACATGAAAACTATTAAACATATTCATGATCTATCAGTATAATTGGCCCTCTCCACAGAATATACAATCTCTTTGTTAGGTTCTTGTTTTTTTAAATATTTTTTTTAATCTGGCTGTCTACTGAAGTTGATTCTTGCCCTCTAATAAATCTAAAACTCTGCTTCTTTCAGATGAAAAACCTCCCAAAAAAAAATAAAAAAAGGCTGCTCTTTAGAAACTCGGAGAAGCAGTGCCACTTTTAGTTAGATGACGGTGCATTTTTGAAGTTAAAGGGGTAGTTTGACATTTTGGGAAATTCTCTTTGTAGCTGTCGAGTGTTAGATGAAAAGATCAGGACCTTTCTCCAATGAGTAGGCTGGGGCTGAGCAATGGATCAAAACTTACAAAAATATCACTACACACAGCGAGCCAAGAAATATGAGCACAAATTATGGTTTATATATATAGTTTTGATACAGTTTAAACAAAACTTGATGGATTTTGTAAACAGTTTTTGTGCTAAGCTAACTAGCTCTGCCCTCATGTGCAACAGGACTGATTTTTACTTTGCAAGAAAATTGATGAACATATTTGTAAATAAATAAAACAATTTCTTCGACAAAACTGGATTTTGATCAAATTTTGCAGCCCAAAAGAACAATTGTTTCCTTATAGTTATTTAAAAGGATTTGAATTTTCAAACTATTTGCGGCACTTTTTTTTATTTACAAACTGTAAGAATGAGAGCAAATTAATGCAGCTATACCTGTGCAGAATCAGGGCAAGTATAGAAACATAATTCACAACCTCCAACAGTTTAAATATAGATTTCTCACGTGCATCGCACCCCTGCACTGCATAACACAAAAAATAATTAAGTGAGGCCAGATGTGATTCCTGTTTTTACATATGCAGCTATACTTGTGGGTGAGCTGGAGGTGTTTGAATGCTGTGTGTGTGACTCAAGAGTGTGTGTTTGCTCCTCATCAGCGTCAATCTATACTCTGATTGAGCATACACCACTGTACGTGCATGGAGCATGTGTACAACACTGTCCAGGAGATTGCAGCACTGTGGTCTTGGCTTAGTAGCTAATCATTGAGCTTAACCTCCTCTGTGCTCGTGGCCTGCTCTGCATTGACCCAATTCCCAGGACTTAAGTTGCTGGCAGTCTTCGTATCACACTGGAGGCACCCTGAAGCCCTCTGATACCCCTCACACGTCTCTTTGACTCAGCATGGACTGACCCCAACGCGGTGGCATGGGAATATCAGCTGAGACATAGGCAGTGAAGGTTGCATATTAATAGTAGCGCAAAAGTAGTTTTGCAAAAGTAGAACAGGAACCCAGATTTCCTCCCAAATTCACCAGTTGTTGCTGTGTAAAGTTTGTCCGCAGTCATTCTATTTGACGAGGAATGAAACCAGCACAAAAGCTTTGTTGCTTCTGCCACTGTGGGCTCTTTGTGGGTTTTGAATGAACAACTACTTTTGCTATGCAAGGACACTGGGACGTTACATTAGAATGAGGGATTGCACCTTTTGCCCAATAATTTCAAATACAAAGTTCTTTAAACCCAGTAAAAAAAAAAAAAAAGGCAGTGTTGGTATTCAATTTTTCATTACAAAAAACTGCAGTTCTCAGATTGTTGAGAAAAGCATGTTTTGCACATGGCATAGAATCCTACAAACACAAGTTTGTGGTACCATTAATAAAAAAGATGCCAACATTTCTATTTTATCAAATAGCTTGCTGCAATAGCACACATAATTGTGACACTAGACCAAGTAAAAACTGACACAGAGGAATAACAATTTAGCCCTTAATATCTAGCTAACAAATAAATAATTTAAAAAACAGAATATGAGGCACATTTATTTTCCTACAGATGATAGATTAAAGAGCAGGAGGTAAAATTCTGGTTCACATATTTGCATTTTGCCTCATATTTCAGAGCTGTATGATTCTCACAGTTAATGCTTTTATATTGATTTTTAAAACTAAATTCTATTTGAATGTAGACACATACTATATTAATGTAAGCTTTGATGCAATTTGATGTATGTTACCTCAAATAATATTCATCATATGTAATGTGTTATGTAATTTATGTCAGGTTTGGATGCTAGGACATTAGCTGATTGCTATGACATTGAACTAATGCAAATCCTTTAAATAAACAAATGGTAAAAACCTCACACAGCTTTGCTTTTGCCTGGATAATTAGCCTTTTTTTGTTTCAGATTTCGATTAGAGCTGATTTGGTAACATTTGGGGCTACTATGAACATCCCTCTATCTGTAATTACTCCCTAATATCTGCAAATGAAAATATACACAAAGTTAATTCAGTTTAAGAGGAAAACATTTCCCTCCTGGGCAGATTGACTCCTGAGCTGTAACCAAACACTGTAACCGTAATCGTGCTGGTTTTGTGCAGCAGTTTTACACAGGACAGAGCGTAGCAGCCCCATGTAATTAGTCTTTGAGTGTGTATTAGTAGTGAGTATTAGTGTGACCTGGGGAGCACTGACTTGCTCCGTCTGGCCTCTCCATAAGACCCTGCTAATGCCTCAGCCTGGCAATCTGGGAGACACAAAGGCACATGGCTCATAAGAACAGGAGTGGGCAAAAGAAGAGTAAAGACATTTAGATTCTAGCACTAGCAACCATGTGTGTTTTTTCAAAGTCTGCATAATATATTCAGGTTTAATGCTTCTTTATCTTAGGCGCATTGAAGGCCCTGACATGACTGAGGCACTAATTACAGGTCGGTGGAGTGCGTTGCAGAAGCCTGCCTGCAGTGACAGATGGTGACAGGGTTGGTAGTTTTGGATTGACTCCACTGGTTTTCTACAGGCAAGATCAACTCAGCGCAGTTTTTTTTTTTCTTCCTCTCATAATACCACTTGATCCAGGTCTGATAACAAAACAGATGGTTAAAAGCAGAACCAACCAGGGAATCCTGCTGCACACTGTTTGAGATGCAGCCGCTGGGATTAAACTGACCTCAAACTTTTTCCTCATTTAAAACCACAAAACACATTTTTCCCCCCTGTTCAGCTCTGATAATTTAAAGAAAGGGAGATTCAAGGATGGATGGCATTTTATCTTAAACAAACGGCTGGTATTTGCACAAAATGTCAAATAAAACGCGAGGTCATGCTGTACATAACGGACTAGAGCAGGAATCCTGGCCTGCGATTAGTTATGCACAAGACGGAAAATCCTCCCTAATGCCACGAATAATGAAGACTATATGAACCTTTCCAATGAGCTGATGCCGTCATAACAACTGAAACACTTTAGCATTGATATACTATGGAAGCAGACTTTATGCAGTATATAGCGCAGAGGGACTCAACAGTGGTGCTGCACTTGTGCTGTCAAAGCAACAGCCGGAGTTAAACATTAAGAGGAGACAACATTTAGCTATTTTCATCAATAAAAATGAGCGGGCGGAGATGAGGCCTTTCTGCCGGAGCTACTTTAGAATTTTAGAATCCATTCTGGTGTCTGTGCTGACTTCTAAATCAGGCCTGTGGCTATTATCAATTAAAAATAGCATCACAGAGCAGCTTCTGCGACTTGACGTTAAAGATGTTGTTGTTCATTTTGAAAAATACTCTAGATTTGATTCACCAGGTTATTAAGGAAGCACCTTCTCTCCAAGAAACAAACTTTCATTGATAAACGGCAGCTGTCCAGCACAAGCACACAAAGGCTCCAGTCACTGCATGAAAAGTTGCTCAAAAATAGCAGAGATGGGTTTTTTTTTAATGAACTCTACTTATTCAGAAATTTATCAGCCAACAACAATCCTTTCTGGTTTCTACATCTTTCATGCTAATGCATGTGTGCCATCTGTACATGTTCATATGCGCAATTACATGTTTTATTATTCTCTTTTCCTCATTCTGTCCTTGTTATTTCATTACAATTTGGCAGGCAACACATTTGCATCTTTCTCATCATCTCTGCTGGGTTTTTCAGTTTTTTACTGCAGGATGCTTTTTTTCTTCTTCTTATCAACCAGATCTCACCATCAGAAGCATCACCAGCATCACCGCCTCTCTCTCTCTCTCTCTCTCTCTTTGGTGTTGCTTGTTACCATGTATTGAGTCATTTCTTTGTCCTGCCTCAGCAATGAGAAGTGTTCTTATGCAACTGTGCTATGGCCATTCAAGACAGACACACAGACAGGCCGACAGACCGACTCCCCCTTCCACACACGTCTATTTATCCTGCAACACATGCACGTTTTTTTTAATACAGCCTCTGTGCACACTCTTTAAAGCTTTGCGTGCAGGATTTACTGCCATACATCTCATCTCCTGTTTTCTCTCAAACCCTGCAACCCACACACACACACACGCCCATGACTGGCAGTGTTCAATGCATACAGGAAGTTGAGTCACACACATATGCACAGAGAGGATCTAAATGATTCACAACTCCCCCCTTTCGCATGTCATATGATGGCTTCTCCTCTCCCTATATGGTCCACAAGTACAGAAAAAAACAGCACAGTGAACATGGAGGAGGAGACGTGGAGAAGTAAGCATCCAGATGGTGGATTAACCGAAGCATTTGCACACAGAAATCGGGTTTTATGCGTCACGCGGGCGTCATTATCAGTGTATAGCTGGATGTTGACGCGCGTCTCCGCCTCGACTGTATAGTCAGGGAGAGAGAGAGAGAGAGTGGGGAGGGAGGGGAGGAAGGAGGTTGGGGAGGTGGAGGGGGGAGGCTTGGAGATTGGTGCGCAACGCCATTACAGACCACCCTACTCCTGCTGCTCGGTTCATTCATAAATACCAGAGGATCGCCATCTCGCAGCGGTGCCATCATTTCGCAGTCTCCCCTCCTCCTCCTCCTCCTCCTCTTCCTCCACCACCTCCCTCCACCCATCCTTTCTCCTCCTCCACCTCCCTTTACTCCTCAAAGCATATGATAATCCCGACACCCTCACATCTCTGCTCTCCCCCATCCATCCATCCCTCCCCTCCCATCCATCCTCCTCCTCCTCCCCCCGCTGGCTGCCAATATGGCTGAGCTGGGCATAGGCTACAGTATGCAATCCGCACACGACCGAGGTTATCCAACGCGAAATGTGATGGGATGCAATTTGAAACAACGACGCGGATGAGGGAAAAAGGCGAGATTTTGTTTTTCTGCGCGTGGACTGCAGGAGATCGAGTGCGCACGGCAGCCAGGCAGCCAGGCAGAAGGAAGCCGCGGTTACGCCACTGAATACCAACATCTAATCTCCACGTAAAGATGCGGGGATGTAGCATCTCCATACCTGGTCGCGAAGTACAGCTCCTCTTCGGGCTCGTCCTTGGTTCGGGAGGATGAGAGACAAACGCCGAAAGCGTCTTAAAGCATTTTACGCGGTTCATGTAGAGCTCATGTCGTCCGATTTCCAACACCACCACGGCAGGCAGGCAGGCAGGCAGACACTCTCTCTCTTTCTCTCTCTCTGTCTCTCTCCCTCTTTCTCGCAGATAGGACGTGGGAGGTGCTATGCCCTCTCCCTTTTCTGTCCACACTTGGTTTTTCTCTCAGTTCATACACTTCCTAGTGGTTGGATGACAGCAAAATAAGCGATTATTAAACAGGCTTGTTCTAAAAATAAAAATCCTTTATGGCAGGCTGCACGTGTGGGAATTTGGGAATATTAGATTACACCACAGACGGATATTGAAAAAAAAAATTAAGAAATGGCATCACAAATAAGAACTAAATATCCTTATGTATGGCTATAATCGACTTATATAGATGGTAAGAGTATTGTGGGTCCCTGAACAAATAAAAAAATTATAGTCAAAAATTGCAACCTAAGCAGAGCCTCGTCATTTCCAAATGATTTAGTCAATATTTAAGCTACAGCCAATTGCTGCTGCCATCAGATAGATATCCTCAGAGCCATGGCAGACTGATGCCAGATTCATTTGGCCTGGAGCTACAGATAATAATAAAGCGACCAAAAGTGATGAGTGGAATTTTTTGTAAGAGTAAAAGGTCAGAAATGTTAGATTTCTGGAGATCAAGCTAGGAATTTAAGGATTGTTTCACATTTTATTATATAGTCAAGCTACTTTTAAACATCAAATGCTAATATAGTAGGACAATTTTGATTATTAAAATGAGTCAGATTTCAATTATGTCCAATTTATTATGATTGTGGAAGTTAAGGGTTAAATGTTTTGGTATTCTATCTTATTATTAGTAGCATTAACATTAGTAGTAATCTGGCATCATTTGATTGACTGATTCCAGATCAGCACCACGGACAGCGACCCTCTTTGTGTTTCAGAACCATGGACAGCGCTCAGTTAACCGTAAATGCTGCAAACACAGTAGGACGTACATTACAAAGGCTACAGAATACAAAAAACTACAGAACAGCTTCTAAGTTAAGGGGGATATTAATGAAAATAGGACCTCAAATATACCAGAGGTGCACCAGCCATGTGTGAATCCTCAGCCCACGCTAGCATCCATTTGCAAACGTCACCAGCTTGGGTTAATATCACAATCAAACGTGAAGAAGCCTCTCCCTGGTGCTAATTCAGGCCCGTGGCCAAGTCAGACCAAGCCTTGTTTTGAGCCGTGCTGTCTGTACGTGATGGTCTCACTGTATGACTCACCAACTCCACCGACCGCACAGCCTTGAGTTTGTCCCCCTCTGTCGGCCAGCAGGAGAACTGCAGGAGGCGGAAGAAAACCTGGAAAGAGATGCACACACTAAAATGGTTATTAAAGTTATGAAAAGCAGCAGTGGTGGCTTTGAGGTAGAGAATGATGGCGCAGGCTTAAGAAAGAGAAGAGACTGTGCAAGAAAGATTCAGCTTGGACAAGAGGAGTCAGATTTAAATCATTATTTAAGACTTAAAAGCAATAAGGCCATTTACAAGCCTACAAGTGCCTAATAAGTATGTGGTATTACTGATGTAAATAGCACAATTTTCAGTACTTTCCGGTTGTGTTTATCAGTAAGAAAAACAGCAAAAATATCTAACACAACAAGCAATAATCACACAAAACTTTCATTACTGTTAATACTTAATACTTCTGAAAGCAAATCCTTTTTTTGGACAATTTCTAAGGTGTTTTCTAAAAGCAGTGGATGTTTTTAGATTGGCAGTGATCCTAGTCAAAGATTTGCAGAAAATAGAAAATACAGCAGGGGCGGAAATGTCCTTAATTTTTAAGATATTTAATCAGAAGATTGGGGGAAATGTTTTAATTCATCCCAAATCTAATTTTCCTGCAATCTGCTCCAATACCTCAAATATTTCAAGCCAAACTAGCGAGCTCAAAAATTATTGGACCACAAAGTTTAGGGTTAGGGAATGTACCGACTCAGAATCGTGAATGGCTGCAGAAAATGTCCCAATCAGCCGAGCAGACGTTGACATATTTCACAGGATAAGTGAAAAGTCTGACCTGCTGGCGGTGCTACGTGAGAAGAAGAAAAACCGCCAGTCATTAGGATTCATCACTGCGGCTTGTGAAAAGAAGGCGACTGGGAAATGCTTGTGTATGTATAAGACATGCTTTCTCCCCATTCTCTTCAGCGCGTTTTGTAAAGCCATTACAGACCCTGCACTCAATACACACTCCTTGGATCAGACCAAGCAGCACAATGCTGTAATTGGTTTCTAGGTCACATTTCTGTTAAATCGATAACCCGGCGGCTGTCAGCAGCTGAGGGCACGCACAACAAACGCCCAGCAGACGCGACTTCACAGCAGCCATTTCCAGATGGGTGACTTCCTCTCCCTGCGGTGGTGTGTGGCCATCACACTGGCTCCACATCCACCATTTCCCATGCATTACATCCAGCGCACAAACACAAAGGGCCTCCAATTCAGAGGCCCTCAAGCGTGAATACAGAGTCACATACAAATTAGCGTGTGGGTGGTTAGGCAGTCTGAATGCTGGCAAATGTACTTAAGAGGGACGGGTCAAAAGATCAAGTGGATATGTGGGATGGGAGAAACATTAAGCATGACAATGGTGTTTGCCCTGCGACAAATCACAACAAAAGCAAACATCTGAATAATAGTACATTATGTCTGATGAGAGATTACAAGTTAGTGCTTTAATTCTATGCAAAAAGTATTTGGTTACATTTAAAACTTAAAGTGAATCTTAAATTGATATACACCAATTTCAAAAATGGTTACCGACACTAAATTTTCTCAAAACATAGAAAAAGATAGTCAGGCGTCTTTTACAATTACTGCAGATAAAGTTTATTAATAAAAAAATATATCGATGCAGCAAAATGAACTCGAACCAAATCTGCAGAGGTTATGAATCGAGAAATACAATTTCCCCGACTCGCCACTGCTATAAAAAAAAACAATTACAGAAATCACTGGAGCGTGAACGTTGTAATTTGGACCAAATGAAACCCCATTTCGCACTTTGTGAGGTGCCTGGAAAAAGGGCCCTGGAAGGAACAGAAATAAAGTCATGCCAGTTTAAAGCCAAACGCAGAGATCTCCATTTCGTCAAGGTTCCAGTTTTATTGAGTTGATAAATTAAGACATATCAAAAGACAGAAGTTGTCCAGTTAATGTTAAAGACTGAGAACCTTCCCAATAGCTCAAACAGACTTTAAATTCTGCTCAGCACTTTGAGAATAAGGCTAGTAGGAGAAACAAGGTACCAATGGCATTTAAACATTCCAGTTTTGATTATCAATTATAAAAAAGGCTGTTTAGGAACACATTTTAGGGCAACCTGCTTTAACAACCAGCCTCACTAGCTTTAGCTTTCTGTCGCAAATGGCTCAACTGGACATATGTATTTAAACTTGTAGGTATGCAATCATACGTTTTTGCTAATAATGTATTTTGTCACACTACAACAAAGATCACATTGAAAAGGTCACAGTTTTAAGTGATTGTCTTAGCAGTACTGATGACAGTAAACTGTTGTGGATCTTTAATGTGTTTTCATGATAGGAGTGTGAAGCTTCAGTTCACCAAATGAAGTAGGGGTCAGTCAACATCCTTTGCCATGGAAGAGGTGAACAACAGGACACATACATACACTCATTCACTCACTCAGACAGCCAGTCAGTCAGTCACATACACAGCAGGCCTCTTCGTGTTTCTCACTGGTTCTTGTCGTGGATGAGGGCCCGGCTAACAGCTGATGGAATGAACAGAGAAGAAAAAATATACTGTAAATATCATATAGGTAGCAATAAAGACAAAATAATACTGTATTTGAGGATATTTCTTACAGCGTGAATGTGTGAGGTGAGTTTGTGCGGAGTATCAAAACGTTGCTGCATGCATGAATTAAATGTGGATCGACTTGCATGTACACAGTTGGTATCTCACCCTCCTTTGTGACGTTCTCAGTTATGTTCTTAGCCTTGGTACTCAGATCGCTGACCATGGTGTCCATGGCAGCCTGGTGTTTCAAGAAGAATGGCCGGATCAAGCGCTTGTACAAGAGGTCAGAACCGTTCCATGTCACTGGAGCCATACACCAAATCAGGAACAAACACTGAAGAGGGAGCAGAGAGTAGATTGTTACAGATCTGGTGACAGATACTACCTATTGCTCAATGTGTGTATTATATCTAAAGTAACTGGTGCTGGGTTCTTTATCTATTCTGACAATAAAGTAAAGAACTTTGGGTTTTAGTATACTGGTTGGAACAAACAAGCAATTTGATGTCTTCATGGATGCCAAGAAATCACCATTTTGTATATATTTTCAAGTTAACAGATTAACCAGTAAACACACAAAAATAGAATGCATAATCAGCAATGAAAATAACTAAGCTGCAGCCCTGTGATTCACAAACCTTGTGCAGTTAACCACAGCAGTGTTGGAATGTTGCTAGAATTATGTGCTGTATCATATTGTTGCTTTGTTAATAATTCTATGTTAATTTACCCATTGCACCGGATGAGACATTGTTTATTAATCCTATTTTTTCCAGGATTAAATTTATTCATTGAAAGCAAACCGTCTTAACGAAGGCGAGCAAGGACGGTCGTGGTAATTAGGCCGAAACAATTGGATAAGGAGGTCACTTTGGATGGTCAAAGCAGAGCTCTCTGATGTGTGGGTTCACTTTGTCTCATGACACAGATTATAACTTTGCCGAACTATGGAAGAGAAACTCGTGTCCCTGATCAGAAGGGACACACACACACTTAGATGCTAATAAAACTGTAACATTGGATTTCTACTCTGCCAAACAGAACAAAAAGTTTTGCCAAAGCTTTAATAATTAGGTTCTTGGAGCTGTCTCAAACATTCACAAATCATTCTTGTGTTTTGCTCAGTGTGTCATCAGCTGACAGTGTCCACCAATCTGCATGCCGACTTTTTTGGACTACCATTTCCAACTTTTCAAGGATGAGCACACTACATTATCAAAACTTCCTTAGAATGCAGATTTTGTATGAGCCCCAGCTCTCTTCTGCATACAGTATATTCCGTTTTCTGCCATTATGCAATGTGTCCACAAGAGTGCAGCGTTAGCCAGCATCAAAGTAAAGGCCCACAGACATCAAACCTCATGTGATTCACCACAGCGACAAGTTTGTGGTTTAATCCAACAAGTGACAGGCTGGTTTAACCATGTGAGCAGTATTAAGTCTGTTGTCAGCTCCACACAGTAGATCTAAAGAGTTTAAACTAGGGTGACCATACGTCCTCTTTTGGCCGGACATGTCCTCTTTTGAGAAGCCGGCGTTTATAAAGTCCTTCAAATGTCCGGGTTTTTGATCTTGCCTAGCTTGAGCGCGTCACAGACCAGTGTATTTATCATTCACATTGAATGGTTCCTTAGGAAACACGCTCTGAGAGGCGGAGTTTGAGCCGAACCCCGGAACGCTCCACAGTCACTCACTCCTCGCAGGCTGACAGGCAGGTAGGCACACTGCGAGAGAACACTCGAACCGAAAGAAAATGCCGAAAAGCAAATGTCATTTCACTGATGAAATGCGAAAAATGTACCCGTTTTCGTCCGGGTCGTGTCAAATGGGAGGCAGAATGTACAGTCTGCAAAGCTGGGACTTATGTCTCTGTGGCTAATAAGAAAAGGAAAAAGAAGGAAAAAAAGGACCGTTGACTTGAGGCATTATTTCTATATTTTTTTCGAAAATTTTTCGCGTGCGAGCTGGAAGTATGTCCTCTTTTCAGAGAAACAGAATATGGTCACCCTATTTAAACAGCAAAGTAAAAAGTAGCATAAAAACCCTCCGCAAACCTAAAGGTCAGCCTACCTTGCCAGCATAGTAAAATGGGAACCAGGACAGAAAGATGTCAGAGAAGGCTTCAACGATGCTGAAGAGTCCGTAAACAACCCAGTACGTCAGCCACTGTGTGTCATCCTCCTTAATGTTGCTCTCAATGGCCTTGATGCTGGAAGGACAGAAGAACAGCAGGACAGCTTTCTAAGTCCAAACTTCAAGTGCGTTGTCCTGGGGCAACAAGCAGCATTGCAGAGCATTTTTTTCCCCCATAACGGGACAGCTACCTGTATTTTTTGTATCTCATGCATGTTGTTTTCCAAAAATGATTCAAATTCTGCATAAAACAGGGAATATAGTAAAAATGGTTCAGGCCTGATGGATAAACACAATTTGATTTGGTGAGCTAAATGTTTAAAAAGAAGTTGGTCTATAGTAACAACACCGCAGGGGATCTTTAATTTATTAGTCTCCCATATCTCCATACGTACACTACCGTTCAAAGTTTTGGGTCACCCAGGCAATTTCATGTTTTCCATGAAAACTAACGCTTTTATTCATGCGATAACATAATTGCAGAAGGGTTTTCTAATCATCAATCAGCCTTTCAAAACACTTAGCTAACACTATATAGAATTAGAAAACAGTAAGGTAAATATTAATTTACCACATTAACAATGTCTAGACTGTTTTTATGGTTAATTTACTTTTATCTTCATTGAAAAAAAAAATGCTTTTAGTGTACTTTGGAGGAGTTGTTGACCGCAGTAATCATCCCTGCTCAGTGTGGGTGATGAGTTACAAAATTCACAGTTATTGTTTCTGTGCAAAAATTATTTTTTTAAGTGAAGATAGCCTAGTATTTTTCAATGTTGTCCTTTAAAGTAAAAAATCATCTTTTGTTAGTGTTGCTGACAGCGCTCTCTTTGCTGAGCTGCAGCGGGGGGGAATGGTTATACAAAAAACTATTTTTTATTAAAGGAGAACAGTTCAAGGACATCACTTTTACAGGCAGCAGAGAGAGGAAAATAACTGCAGTGGCCAGGACAGTTTTCAGTGTGCACACATTCATGCAAGTTATATGACTTTAAAAATCTAAACCTATCTTTTAAGCATTTGTCTTAACATACAGCGCCCTCCATAATTATTGGCACCCCTGGTTAAGATGTGTTGAAAGCCTTAAAATAAATTCAATTAACATTGCAGAAGCAAACTCTCACACTGAAAATTGTAGAAAAATGTATTATAGGAGAAGATCAGGTGCTGTTTTGTTGGCAAAAGGAGGTTGTACAAAGTATTAACATCAGGGTTGCTAATAATGGTGGCACACATGTTTGATGTAAAAGAATTATTTCTTAATGTGTGATTTTCCCCACTAAATAAATGCACTTTAAATAAAGGTTGGATTTTGCTATTTTTTTCAATGTGGTCCTATATTATTTAGAAAAAAATGAATTTATTAGAAGCTAAAGAACACATCTTAACCAGGGGTGCCAATAATTAAGGAGGGCGCTGTGTACTTGAATGTGACCAACAAGAGCTAAAGCAGAGATAACACACACTTGTAAAACAATCAGCCACTGTTAGTAATCAATAAAATCTCAATGGTAATACTAAAAACAAAACTGGCCTTTTCCACAGAACACTTACTGACAGTTGGCAGGAAAACCACACACCTACCCAGTTACATTTAATAATTAACAGCTTTTGCATTCCAGTTGGATGTGTCAGTAATAAAGCTTTGATAATATCTGGTATTATCGTACTTGTTGACTGAAAGAGCCATAATTATTAATTGTTTGATTAAAAACTGTGCTCTGCCATACAATTCTAGTTGTCTGATGATTACCATTGAACTCTGTGTCTGTAAAGGAAAGAAACATGAAAAAAAAGTCAACGTTATGAGAATAAGGGTGAATTCATACATACGAGAAATATGCTGGATAGACAAAGCCAATCAAGTTGCAGAGTAGTGAGGCTCCATAACCAAACAGAAGATACAGCCCGATGAAACCCAGAAAACCTGCAGAGGGAGAAAGACGAGAGGAGGCAAGTGAGGTGGGGGTAGACGGGACGACAGGAAGGGGAGGGTGAGGCTATCCGGTTACTTTACAAACACCTCTCATGTCAAGCCACATTAATTTGTTGTCAGAGTGTGTCTGTTAGCAGGATCTCCAGGCCGCACAGGACCAGGATTAGGAGGAGCACTAAACACAAGTCAAACACTGGTATTTAAACCCCGTCAGTGGAAGAAGCCGACTTTCAATACACCTCAAAACTCAGTGATGTCGAACTATGCACTTCAAGTCCATAGACCCCAAGTAAGTGAGAGATTCCACAAATACCACCGCTCCTGCATAACTTAAAAACAGAATTTGTATTACAGTGTAAGTGTAATGTACAAAGAAATCTGAACAGATGCCTTTAAAAGCAACACATGTTCCCAAAATTATACGCATATACTTTTTCTGCTTTTAAAGTAATTAGGTTCATTGAGCTGACATGGACATAATCAGTAATGAACATATAATTGCATTTACACATTCAATAACAACAACAACACTGCTGCAAGTACAGAAAATAAACCCAAATGAAACCTCGAAAATACTGCAGAAAATTAAACAAAGCAGCAGGTTACAACTTGAAAAATGAAAGTTTAAGCTAGCAGTTTTTTTAAAGGAAGTAAGCATAAGAAAGTAATTTCATTTATTGAGTAATACATGAACTGAGCTCTTTGCTGCTTACTTTTGAAAACAACACTTTGCTTACTGAAAATCCCTCAAAGGCTAAAACAGCTGGCTGACTGGCTGCCTGAAAGGCGAGATCCTGACTTTACAAGAAAAAAAAAACAAAAAACATACAGTGCACTGCAGTGTGGCCAGCTCTGCTCACCTACTCACTTCTCCCATCAGTGACTTGTCCAAATGTCTTCAAATTAGTCAGTACTTCTCTCAGACATTTTCAGAAAGGACACGCTGTTGTTTATTTTCTCCCTCTCAAAATGTGCAGAGACAGTTTTATATATATATTTTTCAAACACTTGAAGTTTCAGAATTCAGATGGTGTTTCTATGGGAACCAGGTTTCAGGTAAAACAGGACAAGAAGACCACTCCTCAAGCAGCTGTCGATGTCAGTAACAGCATATGTCATCCAGTTTTATGCAAAACTCAACTGCTGATATAAAATTAACATATGACGAATGCCAAGAACATAATGGAGTCACACAGCATCCAAAGCACTAAAAGCTTTTTATACTGCTGTAACTATTGCCTGTTATTTGCATCTCATTTGCTTGTCGCAGCTCATACACAAATACCCACACCCAGCCATCTCTAATGCAGGTAAAGTGGAAGAACTGGTTGAAAGTGAAGACCTTAGCTGACAAAGACAACAGCAAACAGATGTTCCAGTCTGCAGAGCAGCAATGTTGCATGTGGAAATGATAAAATGGTTGGTGTGATTGGTCAGTGATGACTAACGGAAATCCAACTGCTAGATATTTTCTTTTATGTAACAAACTGTTGAAGTGCTTCAAGACAATGGGCAATGAATGTGTCCATGTGATATAATGTCTTTATTGTGGAAAGCCTAAAAATAGGGTCAAAAGTCATTACACAGTTGCATAATCTTGTAAAATATGACTCATACTAATTACAGGCCAGCGCTAGTCCAGCTGAAAATCCAGTTCCGCTTAACATGAAACTATCACAAAAACCCATTGTTACGAGAACAGTGGGTGAGGGGTGGAAGTTGGCTTGAGAAACATGCAGTTAATAGCCACTAATACTACGCCGAACTGGCAGCATGCACAGTACAGAAGAGGCCTCTCTACTGAAGTCAGCACATTAGTCTTCACACATTAAAGTGTCACAAGAGTCAGCGTGAACTCAAGATGTTTCTCAGCAGCTTTGTGACCTTGTTCCTCTGACTAACTCAGATCAAGACAAAGTACAATCTAACATTACAGTGAGCCAAAAGGAAAGAATCTGCTATTTGACGCTCATTATCAGTAATTGTAACACACCTGAAATATGGCCAAAGCATCAAACGAACAGATCTTTTCCCAAGTTCATAAGACACTAATGAGACATCACGGCAAACAGGGCAAGAAATGGTATAATTTGGCTGCTCTGTCTGGTTCTACATCCCGCTACATGCAGGGTCGAGACGGGGTGGTATTTGCATGCAATCTGAAGTATTTAATTTGCTTGACATTTTGGTGGTGGATACAGAGCAAAAACACAGAAGTATTTGAAAGCAGATCTAGATCAGCAGCTGAATCTGCAACACTGACATTTACTGACCATGTGATGGCTTTATTAATCCGTATCAGCTTATCATTTTACAGCAGTATCATAGGAAAGGTAAATAAGTGCAGAGCAGAAATGCAAAACATGTTTTTTTACTGTACTTTAGAACAGGGCTGCAGCTAACAATTGCTTTCATCATTTGCCAATTGCTTTCTGATTAAGCATGTAATTGTAAAAAAAAAAAAAAAAAAAAGAGTGTGTGGTGCACATTTTTTAAAGTCTTAATCTGTCTCATCAGCAGTCCAAAATTCAAAGATTTGATTTAATGAACAGAAAACAGAGAAAGGCATTACAGCTTCACATTTCAGAAGCTGGTAATAGAGAATAATTCATCAGTTTAGTTCATTTCAATTACTCAGTGGTTCATATGAGCTCTATTTTAGAGTGGGTTATCCATTACTCAGCTTGTGTTCCAAAGAGCTCTACATTTATTTTTAAGCTGTTTAGTGTCATGCTGAAGTCACAGTTGTTTAATAATCAAATCTGAAGGATCCCTAGCAACATATTTTGTTTTATTAAGTTAAAAACCACTGTATCTGATGACACACTGGTTTTAAAAATGTATATTTTCTAAATATCAGCCACTAAAATCTGATCCATTGACTCAAAATGAATGTGATCGTCTGGCATGATTACCAACTGTTATGGATACTCTTTTTGTTACCAAAAGTGGAGGGGACCCCCAGGTGAAAAAACTCAATATAATCTGTAAAATTTCCTCTTAAAATTCATTTTTGTAGCTTGGCTTTTTCCTGACAAGCAGCAATAACTGTATTTATTTCAATAACTATAAATGTTTATAAGTTAAGATTTGAATTTTCTGACTTTTATTTTACATTTTTATTGTAAAGTATTTTGATGTTTTGTTTTAGACAGGAAAAAATATTCACATTTTTTGCAAACATGCGTGTCATCTGTGAAAACTTTTCATCTGCCGGATCAATACTGGCATACTGTATGACCTTGAAATTGATTATATGAATGTGAACACAACAGTTTTGATCAGTTAGGAACAAAGACAGTGGGTTTGAATGTAGGTCACCCTGGCTGACTTGTTTCCTGCAGCTGAGTGGCATTGCAGACCAAAAAAAAAAAACTTGCCTGAGGTCTCTGGTTTTTATTGACTTATGCTGTGCAAACTGACTCCAAAGCAGTGTCAAAACACAACTCCCAAAAGCTAATTGGGGGACCAGCCTACAGCTGAATAGCCAGTCATCCTAGAATCTGCTTCCATCTTTGCCTTGCACGGGATATTTCAGGATGTGATAAAAATACCCCCTGAGGACCAGCTGGTGGTGGATCTGAGATATTAGACACAGCTCATTCATCGGCAATATGTTGAAATAGGTGTTCTATCTAGCAGGACTGCAATCTTGCATTTCAACATAAAGGTCTGAGCTGGTTGAACTTTGGTATATAGCCATGGCAATAAAAAATGAGGTAGCTAACTGTGTCAAAGGATATGAAACCACAGTGACAATACACGTACTCATGCAGCACTGTGACCACAACAGTGTGCCAGTTAGTTTCAACGGTAACTTATCAGCTAAACGTTGGCGTGTTTGCTTAACAACAAGGGTGTAGCGAGTGTTTTTGGACGATAAGCTAAATAATAGTTGTAGTATGGTACAAAGCATATACGTGAAGCTATGTTTTCGTGTGCTGGTAACATACCCAAGGCGATATATTCTCTCTTCACTCCAGTTTTTTCTTCCAACGTCGCCAACTGATCTGTCACAAAGTTCTTCTCATGGAGCAGAGTCACGAAGCGGTCTTTATACTGACTCATTTTCGGGCCTTCTTGAGTCTGTGACCAAGACAAACAACACAAATGTTACATATACCGACACTCGAAAAGTCTGTGATAAAACAGAGGATTGTTTTACTAACCTTTGTTTGATAACTTGCCCAAAAACTTGCCGTTGACTGCCTGGCTGGCTGCTGACTGAACCGAGTTGCAGTGATACAGGGGGGAGGAGTCTGGCAGTGAGCCGTTGACCAATCAGAGAGCTCGACTGAGTAACGTTCACTGCAGCCGCTAACCAGCAGTTTGTGCTGCACACAGACTGCGCAGGCGCAGACTGTGTGCAGGGGCTACTCAAGAGGAGGTCAGATGGGGCCAATGAAAATCTTGGGCTGGCACACATTAGAATCAAAACGAGACAAAAAAAACTATACAAAAACAAAACAAGTCCAAACAAAACAAAAATAAGAAAAAAAAAACATAAACTATGGAAAAAGATACTTGTGCTGTCAAGGATTTTCATTGAAAACTTAGGCTAAAAATTTGTCTTTTGAACTTTTAAAGACAAAAAAACTGAAATTTTCAATTATTTCTTATCATGCTATTAATTTAGAAACTTAAAGAGTGAACACGTAGATCAAAGAATCTTTGATATTGGGTGTCTAAAAACAATAATAAAAGTAATAACAATAAAACACTGAATTATCATGACAAGTCCTATCTTGGAGCATATATACACAAAACTGACAATGCAGAAGTCAGCAACTAATTAAAAAAATATGTAGCTGCATTTCACAAAAATGCAAAACAAAACATGTTTTGTATTAGCATTTTGTTTTGTAATATTCTGGATATTGACCATCCTCTTTGCTAGTTTCCCAGTATTCTGTCCTTATGAGTACAAGCACACTAATATCCTGGTTCTAAGTCTTCTTTATACAGTTGTTCAAACAAAACATCCATCCATCCATTAATTATCTATTCGCTGCTTTATCCTCCGTAGGGTCGTAAGTGGAGCTGGTGGGGGTTGACTTAGGGCGAAGACAGGGGACACCCTGGACTGGACGCCAGTCTATCACAGGACCACACATAGAGACAAACAAGCACACTCACAATTCACACCTGCAGACAGTTTAGAATCACCAGTTAACATCTGCATGCTATTGGACTGTGGGAGGAAGCGGGAGTACCCAGAGAAAACCCATGAATACATTGGGAGAACATGCAAACTCCATGCAGAAAGATCCGAGCCCAGGCTAGGATGCAAAAACAAAACAGATTTTTCATATTAAAAAATATTTTCATCAAGTATTTTATATTAAGAAGTATATATAAAATACTTGATCACATGTATTGTTTTGTAGTGGATTGATGAGCAAAAACAAAAAAGGGAGTTTGATTTCAAATCATCTTGGATATTTCAGTCAAATTTTGACAGATATCTTTATAAATATTCTGAAATTTATACAAACATTTTCAGGCAAATCAGAGATGGCTGAACAGAAATTGTTCAAAAAAATTATTTGATGACTTGAGACAGAGTGAACTATGATTGAAATCATAGAGATATATTATGATTATTGTTAAAATTGAACACTTTCTGCACATTTTGTACTCTGGAACAATTTGTGGGCCATTCAAGTGCCTCAATTTGCCATGTCACAGTTATAATAATCCCCACCCCCATTTTTCCATTATTCTTTGTAAGAAAACTTATCTACAGAAGGATAAATATTAGAAAAGAAAGTATAGTATAATTCTACAATTCTACAATTTCATTTAGCAAACGCTTTTGTCCAAAGAGACGTACAACACAAGCAAGAATTCAGACATAAGGAAAAACCTGTAGTAAGTGCAAAAAGTGCTTCAAGTGGTGTTGCCATCAAGTTGCAGAAGAATTGCTACACCCCCCCCCCCCCCCTTTTTTTTCAACTTTGTCAGCGCTAAATAAGTGCTGGGTTTTGGACCACTTGACTTATTCTACCCCTAAGATGGAGTCAGATTAAGTGCCGAGGTGTTCTCTGAACAACTGAGTCTTCAATTGTCTCTTCAAAGTAGAAAGGGACTCAGCAGAACGCACAGAGTTTGGTAGTTTGTTCCACCATTTGGGAACAACAGAGGAGAAGAGTCTGGGTAGAGATTTTGAGCCGTGCTGGGCTGGAAGCACCAGGCGTCTCTCACATGCAGATCGAAGTGGGCATGAAGGGGAGTAGACCTGGATCAGAGTAGAGTACCTGGATTGTTCCGCAGATGTTCAGAGACTTGGTTAAATACTGAGCGCTCCAGTATTTTCGACAGGAATGGTAGAAGTGAGACTGGCCTGTAGTTTTCAACCTGGCCTGGGTTGAGATGAGGCTTTTTGAGCAGTGGGGTGATGCGGGCTTGTTTAAAAGTAGCAGGAAAAATGCCAGTTTCCAGGGAGGAGTTGACAATGTGCGTGACTGCAGGTTTGATTGTGGGTAAGATGGTCTGGATCGAGAGGACAAGTTGTAGGTTTTGAGCTTAGAAGAAGTCTGGAAACCTCATCCTCGCTCAGAGGAGCAAAGCAGCAGAGTGAAGGAGCAGTAGTGGGTTTGAGCTGACAGTCAGGCTCAGAGAACTGGTTGCTGACTGCAGCCACCTTTTCAGTGAAAAAGGAGGCAAACATGTCTGGAGTCAGCTCAGTGGATAGCTGAGCAGCTGGAGGAGAAAGCAAGGAGTTGAACGCCATAAACAGTTTTCTGGAATCAGAAGCTGCACAGATCTTGTTGTGATAAAAAGCTTTCTTTGCAGACTGCAAGCAGGAGGTAAAGGAAGCAAGTTTCTGTTTGTATGAGGACAAATCAGCAGGTTTTTGGGATTTACGCCACTTTCTTTCTGCTGCCCTGAGTCCAGTTCTTTGTTCTCTCAGAACTTCAGAGAGCCATGGACTTGGTTGTATAAAGAAATACAGAAGGCCTTACTGCATCATATTTTATTGTATTTTGAATTGTCACCTGCTGTTTAATTTTAGTGTTTTCCTTTGCTTAAATAAAGATATTTCCAACACAAATTTAGACAGAAAAGGCAAAAACCGGTGAATTAAGGTCAACAGAATATACAGTCAGAAATAAACTGATAAAGTGGACACCCAAAGGCCTCCATCTAACGTGTCCCACCCAGTGTTCAAACAAAACTACGCCCATGTATTTAGAAGAGGGTGTTCTCTGATAATTTATATCACTGTGTGCATGACTGTATCAGCTGTGAGTACAGCTGTGTCTTGATTTATTCAGTATATCGCTTTAAAAAAAGTTCCACAAACTCTGGTAAAGTGTTTGCACGCCTCCGTTTCTGTCAGTGCATTCCAAGTAGCATATCCAGTTTTATTAATTCCACATTTCTGAAAATGTGAGCCATGCAAAATATAAACAAGACACTCCAAAAACCTGATCATAACCAGGATACAACTGAAAGATGTTTCAATAAAGCAGTTTGAATGTGGGCTTTAGAAAATACCAACAGACTAGTCCTCCTGTGAAACCTATGAAGAGAAGTCTTGCCTGCAGTCCTTTGAACAGCTCAAAAAAACATGATCAGTATTATTTTATGTTGTTATGTTGTTTAGAGTACAGAGATTCCTTGTTATATAGTTATATACAAGGATCTTTCTGTGTTATATATCAGCTCTTGTGACAGTACTTCTGACATCTTACACAGCACTACATCTGTGAGTGAACTCTTTCTATTTCTATTTCTTTTCTTCTGTAGTTTGAGAAGAATTTGTTCATGAGAATATTATATATAGGTTAACTGACACCAATTTAATGCACTGTGTTTTTGGTAAACATCAAGTCATCTGTCTGTGGGAAATTATGAAATTACTTAGCATAATTACTCCATCAATTTCATCACTGTTTACACTATGAACAATATCGTGCATAATATTTCAGACTTATTTTTGCATCTTCTTGCTTCCCACATGTTGTTTTTGACAGTTAAATAAAGTTGCTGAACCTGAAGAGAGAAATGTGCGATAACTAAAAAAAGATGATTCATCTTAAAAACAGTAGCATCTGAAGGGCAAGAGAAATCTACCTATTAATACAATTTTTATTCTAGATGCGTTTGTGCATTGATAGCATTTTAATGCTGTAACAACTACCTGCAAAAGAATAGATTTTGATAATATCATACACAGGTGTGCAGTTCAATCTATGCATTTGCACTGTCCATAGTTTGCTGAAGAAGTAGCATGTCTTTGAAAATATAAAAACAGAGAAACTAAAGTGCTCATGTTGCTTTGAACATTTTCAGAATTCATGTAACAGCTTCTTGTTCTTCAACAGCAGATGGAGTTTGCTCAGTTTTAACTAGACGACATATGGGGTTTTTTTGGCATTTTTTTCCTGAGCATTTTCAGGGAATTCAGTGATAATTTCTGCAACTGTAAATGGTCAATTTATACCAGAGAAGGTTAGGTGGATAGATGCTAAAGGCGACTGCTGCTTTCTATTTCATGTACGACATTTAACACTAATATTAATGGAATCTAGAAGTGTAAGGGGACATCATTTGTTGAAAATACCAGTCTGAGAAGAATCAACCTAAATTACAAGCATAGTCACTGATGAAGTGAAGATTGTTGTTGTTTCTAACTTCAGAAAAGAAGCATCTTGATCACACAGCTGGAATATGTGACCATGTACTGTGTTGTTGTTGTGAACCTCGCCTGTCAGCAGAGGGCAGCTTACACCTACATATGAGAGCAAAGGCTTTCAGGCAGCTTTACAAAGATGGACTCCGCATTGAGAGGGGAACAGAAAGTAAGAAGTTTCTAAATGTGCTCCATCAGTCCACAGGGAGATGTATCTTTCATCCTCTCGGCTCTCAGTTTCACATAGACAGGTGTGCATAAATGTGTTTTGCATGATTTTTATGCTTCGTTGCTCCTCACAGTTTAAGTTCTTCTGTCACTGAGACTCTGGACTGTTTTCATGCTCTCACACTGAACAGCTGCATCAGGATGATGTTTCCAGTAACTCTGATTGTCATGTTGGGTTTTCTGAGTCATGGTGAGACATTCTGTAAATATATCTGCCATATCTTCTATCCGTTCCTTACATAGTTGCACAAAGTTAACTTTCTGTTTTGTCTTCTTGCTCTGATAATCTAAACTGATGCTCCATGTTGTCAGCAAATAATAATTTCTCCTCAAGGTCTGAGTTTTGTTTCTTATTTCAGAGACGTCTGCCAACAATTTTATGACTCAGACTGACAAATCCAAGTCTGTCAGTGTCGGTGGGACTGTGACCATCAGCGCCACAGGGAGTTCAGACATCGGTGCTGACCTCAGTTGGTACCTTCAGAAACCTGGACAACCTCCTAAACTTCTGATATACCAAGCATCAAGCCTCTTCTCAGGAACTCCATCTAGATTCAGTGGCAGTAGATCTGGTTCTCAATACTCTTTAACCATCAGTGGTGTTCAGGCTGAAGATGCTGGAGATTATTACTGTCTCGGCTACCATAGTGATGGGACGTTCACACAGTGATTTGTGGTCGTACAAAAACCTCCTTCAGTCTGACTGCAGGTGCAGAGGGTTGGTGAAGAGACTGTGATGAGGACAACTGGTCCAGTGAACATAACACAAGAGTCACCAAGCAGAAACACAGTGAAGCTAAATAAAACTCATGCAGTTTGAACTTAAATATATATATATATATTTAAGTTCTATATTTACAAGGACAAAGCTGTCATCAATGAGAACACAATATTTCCATTTGTTTACATTTACCAGGACTGTATTAAGCTACAAGCGGTCACATTTCAGAGGAAAACGTTATACTCTCTCATTCATACTATGTTGATACATACTGTCAAATTAATGAAAGAGGCATCATTGCATGTTGATAAAAAGCTGGACATTTAATATACCAAGTCTGATTGCATGTGCATAAAGACATACTGCAATACAAACACATACAAATACAGTCATTTATTTAAAGTTGCATATTGATTTCATGCTCTTGGTCAAGTTTGGGCATTGTTATAATAATATATGAAGCAGAACATGAGAAATATCTGAAATATACTGTCTTGTTTCTGTAAAAATTTGCTTCAAAAAGTGTAAAAAATCTGGAACATCTCTTCTCATTCACTGTCAGAAACAAAGGGGAAACTTTTGATTGCTCATGATGAGAAAAGAGGCCAAAACACTTCACCATCTGATTTCTTCATGCAAACTTTATTAGCCAGAAACATCAACATGACAGTTATGAAGCAAAGTCACATAAAGCTGCTCAGCTGCACACATTATTCTCTAAATTTCTGCTGTCCAACACTTTACAGCAGTGTTGCTGTCTGTCACACAAAGCTTGAGCTTCCTCTACAAACATTGACAGTGACAGTGATCAGAGCAGCAGCTGTGCTCCTCCTGCTCCCCCCACACAGAGCTCCTGTCCTGGGCTTCGGCTGCTCCCTCTAGTCCTGACACTGGCTCCTGTGGAGGGAGCGGCTCTGCCTGTGGTCATGATGGAGGACACGGCAGGAGTACTGCTCTCCTTCCATCCAGCGCTCCCGGCTCAGACTCAGGGTGCTGCTGCTGCTGTAGCGTCCGCTCTTCTCCTCCTCGGAGCTGCTCAGGACCCCCTCTGTCACCTCCGTCCCGTCCACCTCCCAGCTCACCACGGCTCCCTGAGGAGAGTAGCCGCTCAGCAGGCAGGCCAGCGTGGCCGAGCCTCCGGAGAGCTGCTCAGAGGAGGGAGGGAGCAGAGAGACTGAGGGCCTGACCATGGGACCAGCTGGAGGGGAGAGCAGAGACACAGGAGGACACATTGACTTCCACTGTAGGACAGACAGACACTGATGATACATGACAGAGGTTAACATGACTGTGGATCAGCTGTGTGCAGCATGCTGTGATGAGACAGAGGAGAGGAGGCCACACATGGACAAAAATCAGGGATTTTACTAACAAAAATCATAAAACAATTGATGTAACTTTGAGTCTTAAAGTGTGAATCTTCAACTGTGTATCTCATGAAAAATGTCAAAGACTGACACCAAAATGTTCCACATAACTCAGGTGTAAATGTAACGAACACTGACAGAGATTTCTCGCCTCAACGATTTTCTTGATGAAAGAAATGAAATGTCTGCACACAGTTGAAGACGTTATCATCTGTTTGTTTCACTTCCTTCTCACCCCTGAAACTGAGGAGCTGCAAACTCAAACTACTGTTAACGTTAATATACATTTAAATTTATTTTTTATCAGCATGTGTATCGGGTTTTGTGTCCAACGATCCAAGTTTAAAAATTACAACATGAACTACCTCATGGTTTCATTTGATAGTATTGATTGTACACAATTAATTCCACATGAAAACTGTTAAAATTCTAGTTGTTTATCATATATTAATCATCTACAATACAAGAAAATGTTACATTCTCATAATTTAATTGTCTGTGCTCTTTTCATACCACATTTGTGATTTCAGCCATGATGATAAAATGATCAGAAAAATCTACAAAATACAAATGATCAGTAAAATAAATTCTTGTTTTATCAGATATTGATGCAGAACTTTGAAACATGTTTTATATTGTAGAAATAATAAAATTCTGGTACTTACAGTGAATGATGAGTTTGGTTCCTCCACCAAAAGTCCACCACAGTGATACAAACTCATTAAATGGCCGTACAAAAACCTCCTGCACTGAGAACAAGCATCTAACTACTGAAAATTTACTTTTTCCTCAATAAAACTTGAGAGTTTTCTTCTTTCTTTCATGTTCAAAATGATTACCTTGAGCCGATTTAAATTGTTTCCTAATTTAAGATCATTTTCATGATTTTATGGAAACATCTGAGAGTTGAGGGGAAACTGTGAAATTTCCCTGTAATGTATTCATTTGAAAGACTAAGAAATAAAATGTATACAAAAACAATGAGTCAAACTACAACAATAAAAGTTTAAAAATAAAATATGTTAAATTAACATAAGTGTTAAAAAACAGAAAGAGAAGAAATCTTATACCAACCACCCCTGCACAATTTTAATCCAAATGTTGAAAATTCTCAAATATATTTCAAACATATTTTCCTCTGTTCCATTGAGATGATATTTAGTGTAAATCCAAACAGTGTTTCTCCTCATCTTGTGTCCCACGTTGCCTCCAGTGTGTTGACAGCAGACAAATCATTTCCATAGAGAGGAGGCTTTGCATCATCAGCTGATGTGAAGTGAGAAGGTTTATAGTCCTGTGAGTTCAACACTGCAGGACTCACATCTGTCAGTCAACACAGCAGAAAGCACAACCACCATGACTCTCATCTCCATCCTCATCTGGACGCTGCTCTGCTGCTGTTTTACAGGTTCATTCACTCAGCAACATTTCAGACATCATGTTCTGCCTTTTATCTCATTTATTTGTGCTGATAAATGAATCATTTGTTCTTGTTTTTTTTGTTTGCAGGATGCAGCAGTCAGGTGACTGTGACTCAACCTCCAGTAGTGACATTTACTCCAGGATCCACGGTCACTCTGAACTGTAAAGTTAGCACTCCAGTTTACATTTGTAATAATGTAAATTTATGTGTATTCTGGTATCAACAGAAGTCTGGAGAAGCTCCAAAGCTCCTTATAAGACATTTAAACGTACGTCATTCTGGAACACCAGCTCGATTCAGTGGCAGTGGAAGAAGCACTGACTTCTCTTTGACCATCACTGGAGTTCAGGCTGAAGATGCAGCAGTTTACTACTGTGAGAGTGTTCATGCAATTAACAGTGCCACTGTGCTCACACAGTGATTTATAGTCGTACAAAAACCTCTCACAGTTTTACCGAAGGTTGCAGGTGCAGAAAGCTGATAGCAATGAGAATAACTGGTTCAGTGAACACAACACAAGAGTGATCAAGCAGAAACAGTGAATCTAAATAAAACCGAAACATACTCAGCATCTTACATGTAGTTTTAGATTAGACACGTATCATAAAAACTTCTCTTTTTTGTGTTTGTCAATGAGTTCGCAGAAAGGATGCAGATAGCAGTATTTTGTTATTTTTTTAATTTGTCAGCACATATAGCACGAGCATAATGTAGTCTTAAAAAATTCAGATATATATTTTAGAATTCATAATATATTGATGCCTGTAATAAAACTGTTTCTTGAAACCTCACTGGATGTTAATCAAAAGTGTGATGGAATTATGAGATTTGATTCATGAAAAAAATATTGTGAATTTTTTTTTTTTTTTTTTAAAGACAGTGAGTAGATCTAAATTGTACTTTTATTTTAGGCCTTTGGTAAATGGATATGAAGCAGAACATGAGGAAGATCAGTTTCACATCACTGATTTAACATAGAATTTGCAATGAATTAGCAGAAATGTGAGAAGAGAGGAGATGTGCAGCTTGATGAAGATCTCACAAACATGATTTCCACACAGCAGCTGTTGCTGAAGCTCTACTCTGAGCAGCGCTCAGGGTCCAGGCTTTGACTGACAGGACTGTGTCCATCCAGACTGGCCTCACAGCTCACTGAGCCTGCCTTCCTCCACTGCTCTGCAGGGAGGCTCAGGGTGCTGCTCCAGCTGTAGTGGCCGTCCCTCCCTAGGACTTTAACATGAAGACATTGGTAAATACTGGAGAACTGATGGGAAAAAGCCTCAGTTATTGTTGACAAAAAGCTGGAAATTAAATATACCAAGTTGGTTGCATGTGCATAAAAATGAACTGCAATACAAAGTCAGTAATTTGTTAAAGGTTGCACATTGATTTCATGCTGTTGTTCAGATTTTGGCATCGTTATATGAAGCAGAACATGAGAAATACCAGAAATATGTTGTCTTGTTTCAAAAATTGTATGTTTCAACAAGTGCTAAAAACCTGGAACATCTGTTCTCATTTATTGTCAGAAAAGAAGGGGAAAGTTTTGATTATTTATGATGAGAAAAAAGGCCAAAACACTTCATCATCTTATTTCTTCATGCAAACTTTATTAGCCAGAAACATCAACATGACAGTTATGAAGCAAAGTCACATAAAGCTGCTCAGCTGAACACATTATTCTCTAAATTTCTGCTGTCCAACACTTTACAGCAGTGTTGCTGTCTGTCACACAAAGCTTGAGCTTCCTCTACAAACATTGACAGTGACAGTGATCAGAGCAGCAGCTGTGCTCCTCCTGCTCCCCCCACACAGAGCTCCTGTCCTGGGCTTCAGCTGCTCCCTCTAGTCCTGACACTGGCTCCTGTGGAGGGAGCGGCTCTGCCTGTGGTCATGATGGAGGACACGGCAGGAGTACTGCTCTCCTTCCATCCAGCGCTCCCGGCTCAGACTCAGGGTGCTGCTGCTGCTGTAGCGTCCGCTCTTCTCCTCCTCGGAGCTGCTCAGGACCCCCTCTGTCACCTCCGTCCCGTCCACCTCCCAGCTCACCACGGCTCCCTGAGGAGAGTAGCTGCTCAGCAGGCAGGCCAGCGTGGCCGAGCCTCCGGAGAGCTGCTCAGAGGAGGGAGGGAGCAGAGAGACTGAGGGCCTGACCATGGGACCAGCTGGAGGGGAGAGCAGAGACACAGGAGGACACATTGACTTCCACTGTAGGACAGACAGACACTGATGATACATGACAGAGGTTAACATGACTGTGGATCAGCTGTGTGCAGGATGCTGTGAAGAGACAGAGGAGAGGAGGCCACACATGGACAAAAATCAGGGATTTTACTAACAAAAATCATATAATAATTGATGTAACTTTGCCTCTTAAAGTGTGAATCTTCAACTGTGTGTCTCATGAAAAATGTCAAAGACTGACACCAAAATGTTCCACATAACTCAGGTGTAAATGTAACGAACACTGACAGAGATTTCTCGCCTCAACGATTTTGTTGATGATAGAAATGAAATGTCTGCACACAGTTGAAGACGTTATCATCTGTTTGTTTCACTTCCTTCTCACCACCTGAAACTGAGGAGCTGCAAACTCAAACTACTGTTAACGTTAATATACATTTAAATTTATTTTTTATCAGCATGTGTATCGGGTTTTGTGTCCAACGATCCAAGTTTAAAAATTACAACATGAACTACCTCATGGTTTAATTTGATAGTATTGATTGTACACAATTAATTCCACATGAAAACTGTTAAAATTCTAGTTGTTTATCATATATTAATCATCTACAATACAAGAAAATGTTACATTCTCATAATTTAATTGTTTGTGCTCTTTTCATACCACATTTGTGATTTCAGCCATGATGATAAAATGATCAGAAAAATCTACAAAATACAAATGATCAGTAAAATAAATTCTTGTTTTATCAGATATTGATGCAGAACTTTGAAACATGTTTTATATTGTAGAAATAATAAAATTCTGGTACTTACAGTGAATGATGAGTTTGGTTCCTCCACCAAAAGTCCACCACAGTGATACAAACTCATTAAATGGCCGTACAAAAACCTCCTGCACTGAGAACAAGCATCTAACTACTGAAAATTTACTTTTTCCTCAATAAAACTTGAGAGTTTTCTTCTTTCTTTCATGTTCAAAATGATTACCTTGAGCCGATTTAAATTGTTTCCTAATTTAAGATCATTTTCATGATTTTATGGAAACATCTGAGAGTTGAGGGGAAACTGTGAAATTTCCCTGTAATGTATTCATTTGAAAGACTAAGAAATAAAATGTATACAAAAACAATGAGTCAAACTACAACAATAAAAGTTTAAAAATAAAATATGTTAAATTAACATAAGTGTTAAAAAACAGAAAGAGAAGAAATCTTATACCAACCACCCCTGCACAATTTTAATCCAAATGTTGAAAATTCTCAAATATATTTCAAACATATTTTCCTCTGTTCCATTGAGATGATATTTAGTGTAAATCCAAACAGTGTTTCTCCTCATCTTGTGTCCCACGTTGCCTCCAGTGTGTTGACAGCAGACAAATCATTTCCATAGAGAGGAGGCTTTGCATCATCAGCTGATGTGAAGTGAGAAGGTTTATAGTCCTGTGAGTTCAACACTGCAGGACTCACATCTGTCAGTCAACACAGCAGAAAGCACAACCACCATGACTCTCATCTCCATCCTCATCTGGACGCTGCTCTGCTGCTGTTTTACAGGTTCATTCACTCAGCAACATTTCAGACATCATGTTCTGCCTTTTATCTCATTTATTTGTGCTGATAAATGAATCATTTGTTCTTGTTTTTTTGTTTGCAGGATGCAGCAGTCAGGTGACTGTGACTCAACCTCCAGTAGTGACATTTACTCCAGGATCCACGGTCACTCTGAACTGTAAAGTTAGCACTCCAGTTTACATTTGTAATAATGTAAATTTATGTGTATTCTGGTATCAACAGAAGTCTGGAGAAGCTCCAAAGCTCCTTATAAGACATTTAAACGTACGTCATTCTGGAACACCAGCTCGATTCAGTGGCAGTGGAAGAAGCACTGACTTCTCTTTGACCATCACTGGAGTTCAGGCTGAAGATGCAGCAGTTTACTACTGTGAGAGTGTTCATGCAATTAACAGTGCCACTGTGCTCACACAGTGATTTATAGTCGTACAAAAACCTCTCACAGTTTTACCGAAGGTTGCAGGTGCAGAAAGCTGATAGCAATGAGAATAACTGGTTCAGTGAACACAACACAAGAGTGATCAAGCAGAAACAGTGAATCTAAATAAAACCGAAACATACTCAGCATCTTACATGTAGTTTTAGATTAGACACGTATCATAAAAACTTCTCTTTTTTGTGTTTGTCAATGAGTTCGCAGAAAGGATGCAGATAGCAGTATTTTGTTATTTTTTTAATTTGTCAGCACATATAGCACGAGCATAATGTAGTCTTAAAAAATTCAGATATATATTTTAGAATTCATAATATATTGATGCCTGTAATAAAACTGTTTCTTGAAACCTCACTGGATGTTAATCAAAAGTGTGATGGAATTATGAGATTTGATTCATGAAAAAAAATATTGTGAATTTTTTTTTTTTTTTTTTAAAGACAGTGAGTAGATCTAAATTGTACTTTTATTTTAGGCCTTTGGTAAATGGATATGAAGCAGAACATGAGGAAGATCAGTTTCACATCACTGATTTAACATAGAATTTGCAATGAATTAGCAGAAATGTGAGAAGAGAGGAGATGTGCAGCTTGATGAAGATCTCACAAACATGATTTCCACACAGCAGCTGTTGCTGAAGCTCTACTCTGAGCAGCGCTCAGGGTCCAGGCTTTGACTGACAGGACTGTGTCCATCCAGACTGGCCTCACAGCTCACTGAGCCTGCCTTCCTCCACTGCTCTGCAGGGAGGCTCAGGGTGCTGCTCCAGCTGTAGTGGCCGTCCCTCCCTAGGACTTTAACATGAAGACATTGGTAAATACTGGAGAACTGATGGGAAAAAGCCTCAGTTATTGTTGACAAAAAGCTGGAAATTAAATATACCAAGTTGGTTGCATGTGCATAAAAATGAACTGCAATACAAAGTCAGTAATTTGTTAAAGGTTGCACATTGATTTCATGCTGTTGTTCAGATTTTGGCATCGTTATATGAAGCAGAACATGAGAAATACCAGAAATATGTTGTCTTGTTTCAAAAATTGTATGTTTCAACAAGTGCTAAAAACCTGGAACATCTGTTCTCATTTATTGTCAGAAAAGAAGGGGAAAGTTTTGATTATTTATGATGAGAAAAAAGGCCAAAACACTTCATCATCTTATTTCTTCATGCAAACTTTATTAGCCAGAAACATCAACATGACAGTTATGAAGCAAAGTCACATAAAGCTGCTCAGCTGAACACATTATTCTCTAAATTTCTGCTGTCCAACACTTTACAGCAGTGTTGCTGTCTGTCACACAAAGCTTGAGCTTCCTCTACAAACATTGACAGTGACAGTGATCAGAGCAGCAGCTGTGCTCCTCCTGCTCCCCCCACACAGAGCTCCTGTCCTGGGCTTCAGCTGCTCCCTCTAGTCCTGACACTGGCTCCTGTGGAGGGAGCGGCTCTGCCTGTGGTCATGATGGAGGACACGGCAGGAGTACTGCTCTCCTTCCATCCAGCGCTCCCGGCTCAGACTCAGGGTGCTGCTGCTGCTGTAGCGTCCGCTCTTCTCCTCCTCGGAGCTGCTCAGGACCCCCTCTGTCACCTCCGTCCCGTCCACCTCCCAGCTCACCACGGCTCCCTGAGGAGAGTAGCTGCTCAGCAGGCAGGCCAGCGTGGCCGAGCCTCCGGAGAGCTGCTCAGAGGAGGGAGGGAGCAGAGAGACTGAGGGCCTGACCATGGGACCAGCTGGAGGGGAGAGCAGAGACACAGGAGGACACATTGACTTCCACTGTAGGACAGACAGACACTGATGATACATGACAGAGGTTAACATGACTGTGGATCAGCTGTGTGCAGGATGCTGTGATGAGACAGAGGAGAGGAGGCCACACATGGACAAAAATCAGGGATTTTACTAACAAAAATCTTATAATAATTGATGTAACTTTGCCTCTTAAAGTGTGAATCTTCAACTGTGTGTCTCATGAAAAATGTCAAAGACTGACACCAAAATGTTCCACATAACTCAGGTGTAAATGTAACGAACACTGACAGAGATTTCTCGCCTCAACGATTTTGTTGATGATAGAAATGAAATGTCTGCACACAGTTGAAGACGTTATCATCTGTTTGTTTCACTTCCTTCTCACCACCTGAAACTGAGGAGCTGCAAACTCAAACTACTGTTAACGTTAATATACATTTAAATTTATTTTTTATCAGCATGTGTATCGGGTTTTGTGTCCAACGATCCAAGTTTAAAAATTACAACATGAACTACCTCATGGTTTAATTTGATAGTATTGATTGTACACAATTAATTCCACATGAAAACTGTTAAAATTCTAGTTGTTTATCATATATTAATCATCTACAATACAAGAAAATGTTACATTCTCATAATTTAATTGTTTGTGCTCTTTTCATACCACACTTGTGATTTCAGCCATGATGATAAAATGATCAGAAAAATCTACAAAATACAAATTATCAGTAAAACAAATTCTTGTTTTATCAGATCTTGATGCAGAACTTTGAAGCATATTTTATATTGTAGAAATAATAAAATTCTGGTACTTACAGTGAATGATGAGTTTGGTTCCTCCACCAAAAGTGTACCACAGTGATACAAACTCATTAAATGGCCGTACAAAAACCTCCTGCACTGAGAACAAGCATCTAACTACTGAAAATTTACTTTTTCCTCAATAAAACTTGAGAGTTTTCTTCTTTCTTTCATGCTCAAAACGATTACCTTGAGCCGATTTAAATTGTTTCCTAATTTAAGATCATTTTCATGATTTTATGGAAACATCTGAGAGTTGAGGGGAAACTGTGAAATTTCCCTGTAATATATTCATTTGAAAGACTAAGAAATAAAATGTATACAAAAACAATGAGTCAAACTACAACAATAAAAGTTTAAAAATAAAATATGTTAAATTAACATAAGTGTTAAAAAACAGAACGAGAAGAGAACTTATACCAACCACCCCTGCACAATTTTAATCCAAATGTTGAAAATTCTCAAATATATTTCAAACATATTTTCCTCTGTTCCATTGAGATGATATTTAGTGTAAATCCAAACAGTGTTTCTCCTCATTTTGTGTCCCACGTTGCCTCCAGTGTGTTGACAGCAGACAAATCATTTCCATAGAGAGGAGGCTTTGCATCATCAGCTGATGTGAAGTGAGAAGGTTTATAGTCCTGTGAGTTCAACACTGCAGGACTCACATCTGTCAGTCAACACAGCAGAAAGCACAACCACCATGACTCTCATCTCCATCCTCATCTGGACGCTGCTCTGCTGCTGTTTTACAGGTTCATTCACTCAGCAACATTTCAGACACGATGTTCTGCCTTTTGTCTCATTTATTTCTGCTGATAAATGAATCATTTGTTCTTGTTTTTTTTGTTTGCAGGATGCAGCAGTCAGGTGACTGTGACTCAACCTCCAGTAGTGACATTGACTCCAGGATCCACTGTCACTCTGAACTGTAAAGTTAGCACTCCAGTTTACATTTGTAATAATGTAAATTTATGTGTATTCTGGTATCAACAGAAGTCTGGAGAAGCTCCAAAGCTCCTTATAAGACATTTAAATGTACGTCATTCTGGAACACCAGCTCGATTCAGTGGCAGTGGAAGAAGCACTGACTTCTCTTTGACCATCACTGGAGTTCAGGCTGAAGATGCAGCAGTTTACTACTGTGAGAGTGTTCATGCAATTAACAGTGCCACTGTGCTCACACAGTGATTTATAGTCGTACAAAAACCTCTCACAGTTTTACCGAAGGTTGCAGGTGCAGAAAGCTGATAGCAATGAGACTTACTGGTTCAGTGAACACAACACAAGAGTGATCAAGCAGAAACAGTGAATCTAAATAAAACCGAAACATACTCAGCATCTTACATGTATTTTTAGATTAGACGTGTATCATAAAAACTTCTCTTTTTTGTGTTTGTCAATGAGTTCGCAGAAAGGACGCAGATAGCAGTATTTTGTTATTTTTTTAATTTGTCAGCACATATAGCACGAGCATAATGTAGTCTTAAAAAATTCAGATATATATTTTAGAATTCATAATATATTGATGCCTGTAATAAAACTGTTTCTTGAAACCTCACTGGATGTTAATCAAAAGTGTGATGGAATTATGAGATTTGATTCATGAAAAAAAATATTGTGAAATTTTTTTATTTTTTTTTAAAGACAGTGAGTAGATCTAAATTGTACTTTTATTTTAGGCCTTTGGTAAATGGATATGAAGCAGAACATGAGGAAGATCAGTTTCACATCACTGATTTAACATAGAATTTGCAATGAATTAGCAGAAATGTGAGAAGAGAGGAGATGTGCAGCTTGATGAAGATCTCACAAACATGATTTCCACACAGCAGCTGTTGCTGAAGCTCTACTCTGAGCAGCGCTCAGGGTCCAGGCTTTGACTGACAGGACTGTGTCCATCCAGACTGGCCTCACAGCTCACTGAGCCTGCCTTCCTCCACTGCTCTGCAGGGAGGCTCAGGGTGCTGCTCCAGCTGTAGTGGCCGTCCCTCCCTAGGACTTTAACATGAAGACATTGGTAAATACTGGAGAACTGATGGGAAAAAGCCTCAGTTATTGTTGACAAAAAGCTGGAAATTAAATATACCAAGTTGGTTGCATGTGCATAAAAATGAACTGCAATACAAAGTCAGTAATTTGTTAAAGGTTGCACATTGATTTCATGCTGTTGTTCAGATTTTGGCATCGTTATATGAAGCAGAACATGAGAAATACCAGAAATATGTTGTCTTGTTTCAAAAATTGTATGTTTCAACAAGTGCTAAAAACCTGGAACATCTGTTCTCATTTATTGTCAGAAAAGAAGGGGAAAGTTTTGATTATTTATGATGAGAAAAAAGGCCAAAACACTTCATCATCTTATTTCTTCATGCAAACTTTATTAGCCAGAAACATCAACATGACAGTTATGAAGCAAAGTCACATAAAGCTGCTCAGCTGAACACATTATTCTCTAAATTTCTGCTGTCCAACACTTTACAGCAGTGTTGCTGTCTGTCACACAAAGCTTGAGCTTCCTCTACAAACATTGACAGTGACAGTGATCAGAGCAGCAGCTGTGCTCCTCCTGCTCCCCCCACACAGAGCTCCTGTCCTGGGCTTCGGCTGCTCCCTCTAGTCCTGACACTGGCTCCTGTGGAGGGAGCGGCTCTGCCTGTGGTCATGATGGACGACACGGCAGGAGTACTGCTCTCCTTCCATCCAGCGCTCCCGGCTCAGACTCAGGGTGCTGCTGCTGCTGTAGCGTCCGCTCTTCTCCTCCTCGGAGCTGCTCAGGACCCCCTCTGTCAACTCCGTCCCGTCCACCTCCCAGCTCACCACGGCTCCCTGAGGAGAGTAGCCGCTCAGCAGGCAGGCCAGCGTGGCCGAGCCTCCGGAGAGCTGCTCAGAGGAGGGAGGGAGCAGAGAGACTGAGGGCCTGACCATGGGACCAGCTGGAGGGGAGAGCAGAGACACAGGAGGACACATTGACTTCCACTGTAGGACAGACAGACACTGATGATACATGACAGAGGTTAACATGACTGTGGATCAGCTGTGTGCAGGATGCTGTGAAGAGACAGAGGAGAGGAGGCCACACATGGATGCAAATCAGGGATTTTACTAACAAAAATCTTATAATAATTGATGTAACTTTGCCTCTTAAAGTGTGAATCTTCAACTGTGTGTCTCATGAAAAATGTCAAAGACTGACACCAAAATGTTCCACATAACTCAGGTGTAAATGTAACGAACACTGACAGAGATTTCTCGCCTCAACGATTTTGTTGATGATAGAAATGAAATGTCTGCACACAGTTGAAGACGTTATCATCTGTTTGTTTCACTTCCTTCTCACCACCTGAAACTGAGGAGCTGCAAACTCAAACTACTGTTAACGTTAATATACATTTAAATTTATTTTTTATCAGCATGTGTATCGGGTTTTGTGTCCAACGATCCAAGTTTAAAAATTACAACATGAACTACCTCATGGTTTAATTTGATAGTATTGATTGTACACAATTAATTCCACATGAAAACTGTTAAAATTCTAGTTGTTTATCATATATTAATCATCTACAATACAAGAAAATGTTACATTCTCATAATTTAATTGTTTGTGCTCTTTTCATACCACACTTGTGATTTCAGCCATGATGATAAAATGATCAGAAAAATCTACAAAATACAAATTATCAGTAAAACAAATTCTTGTTTTATCAGATCTTGATGCAGAACTTTGAAGCATATTTTATATTGTAGAAATAATAAAATTCTGGTACTTACAGTGAATGATGAGTTTGGTTCCTCCACCAAAAGTGTACCACAGTGATACAAACTCATTGAGTGGCCGTACAAAAACCTCCTGCACTGAGAACAAGCATCTAACTACTGAAAATTTACTTTTTCCTCAATAAAACTTGAGAGTTTTCTTCTTTCTTTCATGCTCAAAACGATTACCTTGAGCCGATTTAAATTGTTTCCTAATTTAAGATCATTTTCATGATTTTATGGAAACATCTGAGAGTTGAGGGGAAACTGTGAAATTTCCCTGTAATATATTCATTTGAAAGACTAAGAAATAAAATGTATACAAAAACAATGAGTCAAACTACAACAATAAAAGTTTAAAAATAAAATATGTTAAATTAACATAAGTGTTAAAAAACAGAACGAGAAGAGAACTTATACCAACCACCCCTGCACAATTTTAATCCAAATGTTGAAAATTCTCAAATATATTTCAAACATATTTTCCTGTGTTCCATTGAGATGATATTTAGTGTAAATCCAAACAGTGTTTCTCCTCATTTTGTGTCCCACATTGCCTCCAGTGTGTTGACAGCAGACAAATCATTTCCATAGAGAGGAGGCTTTGCATCATCAGCTGATGTGAAGTGAGAAGGTTTATAGTCCTGTGAGTTCAACACTGCAGGACTCACATCTGTCAGTCAACACAGCAGAAAGCACAACCACCATGACTCTCATCTCCATCCTCATCTGGACGCTGCTCTGCTGCTGTTTTACAGGTTCATTCACTCAGCAACATTTCAGACACGATGTTCTGCCTTTTGTCTCATTTATTTCTGCTGATAAATGAATCATTTGTTCTTGTTTTTTTTGTTTGCAGGATGCAGCAGTCAGGTGACTGTGACTCAACCTCCAGTAGTGACATTGACTCCAGGATCCACTGTCACTCTGAACTGTAAAGTTAGCACTCCAGTTTACATTTGTAATAATGTAAATTTATGTGTATTCTGGTATCAACAGAAGTCTGGAGAAGCTCCAAAGCTCCTTATAAGACATTTAAATGTACGTCATTCTGGAACACCAGCTCGATTCAGTGGCAGTGGAAGAAGCACTGACTTCTCTTTGACCATCACTGGAGTTCAGGCTGAAGATGCAGCAGTTTACTACTGTGAGAGTGTTCATGCAATTAACAGTGCCACTGTGCTCACACAGTGATTTATAGTCGTACAAAAACCTCTCACAGTTTTACCGAAGGTTGCAGGTGCAGAAAGCTGATAGCAATGAGACTTACTGGTTCAGTGAACACAACACAAGAGTGATCAAGCAGAAACAGTGAATCTAAATAAAACCGAAACATACTCAGCATCTTACATGTATTTTTAGATTAGACGTGTATCATAAAAACTTCTCTTTTTTGTGTTTGTCAATGAGTTCGCAGAAAGGACGCAGATAGCAGTATTTTGTTATTTTTTTAATTTGTCAGCACATATAGCACGAGCATAATGTAGTCTTAAAAAATTCAGATATATATTTTAGAATTCATAATATATTGATGCCTGTAATAAAACTGTTTCTTGAAACCTCACTGGATGTTAATCAAAAGTGTGATGGAATTATGAGATTTGATTCATGAAAAAAATATTGTGAAATTTTTTATTTTTTTTTAAAGACAGTGAGTAGATCTAAATTGTACTTTTATTTTAGGCCTTTGGTAAATGGATATGAAGCAGAACATGAGGAAGATCAGTTTCACATCACTGATTTAACATAGAATTTGCAATGAATTAGCAGAAATGTGAGAAGAGAGGAGATGTGCAGCTTGATGAAGATCTCACAAACATGATTTCCACACAGCAGCTGTTGCTGAAGCTCTACTCTGAGCAGCGCTCAGGGTCCAGGCTTTGACTGACAGGACTGTGTCCATCCAGACTGGCCTCACAGCTCACTGAGCCTGCCTTCCTCCACTGCTCTGCAGGGAGGCTCAGGGTGCTGCTCCAGCTGTAGTGGCCGTCCCTCCCTAGGACTTTAACATGAAGACATTGGTAAATACTGGAGAACTGATGGGAAAAAGCCTCAGTTATTGTTGACAAAAAGCTGGAAATTAAATATACCAAGTTGGTTGCATGTGCATAAAAATGAACTGCAATACAAAGTCAGTAATTTGTTAAAGGTTGCACATTGATTTCATGCTGTTGTTCAGATTTTGGCATCGTTATATGAAGCAGAACATGAGAAATACCAGAAATATGTTGTCTTGTTTCAAAAATTGTATGTTTCAACAAGTGCTAAAAACCTGGAACATCTGTTCTCATTTATTGTCAGAAAAGAAGGGGAAAGTTTTGATTATTTATGATGAGAAAAAAGGCCAAAACACTTCATCATCTTATTTCTTCATGCAAACTTTATTAGCCAGAAACATCAACATGACAGTTATGAAGCAAAGTCACATAAAGCTGCTCAGCTGAACACATTATTCTCTAAATTTCTGCTGTCCAACACTTTACAGCAGTGTTGCTGTCTGTCACACAAAGCTTGAGCTTCCTCTACAAACATTGACAGTGACAGTGATCAGAGCAGCAGCTGTGCTCCTCCTGCTCCCCCCACACAGAGCTCCTGTCCTGGGCTTCAGCTGCTCCCTCTAGTCCTGACACTGGCTCCTGTGGAGGGAGCGGCTCTGCCTGTGGTCATGATGGACGACACGGCAGGAGTACTGCTCTCCTTCCATCCAGCGCTCCCGGCTCAGACTCAGGGTGCTGCTGCTGCTGTAGCGTCCGCTCTTCTCCTCCTCGGAGCTGCTCAGGACCCCCTCTGTCAACTCCGTCCCGTCCACCTCCCAGCTCACCACGGCTCCCTGAGGAGAGTAGCCGCTCAGCAGGCAGGCCAGCGTGGCCGAGCCTCCGGAGAGCTGCTCAGAGGAGGGAGGGAGCAGAGAGACTGAGGGCCTGACCATGGGACCAGCTGGAGGGGAGAGCAGAGACACAGGAGGACACATTGACTTCCACTGTAGGACAGACAGACACTGATGATACATGACAGAGGTTAACATGACTGTGGATCAGCTGTGTGCAGGATGCTGTGAAGAGACAGAGGAGAGGAGGCCACACATGGATGCAAATCAGGGATTTTACTAACAAAAATCTTATAATAATTTATGTAAGTTTCACTCCTCTTAAAGTGTGAATCTTCAACTCTGTCTTTCCAAAAAAAAAAAAAGCTTAAGACTGACACCAAAATGTTCCACATAACTCAGGTGTAAATGTAAAGAACACTGACAGAGATTTCTCGCCTCAATGACTTTGTTGATGAAAGAAATGAAATGTCTGCACACAGTTGAAGACGTTATCATCTGTTTGTTTCACTTCCTTCTCACCTGAAACTGAGGAGCTGCAAATTCAAACTACTGTGAACGTTAATATACATTTAAATGTATTTTTATCAGCATGTATATCGGGTTTTGTGTCCAACGATCCAAATTTAAAAATTACAACATAACCTATCTCATGATTTAATTTGATAGTATTGATTGTACACAATTAATTCCAAATGAAAACTGTTAAAATTCTAGTTGTTTATCATATATTAATCATCTACAATACAAGAAAATGTTACATTCTCATAATTTAATTGTTTGTGCTCTTTTCATACCACATTTGTGATTTCAGCCATGACGATAAAATGATCAGAAAAATCTACAAAATACAAATTATCAGTAAAACAAATTCTTGTTTTATCAGATCTTGATGCAGAACTTTGAAGCATATTTTATATTGTAGAAATAATAAAATTCTGGTACTTACAGTGAATGATGAGTTTGGTTCCTCCACCAAAAGTGTACCACAGTGATACAAACTCATTGAGTGGCCGTACAAAAACCTCCTGCACTGAGAACAAACATCTAACTACTGAAAATGTCCTTTTTCCACAATGAAACTTGACAGTTTTCCTCTTTCTTTCATGTTCAAAATGATTACCTTGAGCGGATTTAAATTGTTTCCTAATTTAAGATCATTTTCATGATTTTATGGAAACATCTGAGAGTTGAGGGGAAACTGTGAAATTTCCCTGTAATATATTCATTTGAAAGACTAAGAAATAAAATGTATACAAAAACAATGAGTCAAACTACAACAATAAATGTTTAAAAATAAAATATGTTAAATTAACATAAGTGTTGAAGAACAGAAAGAGAAGAAAACTTATACCAACCACCCCTGCACAATTTTAATCCAAATGTTGAAAATGCTCAAATATATTTCAAACATATTTTCCTGTGTTCCATTGAGATGATATTTAGTGTAAATCCAAACAGTGTTTCTCCTCATCTTGTGTCCCACGTTGCCTCCAGTGTGTTGACAGCAGACAAATCATTTCCATAGAGAGGAGGCTTTGCATCATCAGCTGATGTGAAGTGAGAAGGTTTATAGTCCTGTGAGTTCAACACTGCAGGACTCACATCTGTCAGTCAACACAGCAGAAAGCACAACCACCATGACTCTCATCTCCATCCTCATCTGGACGCTGCTCTGCTGCTGTTTTACAGGTTCATTCACTCAGCAGCATTTCAGACATCATGTTCTGCCTTTTATCTCATTTATTTGTGCTGATAAATGAATCATTTCTTTGTGTTTGCAGGATGCAGCAGTCAGGTGACTGTGACTCAACCTCCAGTAGTGACATTGACTCCAGGATCCACGGTCACTCTGAACTGTAAAGTTAGCACTCCAGTTTACATTTGTAATAATGTAAATTTATGTGTATTCTGGTATCAACAGAAGTCTGGAGAAGCTCCAAAGCTCCTTATAAGACATTTAAACGTACGTCATTCTGGAACACCAGCTCGATTTAGTGGCAGTGGAAGAAGCACTGATTTCTATTTGACCATCACTGGAGTTCAGACTGAAGATGCAGCAGTTTACTACTGTGTGAGTGATCACAGTGGTGTAGGGTTCACACAGTGATTTGTCGTCATACAAAAACCTCCTCAGTCAGACTGCAGAGAGTCTGAACTGCTCCAGCAGGAACCAACTGCAGCTGCTGAAGAGGAAGAAACTCTGACACAGACCACTGAACACAGAGCTGACAGGAACCTCACAAAGTTTAACTTACATTCTCACATTCACCGACACAACATACTGCATCTTTCAGGCTCATTTTGACCAGTTCAGAACCAAAATCCTAAAAAATCTGTAATGACGTCATGATTAATGTATCACATAAGGAGAAGATGTCCTTTCTGTTTGGCATTAGTCTTTTCATTTAAAATTCAGGTAATTAAACTAATATTTGCATGTTGTTTTCACCCCAAGACATGAATAACTTTAGACTAACACCTTTTAATGAGCACAGCAGAAACCACAATCACCATAAGTCTTATCCCCACCTTCATCTGGTCATAAATGTGCTGCTGTTATTTCATCTTTGTCTGTCCTGTATCTTACAGGCACTCATTGTCTCCTGCAGATGAGTTCTTTTTTTACCTCTTGTGCCACCATGAGGTTGTCTTTAGTGGCGCATCTTGACCTTTGGTGACCCCTGTGGTTTTTCCCATCAACCATTTGATATATTCAGTCGTTTCTTTTACAACCAAATACCTACTGATGTTCTCAGCAGCTGCAGGTGTTCTTTGTATTTAGGAACATGATGGTAAATCATGTCAGAGCAATTAAACACCAGCATATAAGCATTGCTACTGAAAGTCTGTTATTGTGGCTGTAGACGTTAACTGTCCGGGTGCAGACAAGTGGGTCTATAGATATTTTTTTTGCAGAAAAGAACTACATGATGACAACACTATGTCAGCAGTGACAGTAAACAGTACCATTTAAACGGCTAAAAGCTTAATACACTTCCTTGGTCTGTTGCAAAGTCTTAATATAATTCTCTGTAGATTCAACAGAAGTGACCCTCTTCACAATGCTACACAATGTTCCTATAGAAACACCCATTATGACCACTTTAAGGTTGTGAGAAAGTGTCTGTGAACAGAAATTGATTTTTAAATAAGAATCATTTAAATTTGGGAGATTGTTTGTTAATGGCCATCTTGGCTTGAATAGAAATGCAGGCTGTTTGAATTAAAAATCAAGACTCACAGAGAGATCAGTGCTTCTAAGTATGCGCGTCCCTTTTGCACCATTCACTGTTCTCACCGCGTGCATTGTTCAAGACGAGGATTAAATGTTATTGGATTGACTTCAGTTGACGTGGGCAGACATTGTTGCGCTGGAAAGACTCAGGCCTGGATGTCTTCCCAGGTCAGCATGGACTCTCTGATGTAAGCGGACGTCAGTTGACACCAGAATTAACAAGGCATGCAAACAACACACGAGAACAGAAGGACAACGGGGACGGCTGACGACAACGGCATGCCACGATTTCTGCTAACAGCTTCATAAGTCTCTTCTTTTAAAAGAAAATCACATTCCTCCCTTGGATTAATTATAATATTATGTAGAGTCAGCACTTATTTCACCTTTTAAACCTTTTATTCGACTTAAATGACAGCAGAACCACACAGTGTGCACTCTGTTTTTGTAGCAGTGGTCAAACACGTTCCCCTCGAAAGGCCTGCAGGGATCACACCATCACTTGCCAGTTCATTGAGGCTGTTTTCTCCAAGCCAACAGGGCTTTATCTGCAGCCTAAAACGTTAAGGCCTCTCTGTACTCTTCCTGACCGCTGAACAGATGACACAGCCTAACGTCACAGTCATGTTAAAGGGCAGCAAAGTGTCAGAGTATGCTTTAAATTCCTGAACACAGAGGACTAGAGTCTGACCTTTGGCCTCTGGCAATCCTGCCTGTACAGTTCAGCACACACAAATCAAAATAAATCTTCATTTTCTGTTCCGTGGAAAGCAACAACTATATTAGTGATCATTTAAACAGCAGTTTTAATCAGTTTTTATTTTGTTTAGAATGCACATGCTTCTCAGTAATTTCAAAAAAATGTTGTCTTGTCAGGTCAGTAAAAGTTGCGATGACACATGAGCGCGAATGTCACAGAGGTCAAGGCGTGTGCACCTGATTTTGCAGGCAATAGCTCATAATAATCTATGAATGGAGGAATTAATCAGCAGCAAAGTCTAGCTTTAGCCTCCTTAATAAGTCTGAGTAGCTGCGAAGGAGACTCTGTTTGCATGGGATAGGGATAATCCTTTTAGGGAGTGCTTTACTGGGAATCACTCAGTCATCACTTCCTCCCTCAGACTGGGAGAGCTCCTCAGTGTTAGACAGGATCCACATCTGATCAGAGTCACAGGCTCGATCATAGGACTCGGCTCTTGTGGGATACACGCTGATTTATCATACTCGCTAAGAGTGCTAAGAGATATCTGTGCTTCCTTCAGGGGGGTGGGGGGGCCTGCTGGGTTTTAGATTGAGCTGGAATCATGATGGAATGGTTGAAGTCACCGTGCAAACATCTGATGTCGATGAAAATCAGGGCGTATGTGAAGGACTACTGCAAGAGGAATGGTCTGCTGACACTGTCTGTCTTCGCTGTGGTGACCGGCTGTGTGCTGGGATTTTTACTCCGATCATTCAACCTCTCCACACAGGTAGGGATGGATGGAAAGAAAGACATTCAGCCAGAGGCTGAGTAACTGGATTTGGATCTTCTCAGCTTTGATTATATTAAACTACACTGAGAATAGTTGACCCAACCTAAATGAGTTGTTTCAACTGAAAACATGCAACCAAATAAATTCATCCACTAATTTAGGTTAGATGTACCTAAATGATCTGATTCCTCTTGCTCCAACTTGATTTGATGTATAGTCAGCTTAAAGTTTCCAGTGTTTCAGCTTAAGTACTTGGTTTACCTAAAATCTAAAATACAAATTTCTCATTAGATTTATTGTTTGCTCCTTTTCTTTAATCTGAAATCCTACTTGAAGAAAAACAGAGAAACATGGATGTCTGAAACTTAAAGCTAAAGGACTACTCAGCATAAAGTAGAATACCATTTCTTTTTTAAGGGACAGAGGATCATTTCAAATAAACAGAATAAAGAAAAGCTGCCTGCTTACCCAAAGGGGAAAAAAAATCAATAAAATTCATTCCAAAAAGCACTTTATTTCAGCTCAAATACACTTTTTACAGCGCAATTCATCTGGACGAGACGTAACAGTCAATCCGTCCTCCTAATTACCTCCGCCAAGGAGGTCATGCGATCTGGTCCGTTTATTCATTTGTCTGTCTGTGTGCGTGTCTGTGGACAGGATTTCTTGGAAACTACTTGTCGGATCTTAATGAAATTTTCACCAGAGGTGGATCTTGGCCCAGGGAAGACTCCATTCAAATTTTGTGTTGATCCGGTTAAGGATCTGGATTCTGGATCCGGATTTAGATTTTCCAACTTCGTATCATCTTCCCTTGGCGGAGGTCAGAAATCTCGGATTGCTCTTGTTTGTTTTGCACTGAGGCTGTAATCGAAATCAGTTATGTAAACGTGACCGTGGAAGCAGGGAAAAACAGAAAGTCACCTCAGAAGAAGAGAAGGACTATTTTAGGTGACTATAATCTATAATTTTCTTTTATCGAATCCCGTCAAAAAAATTTCAGGTCTCTTTAAATAGCATGTGGAGTTGGCCAAAGTGCTGAACATGTTATAAGACAAAAAACACAATAACAACTTGCTTACAATTAACTTGAATTAAGCTTCTATTAAATGCCCAAAACAAGACAAAGACTAACTATTTGCCAGATCAGTTACTAAAATAAAATAGCTATAAAATGCTAAAATATTGACATAATCTAAAGTAATAAATAAGTCACTAAAAACATCTGCTATTGTTGAGTGTGAATGGAGGATTGAAGCAGGATGAAGCTATTCTCTGACTAAATCACATCGCATATATGTAATGAACCCACAGAGATTCTTTGCACCCAATTCTGCAGTTTCCGTCTAGATATGAGGAGTTTTATGAGACTTTTTGACCTCAGTAGTCTACTGGATTCCCAGGTTGGTTCCCTCTCACTCTTCAGAATAAAATGCCACAATTTGCTCTGTTTCAACCCAAAACATGACTATAGGTCAATGCTGTACTAAGTTAGCTTTCACCAGAGGCTAAAATGTGATGCAGGTTCAAAAGGTATATGTAATTTATAAAATAACATTATTTTATTTGTCATTCTTTATATTTCATGATTGCTTTTTCCCATCAAAGGTTTCCCTTCTGTATTCAAGAACTACTTAAGAGCTGTACAAATGTCTGTTTCGAGACTGCATGCATCTAACTTTAAGTCACTGTGATGTAAGATACTTTAAGTGGAACAAGCAGCTTATGAATTTTGGCAGAGACTGAATTAATGATTAGTGTCCAGTGTGTACCACATTGTACTTTTGACCGCTGGCAGCAGCCGCTTTAAATGCATGACCTTCTCATCTCCGAAAAGAATCTGTGAAACATAATAAAACTGCTTTGAACTTAATATTTTTCAGAATTAACTACATGTGATTTATACACTACTAATCATTTCAAATACTTAAAGGTTTCACACATAATTGCACTGGTAATATAGCATTGTGTCCTATCTATCGGGACCTTTCTGTGGTGCAGTGAGTCCTTAGGAGACAGAAACTGCTACACGAACTGTTCAAAAATCAAAGATATACCCGGTATCAGCTTTATTTAGTTGTTTCTTTTCCCCACAGGCCAAAATCTACTTCTCCTTCCCTGGAGAACTGCTGATGAGGATGTTAAAGATGTTAATTCTGCCACTCATCACCTCCAGGTAAGAATCAGCTGAGTGTGTTGGACCAAACTCAGCAGAAAATGACAAGATTTTATCATTAGGGGAGAATTTTCCTTCAGCCCTGAGAGGACTGAGGATCACTTGGTAAAGATTTAATGCTACATTCAGACAAGGTGCTGAGATGCTGAACTCCATCCTTGTCTGATGTATTTGCTTCAAATCATTTCCTCCTGCTTATTGACATCTGGCTGATTTTAATATAGAATAGAATAGAATAGAATGCCTTTATTGTCACTATACACAAGTACAATGAGATTTAGAGCATCTCCATCAGTGCAAGATACATGTAATAAAAATCACAAAAAAGGATAAGTTAAAACAATATAAAAGAATAAAAAGTGCATGGTCAGTGTGATATTGCACATTAGATTAGTCCATATTGCACAGTAGACGGTTTTGAGGTAGTCTTGGGGGGGGGGTTGGAATGTCAGTGCATATTTGAATTCAGAGTGGTGATGGCTTTTGGAAAGAAACTGTTTTTGAGTCTGTTTGTTTTGGTTCTGATGCACCTGTAGCACCTTCCTGAGGGCAACAGGACAAACAGGTCGGAACCAGGGTGGAAGTTGTCCTTGATGATGTTTCCTGCCCTTTTAAGGCAGCGGAGGTGTAAATGTCCATCAGGGAGGGGAGGGGGCAGCCGATATGAGACATCTATATTATGAAAACTTTAGCATCTACACCTACAAAGTGAAAACGATCACTAAAATAACCCTCCGCATATAATAAGGTTGTAACAGCAATTTTGCAACTTTCGTTAATGCTTTTTACGTTGTTTTCAAAGCAATCAATCAATACACCTCAGTAACATCCCTTAGTAAGCTTTAAAAATCTAAATTGCTTATTAGAATGTTTGTGAAGCGAACAAGCAAATCATTTTTTTTACTTAATAGTTGACCAAAAACAAACCTTTTTTTCAACTGACTGACAATCAGTTAGTATTATGGCACCTATATTTTAGAAACTATATAATAGAAACATTTTACAGCTATTAAAAAAGAGTTTAGCGGTACAAATCACATATATACTACTTTTCCATCCAGTCTTATGTCTGGCCTGTCCGCTATGGACACGAAAGCAAGCGGCCGGCTGGGAGTCCTGACCATCACCTACTACCTATGGACCACCTTCATCGCCGTCATCGTCGGCATCGTGCTGGTGCTCATCATTCACCCAGGCACGGGCTCAGAGAAAGACGGTCACCATGCCAGTTCTGGGCCTGTTATGACCTCCGCTGACGCTCTGCTGGACCTCATCAGGTTAACATCTACACAGACACTGAGGATCGCCACCATTCAAGTATTATTACCCACTGAGATGCCCTTAAGAAAGGATATCGAGCAAGGACTCTGACTGTAACTGTCCTCTGATGTTATACAGTTGCTTCTTCTGTGATGAAAAAGGCTAATAATCTACAGCCAGACTAATTGGCACTTCGCTAACCATCAGTAAATTCAAAGTACAGCTAATGCTGATGGGAATGTCAATAGCTTCTATTGTGTCATAATGACAGTTTTACTAGATGAGGGCACTAAATGGATGATTTATGATTCACCTCAAAGGGGACATGAATGTCTCCACAACAATCAGTGCAACAATAGTCACGAATATCAGCCTCAAAGTGGCTCAAGGGATCAGCAAGGTCAATAGGATTAATATTAGTGAGGTAACCACGAACATAAACACAAAGTTTACCACTTTCCCATTTACTGGATGTAGGGATGTGTCACTGAATCAGTTTAAATTCTATATACTGGTGGTGGTAAATGAAAACTACCATGAAAGAATGACAAATTTCCTGGCAATTCACGCAATAGTTGTTAAGATATTTCAGCATAACCCAAAGTAATGACCAGACCAGAACCGCCATCTGAAAAGCACCGCAACTAACACGAATAAAACAAAATGATCTTCTTTCAGTCAATGTGTTCTTCCTCTTAAGCATTTTAGTGGAGCAGCTGCACAGTATTTTGGTACGACGACTTCTCTTTCAATAGTTTTTCTTAAAGAAAACTCCCATTAGAAACTATATGAAGCAACAAGTCCTCAAATTCATACGAGAGGTGTTTGCTCATTTTGGAAAAGGTTTGAAAACTGGAAAATTGCATGTACCTCTTTCAGCAGAATTGACAGAATCACATCCTATCATAGGCTTTTGCGGAGATCTGATTAGTGCTGTCAAGGATGAGGATTTGACATGCAATGCCCTTTAAAAGCTGGTGAAAACCAGTACGGACCAATTAAACCCAGTAGTGATCCAGTTCAGACCTTATGAACTCTGGAAGTCCACAGAAATAGGAAGCCGTCTAATCACAAAAGCTCCAGGGATCAGTTTGATCCTGGGAGCTGACATAATAGCATCCAGAGCAAAATAATAGACAAAGCAGCTTCCGGAAAATGTGGTTTCCTCCGAGATTTAGTGCAATAGCATGAGCGCCTTAAATTAAACTGAGTCAAAGGTGAACACTCCCACACAGCAGTTTGGCTAAGAATAGGGAGACACTTGACTGTGATCTGTTAAGCCTGAACTTTCTCAGAAGGTGCTGATTGAAGCAGCAGTCTGATGTGTGTGCTCAGGCTTACCGCAGGGCCATTCATGTCCGAGATCCACTAATACCTTCGCCTTAAACCTGCTTATACCGAGAGCAGCGGCGAGGTGTGCGTTTCAGTCCTCTGACGTGTTTGACAAACTCGCTGCCTGTGTCATTGACGTGTGCTGTACAAATGCAGCCCCAGTGCACAGTGCAGGATGATCCCGTCCACCCTCCAACAGCGTCAGTCTTTCAAAACCTCTACGTTTGTTTTCACTGTCATTAAAATACATATAATGTGTATGTTAATAATTCTATCTAATTACAACAGGAAAGAAGTGCAGAAAATATTTATAAATCATTTGATTGAGTAAAAGTTGCATTTTAAGTATTTCATTGAAGAAATGTTATTTAACGTTTGCATTTTATGGGCGAAACAGGTCAAGGTGAAGCTGCTTTTAATTCGTTTTTACACATTGTTACATAATTTTCATTCATAATGATGCATTTCAGTGTTAGAAGCTGATCTGTTTTCATCTATACATCTCACCAATGTAGTAAATAACGGCACATAAATACCACTGCTTATGCAATTAAAAGTCCAACTTTTTAAACAGCTTATGCTTTGAGGGATACTTCATATCTTATAAAAACATGACATTAGACTATGTTTTAGATGCCTACAAAGAAAACTCATCATAAGGTTAGTGGCTATTATGGAGCTTTCGATTGTATTGATATTGATTAAAAGATGTGTAGAGTTCAGCTACTGTTTATTTAAGTATTAAGATCAAATTTTCTCAGCACCTAAAGATAATCTCATCCATGTTGATTTAATATATCAATAGGAAGTGGACTTGATAGGCTTTGGCAAATCAAATGAGTCATATACAAATAAAAAAACATAGCTACCATGTTGTAAGCTATTTTACTACACAGACATATAATCTGATTTTTTCCCTCTTTGTTGTTGATTGCAGAAACATGATCCCATCAAATCTAATTGAAGCCACTTTTCAGCAGGTGAGTGGATAAAATCTGACCAAAACTGTCCATTATTTAAATCCATGACATCCGTACATTAACAGATCCCTGTGGTTTGTTTCATTCCAGTACCGGACAGACCTGGTACCGATTGTGCAGAACGGCAACGTAAAAGAGTCCCAGGCCAACTATGTGTACGTCATGCCCGACTACCACAACCCTCGCTTGGGCCACCCGGTGTTTCTGGAGATCACCCCTGCACCCGACATCAAGTACAAAATCGTCCCCAGCACGAGCAAAGGCATGAACGTACTGGGCATCGTCATCTTCTCGGCCACCATGGGTAAGATCACGAAACTCTTTTTTGTTTCAGTGTAATTGCACCTTTTTCTAATACAGCAGCAGGGTTAATAAATTGTATCCTTTTAAAAAAGTCAATTAATTGGTGGCTATGAAGGCTACCGTTGCCTTTATCACATTATACACAACTTTTGGATTTCCAGGTTACCAAAAGTCTCCTTGGTTGCTGTTTATCCTGCTCCAACATGTCACTTTTTGACGTTTTTTGTGATATAAATCTTATCATTTTGGTTGGAAAGTGATGCATTCAGCTACTCATCATCCTTTATTAATAGACAGTGGTGGGAAAATTATCATTATTTACCTGAGGAAAAGTACAAATGTATTATCAGCAAAAAAAAAAAAGAAGCTAATTTTACTGCCGTAGATGGTTTATATGGTGAATAAATTACTTTTATCCAGTAGAATAAAGTTGTTTTTTGTTATATTCAGACTCTGCATGTTGTGGCAAAGTTTGGTTTTGTTGCAACTGATTATAAATTCAGACTATTCAGGCCTCAGAACTGTCACAATACATTATAATCATCCCTTTCCCCTCCAGACATATTGTTCAGAGCAAAGGTTTGTTAACTCAACTTTTTAAATGCTGCTCCTGTTGAGGTCATGGATTTGGGACAGTGGTTGCTTTTCCTACGATCTCTCCTTGACATCAATTAGTGCTTGTCTTCATGCGTCACTTATCCCATCAGACGGGTCGTTGTGTTCAAGGATGTTGTCGCCCTGAATATTCAAACGGGGCTGTAGTGCAGCAAAGACGACGGTTTCATTGTGCAGCAGAAAGGACGTTGTTGGTTCATAGTTTATCATTTGCATGTTTGTTTGTTTTGAACATGATATAAACTATGCAACCAAACTCCTTAATTTAAAAGTATTTCTTTGTGCGTAAAAAGGAGCATTTGGTTATCTTTTTCAAAGGGCGCCAAAAAAGCTGCAAACAGCCCTGTGTTAAAATGAGAGTGAAGTGGAACGAACAAGGCTCTGCTACACAAATTCTGCTTTATTTTATAGACTTTTCTGTAATATTGGTGTAATAAAACAGGACAGGGGGGTGTGACCCTGTTCGTTAGACAATGTTTGTCCATTAGAGGCTGAAAGCAAAATGTTTGGGAACCAGTTTTGCTGTTGTCATCTATAAAATCCTAGAAATGAAAGTCAGTCATGAATACCACTCTCAGATAAATGTCCTGGAATAAAAAAGTACAATATTTCCAATGAAATGTGACCAAGAATGAGTAGAAGTACAAGCTAAATCTTGAATTTTTTCAATTTTTTCATATTATTGATAACCAGTCAACGGGGTCCAGCAATGCCATACAGCTCCTATTCATGGTCTACAAATGATTATTAATGATTAAGTAATTAGTTGTAATCTTTTACAGGGGTAAGAAAGTAGTAACCCAACTTACATCCACAAACACGTGAGCATGTGTCCTGTCTGTTCTCAGGCCTGCTGCTGGGTAAGATGGGAGAACGTGGAGCTCCTTTGGTCAACGTGTGTCAGTGCATCAACGAGTGCGTTATGAAGATCATTAACGCTGCGATGTGGTGAGGATACACTCTCATTCACACACACACGCCCTTGAAAGTGCGTTGCTGCGTCACGCACTTACATCCAAAAAAAGACAGACTACACACAGTCCAGAGAGCAGATTAAATCCAAAAATGAATGTCAGCGACTCAAGTGCGCAGCGCTGCCGTCTGAAGTGTACGTCAGGCTTTATACTGATGAGCTGATGAGTTGATGAGCTCCTGGATTACCTGTGTGTGAATGGTTCAAAGAGGAAGCTTCAATAATGGGATTAAAAATCAAACATACAAATGCAATCGGTTGCAACTGTGAACAACATCACGCCTAAAGTATGTGAACGCTCCGGAAAACAGTGTGGCCACCTGTACTTTACATTCATGCAGGATTTCTGAACATCTAATTCCAAAGCAGTGAACATTAACCTGCTGCTATAACAGTCTCTGCTGTTCTGGAGCCTGAAAGCAGGGATTTGCTCCCATTAGGCCACAAGAGTATTAGTGAGATCAGATGATGTTGTTAGACGATGAGATCTGGCTCAGAGTTGGTGTCTCAATTAATCCCGAAAGGATGAGGTTGAGGTCAGGCCAGTGAACTTCCTCCACTCCAAACTCAAAATGTATTTGTGGGGACTTTTTAAATTTCCCTAAAATGTTGTCATTAAGTGTCAAGATTCAAAGTTTTTTTTTTTGTTACATATCTTAACAATTAAATGTTGAAATGCATTGTGGCATACTCATTTAGTTATTTGCGATGAAAAACAACAACTGGAATTCCAAACGAAATATAAAGGTTAAAATTTTAAAGTTAAAAATGATAAACATACAAGTATGAAAAAGTTTAAATGTATTTTCTGTGGTGTCTCAGAGGACTGTACAGAATTATGGGCTATTCTGACAGCACATTGTCTTTTATATCATGGCACATTATAAAAATAAAGTAGCTATAATTGATATCTAAATTGTACATAAACATAATTAGTTTTATCTAATTTTCGACTGTCTGGTCTGTTGTTTTGTTTCACTCTCACTGCTCTCATAGGGTTTTCAGCAAGAAACTCAGCTTTAAAAGTCCAGAAAGTACTTAATGATTTGGTTGTGAATATAGTAGAGCATTTACCAAACAGATTTCTCCTTTGGAAGCTGGTAAAGCCCAAAAACAGAGCTACAAGAGAATGAAAATAGCAGTTACTCGGATGAAAATGGAGGAAAATGTGATATATTAATGATAAAGCATTTGCTAAGAAATGCAAAAGGTGATATGTCAGAACTTGTGTCTTGTGCCATCAAGTGCTCAAAAAGATCAGTTATAGCAGGTTTAGGATTAACTGGAGCGAAAGGTGCTAGTAACAAATCATGAAAGATCAGCTCCAAATCAAAATAAATGGCAGGGTCTAGGGTTAGGGTTAGAAGAGAAAAGAGGAGAAAACCAAATATTTCCATCTTCTCCATCATGCAGGTACTTTCCCTTTGGCATCGTGTTCCTGGTGGCTGGGAAGATCCTGGACATGCACGACCCCGCCCATCTGGGGGAGAAGCTGGGGATGTACTTCATCACTGTGCTGTCGGGGCTGTTTGTTCACGGCCTCATCCTGCTGCCTCTCTTCTACTTCATCTTCACTCGCAAAAACCCCTTCCCCTATATCAGAGGGCTGCTGCAGGCTCTTGTCATTGCACTGGCTACTTCTTCTAGGTAGGAGAAGGCAGATGTTTCAGTTTGTAGATGTAGCCCAGTTTGTGTAGAATATCCAACTAGTTTAAATACATATGCTTTGGACTTAAGCCTGTTGATTGACCTCCTTTCATATCCTTGGTGCTCTTTCTCTGCAGCTCAGCCACGCTGCCCATCACCATGAAGTGTCTCCTGGAGAACTGTGGAGTCAATCGGCAGATTGCTCGCTTCGTGCTGCCAGTGGGAGCGACCATCAACATGGACGGGACAGCCCTGTACGAGGCCGTGGCGGCCATCTTTATCGCTCAGGTCAACGAGTACGACTTGGACTTTGGCCAACTAGTCACTATCAGGTGAGAAAAGAAAATGTTGTAGTCACTTTCATCCCCTGATAACTTGTAAAATTTACACCGCTAACGTTGTAGCGTCTGTCTCTTCAGCATAACAGCAACAGCAGCCAGCATCGGAGCAGCTGGGATTCCTCAAGCAGGTTTGGTTACCATGGTGATTGTCCTGACCTCTGTGGGGTTACCGCCTGCTGACATCTCCCTGATTGTTGCCATCGACTGGGTTCTGTGAGTCCCACTAAGAGCTCCTCTATTCAAGCATGTCTTATTGGAGATACAGGAGCAATCTGTGAATCATTTTTCCATCTTTTTCTCAGTGATCGCTTCCGGACCATGATCAATGTTCTCGGTGACGCCTTAGCTGCTGGGATTATGGCTCATTTATGCAAAAAAGACTTTGAGAAAACAACCACAGCCGCCACCGCTGCAGCTACTACTCCTATAGCCAATAATGGAGGAGGCCCCCAAAGGGTAAGAAGACTGGTTTCTGGTTGTTTAGTTCAAAGTGCTGATGCATGTGTGGGAGTTTGTAAAACTTCTAGAAACTTTGATGAATTTTTTTCTTCAGCATTAAAGATTAAAAAGACAAAATTTTGGAAATCAAGAGCCTACATCCCGAGAGTCTTTCGTCATAAAGCAAAGTCATGGACAAACATGATTTGGGTGCTAAATGACAAGTTCAGGGGTAGAGGAAGTCATTCAGTTCTCCAGAGTGTCTGCACAAAACTATCTGTCTGATAGTTAGTGGGACATTTTATTAAAAACAACAAATGTAGTTTGGCTAAAGAATGGATCACAAAATCACCACAGCTGCACTATAGTAAAATTTCTAATGGTTATCTGTACCAAATAGTTGTTGACATGTGCTTTTGTATGTGTTTGCCACCTGCGTCACCAAAAACTCTACTTTCTGTGGTTTAGACAGTCACATCTGTCCCACACAGCAAGAGCAAACACAAGCACAGTAATTCAGATCTGATTGGAAATATAGTTTAAACAGAGATCACATTGCCTCTATAAAACACTAAAAAGCCTGCTAGGTGGACAGAAGTGATAGAGAGATGAATATGAAACATGAAAGGAGTAAAAGCAGACGAATTCCACTGGCTAAATTCACCCGTGCATCCTGTGGGCTGATGTCTTCAAAATAATGGCAAGTTTTTGAATCCATAATTTGTTTCTGTCATGGAAATACAGACAGGTGACAAATTAAAGTAGAAACATGAATGAAAGACGAGAAAAACAAAACTAATTCTGTTGATTTAACTCAGGTGCACTACATGGTATAGTTAAGCAATGGACACATAATCATGCTCTGTGGTATGTATAAATATGCTGTGAAGGCCCAGCTGATACTGACTTTGTATCAAGTGTCTGTGGAAGAGGTTTTATTGTTAAGGTGCAGATGGCAGGAGCTTCAGTCACAAAGCCTGCTCAAATGATTATTTTCATAGGAACATTTGCTGCAAAGACATCTGCATTCAAATGTATGAGGAAATAAACACGGTCGGGTTCATTTGCATAAAGTCATAAATATTCAAATGAAGATGAAAGCAAACTTCAGAGCCGTGCAAAACGGCTCAATGTGTTTTTTCCTGGCAAGATTTGGCTCCATGCATCCACTCAGAAGGAATGGTCACTGCAAATCAATACCAAGTTGTTCTGAGTGATCACTTTTGACCTGTGATGAATAATTTCTGTCCCGAAAGGAGTGGACTCTTTGACCAACAGAGCAAAAAGGGTCACTGAGGGATTTGAGCATGAAAATGATGCGAATGACATTCTGTAGCCTTAGCAGTGAACAGATGTCAGCTCAAATAAACACCAAGCGGAGATTTTGGATCAGAAATTTCTGTACAAATAACTGCTTCTGTTACTGTTCATGTAGAACCACGTTAAGTTTTAGTAAAGAGCTAATTGAATTTTCAGAGCTTTTAAATAAGTCATGATACTAAGAATTTTACAAAGGTTTTGCTCCAGTTCTTACATTTTGATCACATTATATTGCCACCTTAGTCATCCATGTTTTTGAAATCATTTTGTAGCATTTCTTTCTGAATAATTAAATCAATTCTTGCAAGAGAGAATTGACATTCTCACTTAAAAACTTTAACAAGAATCAAAAATGTTGCTGATGTTTATATTGGGCCAATTGTTCAACATCATTTTTTCATTTGTTTTCAACAGTTTTTTCATGGAATTCTACAAAGCAGAAGTCCTTTCTCACAAACTCCACTGTTTTCTTTGTCTTCCCTACAGAGAGACACAGTAATCTCCTTTGGCAATCAGAGCGTGGCGCTCTCGGACGCCCCTCTGATCGCTCATCGCTGCGATTACGTGTTCGAGGTGGACGGAGACAACGTGCTGGAGAAAGCTGTGCCCTGCTACAACCTCTGCCAAGTCTGAGATTCCATTACATGCTGGACATGAAGGGATACTGCCTTCTACCGCACATTGATTCACATCTAAAGGCACAACTTGAGGCTCTGAAAGTTCAGCGGGGCTGATGTATGGTTTCTGTCTGAAGAAAGAGTAAATAGTGGTGTCAGGGACGAGCAGCTCACATGTATTTTGCCTGTGCCATGCAGAAAACAGAAACCTACTTGATACTGTATGTCTCCACTCAGTTTTGACTGGATGACGGTGGATGCAATGAAATGCAGTGAGTTTCACAAGTAACCTAAATCTAAAAGCACACGCTAGTGTCTCATTGCACGTGCACACTTGGTGATGTGTTGCAGCAGCATGCATTAGATGGAGATTAGTGTTTAACGGTCCTAATGAAGTTTGCTGGCAGGTTTGACCTCAGTCAAGGTTTTAAATTGCCTTAACAAGATCTCAGTTTTGACAATAATGCTGAGAAAATGACAGACTTGAAAGACAGACAAGGAGCAAAAGAATAGTAGCTTTATGTTAGACAAGGTCTCTATGGATATATATTAAGGTGACATTAACAAACACACTGACATACTCCAATCATACAGAAATCCCATTAAGACGATCATTCATGTTTTTATACCTACGCTTTTAATTTTGTGTTGATGTTTTGTAATAAAAATCTGCTTCACTACAGTCATTTGAGTGATTTTGTTTGTTCAAGCCATCATCTTTTCTGTCAGTCGAGATTTTGAGCGATTTTGCTTCCATTATATTTTTTTCTTTCAAAGTAGATGAAGGAAAATGAGTTTCTTTTCTCACTCAACCCCGAAATCTAATCTTCACTACCATTTCTATATACCAGACTTCATAGCTTAATTCTAATACATATTCTGAATGTATTGAAATAAATACATATTCTTCAGGTTGTATGTATATATATATATATATATATATATATATATATATATATATATATATATAAATCATACGTGTATTCATTTTATAACATTTTGTACCAAAAACACAGCGAAGTGTGTGCTTTTTCTTGGATATATTTTCTCAATTCTGCATTAATTTAACAGAATATCCAGAATCCTCTATATTAAAGCATGTTAAACACAACAAGGATTTTAAAACTTACTTATTCAGCATTCAGACTTATTCTGGAAATATAATTAGCTTACATTTACTTCGACAAAATCTCATTAGCATCAAACATAGAATTTCTGAAAACCTATAATGCAAAAAGAATAATTTTAATCTACAGGACTTTCATGGTGATATCCATCAAAAATGCTACTCTATTCATTTGTAGTGTCTTCTCTTAATAAGTAATTATGCAAAATGTGATATTTTTTAAAAATATGGGGCCTTTGTTTGACATTTCTGGAAAGCTTTGGTTAAAAAAACAAACCCACTGATCTACATATTTGTTTTTAGGAGGAAAATAATCATACAATGGGGAAGGTCTGGTTGAAATGTCCCACTTTTGCACCACAAAGTGGGAGAAATATTTAAAGCAAAGTGAACACATCTGCTGCAATACAGAAACAAAGCACAATTTAAAACCACATGCAGGATTACCGCTGCATCTCTTGGTGGTTGTGTCTCCTGAGGTAAAGCACGTCATCCAATAAGAGCCAGGTTGGAGGTCGATCTCCAGCTCCCTCAAACACCTGGGCCTGTGCGTGACTCTCAGCTTTATAAATAAAATGTCGAAGCATCAAGCATTCCTTAAAGGACACCCTCTGTGGAAGGGCAAAAGGCTAATGCTTTAAATTGTCAAACTTTGCTGTCCCCTAGCTGCATTACTTCTGTGTGCAAAAACGCCAAACAGAAAACAAATGCTGCTGCTGAGACTTTTTAAAGCCTTGGTTCAGGTCATCTAATTGATAGCATTGGAGACCACATCTGCAATTGTATTTTTCTGTCTATTCAGGTTAAAACACCATTTTTTGGAAGCTGTGAGTGGAAAGTAAAACAGCAAAGAGGATGTCAATGATGGTGAGGATGCCACAGGGAAGACACCAGCATGTCTCCCCCAGCTGGCATCACAGAGTAATAACAGGGGCCTGTAGCAGTGAGCAGAAAGTCAATCACCCCATAAAATTTTAATTGAGAGTCGTCGAGCCTAAATATTCGTTTGTAATTCTTAAAAGCTGCATCAGATAAGATGCATGCATCAGATGCTATAATATCTGCTCTGAATATGGAGTCAAGCATGATATAAAGTATAATGCTGCTAAGAGTGCAGTTTTAATCTGCCGCTCTGAAGGGGACAAAGATTTGCTCTTTCCAGACTTTTATGTCTGACCAAAGGCTCAGTGTCTGCAGTAAAATTAAGTACCTGGGACACTTCATCACAGACCGGCTTTGTGATGATGATGACATCAATCGACAGTGTCAGCTATTATATGCTCAAGCCAATATCTTGGTTAGAAAATTTCACATGTGCACAGAGAATGTTAAAATACAGTTATTTAAGACCTACTGTTCACCTTTGTATACTGCCCCACTGTGGTGTAAATACAGGAAAGGCACAATTCAGAAACTAAAAGTTGCCTACAATGATGCTTTTCGAATCCTGCTGAAAAAGCCCAGGTCGAGCAGTGCCAGCCTGCTGTTTTGTCAGGCTCATGCAAACTCTTTCTTTGCTCTGATGAGAACACTGACGAACAGATTTTTAAGCAGACTGGATGACTGTAGGAACACTCTTGTACAGACTCTGGTCGATCCATGTCGTAGCGCTGTCCGTTATAATTCACCTCTGTGGAAGCACTGGTACCAGTGCCTTTTATAACTGTGTCTGTTTCTTTTTATTTGTTCTTTTGTATGGACCTTGAGTTTGTTAAATAAAATAAATAATAAAATAAGAGTGGCACATATTGGTGACAACAGTGTTGCATCAGCTAAGACAAAAACATTGCAAGAATTGCAAGTTAAATAATTTTTTAAAACATAAAATGATAAATTGAGGCAGCATAGAGGCTTCCGATAGCATTTCAGCTGTAAATGTTGAGAAAAGGTGCTGTATAAACACCCTGTCAAATGCTAGTCGGCTTTGTGATAACTATGAATAAATACATTTGTTTATATTAATATTTGTGATGCTAGACACTAATGTAATGCACTATTGCAAAACAGAGTTAAAAATACTTAAACACTAGTGTACAGTACATGATCAGATAAAGGCCAGTACAAACTTCGTTCCTTAACCATGACAAATGCTACTGTGGAGCAAAACAGAAAATATGGTCACATCACCCTGTTCATGCAGATAATCATACATTCGGCTTCTATCATAAAAACTATTTAAAATAAATCCACAATAAGCTTCTGAAGACACTTCCATTTTTTCCAATTCTGAAAAGCCACCATATTTTTATTGAAATGATCAGATGTTAGAAGACATTTAATGGACTTCAACTTAGTGTCAAGTGTTCAGAAATCAAGAAAACAAAAAGAAAATCCATTAAAAACACTCCAATAAGTATCAAGTACGACCGCATACACTGTCAAATAAATAATTGCGCCTCCTCCGATGTAAAATACACTATTTCCACTTATAAATTAAGGCGGAATGCAGTTTATTGTGACTGCCCCTAAAACAAACGTACTTGCATTTTTCATGCAACTTTAACAACTTTTAACTAAACTGCTGAGAAAAACTAAGCAGCAACATGTCAGTAGAAAAAAAGAAATTATAAAAAAAGAGATGACAGTCCAAGACTATTAACAAATTTCTATTACTTGCTTTGAGCAAGGTGTGAAATATTGCACAAAGGTAAGGATTGCGACACAAATAGAATGTGGAAATACGAAGTCAAATTCACTCTTAAGACCAAACTCTGAAGCTTGTAATGGGAGCACTTCTCCAAGACGGGCCACACAGTTTAAATACGAAGGTGAATTATTGCTGGGGGGGAGAAAATAGTTTTTAAAGTCAATCCTGAAAAGTGTGATCATGTTGTGCTCGCAGGAATCTATTTGGAGCTCTATGACCGAGTATTCTGCTTAATTTCTGATGAGATGAAACCAGAACAATTACAATGTTGCATCTTTCACCACCTTAAACTGCAAAGCAACAAATCACTTTTTTCACAATTAGATGAGCTTTGTCATGCCAAAGGCCTTGCTTTAAATCGATGACCTAATAGTGTTTAAATGAGCAGCTAAATAAAGTCGAGTCCTTGCTAGTGTAAAGCAATGTCCATGAGACACAGATCAGAGCAGTGGGTTTGGGACTAAAAGCGCTAACAATGTTTACCAATTCATCGTGCTCAAATATGACACGTCGTTAATGCACAATAAATTTGGCTCCACTTACGATAACTACACTGAAGAGCCAACAATTTACTCTGCATTTAGATCACCGTTCATAAACAGCCAGGTATTAAAAGGTGACATACAGAGTGACATGTCAAATAATAAGCCAGACATCAAATGTGTAACTGCAGAAAGGCAACTGAAATACTTCAGTCTGCAAATCTGGTTGCTCTTCAGCGGTTTAAATTTCTTCAACCATCTCTGAAATATCAGCTTTCCTTGCAGTGTCTGTGCAGTTTAAGTAACTTCAGTTCATCTCAACCTACATTGGTCCATATGCTGCTAGCCTTTGGCCTGCCTCAGAAGTTAAAAAGCTTCCAATGGAGACGCTTCTTTTCTTTCTGTAACAGCCTGTTTTTGCTTGACCCGGCATCTTTCTTCAGCCCTGCAGCTTTGCGAACTCAGAAAAACAACAGAACAAAACTCCAAACCAAATCTAAAAAGGTAAATAAAAAAGGAAAACCAAACAAAACTTTCAGCAAAAGAAAACAAAATTTAATGGTTTTACGTTCAAAGTGAAACAACCAAAACAAAAGAAAGGAAGAAAAATAAAGCAAATCTAAGCTGAAATCAACAACAAAGGCCATTAATTTCTCTCCAAACTTGAGATAAGCACTCATCAAAACAAGTTTGTAGCCGACACTGTAACAAATAAAAATGTATGCTTCTACAAAGGAAAAAAAAATCCAAACAAAAAGAAATTAACTCAAAATGAAAGAAATAAAATAAAACATATTGGCAAACAGCCAAAGTGATGTTGCTCTCAGTAAGTATCAGATATAACCTTAGTACCTCCTCAAACAAACAAAAAAAAAAAAGACATCCAAAAAGGTCTAATTTTGCCTTGAGAAAGAAAAACTGTTCTGGGGGTTAGAGGATGAAATCTCTCCCTGCCTTTGGTCCATCTTAATTTCTTACTCACTGACTGGGTTAGAATTTCAACAGGACTCTCCTGGAATACAACTCATAATAAAAAGACACTTTACACCGGGATAACAAAACAAACATTCCCCTCCAGAGCTCGTCGAGTTTAAAAATGTTAAACCTGGTCAGAGGGTGAGCAAAAGATTAACATCAAAAAGACTGATATTCATAGCAACCTAAAACAGATTGTTTAAAAGTGCTTTGCTCTTAGATTGAAACAGCGAGTGGTTTTGAAACGTCTGCGTCCGCTGGATGATAATTTAAGGCATCTATTTCTACATATGACGAGGATCCGGGACAGAGCACTGCTTTTCCAAACTGAGACGACCACTGGCTCTTGAAAAATATTCTTCTTGCCTGTTTTTAGTCAATAAATTATCCACTAAAATGTTGACGCTTGGTAGGGCTTTTCTAACGCTCTGTATGTTCAGAGCACTGCTAAGAACCAATTGTTTGTCTTTTTTTTCTAGCCCTCACACATGCAACACATACATTTCAGCTTTTGAGATAATTTTCAGTTATACTTGGGGTGATTTGAGATTTTTTTTCCTCTTTGTCACTCTCCCCCAAAATAAAAACTGTCCTCAAGCCCCAAGTGAGAGTATAATAATGGAGGGAAAAAAAGAAAAAACAACAACCTGGACACTCTTTTAGACAAGTACAAAGGTGCAGAAGAGTGAACTTCTCATTGAAACTTTGAATATGCTAAAACCCAAATTGGTGTGCCAGACTTTGCAAACTCAAACTTCAGCTTTTCTGCAACAAAAACCTGGCACGGGTTATTTCCTGCTCTCCTCTACACCTGATTGTCCAGACTTTTCTACTTGTGGCCCTTGCTGGTCTTAAAGGACACTTGCAGTATCTTGTCTCCGAGCCGGTAGCCGTTCAGGCTGGCGATGGCCATGGCTGCCTCCTCGTAGTTTGTCATGGTAACGAAGCCGAAGCCCTTGCACTTGTTGGTGTTGAAGTCTCGGATCACCTTGACGTTGGTGACGGCGCCAAAGGGACCGAACATCTGCCACAGGATGCTCTCGTCTGCGTCCTGGCCCAGGTTGTAGATGAAGATGCACCAGCCAGAGGTGGAGTTCCCTGGGACGCTCACACCTCCCATGCTGCCCATGTGATCAACGCCCATGGGTGAAAACCTGAAAGCCAGAATGTTTAGTGTAATTGCTGCAACTAAGAATCACTTTCATTATCAATAAATCCCTCAATGACTCTCTCAATTCATTGTTTGAGTCATAAAATGTCAGGAAACAGTAAAAATGTGTCAAACAGAATTTCCTAAAACATAAAGTCGACTCTTGTGTTCTCCTAAAATATTTGAGCACCCCTTTAGGTGATTATTTTTCTGCCTTTTATAGAATAATCATTTCAGCTTTAATTTACCTCTGTTATATGTAACAAAGACTGGATTTAAATATTCACAGCTTGTCTCACCTAAAGCGCTGTGCCTGGTGGTGTAAGGGCCCTCCGAAGCGTCGGGACTGGTTGTGGTAGAGCTGAGAGATGAGCTGCGTGTTCTTCGCCTGGTTCGGGTTGGCAGCAAACTTCACTGTGATTGGCTCAGAGGCTCCCGGGGGCTTTTGGCCATTCAGGTTTTTGACAGCTTCCTCAGCCTCTGCCCGCTTGTCAAACCGAATGAAAGCCACCCCGCGGGACACACCTGGGGACGAGAAAGCAGCTGGTGACTGCCCATCTTTACACGAGCAACACAACTATGCTTCGAAATGAACATAGCTGCGTTTTGTTGGCTATTTAAATGAATTTGTAACACCAGAAAGTGTCACTGTATTTTTGAAAAGCAAGGAAGTCATTCACCTGTCGTACCTGTGCCCTGATCCGCAAGTACCCGGGAATTAATGATGCGGCCATAACGTGAAAACATATCCTCCACATCCTTCTGGGTCATGGACTTAGGCAGGCCGCTGATATACAGGTTAGCATCCTTTATTGTATCCGAGCTGGGCCGTGCATATGAAACCTAGCAACGGGAAGCAACAATCGTATGATTAAAACACATATACGTGGGCACAAAGAAAATACCAAAAACAACTATGAGAAGTAAGACTACAACATCTAAATATTTTTGGAATTTACAGAAGCAGATATATTAGGTGTTTTACAATCAACTCATGATCTGAAAGGTTCTGTCAATTACTTCAAAATATACTGGATTCAATAAAAGAAAAGTAAATAAAATAACCTCTTCGGACAACTGTTGCCTAAGTAGTTTTAGACATTAAGTCATTGGTCTGAGCAAAAATGAATGGAGTCAGAAGCACAAAAGAACATTAAAGCAACAAAAGAAATGAAATCAAACTGATCAAAAAAGTACTTTTGGGGGGAATTAAATACATGAAATAAATTGAATCTGACAGAATGTCAAATAAAATAAAGAAAAATAAATTCAAACTCAACAGACATGTCAGATAGGGCAGTAAGTGAGCTGTAAAAGCAGTATCACTTCCTCGGGCTGACATGTACTAGCTAGTTAGCGGACAGCACAGGAGCCACAGGAGAGTTATATGACATGACATCTTTGCTTTGAGAATTGTAGAACACCTTGTTGCACGTTACCTTGATAGTTTTGGACTGTAGCCTTAGTCCATTCAGTGTACTGATAGCTCTGTCTGCATCACTAGGGTTAAGATAGTTAACAAATCCGTACCCTAAACTGTGGCCTAGAGAAAAAAAAAGGAAAACAATAAAATAAAACAAAAAAACGTTGTATAGTTCAAAAAAATCTGCAAACAAATAAATATTAAAAACAAAAACAAATCTGAACATTGCATGCTAGGCTAAAACAAACAAACAAAGAAACTGTCTACAGTTAAACAGGGTTGGACTGGTTGGAATAAAATCTATGGTGGTCAAAAACGTTCAACAAACTACTACCCAATTTGAATCGATTTGGGATATTTTTCAAACAAAAATTACATTACAGAAACACTGGGGACAGAGGAGCCAGAAAACAGGCCGTTAGTACAAAGCCTGCCAATGAACACAAAGTTATCTGATAAAAGTGACAGGCCTAACAATTAGCTAAGTCATGAAGCTGAACCACCACTTCTATTTTCAGACGCTGTTGTCACACCTTGTATGTTTTTGCTGAATATGTAAAAGGAGTACATTTCCATTTAAAGCTAAACCTTGTGTTTAAAGCGTCCATCTGTTCTGTCACATGTCTTACTGCTTCACAGAGGGGCATACCTGCGACTTTATCTCGTATCAGCTTGGCAGACTCCACCTCTCCGATGCTGCTGAAGAGGCTCCGCAGCTCATCCTGCGTCATGCTCTGAGGCAGGTAGTTCACTATCAGGTTGGTCTTGACGTCCTTCCCCTCGTCCCCTCCCATGTGGTCTTCATAACCGTTTGACATGTCATACACCTCCTGCAGGTCGGCCTGGTGGGCGGAAAAAACACAAAGCGAGGTTAGTACGCAGAGTATACGGAGCTACAGCTGAAACAAGGAACTGAATAATCGATTAAAACTGACGGGAAGCAGACTGGTAACTATTTTGACCGCTGGTTCCAGCCTGTAAATTGAGACGACATGTTGCTTGTCTTTTTACAAGACTGCAGAGTTAATATTACTTCAAGTCAATACAAAAATGCAAAACAAGGAAATTCTCATGTGCAAATCCTGTTATTTTTTCTACAGGTGGAATGTTTTTGTTGAACATGATAAAAAAAACTTCAATTTGTCATATATTACACAGAACATGTTTAACTAGATTTGCCTCTACCCCACCACCTCAAACAACCCTCATTATATAACTGATGCAAAAACTGGAGCATCAAAACTGAAAAGATATTTAACACATTTTCCTCTCTTTTGTAGAACCCGTTTGTGGTTAAATTCTCCTCTCTGAGGAGTCAAACAGAGGAACCAGGGACTAACCTTGGTTCCTGCACAATGAAGCCTCAACTCCAGAGGAATTTCTTTCCAAACATTCATGAAACTAAGGTGCAGTTTGATGTTTGCCTGATGGTCGCTACCTGGCAAAATACTGAAGACTGCAGTGACTTCAACTTGTACCATTTAATTCATATAATAATCAGTAATATAGTCAAGTTTTTTTTAATTTATTGTAGAAAAAAAAATTAGGTTTTGATGTCTCCTTCCTGGCGTGCTTAAAAAAAAGAGGGATTCCATGTGATTGAAGTAAGAAATGAGAAGCTGCAATGACAAAACCGTAGTTTTTTGTAACTCGTGTCTATCCATCTTTCATCCACTCATTACTTCCAACACAAACATCAGCTACACCAGAATACAAAAATACAACAGATGACCGAGTTACTGTTTCGTCAGGTTTGTGAACCTGATTTGACTTTCCATGTCCTTTAAATGCAATGAAAATAATAGCATGAATAAGAAGCTTCAGTTGCTAATTTACTTCTTTCAGTTTCATGGTTTCAGGAACTTTTTTTGGAGTGTCCAGAGAGTGCAATTACAGTTCTCCAAAGAAGAGCAGAGGATGAAGTCGTAAAGGCATATAATTCTAACTAATTACATTACCCAAGCATGTGCTGGCTTTGTGTGCATTTAAACTGCAAACTGGTTTCAAAGCAGTGGTTTACACAAAGCCAGCACAAAATTTAAAAAATGCAATATAAAGTAGGTGAGTAACTCTTTCATCCCTATGATTATCTCGATCACATGTCAGTATGTGGTAAACTCTGCTAATGCGTTTAAGGTCTCTAAGATTAGTTGAAATAACAATGCAAAGCGCCTGACATGAAAACACTTTATAAAATCTTGCTTCTGCTATCTGTTCAGCAGTATGTGTCCCACTGGACACATTTGCTGGCGAGTGAAACAGGATCAAGCCTGGAATGGGAACCAGTCCAGCAGTCAACCTGACAGAGGTCCATTCATGCCAGAGAAGGATTGTGATTGTGTATTCTGGTGGGTAGGATGCACAGTGAGGATGAATGAGAGTTCTGTATTGAACCAGTAAACATGTGCATAGTTGGTGGGAGCAGCACTGCATGTGTGTTTTAAATTTATCTTCATGCAATCTCACATTTCATGAACGAAATTATTAGTTCCGGCAAATTGTAACAACCCACTGTCTAGCTTTCCATATGAAGTGAAACATTATGAGGCTGCACATTTTCCACAGCGAAGGGTCTTTAAATATGCACTATGACTACCAGGAATTGCACATTCAAGTCTTTGTCAACCACCCCAGCACCAAACATATTTGATCATAGTGCTAACAGACAGGATTGCTTACTGCAGAAGTGCTTGAAAAGAGAGATGGGATTTAATACTCACTTTCAAATACTTATTGTGTCCTCGACGAACTGCCATGAAGACACTTCACTGCTCCTGAGGCTGGGTGGAGATAAGACAAAAACCAAACAATGTGACAAACAGACTTTTGTTCTGAAGAACGCAGCATTAAGCAAATATCCACCGAAAGAGAATTAAATAAAAATGTATGTGGATATTCCATTTGGTTCTCAGCTCTTCCACACATTATGCACAAAAAAACTCAAGAAATTGTTTCGATAATTGTGTATATATATATATATGTCGCAGCTTAAATGTGGTTCTGCTTTAAATTCTGCCTGAACAGCCTGAAACTACAACAAAGGGACTGTTCTTGGTTACTATTAGCTCCACTGCCTGGTAATCAATGTGTCCAGTTTTGTGCAGAATTGATTTCTTACATCAATTCCTGCGTGGTGCAGCCGGACAGCATTTCTGTAATCAATTAAGTGTATATCATCAGCATGGGCCCATACAGTAAAAGCTGCTTTGTGTGATCTGCAGTATTGACTTTTACTATTCTGGATTGGAGCTTTAGACAGTACAGCTAAACATGCTGGTCAGTCTCATGTGATGTAGAGGGTAGACCAGCCACTTCCTCTGATCTTCACCTTTTTATGTAATGGTAATTATTTTAATGGCATATTAAATGTTGGTTTTAAAAAAAAACTACTACAATCATGGTAAACGTGGAGGGCACAACCCTGCAGAAGAAACATGGACTGTGAGGGGGAGACAAGCTTACTGGATCACCACAGGGCTAATTTGACAGAAATGGCAAAATAAATACTTGCAGTCATGTCTGCAGTAAAGAAGTATCCCTGACAACAATAGCAGTATATCTCTGCACAATCAATACAAAAACGCACCAACCAGTAAACATTTACATAGACACGGGGCATGCTGTGATGTTTTAATATAACGGTGTCCCTGCATTTTAAGTGAGTAGAAATTGTGAAAAATTGGTTTAGTGTGCTCGTGGTTGCTATATTGGAATATAGTGAAGTGGAGCTGTTGTAGCTGAAGGCTCGAACAGCGTTTGAATAACTGCAAAGTATGAAGGAAATATGAGATAGCGTCCACACAATATGATCTAGCTGACTTGAAAACTACTACAGAGCTGAGTTATTCTGGCTTTCCTGAAATCACAACCTTCCCTTTTAGATGTCCACACGTTTCTATTAATGCTCAACAACACCACATCAATTCACGACACATCTCCCACTCGGAAACGTGCAGAGGCCTGATTAGCATTACTCTCAATTACTAGCATCAGCATGCTAGCGAGCTGCATGCTCTCCGTCTTCTCTGGTTAGAAGGACAAATATTCTGCTCAACTGGGCTCGACAAAAAAACAGATAATAATGCAGCTAAAGTGGACTAAATGCAAACTAAGAAAACTTCTATGGATACGAAGAAAAAAGTTTGTCTAGTGGTGTGTTGCTGACTACCTAATGGAAAGCACCGCGACCCTATTTTTGGAGAGCGTCAGATCAATGCTTCTCCGTCCCCGCGCCTAAACCAGAGCGGCCTGCTAACAGGCCACGGAGGCTAATGCTAGCCGCCGCTACCGAGCGGCTCGGCGGGCCGCGAGAGCAGCATGGCAGCCATTTGGCGAATCTTCAAACACCGAAATATACACAGGAGAGGCTTCCTTGGAGCTTTATCGGCGTTTATCCTCTCACCAGCTTTTTTGAAGTCAGTTGCTGTTCCTGCTCTCTTCTGCTATTTCTGTCCCTTCTTGGCGACGTTCACTTCCCTCCAAGTCAGCCTCACACAGCGAAGAAACCGAGAAAGAAGCTACGTAACCGGCCACGCCCACCCGCGTCCTGGAACGGCACGCCTCTGCAGGAGGGAGCGTACTGCACATGCACGGTCTACACGCACTGCAGAAATGAAGACAAACATGCATAACAAAAATATAAATGCAAAGACTTTGTAAATTGGTCCGTGTAAATTTTGGTAATTGGATTTTCCGTTCTAAAGCAGGTATTGAAACACCAAAAACGAGTGGTTATTTGATTGTCGTTTTAAAAGGCAAAAAATAAAATTGAAATACAAAGCGTTTTTCCTTTTCACGATAAAAAAGGGATATACGATTTTTTTAAAAAATGCTTTGATTTTCATTTTTTATTTACGATAACAAAAAATAAAATAAGTAAGAGACAGAAACGAAAAAAGGTCCGTTTTTTCGTTTTCTGAGACCGGAAGTGGTCATCAGCAAGGGTGGAGCCAAACAGAGTACGGTGCACAGACTGTAAATAAATGTTTTGTTTTTTTTAGTTTTCATGGTCAAAATGAAAGATCAAGTGGCCGATCTTAAAATAAATCAATATCGATTTTTTTATTTATTAAGTTTTGCGACGCAAGGGGGCGTGGTAACTTGATTGACAGTTTGTCTGGAATGACTGACAGTCTGGAGGATGTAGCCGAGACTCTGCTCTCCTGGATTGGATTAATTCTGATATGGTTACTGGTGGTTTATCGGTGAAGAAGTAGAACCTTTTCCTCAGACACTTTTCCTGCCTGTTGGCTTGTTTTAACCATTTTGCTCCCTTCGCCGGATTCTACCAGCAGACACTGAAAGTTCGGTAAGTAGGCTAAATGTTTATTTTCTTATCGGTACCGCTTTTAATGCACTTCATATGCAACTTTCGTGAGAGACAGCAGGTCCGATTTGTGGCACTGGCAGCGAGCAGTGACACTTTTTGTGGCACCGCTGCGGTGCCACGGTTAATGCCACTGCCGCAGTGACACTTTTTGTGGCACCGCTGCGGTGCCACGGTTAATGCCACTGCCGCAGTGACACTTTTTGTGGCACCGCTGCGGTGCCACGGTTAATGCCACTGCCGCAGTGACACTTTTTGTGGCACCGCTGCGGTGCCACGGTTAATGCCACTGCCACAGTGACACTTTTTGTGGCAAGGCGCCGGATGCCACGGTTAATGCCACTGCCGCAGTGACACTTTTTGTGGCACGGCGCCGGATGCCACGGTTAATGCCACTGTGCAGTGACACTTTTTGTGGCACCGCTGCGGTGCCACGGTTAATGTTAACGGCCAACCTGCGCACCCCCCGCAGGTTGGCCCGCTGTTCGATTGTTTACAACAAACATTTTCGCCCGAAGCCACATCTACTTGCCGACCCCTGGTTTAGGGGATACCACGGTCAATGCCACTGTGAGGTACTACGGTTAATGCCACGATCTGGTAGAGATGTCACATTATAAGCCAGTAGGCTACTTTTACCGCTGTTTGGACGAGATGCTACGGTTAATGTCACTCTTTGGGGGAGATGCCACTACTACTACTACTATCAGGATGGGGTTATCCGATTCTGTGGTTTGTCCAGTGACCGTATTAACCTGAACGAACTAGTGGTCGTTGCCCCTTAGGGGCGCTAAAGACACTAGTTATTTGAGGGAAGAAACTGCTGCCAAATGCTGGCAGACTGGAATAATGTGAAACAAATTCATCTTTAGTTCTCTTGAAATAGGCTATTTTATTTCCATTTTCATTCAGTTGTTACGCGTGTTGTGTGGATTGTCACCAGAAAATATGTTTACTAAAACTGTTTGAAATAACTTGTCTGTGTGCTTTCTTGATTATTACAGCAGGCGTGGGTTACAACTGCCACAAGGATGCCACAGCTGATGTTGCTTTTTGGGAAAGATGCCAGGGATGTAAACATGATACATGAATAAAAGCATATAAACAATTGTGCTACAATTTTGAGGAACAATTTTACAATTTATATGTTTTAATGAAACGGAAAATCCAATTACCAAAATATACACGGACCAATTTGGTTGGTTGGTGTCACTCTGGGAATAAGGAAAGGCGAATAATAAAATAGCTATATAAAAATGTGAAAAGATGTGTAAATTACATTTTAATTTAGATCCAGTTTAATTCTTCAGAAAGTGTAGAGTTAAAATGCTACATCTATTAGCCCATATAAATTATAAAAACATAAACTATTCCATTGTTTGTTTTAATGACATCTACAGTATACTGATCTGTATCCTTCATTTTCAACAGTGCAAACCCAGTTCATACAATACTTTACGATACTAGCTCTAAAATGAACTTTTAAAAAATATTATATTCTAATGTTTAACAAACATTCTAAGGATATTTTGCTTTTCAGTTGATGGTATTATAAGATTTAAAATTAGCTGAGATTCAACATTTTAGTGCCAAATTTCGGTGGCATTTTGAGAATATCAGGGCTATAGACTGTTTTGCATGACAACAAAGGATACAAAACAAAATTGAAGAAAATGCTTCCAAAATTCCGATGACAGAATGTCTTATACAACATTCCTGTAATGTGATACATTAACAAAGATAAAACATTTTGCTGCAATATTCTGCGCATGTTATTGAGGTAGCACACTGCAGAACACGGACATTGCACACAGCGTCACATTATAACAGAGGAAGGACATTCTCAATGTTACATTTGGAAAATATTTTAATAATGTCAGGCCATAATGGTCTTTAAAAGTTGTTACCAAACATTTCTAGAATGTTTTTGAAGATCTTCCTACCTTTAAGAACATTCTGAGAAGTTGAAGAAAGATAAAAAGATAAAAAAGAGTATATTTAGAACAAAAACATACTCATGTGTTACATGTTTTGTAGTGTACTGAAGTAAACTTTTATTGTTAAACAGTGGTGAGGTTTCCACAATATACAGTGACACACTATGTACAGTACAGTGCTTTCCCATCTGTCACAAGGTGTTTAGGTTTTTCCAGTATCTGATATCCCGTAAAAGGTTGTTCCCTCATCAGCTGGGCCACCATCAGAAACGAAACAACCTGCACGTTAAAAAGAGGGGGGAAAAGAGCAGGATCCTGGTTAACTGCCAGTAATCAACTTCTGAAAACAGACATTTTCTCTTCCTTTGAAATATTTAAATGCCACAATATTGCAGTGTAAACTTACTACATAGTGTTGTGTAATGTAGGACTTCTGGCAATCAACAATCCCTCACAGTGCTTCCAAAATGTTTTTACATAAAGCTACCCCCAGATAAGTGTAACAGTGTAAGAGATGTGTTAATTGTGTAGATGATGTGTTGTTTGGATGCAATTTAGAACAGAAATGAATGAATGAATGAATTCATTAATATTAAGGTGCATTTCTTGTCAGCAGTATTTTGAAAATCAGCTCAAACATGTCATAAAATCTTTCATACCTCCACCAGAAAAACCAGTGGTGACACCCAGATGATAAAACTCAGTATAAACTGAAAGGCCATCTCCACCTTCACCTGGCAGCCCTGAAAAAAAAAGACATTTCATAATAAAATCTTAAAAACAGAGGTGTCCGATCAGGCGTTCATGCCATAGCTTTTACAAATTTATCTGGATGCTCTTACCTCTGCATAAAGCTGCCATGACTCTCCCACAGAGCCATTACAAGAGGGGAAAGTAACGTTGCAGCAGCTGTGAGGAACCCAGAGTCCTCCAGTTCGATTAAACCAGGAAGTTTCCAGCCAATCCCTGTAGTCATGGACACCGCAACACTGGAACTAACAGGCATATAGAACCAAACCGTTGTTAGTCAATATAAAACACTGGAAACCTTCTAGAAATAGACTTTTGGTTCACATGAGAGTTAGGATTTTGGTTTGCTTTTTTCTTGTGATGATGCCATCTATATAGATGATTTGAGTTTTTTTGGTTTTGTGGAGCTGGAGAGGAAACAAGTGAGGAAATCGCAATAGCTGAGTGTAGCTTAAGACAGCTGTCAGTCAAAACAAATACATCTACAGCATCTTTAAGCCTTAATATTCTCCTAATGGAAAGTTGCCATCAAGAGAAAGTGATAAATTTCCATTTTTATGAGGAGTGGGAAGCTTCAATACAGGCTCAGTTGTTGCTGCTTGCTTTCATGTCCCTTATTGTCTGCATTCTATTTTTAAAATGCTGCACAATTTCTACTAATTTTGCACAAAAAATGAGATTGTTGCATGTGTATGTACATATGGCAGAGTTGGCATGATTGATCACACCTCTTCTTGCGTGGCATCCATGGTCCAAGAGTTGGGGTCGTCACTGCTGCCCGTGTACGTCTCAAACACAACACTGAGATTAGCTATCTCTGTCTCCAGCTGCATGGAAAGCCAGTGGACACAAAGAACATAAATATGTATTTTTTTTTCCCCAGAAAATTTGCCGGCTAGTTCATATGATTTTTCCTGTACCTTAACTGAGTGGAAATAAGCCAACGCTGCAGCTGTACTTTCCAGGCAAAAGATCACAACTAGCAGATAAACAAACTGGAAAGGAAAACCTTTTATTACGAACAGTCCACATACTGATAATGGATACAGATGTTGACATTCACGCTGATATCCTCACCAGTCCCTGCAGGCAGGAGGAACCCCTGAGGCTTGGCCAGGAGCCGAGACACCCGGTGGCCAAAAGGAAGGCAGCGCTGGTCAGAGTGAGGATAGCTGGCAGGGTGATGTAAACCTGAGAGAAGAACAGGCTGCTTTTACTGTACTTCATCAGCAGGTAGACTCCACTCAGACCCACCATCAACCCCAACACCTGGTTCATTTAACAACAAAGACGGACAACAACAGAATTATTTAGGCTTCAAAGTTCTACAAATCAGAAATTCATTAATCTTTTTCAAAGAAGTGTGTCAATAAGTAGGGACATATTCATGCTGCTTTTGAATTTAGCTGTTAAAAATCACAACCAAGAGAAGATCAACTCATTTCAATAGCTTATTGGTGTTCTCAGCTGTTTCCTTATAGTTGAACCCAGCAGCTGCCAGCCTTACATAATCAGTGTTGCATTGATCTTGTTCTGTAACTCTTGGCAATCTTGGAAGTGAAATTTCAATGCTTTCTTGCGGGAATACTTGTTTAAAACCACATGCAGGCCACTGCAGCTCCACGTCATTGTATTTTAACTGTAGAATACTCAAAATAACTTTATTTGTACTGCACTTTGTTTGCTTGACAACAAGACACATTTACAAATTAGAAAACAATTTCAGTGTCTTTTTTTGGGGGGGAATAGTCTTCAAATTTGTCTTGCTTTTAAGAAGAACATTCTGGGAATGAAAAGACACGCATTTTATTTGGGTAGAGGCAGAAGTGTACAAGATAATGGAATATAATAAAGTCTCACCTACCCACAGAAGTTGACACATCAGCTGCAGTGTTGTTTTTAAAGTGTTTCTCCTCTGATCACTCATATTCAGGCTATATCCACCCTGAAAATACTTAAAATTGGCACAATTATAATTGAGCTATGAAGTCTGTGACGGTCTGTAAAGAAAGCATCATCTCTTTGGTGGAACAAGGAAAGGCTTTAGCCACGTTGGTCTTCACAGCTTTGAGCAACTTCTCTTCCGTGATGTGGACAGATGAACTTCCCCAATGAAAGAGGAACACCTTTGGTTTAATGTGAGAATTCACCCCAACAGCTTCTAATGATTTCTGTGCTTATCAAGGGGGGGGGGGGGGGGGTAAACGTTATGTCCTGAGCATGATCCATGATATCTTTCTGATGGATTTAACACAGGTTCAGTATTTACCTGGAATAGCAAAGAGACCTCCAATGTCTTTCAATCAGATCAACATTGCCCTCTTGTTTATTAAAATTAATAAAATATCCCAAAATCACAATTTAACCATTGTTTTAAAAAGTTCAAGTACAGTGTGGACATCTTGCTTTTTTCAAGATCCACATTGTCTGTGATTTTACTTGATATTCTTTGTAATTTCACGTCAAATGTTAGTCATTTAAACAGGTTTTTGATGTGTTTTGCCTGTTTATTGTAGTAAACTATAAATTAACACTTTTAAATGCGATTTTGTGATTTATCTGTAATTTAACAAAACAGGAAAAATCTGTAAAATAACATTAGTTCTAAAATAAAATTAATCACCATTTTAAATCTGTAATATACCTATTTTTTCCAAATGAGAGCAAATATATGTAAAATATGGTTAAAAAGTAATTTTAAAGTCAAATGTTGAAAAAGAACAAATTATTAATTGTAGAAAAGAAAACAAGTTTTACGGGTTAATGAGTAAATTAATGCTATTTTTCTATAATTTCCCATATCTGTAATTTGCCAAACAGGGAAAATTGGTTAAAATAAATACATTTAAAAAAATGAAATCACCCGTTAAGCTTCAGTGTACCGCCGGCGGTACACTTACTAATTTGCATAGGAATTTCAAGAATGTCCGAAGGCTGCAAACGCGATTATACAAACACTATACATCCATGGAAAGCTTAGAGTCTCATGAATCCGCCGGTATAAACCACTTTCAGATGTGATTACCACATTATAAACACATTTTTCCAACAAACAACAAAAATTTAAAGGGACACATAAAGGGCATAACTCACCTTTGGACGGTCTTTTACCGGTCAACGATGAAAATAATCCACAAAAACCGGCCATAATCCAAGAGTAGTCATCCAGACAATACCAGCAAAGTATAATATTTTGTCCACAACATGTCTAGAAATAAGTAAATAATCCACAAATAGCTCGGCTCCGTGCACGTCCACGCGGCGCTGCGTGTTCCATAATTCACTGCATTTTTGTCCATAATTTTATGAAGCATTCAGAAATCCACACGGTCTCAGTCTGAAAATGGTGACTGAAGCCTAAGCTTTCGATTCCAACCGGATTTCAACCAATCAAGTGACTCATCGCTGCCTCCGAAGCCTAAACAGCCAACTGTTGCCGAGACTGATGGATCTGGACGTTCCTTATATCATCAGTAAATCCTGAGCAAATCACGTCGGAGGAAACGTTTGACTGACAGGGCATGTAGCCAATGAGCTTGCTGAATAGCCGAGAGGCGGGTTTTAGCGGCCCAGTGTATTTTTTGACACCTCCGGCTCTCCTGCTGCGGCCAGAAGCTGCTGCTTTTCTCTGTCTCCATCTGTGCCTCTGATTCAGATCAAGATCCACACTGAAGCTTATCTGAAGTGATTTTTTGAGTTCTTTATGAGTTTTTGGAGTGAAAATAATGTGAAAAAGGGTTGATAAACGAACACATACCATTTTTGCCCAGGGTGTACATAGGGTGTCCAAAATTGACATAATTGGGCATATTAGTACAAAAACGTGTGAAACACTCATTTCTTGTAGTATTGCTCTGAAATTTTGTCCTGAACTATGTAAGACCCCAGGCTGTTGCTTTTTTGTGTTTCAAGCTGTCACAGTGCTGCCACACTAATTTTCAGGTGTTTTATTAGGGAAAAAATTTAGGCGAGATTAAAATTCATCCTAATTCAGTGTGTTCCAACATAAATAACTCTGTGCCAGTAGCACCAAGAATAATTGTGACTGCACTGGGTGACAATTCAGGTTGTCAGCTTTCAAAGGAGATCCCAACCATGCCTGTACTCCAAACAGTTCAAGAACAGCATTCAATTTACTTTCTGTACATCTTCAATAGAAATTTCAGGCGAAAATTGACCGCAGCTTATTGTTATAAAAAAAAACACAGGTAACCATTTTTGCTGTTTTGTTGTTTATCTGTTTGTTCTGTTTTTGTTCTTGACTCTTTTCTTTCGGTTTTAAAGGGAAGAGGCATTCTGCAACAGAATGACAGCAAGTCTTACATTTTACATATTAAATGAATATAGCTGACGGATTACTGCGTAAATATTGTCTCATGGCAAATCTAGTTCCACTATTTTATATACTGTTGCAAACTTTTCTCTGCAGAAATCTTGTAAAAGATGTAAAATCTTGATCTGTAGCATTGAAAGTAAATACAGTCAATGTTGCGACTGTATTCATAATCTATTCCAACACACGCCATAGCTGAACATTCTGGAAAATTATCATGTGTTTTTCAAAAAAAGTTCAGAATATTTTAAGTTTTAATCAGACATCATTCCCCAGGACTTGACAACAGAGAATAGCCAAGGGGACCGGATTTAATGCCCATTACAGTTTGAAAGTCGAAGAGGGTGACTTTAATTTTGTAACAAAAATCATGGATAAGTTTTTGTTGTTTAAGCGTCATTACTGTGCATCAGTTGGTGCTTGGTGAGGTTCCTGTCAGCTCTGTGTTCAGTGGTCTGTGTCAGAGTTTCTTCCTCTTCAGCAGCTGCAATCGGTTCCTGATGTAACAGTTCAGAGTCTCTGCAGTCTGACTGAGGAGGTTTTTGTACAACGACAAGTCACTGTGTCAACACATCGGCACTGTTTATTACGTGAACACTCTTACAGTAGTAAACTGCTGCATCTTCAGCCTGAACTCCACTGATGGTCAAAGAGAAGTCAGAGCTGCTTCCACTGCCACTGAACCGAGATGGTGTTCCTGAATGACTGATGCTCACATGTCTTACAATGAGCTTTGGAGTCTGTCCAGATTTTTGTTGGTACCAGAACATACATGAACCATGAGTGCACGAGGCAACATTCTGGCTGGTCTTACAGGTCAGAGTGACCGTGGATCCCGGAGTAAATGTCACCACTGGAGGTTGAGTCACAGTCACCTGACTGCTGCATCCTGCAAACACAAAGAAATGATTCATTTATCAGCAGAAATAAATGAGACAAAAGGCAAAACATCATGTCTGAAATGTTGCTGAGTGAATGAACCTGTAAAACAGCAGCAGAGCAGCGTCCAGATGAGGATGGAGATGAGAGTCATGGTGGTTGTGCTTTCTGCTGTGTTGACTGACAGATGTGAGTCCTGCAGTGTTGAACTCACAGGACTATAAACCTTCTCACTTCACATCAGCTGATGATGCAAAGCCTCCTCTCTATGGAAATGATTTGTCTGCTGTCAACACACTGGAGGCAACGTGGGACACAAGATGAGGAGAAACACTGTTTGGATTTACACTAAATATCATCTCAATGAAACAGAAGATGATTTGTTTTAAACATCTGGCTGCTTTAATTTGACTTAAAGGGTTATAGTAGATAAATTTCACATCTTAGTTCAGTTATAGAAACACTTAAACAATTCTAGAGAAACAAACAGTTTCCATTTCAGGCATTAAGAGACATAAAGCAACGTTGAAGAAGTCAACTTGATGTGTATGACACTTCAGTCTCCGTGTCATTAACAAGCTTTGGAGACACAAAGTATGATTTTTTTTTCCTTAATTTATGGTTGATCTGTTTTCACACTTTGAGAGGTTTTAAAGGTCCCATTTAATGTCTGGATTAAAGAAGTGGACATTTTTTAATGATGGATGCTATTTTTTAGGATGAGTGGAAACAACAGCTGCACTGATGAATAACGGAAGCTTGTTGGACATTTACTTGGACAGTATTTGGCCGTTTGTGCTGCCTTGTAGCTCATTGGGAAATCTTCATTTTTGTTGACAGAGCATTTCCAAATAAAATTCGTAAGAAGGTGTATTGATTTCTTCATCTGTCAAACATTGCATTTTGATGTTTGGTCCTAATAATGTTGCTGTGACTGTCATTTCAACTTTTTCTAGAAACAGGAAACATGAAGAAGAACAATTGTGTGAATGAAATCAAGCTCATAAGTGAAATGTGTGATCAAGAAAAATATCTCAGGTTCACTGCTAAAAATGAGTGTGTTTTTTCGGGCAATAAATGTATTTTACAAAATAACAACCAACACACATCATACAGAGTTGATTTATATTCAAATAAAGTTGGTGGTGCTTGGTGAGGTTCCTGTCAGCTCTGTGTTCAATGGTCTGTGTCAAAGTTTCTTCCTCTTCAGCAGCTGCAGTTTGAGTTCCTGCTGCCTGAGGAGGTTTTTGTACGACAACAAATCACTGTGTGAACACCCAGGCACTGTTTATTTGGTCATAAGCCTTACAGTAGTAAACTGCTGCATCTTCAGCCTGAAATCCACTGATGGTCATTTCATTGTTTTGTCCGTCTCCTCTTCCAGAGAATCGAGAAGAAAAGCCATCTGTGGGATTTTTACCAAGTTTGATGACCAACTTTGGAGCTTGTCCAGATTTCTGCTGATACCAGACTACTCTACTATCTCCATCTGACCAAGAATCAACTTTTGGGTTGATGTTACAGGTCAGAGTGACTGTGGATCCAAGTGAAGATGTTTTTGCTGCAGGCTGAGTCACAGTCAGTTGACCACTAGAACCTGGAAAAAAAAAAAAACATTGTCAGAAATTAGACAAAAGTATTGAATACCTTTAGGTTGTTGTTTGTGGTCATCGGTGTTGAAATGGTTCAGATAAAAGTATTTCAACAGAAAATGTGATGTTGAAATGAGTCCTGACCTTGGAAGCAGCAGCAGAGCAGCGTCCAGATGAGGATGGAGATGAGAGTCATGGTGGTTGTGCTTTCTGCTGTGTTGACTGACAGATGTGAGTCCTGCAGTGTTGAACTCACAGGACTATAAACCTTCTCACTTCACATCAGCTGATGATGCAAAGCCTCCTCTCTATGGAAATGATTTGTCTGCTGTCAACACACTGGAGGCAACGTGGGACACAAGATGAGGAGAAACACTGTTTGGATTTACACTAAATATCATCTCAATGAAACAGAGGAAAGTATTTTCATGTTAAAAGTGAAGATGAGGATTTATGGATAAGTTTTGTCCTCTTTGGTTGGTATGACATGTTTGTATTCTGATGTTAGTTTCATCAGGAAAAAATATAATTTACCAAATTGTCTTTGAAATAATTATGATTCAAATCATCTTGAACTATTATCTACGTGTCAGTGTAATTAAATTGGGAAGACATGTATTTTTTTTACAATCAGAGAGTAATTGTGTCTCTGTCCGTTATGGAAAAGTGAAACTTGATTCAAATCTGAAAAAAGCAAAAATATATCTTGTTAATTTTATAATCTATACCTTCAAATAACTTTGTAGATTCATCTAAGTCATTTTATGTGGTGTTATTTGAGTATTTTCAGTAGTTTGATGGTTGTTCTCAGTGCAGGAGGTTTTTGTACGGCCACTCAATGAGTTTGTATCACTGTGGTACACTTTTGGTGGAGGAACCAAACTCGTCGTTGACTGTAAGTACCAGATTTTTTTATTTTTTGCAATCTTTAGCATTTATAAATATTTATTAAATCCTCTTTCAAAATGTGATGAAGGTCAGTGTTATATTTGATGTTAAATTTTCTCATTTATCAAATGAAGTTGGTCTCACTGAGAGGCTTCACTGATTTGAAAATTCATTCAGCTTCACAAATTACAAAATGAAAAACTCTGATTTTTATAAGAGATGTAAAAATAAAATGCGTTTTATTTTTGCTTGTTAAATATATTAAAGTAGAATTTGTCTAAGAAGATCGTTCCAACTGTTACCTGAAATGTTCACACTTTTCTTGATTTATTTAAAAAATAATAAGAAACTTTTTTTTTAATGAAGCTCTGATATTGTTGTCTGTCCAATAAATATAATTTTACCGTAAATGCAGATCAACTCTGTGTTCACGGTTCACTCATTCAGTTGGAAGGAAGTGAAAGAGACAGATGACAAAGTCTCAACTGTTTTCTCATCAGTGTTTCAACTCTGTCAGTTTGAACATCAGAAAACCGTCACAGAGATGAACTTATTCACTGTCAAAAGTTATCAGACATATCTGATCATGTCATTAATAATCTTCACAGATCAACCTTTCACTTATTTCCACTTCAATCCACTTTGATACTGAGTGATTTATGGTGCAACAGTAAAACAAGTTCTTGTGTTTCATCAGATCAGACTGATGAAATGAGCAGTGTGTGATTTGTCCTGATTCCCAGCCTTCATTGTAACTCCTGTGTGTTGTCTCCCTCCTCTCCTCCCCCTCTCTCCCCTCCAGTGGGTGTGGTGCGCCCCACCCTGACCGTCCTTCCCCCCTCCACACAGGAGGTGCAGCAGAGCAGTGCCACACTGGTGTGTCTGGCCAGCGGGGGCTTCCCCTCAGCCTGGAGGCTGGGCTGGAAGGTGGGGGGCAGCAGCAGGTCCTCAGGGGTGTCAAACAGCCTGGAGGTCCTGGGGAGGGACGGCCACTACAGCTGGAGCAGCACCCTGAGCCTCCCTGCAGAGCAGTGGAGGAAGGCGGGCTCAGTGAGCTGTGAGGCCAGTCTGGATGGACACAGTCCTGTCAGTCAAAGCCTGGACCCTGAACGCTGCTCAGAGTAGAGCTTCAGCAACAGCTGCTGTGTGGAAATCATGTTTGTGAGATCTTCATCAAGCTGCACATCTCCTCTCTTCTCATATTTCTGCAATTCATTGCAAATTCTATGTTAAATCAGTGATGTGAAACTGATCTTTCTCATGTTCTGCTTCATATCCAGTAACCAAAGGCTTGAAATAAAAGTGCAGTTTAAAACTACTCACTGTCTTTGTATTTGTTTTGTAACATATTATTCATGCATCTAATCTTATATTTCCATCTCACTTCTGATTAACATGCAGTGAAGTTTCCAAAAACAGTTTTATGATGAATTAATATAGTGTGAAATATCAAGTATATGTCTCTGATTTTTTTTAAATCCTATGACCACATTATGATGGTAATTTATGCGACAAATTAAAACATAATAAAATACTTTTATCTGTGTCCTTCAGTGGACTCATTAACAAACTCTAAATTGAATAGTTTTAATGATTCACATCTAATTTAAAACAATGAGTAAGATGCTGAAAATGTTCTGGTTTTATTTGGTTTCTGTGTTTCTGCTTGATCACTCTTGTGTTGTGTTCACTGGACCAGTAATTCTCATCACTGTCAACCTTCTGCACCTGCAGCATTCACTTAAACTGTGGGAGGTTTTTGTACGACTCTGTATCACTGTGTGAACACAGTTGCACTGTTTACAGCATAAACACCCATACAGTAGTAAACTCCTGCATCACCAGCCTGAACTCCACTGATGGTCAGAGTGAATTCAGGCTCTGATCCACTGCTGCTGAAATGACTCGGAGTGTCAGATTGACGTCTGCTGATTTTATAAAACAACAGTTTGGGAGGCTGTCCAGCTTTCTGCAGATACCAGCTGAGATCATCATCAACTCCTGAACTTGCTGAACAGCTCAGAGACACAGTTTCCCCCAAACCAACAGACTTTGATGCAGGAGACTGAATCACAGATGGACTGGCTCCTGATCCTGGAAATAAAAACAGGGAAAAATACATTATCTTTAGAAATTACAATGTGCAGCATCAAACAATGATAAATAGAATCACAGTACGTCTGACCTTGAAGTCCGAGCAGCAGCGTGATCAGTGGAGTCAGAAACATGGTCACCAGGATTGATCTGACTGTCAGAGACTCTGCACAGACTTTTCTCACTGCTTCATCTTAAGCTGCTTCAGGAGCAGTGATGCACAGCAATCATTCAAAACACAGCCTGCATCATCAAACACATGCTTGTGCTGCTGTGAAAAGGTGGTTGAGATGCAAAATGAAATCATCTGTCAGTACAGTTACATCAGTGGACCGATCCAATCTGTTTTCAGCACAAAATCACATTTAAAATTAACTTCTGAGAGAACATCTTGATCACATGTTCAGGCTAAAATGAATTATTTGTAGCATCTCACTCTGTTTTTTAGAAGTTTTGTCTCAATCAGACACAAATGATGATTTTTCTCTCAGTATAAAGCTGATTCCATGTTCATCACCGTGTTTCTTAAATCGTGAAAAGTCATTTGAAAGAAGCTTCTGGAGTGTTTGTGGGATCCAAATGGAACAAAAATCAAAACTGAGAGAATTCAGTCATTAAACTGGATGTTTTCAAAATGTGACATCATTAAAACATCCCAATGATTTCTAAGATCTTTGATGTCTTCCTTAACAAGCACTGCAACAAATTTCCTCACCAGAATTTGACAGTATTTTTTCTTACAATACTTTTACATCCATTTACTTTAACACAGATTTCTGAACTCTACAGTAGAATATTAGGTTTACTGTTTAAAATAGTGCTTAGCTTCGACAATAATATACTTTTTTATTAAGTGTGGTCATGAAATTAAGCAATAATTGGAACTGTAGTTTTCTGTAAATTAAAATATTTTAGCTACATTGACTGCTGACAAACACCATTAAAAAACTGTTTGTCTTTCATCTTTGTGGTCCAGAATTGAACACTCTGTTTAATATTAATGTGCATAGGCCATGAACCAATGAAGGATAGGGCAAACTGTGCCTTTGTCGATTGGGAATATGTGCTGAAAGACAGCAATGTCATTCCAGACCTTCATTCTCTCTGCTGCCTCCATCCTCTGAGCAGCTCTGGAAGAGATACGAGGACCGGCTGAAACTTTAGAACCTGAAACTTCTTAGTGATGGAGGAAATGTTTCTCCTTTCTAAAATGAAATTAACATGATGTGTATTTCATTTGATAATGTGTTGATCAGGATTAAAAACTGAAGCAAAGATGTTAAAACATTTTTTGAGATTAAATCTTGTGATTGAAATATGTAATGGGCCAACTTCTGTCCTTTAAGTTAGAGGGAACACAACACGTGAAGAATCTTGTTTTGCAAAAACTTGAGTTACAACTGAATTAATATTTCAGTGTAAATGTGTGCTTGGTGCTTGGTGAGGTTCCTGTCAGCTCTGTGTTCAGTGGTCTGTGTCAGAGTTTCTTCCTCTTCAGCAGCTGCAGTTGGTTCCTGCTGGAACAGCTCAGAGTCTCTGCAGTCTGACTGAGGAGGTTTTTGTATGACGACAAATCACTGTGTGAACACTGGGCCGCTGTGAACACTCTTACAATAGTAAACTGCTGCATCTTCAGCCTGAACTCCACTGATGGTCAAAGTGAAGTCAGAGCTTCTTCCACTGCCACTGAACCGAGATGGAGTTCCTGACTCAAGTGTTTTCGCAAATTTTACAAGGAGCTTTGGAGTCTGTCCAGATTTCTGTTGGTACCAGAACAAGGCGTCATCACCATCGCTATATCTAAAACATTCTGGCTGGTCTTACAGGTCAGAGTGACCGTGGATCCTGGAGTAAATGTCACCACTGGAGGTTGAGTCACAGTCATCTGACCACTAGAACCTGAAAAAAAACCAATATTAATATAAAATATGTTAAGAATTTCTTACATTTACATTTTTGTTGATGGTCATCATTGTTAAAACAGTTCAGTTAAAAATATTTCAACAGAAAATGTGATGCTGTAATGAGTCCTGACCTTGGAAGCAGCAGCAGAGCAGCGTCCCGATGAGGATGGAGATGAGAGTCATGGTGGTTGTGCTTTCTGCTGTGTTGACTGACAGATGTGAGTCCTGCAGTGTTGAACTCACAGGACTATAAACCTTCTCACTTCACATCAGCTGATGATGCAAAGCCTCCTCTCTATGGAAATGATTTGTCTGCTGTCAACACACTGGAGGCAACGTGGGACACAAAATGAGGAGAAACACTGTTTGGATTTACACTAAATATCATCTCAATGGAACAGAGGAAAGTATTTTCAAATTAAAAGTGAAGATGAGGATTTATGGATAAGTTTTGTCCTCTTTGGTTGGTATGACATGTTTGTTTTCTGATGTTGGTTCTTCAGAAGAATTACTTCAGAAAAATATCACTTTCCAAATGTTTTCTTTTTAAATAATTATGATTGAAATCATCTTGAACCATTATCTACGTGTCAGTGTAATTAAATTAGGAATATGTGTCTTTTTTATAATCAGAATGTAATTGTGTCTCTGTCAGTTGCGGAAAAGTGAAATTTGATGGAAATCTTAAAGAAACAAAACACATCTGTTAATTTCATCATCGATGTCTTCAAACAACTGTATAGATTCATTGAAGTCTGTTAATGGGGCTTTATTTGGGCGTTTTCAGTAGTTAGATGTTTGTTCTCAGTGCAGGAGGTTTTTGTACGGCCACTCAATGAGTTTGTATCACTGTGGTACACTTTTGGTGGAGGAACCAAACTCGTCGTTGACTGTAAGTACCAGAATTTTTTTATTTTTTGCAATCTTTAGCATTTATAAATATTTATTAAATCCTCTTTCAAAATGTGATGAAGGTCAGTGATTATATTTGATGTTAAATTTTCTCATTTATCAAATGAAGTTGGTCTCACTGTCTGAGAGACTTCACTGATTTGAAAATTCATTCAGCTTCACAAATTACAAAATGAAAAACTCTGATTTTTATAAGAGATGTAAAAATAAAATGCGATTTATTTTTGCTTTTTATATATATTAAAGTAGAATTTGTCTAAGAAGATCGTTCCAACTGTTACCTGAAATGTTCACACTTTTCTTGATTTATTTAAGAATTAATCAGAAACTTTTTTTTAAACGAAGCTCTGATATTGTTGTCTGTCCAATAAATATAATTTTAGCGGTAAATGCAGATTAACTCTGTGTTCACGGTTCAGTAGTTTCAGTTGGAAGGAAGTGAAAGAGACAGATGACAAAGTCTCAACTGTTTTCTCATCAGTGTTTCAACTCTGTCAGTTTGAACATCAGAAAACCGTCACAGAGATGAACTTATTCACTGTCACACATTATGGAACACATCTGATCATGTCATCAATCATCTTCACTGATCAACCTTTTACTTATTTCCTCTTCAATCCACTTTGATACTGAGTGATTTATGGTGCAACAGTAAAACAAGTTCTTGTGTTTCATCGGATCAGACTGATGAAATGAGCAGTGTGTGATTTGTCCTGATTCCCAGCCTTCATTGTAACTCCTGTGCGTTGTCTCCCCCCTCTCCTCCTCCTCTCTCCCCTCCAGTGGGTGTGGTGCGCCCCACCCTGACCGTCCTCCCCCCCTCCACACAGGAGGTGCAGCAGAGCAGTGCCACACTGGTGTGTCTGGCCAGCGGGGGCTTCCCCTCAGCCTGGAGGCTGGGCTGGAAGGTGGGGGGCAGCAGCAGGTCCTCAGGGGTGTCAAACAGCCTGGAGGTCCTGGGGAGGGACGGCCACTACAGCTGGAGCAGCACCCTGAGCCTCCCTGCAGAGCAGTGGAGGAAGGCGGGCTCAGTGAGCTGTGAGGCCAGTCTGGATGGACACAGTCCTGTCAGTCAAAGCCTGGACCCTGAACGCTGCTCAGAGTAGAGCTTCAGCAACAGCTGCTGTGTGGAAATCATGTTTGTGAGATCTTCATCAAGCTGCACATCTCCTCTCTTCTCATATTTCTGCAATTCATTATAACTTTTATGTTAAATCAGTGACGTGAAACTGATCTTACTCATGTTCTGCTTCATATATTTTTGTAAAAATGCCCAAATTTCAACTTCAGCATCAAATAAAAGTGCAACTTATAAAAAATGACTGTCTTTGTGTGTTTGTATTTCAGTAGGATTTTATATATATACTTATCAGTGTTCATGAATGAAATTCTAAACTTCTGTTCATCCATCCATCCATTCTCTATACACCGCTTTATCCTCACTAGGGTCGCGGGGGGTGCTGGAGCCTATCCCAGGTGACTTGGGCGAAGGCAGGGGGCACCCTGGACAGGTCACCAGTCTGTCTCAGGGCTACATATACAGACAAACAATCACACTCACATTCACACCTCCAGGCAATTAGAGTTATCAATTAACCTCAGCATATTTTTGGACTGTGGGAGGAAGCCGGAGTGCCCGGAGAAAACCCACACATGCACAGGGAGAACATGTAAACTCCATGCAGAAAGATCCCAGGCCCACCCCGGGATTTGAAACGGGGATCTTGTTGCTGCAAGACGAAAGCGCTAACCACTACGGCACTGTGCAGCCCCTTCTGTTCATCAAATTTCTTGAATTGGTTTTATTGTATGTATCAGTATAATATGAAACATAAAGTATCCCATCATCTTCTTTGATAAATAATCAGATGTTTTAATGTGACAACTCACTTCTTATCACAGTCTTGGTAAATGTGAGAAAATGGAAATATTGCTGAATATCTTTTTCTGTCAGTGGACTCATTCTAACAACGATCTCTAGTTAAATATACAGGATTCATGTTTTATGTATTTCAATTCTAGCTGCATTTAATGAACTGAGTTGTAATTAGATTCACTGTGTTTCTGCTTGGTGACTCTTGTGTTTGTTCACTGGACCAGTTGTCCTCATCACAGTCTCTTCACCAACCCTCTGCACCTGCAGTCAGACTGAAGGAGGTTTTTGTACGACCACAAATCACTGTGTGAACCCTGAGCTACCATGGTAGCCGAGACAGTAATAATCTCCAACGTCTTCGGCCTGAAAGCCACTGATGGTTAAAGAGTATTGAGAACCAGATCTACTGCCGCTGAATCTAGATGGAGTTCCTGAGAAGAGGCTTGATGATGTGTATATCAGAAGTTTAGGAGGTTGTCCAGGTTTCTGAAGGTACCAACTGAGATCAGCACCAATATTTGAACTCCCTGTGGCGCTGATGGTCACAGTCCCACCGACACTGACAGACTTGGATTTGTCAGTCTGAGTCAGAAAATCGTTGGCAGACGTCTCTGAAATAAGAAACAAAACTCAGACCTTGAGGAGAAATGATTTTTCGCTCACAACATGGAGCATCAGTTTAGATTATCAGAGCAAGAAGACAAAACAAAAAGTAACTTGGTGCAACTATGACAGGAACAGACAGAAAATATGTCAGATATATTTTCAAATTGTCTCACCGTGACTCAGAAAACCCAACATGACAATCAGAGTTACTGGAAACATCATCCTGATGCAGCTGTTCAGTGTGAGAGCATGAAAACAGTCCAGAGTCTCAGTGACAGAAGAACTTAAACTGTGAGGAGCAACGAAGCATAAAAATCATGCAAAACACACTGAAGGAGGCAAACACACACCTGCTGCTGTGAAACAGAAATAGCAGAGGTGATCTGAGATGGGAGTTCATCTCTGGATGGTCATTCAACCATTAATAGTCTCTATAAAAACATAACTGACAATGTGCTCCTCTTTCGAACGTATTTCTTATGTTTCTAATCTTTAGTTTCTGAGAGTTCTATTAGCCTCGGCTATATTTTGCGAATGCTTACAGGCTGTGAGGATGATGCATGTAGTTTAACTATGGTCATCATCATGGTATCGTCAAGCCCATAATTTTAACAAAAAAAATGGAAATAAAAAAACATACAGAAACAACGTCCTGGAAGCAATGGTCCCAGAAGAAATTTGTAAAATAATTTTGGAAAATCTTTGAAAACTTTGCATGATCTGCCATCATAAATATTGTAATTTCTCAATAAAGTGAATATAAAAAACATGAAAATATCACCTCTAAAATAGTAACACATTTAAGTGATATTCATAAATAGGAAAGTTACAGAAGAACGACCATTAAGGTTAAAATTTGCATTACATACAGTAAAAAAAGTGTCATTTAACATAATAAAATCACTTTTTTTTTTTACAAAAATTATTGCCAAGTTAAAAACCTGTAAATCTTGGGAACATTATTTATAGTTTTGGCTGTTTTTTTTTTTTTTAAATGCTTATCATATGAATTATGTACTTATTATAGGATTTTACAACTTATTATTATTTTTCAGAGTTCAACAAAACAGGCCGAATCTACACAAAATTCTGTGTCTGTTACACAATTTGCAGCCATACTTCACATCAAATTCTTGGAGCAGCTCGAAACTGAACATGCAGATTTGAATCACAAACAGCAGAGAATATTTCACTGCAGACAAATCTAACATGCTACATGTCTGATATGGTCGACTCATGATATTAGATTATTATTTGAGAGTAAATTAACTAACCAACCATTGTACATTTGGCATTTTTTCCTTTTTGAGCACTGTTGATTCTGAGTTTATTATTAAACATCCTGTGCTGTGAAGGGGAACAAACCCTGACTGTCAGAGATATAAAAAGCTGAGTTTCACTTCCTCTTTTGATGAACATCAGGAGGTTTCTGTGTGTGTGTGACTGAGCTACCTTCAAGAGAGCAGCAGTGCATGTAAAATTCCTGCAGCACATCTGTGAGCATTCAAAATGAAGTGCGGTTTTTGTATTACAGCCCTGATTTTTTTTTGGTGGATAGCATTTTTCCAGACTCTTTAGGCTAAAAATGGTTAGATTTTCTTTAGGAATAATGTTCTTTAATTTGAAAAGCACAGTATACACTTAACCTTAACATCTGTAGCACATGTTTCATCAACATCTGTCCCTCTATAAACAACGGTAGGTAGAAACCAAAATTACTCTCGGCTGTAATAAGATACTGAAATCCCACAGGGAAAAAACATGCATAAAAAGTCCTAACTGCCAATACTGGTTAAAAAAGAATAGAATCATGCATTAGTTTGCACTCAATTTGGTGCCATAGTAGAGCACAACGCTTGAAGAAACATGACAGATATGCAAATAACAGATAGGTGCTGTAATTCTACAACATTAGGATGAATACTGCCCTCTTGTGCTGAAAAAATGATAATGTAAATAAATTCCAACAAGCCACTCGACAATGGAGACTGGAAATGTGTCTGTTGTTCTGCACAAGTCTGAGCAATTTTATGCATTTTTGTTTCAGGTTTGTGTATCTTAGCCACCATTTTTTTGTTATTAGTAATTTTACATTACATTGTGGTTGTTTTTGGGTTTATGTTTGCAGCCTTCGCGCAAATCTGTCACATCTCCTTATGTTTTGCACCATTTTATTCATCTCTTTATGACATTACATGTCTCTTTAAAGTCTTTTTCCACACTTCTAATATTATCTGTTGTCTTATAACTATTTTGGAGCTGGGAACTTGCCTTTTATGTGTTTGTAGTTGTTTTGTATCACTTTTTTAGCTGTTTTACATATCACCTTACATCTTGTTTTGGTCATTTTGCACATTTTTGCAGTGAAAATATGTAATGCTAACAGTCACTTCAAACAGGGAGAACACCTGTGACCAGCAGTTCATCCACGTTTCACATTAATTGAGACACAAACACATTCAGGTCCGACTTTAATCATAACTTACAAATTGTCTGGATTTTATTCAATGCCAAAAGTTGTCGGTGTCATGATAAACAAAAACACATTCGATTCACACTTCAATCACACATATTACACGTATAACTGGAATGTGTGTTTTGGTCAGGAGCCATTTTTGAATGTTCTCCAGCGATTGTTTTAAACTTTCTGGAAAATGAGGTACAAGCCAAAACTCATCCGATGCGCCAACACAAATAATTATTTCCAAATACTGCTTAATTCAGGTCGGAGTGTCTCAGGCATTTCAATACATTAAATGGTGCGGAGCCCATAACTGCAGTTGAACCGATGTTAGTCACAAATACAAAACAACGATATACATAGTCAAAGCTGTTAAAAATACAGGACATTACATAATATACAAAAAAATGTTTTAAAAAAGGCAGTCTTCCTCCAGTTTGACACGCTGACATACAGTTTCATACAGTATCTGTGTTGTGCTCACACCAACAGTAAGGTATTTATTACAGGAGGCACAGCTAAAGACAAAAAGAGAAATGTGAAGTTTCGACACAGTAAGCTAAAAGGCATTCAGTGTTCTGATTGGTTTGCATAGTTTGTAGAAGCCCCTGCATAGAAAGTTGGAAATCAGAGTTTTATAAAGTTTGTAAATGGCTTGGTGTCCCGCAACACCCTCTACTACCACCAGAGGACAGGACATTTATAAAATCTGGACATTTTTCAGCTACAAGTATAAAAAAAATTAAATGTTTCACGTACAAAAACAGACTGAAAGTAACTCAAACTCCCACCTTTTACTGGAATGGTCGAGATTCGGTGAGATGCAGGGTGAAGCGAGAACACTGGCGTGGCTTTTCCACGGTACAAAGACTGCACTGTCCCACTCTGGGCCACAGTACAGCACAGTTGTAGCACACTATGGTTTTTCATGCCACTTGCAAAAGAAAAAAAAAAACCCATTGGACCCAGTCAGAGAGCACACATGTAACCGTAGCAACAAAAACCATAGGAACTAGTTGCAAAGTTCGCAGAGCAGAATCCTGGCATAAAAAAAAAGAGAAACAAGATCATTCTTGTTGTAAAATTTTGATCTGATATTTTAAAAAAAATTTCACAATAAAGGCTGAAGGATGTGAAATTTCTATTTAAAAAAAAAAAAGACAAGCTGCTCCAGTCTGCTCCTGTGGTATGATAACATTTTACTTTCCCTTCTCTGAGGAGTTTGTTGAAACTTTTGCTGGGAACTTTAAATACCTTTTTAGTTCAATTCCCAGCACTAAGATAAGATTCTCTGTGAAAATGGACCTGGGTGTGCAAAGTGCCTAGGATAACAGTGCTCCTGCATTCCTGATATGCATAGTAACCAGTGTCAACATGAACAAACGCACACACATGCTGTAGCTGCAAGAAACAGAGACATGCTATGGCTGTGTGCAGCTTTAGAACAAGGCACAAAGGTCAGATAAATATATAATCAGCACGGAAACACTGAGGAGAGTGAAGCAGCATTTTATGATCATTTCAGAAAATAAAAAAATCGCAGGTTGCTGATGGTCATCAAATGTAGACCTGTGGAAGAATCTGGAGGCTGCAGTTTGCTCCTACAGTCCTTAGAGACGGAGGTTTAGCGGTTGCTCCTCATGGCCTCCTTGGCTGCCAGGATGAGCGGGGTGAGGCTGGACAGAGGCTTGGCCAGCCTCAGGAACGGATGCTACAAAAAGACAGGCGAAGGGTTTGGAAATGAAGTCCATTTTCAGGCAATAAAGACACACCAGCTATCCACATATAGTGCATGAAAAGTTCTGTTATCTAGCTCTAAACATGCATCGTTCCTGTAAAAATTCATGTGAAGATGTTCTCCTTTTAATCAGAATTCTTTTTTAATTTCTAGGTTTTAGATTTTTGGTCAAACAAAAGAAAGAAGTTGATTAGACAGCTTTTGATAGTCCAAGTATTTACGATGTTATGCAAAAACAATATGCCAAAATAAAAACAACAGCTCTGGCACTGCTATAATTTTCTGCTCTTTTGTGTACCAACTTCAGAAACTATTCTATAACACACTTCCAAAACTCATTAATTGAACTATGCAGTTTATTTGATTAGTTTTTCTAAATTGATTTATTCACCTCCCGTTTATTTACCATGCAGATTTGTGAGTGGTTGCATTTATCTAATCTAATTCCAAAAAATAAATGGATTTCCTAAAATGTCAAACTAGTCCATTAACTGAGAAAGTAATTGATGAACTGATTGGTATTAAAACGAAATAGTTGCAGCCACACATTAACTGATTATAAAAATCAGGCCATTTTGTAGCACAAAATGCATTTCAGTCCTATTCTCACTTCAAATGTCTCGTATCTCATTGAAATCCAGATGCAAGTTAACTTTATTGCAGCCACGTACGCTACAAGTATCTTCTGAGGTGGTTTAAACAATCGGATTTAAATCATCTAAGTTGATTCCCTCGTGTTTGGTAAGCTTTTGGAGATGCATATAATCCTATTTTGCAGCAGTGTGAGCATGTAGGCCGGTTGTACCTGCAGCAGTTCTCTGCCGGACCCTCGTTTCTCCACGTCCATCTCCAGACAGCGAGACAGGAAGGATCTGAAGACAGGAGACAGCTTCTCTGGACTCTGCAGCTCAGGAGTCCCATTGGTGGCGATTAAATACAACGCCTAGAATGAGAATTTAAAAAATCTGTATCATACATTCTTGAAGCATTAGCAACGTCTTTATGTGCTAATCTTTGCCAACAACTATAGAATAACTTGGCACCATCTCATCTTGTCTTATTACTAACGATCAAATGTGATGCTTAACGATCGAAATAATGAACCTGCGATACAAAAAACTGTGACAGAAACCAGACTTCAGTCTAAAGCCATAATGGCGGGTTTTGTGAGGTTTTGCTCACCATGTTCTAAATCGTAGGTTAGCATTGCAAGCTATTATTGGCTAATCACTGCCCATCAGATGAGAACGCCATTAGTTACATTTTCACTCAGTGACTATACTCGAGTCAAAGTGATAAAAAGTTTATACCCAATTCAACAATCCAACTAATAGTGGTCAACAAATTTAATTGAGAACCACAAATTTCAATCTCATGGTGCCTCTAGAGGAAAAGTGAGGAATTTGGGAAACAAGCAATTTTTATGTCAAGATTCTTAACAGATGCTGTCATATGTCTTAGATAAGGGAAAGTGAAAATCCTGACCAGGCATTAGAAAAAAACAAAAATTAGGGCAATAACAAAAGTTATCTAGATTCAGTGTATCGCATTTCAGTCTGGATCAAAGTGGTGGACAGACAAACCAACAGCTAAATATGTGCTGGATTCTGTTATGATGTGGGTTCTAACTTTTTGCCAGACAAAAACAAGCAATTTGGGCTTTAGTTTTCTGACATTTTTTGGAGTAAATTGAAAAAAATGCTACCAAAAATAACTGTTCCTTGCAGCTCTAGTTTGAACTGTTTTCACCCTGATTGTCCCCATCTGGACGTTACACTCAAACAGCCGCCTGTCCATCATTCCTCCCAGCAAGCACTCACCCTAAGAGGGTTCTCATTGAGATATGGAGGCTCTCCTTCCACCATCTCTATGGCCATAATCCCCAGAGACCAAATGTCCACTTTGGGCCCGTAGGCTTTCCTGGTCACCACCTCTGGAGCCATCCAGTACGGAGTCCCCACCATGGTGCTACGTTTGCTCTGCTCTGGGGTGATCTGAGCACAGAAGCCAAAGTCAGCTGCAAAGACAAAGAAAAAAAAGGGTTTAGATTAATTCATTCACAGCTTTTAACCACAATTATGATTAAAAGTACACATAAAAATGTAAACAGTGTGCCTGTGTGTGCTCTCCCTCACTGAGTTTAACCGATCCGTCCATCCCCAGGAGTACGTTGTCACTCTTGATGTCTCTGTGGATGACCTGGTTGGCATGAAGAAACTCCAGAGCCTGAAGGACCTGTGAGGAAGATCAGAGTCACCAAAAATTAACGCAATAAGCACGCAGAAAAATAGACAAAATAGGAAAAAGTACACAACGGTTACTTCTACATCTTTATTAATATGTTTTGTCAATACAAAGAGATGATTTGTTGGAATTCTTGTCAGTAATAAAAGGTGTTACCCTTTAAAAGCATATAAATACCAACTTCTTCCAAGATGTTTGCTGGATGCTTATTCATTGGCTATCCCTTCAGTAGCTACTTAACAACTACAAGATGTCACATTACCCAAGAAGAAGAAGAGAAAAAGCCTTCAATTCCACTATTTACTCAGTATCGCAAAGTGATGTCACATCTTTATCTAGGAGTAATTTTCTGAGCTGAGTAATGTTAGACAATAATAAAATATGAAATGCACAAAATAGCAAACCCATGTGTATAATCACACAATTCTGGTGACATAAGTTACAGTACCTATGAAGAGTATGCATATTTTTGAAAGTTTAACCTTTTTTGCTTTTTGAATCATTGGTCAATTATACATACATATAATTTGGCTTTTTGGACAAGACTTGCCAAAAAAAAGCTTCTTTCATGTGAGATTTTTGCAAAGTAATGTCAGGAAATTCAAAATCTAAAATGTAAAATGAGCAGTTGCATAAGTACTGATCCTTTTAAAGTGGAAGTGAAGTGATTGTATACAGAAGAGTATCTAAAAGGTCCAGTCACTGGTGAATCAGTACTCCTCACTATAACTACACCAGGAAGGCAAAATAACACTAAGTAACTCTGTGAAAACATTTTTGAAAAGCATGAGTCAGGGGATGAACAGAAAAAAATTTCCAAGTCACTAAGTATCCCTTCAAATATAAGTAACTTCATCAAGAAATGCTAGGATGCATATAATGACATGCAATCATTTATTTTTATTTTTTCATTAATTGGCATTATTTAGAAATCACCTTGACATGAAAGCCTTTTTTTGATTTTTTTGTCTAAAAATTCTGATTAAATTGACCATTCAATGATTCAATGTTGGAAAGGAATAAAAGGTAAAAAAAAAAAAAAAAAAAGTCGTATATATGATACATGCAAAAATAATATGTCAAAACAATAAAACTGTTTTAGCACTGCTGTGATTTGTTCATATTTCTTTTCTGTTTGAGCTTCTCAAATGTACAGTTTTAAACTGATATATCTCTTAAACCTTTACATAACAGTTGCAAAACCGTTTTTTGTCTTCTTCTTTTACTAAAATTGTATTTGCTATGTGCAGAAATCATCACATTTGCAACGCTGCATTTTGTCTTTTCTGCAGTGAACATGCAGTCAGTCCCTGTTGCATCCTGCACAATATGAATAATTTTCCCCCAAAACCTTTTCTTTTAAGAACTGAACATCTCTTTTCTTATTGGAATTATGCACATGTTTCAACCTGAATCTCATCTCCAGCCAAATCCTAGCAGGTTAGGGCACCTCTGGAGCTCTTTTCAATACTTGCTAATATGGAGCTAAGTTCCTAAGCTAAGAATATTGAGAAAAATGGTTCACGTCTTAACCTTTGGAACAAAAATATGTATCAGAGTTCATGTTTGTACATTCTGAGGCATTGACATCCGGCCAATGAATAAAGAACAGAGCACTTGGTACCATTTAGTGTATAAAAACTGTGTCTAAATGCTTGATTGAGCCATATACAGATTACAAGGTTTTAATATGGTTTTTGCAGAATCAGTTGTTCAAGAAAAATCCTACCTCTCTGCAGACGGCAGCAATCTGAGCCTCATCCATGCACGTCTCCGTCACAACGTCAGTCAGCGAGCCACCGGCCAGGTACTCCATCACCACAAAAAGCTCGTCTCCAACAAGGAAACTACAAAATGCACACAGTCACATACCAGCTGACTCACAGTCGGTGTGTGTGAATACTCGTCTGTCCAGTTTTTGTCGGCCAAGTGTTACCTATCTAGGAAGTTGACAATGTTGGGGTTCTTCATCTCCTTCATGACCAGGATCTCGTTGATAATTAGCTCTTTCTTTGGCTGTTTCTGTAAGTTGATCTGCTTGATGGCCACCTTCAGAACAAAACACGCAAATTTATATGCTGTAAGAATATTTTTAAGTCTCAGAACATGTAAGGTTGTCTAAAGATACAGTAGGTGAAAGAAAAAGTGACACACATTTTCTTAATTATGGCTCAGTTCTATTGGGTTTCCCAGACAGCCAGCACGCAATGTTCCAGGATGCAACTCACTTAAATGAAATGCTGTCATTTATAGCGCTATCAGTTACACCAGTTGTCTTCTTGCTATGACATGCCAAATGTTCTGCAATGAAAAGGGTCTATTGTCGCTGACATCTGCTTGAACTTTTGGTGAAAATTCCCATTGGGTCATTAGAAGCAACATGGCTACATGTGGCAGATTTTCCTGCTCTGTCACTCTACAGTTTATTGCTAATTTAACAAATGAAAACCATTAATGTTAAGAGAATGTGCACATATGATTTTGTCTGGTTGTAATTGTGTTGTCTTACTTGAAAACTGCATTAGTGTATGATGGATATGAATACAACACAAGAATAAGCTTTATTTTGTGAATAATAATGAAAAGAAATAAGAAAAAAAAATCCTGCACTACAATGCTATACACAGGGTTAGATCTTAACACTAGCCCGCTAGCCCGTGGCTAGTGCAGATATCCACGGGCTAGTGCAAAATCTCTGCTACTAGCCCGTGTTGGCTAGTGCAAAACTTTTTAAGTTCACTCTATTTCTATTGTAATGTATTGTTGATGTCATTGTTCATTGACACAGGTAACCGTGTTGCACCTTGATAAGTGCTAAATTTGCCACAAGATGGCACCACTATACAGAATCTGTAACTTAGGGTAGATGGCAGTGCAGTAAGGTGGGGTGATGTCAGCCATGTTTGAAAAGTTTGTTTGAAATGTGAGTGAGGAGATTTGCAGTGAATTTGCAAGATAGCATAGCTTTTAATGGGCTTATCCAGATGGCCAGTGATTCTGAGCGCGGGGAGCATAACCTGGTGAGTATGGAGATTCAAGAAGTCTCAAAATCTGTTAGTTTTTAGAATTGAAATACATGTGACTTTCAGATTGAGAAACAGGTGTTCCTTAGTGCTGTGTCAGTTAGTTATGAGCATAGTAGGGCTGGCCCGAATAGTGGTTTCTGGCCTCCGAATATTCGGGCCCTATTAAAGACTAATATCCGAATATTCATTCCGCCCCATAACGTCCGACGGGGTGGGGGGGGTGGGGCTTCAAGTAACGGGCTAGTGCAACATTCTGCGGGCTAGTGCATTTTGCAAGCTACTAGCCCGGGTGGCTAGTGCAGAAAAAAGTAAAGATCTAACCCTGTATACATTCTGTTTTTTCACAGTTCAGCTCAACCTCATCGTCTAAATTGAGACATGAGCTTTTGTAGTTGCTGAGAAGCAAATTGAAGCTCGTGTACCTCTTGTCCTGTGGAAACATCTATGGCTGTGTAAACTGTGCCAGATGCCCTGGAAGTGAAAAACAGCAAAAGGTGAAATCCTTGTTATTCTTACAACTAACGCAACATGATTTCTCCATATTCCATTCCATACAAGTGGTTCTTTCTACAGCAACTTGTTTCACATCCTCTCTCTCAAATGTCACACAATTTTCAGTCTTTACATTGTCCGGAACTGTGACTCACCCCTGGCCGATCTTTTCATAGCGGGTGTATTTCTTCTTAGGATCTCCAATACTTACAATAGTTCCTGAGAATTGCAACAAAAAAATTAAATAAAGTTGTAAGGCAGACTCTACTGGAGCCAAAAATACATCTGGTTCCATCTGTGATGTGCCATTTGCAGTATATATCTGTGTGTTTTACATACTTAGTTTGTCCATGATCTCCTCGTCGGTCATCTTGCCTCCCTTCTTCTTCTGCTTGTCAGCTGCCTTGGAGGCGGCGTCTCCATCTGGAGCTGGGATCGGGTCAATCACTGACTTTGTATACACCTGACACACCAAGGGAAGGAAAGAAAAAACTTGTAATTTGTTCCAAGAACTGCTGAACTTCAATTAACCTCAACCTATTTATTTTCAACTGCTTGTAATTTGGGGTGTTTGTGTGTTTAGTTTATTTTACTGTCATTTAGACTACAAGAAACTCTTGGGAACACCATTAACTAACTTCTTACACTCAGATGGGACAGTAGAGAATTTCAATCAGTTGTTTAGTAATAAAAAACATATAACACAAAATCTCTAAATCATTTTCTAGCACAGCTTACTGATTTTGTGTGCTCCGGCCGTGGTGCCACAACTGGAGGTGGTGTATCATCGTCATCGTCGTCGTCTCCATCTTTGCCTGACGGGGAGGTCGCAGTACCCTGCTTGCCCGGCTGCAACAGTGAACACACAGCAACAAAAAGAAACTCAGAAATTGCTGAATTCAATCAACAGCGATGTTATAAATAAGAGTGGAAATAATCAAAGGAGCTCCTCACCGATTGTGAATCTTTATCTGAAAGAGACAAACATAAAACATGAGACAGTGGAAGGACAGAAGAGTGAGACTGCATAGCTGCAAAACTAGACTTTTATTCATCTGCTGAGTGAAAGAAAACTGACCCGAGGCGGAAAAACTGAGGTATTTCTGTTTTCCACTGGTGGAATCGTAGAACTTGAGAATGTCGAGGACGGCCTGAGGGTTCTGCTTCTGTTCTGATTTACTGATGTTGGAGGTTTGGAGAAGACGGGCCCATTGCTCCGGCATTCCCTGGACACACAAACGCACAGACACACAGTGAAAAAAAAGACATACACTGATCCATCAGTGAACAACAAGGAAGAAATACCAGCCATGCTTCAGAATCTGACACCTAAAAACACTTCTTTTTCCCTAGGTTTGAGTTTTCACAAGCAAGAATAAAATGCTAAAAATACATGATGCCTGCCCTACAAATCTGGCAACTCAACATGAAATTCCTGGGGGTTTCCCGGTATCTTTACAGTGGAATCACCACATCGACTTCTCTGGAATATCAACTCCAGCTCCTGCGAAAAACACCTTACAAGAATCTTAGACAAGTGGACTTTTCAAATATACAAACAGATGTACTGCTTGTCTTGCCCTTGCTGGACACTCAAACACAACAACTGCAAATATCTCATGACTCAGCAGCAGTTCACACTCTGATGAGCTATCATATTTAAAAAAATATACATGCTTACTGAGTGGAGGTTTGCATATTGCAAAATTAAGATGAGCCCCACCACACACACAAGATCTCACACAGTGATGATTTTTTTCTCAAATTGTGTCAGCAGTAAGGCTTGTGTAACCAGCAAAAAAAAAACAACAACATTAGGTTGTTAATATGTGACTTGTTGAGAATCAGAAGTAAAAGAGGCACATTTCTTTTTAAAAATAGTGTAAATCAGGAAGATGTTGAGTCAAGCTTTCACAAAAACATAAATAGAACACTGTACTTATTAGTATTAAACCTAATGACTAAAGCGGTTTGCTTAAAGTTAGCATAAATACATATTTCCCACTTATACTAAACTGTACAGCTTTCTCTCAAACACACAAATATCCCCATGTATATATACTGTAAATAAACAATACCCTGCCTATAATTACAAAAGCACTTCCAGTTAAGGTTAATAAATTATCTGCTCCCCTAAAACCATTCATTTTCTAAATTTATTTTTTGAAACTTGTGTTCAAAGTCACCCTTTTTGGGCAAGAGAGCAGAAAAATGACATGCAGCATGCATCAGGGTCTGAATTTGACTCATTGCTGATGATATTTGCACCCACATGGGTCACACCCTCAACAATTGGCTACCAGATCACCCCTTGGAGTCTTTACTTACAATACAGCCCACTGAAGTCATTGTCCAGCATTATATTTAGATGCCTTAATTCTGACTGTTTACATTTATTTCCTATATAATTCCCTGAATAAACCTACAAAAAAAGTGAATGTAGGCACAATTTTCTGCCAACCATCCCACAATGCAATACTCCACTTTTTATAGATGCCACAAGAACAGCTGCATAACTCAAAAGCTGGCAGCGAGTGAGAGTCTGAAATCCCTGAGCTACTGCATGTCCTCTATACGGAAAACAGAGAATGAATGAACAAGGAGCAGATTTCCTATTTACATAGGTGATTCTTTTAATGCGATTGAGTCCCTAATATTTTATAGGAATAGTTAAACCATTGCTGAAGTCTGTAGTAGATGAGACGTTTGTTAAAGCAAAAGCTCAATCTGTATATAATGGACAGCTCTGTAAAGTCCAATGAACAAGTGCCTTAAACTGGCATTCTTTCTAACAGCCAGCAGGGGGCGACTCCTCTGGTTATAAAAAGAAGTCAGATTGTGTAGAAGTCCATGAGAAAATGATACTACTTTTCCCTTGATCTGCTACCTCACTAAACATTTTCCAAATTTTAGGACAGTTTCAGGACTTCCGGAATACATTATGATGCTCCTTTCATAAAGTATAGCCCCATTGACAGGAAAATAGATGACAAAGGAGAGATTACTGTAGGACGGTTGCACAATTGACACAGTCCTCGAGATTTCAGGCATATCTACCCCACATTCCTAACTCTAAGTTTCAAAATTATAATCTATAACCCAATAGGAGACGTCATCGTGGCCACATCCATCTTTTATATACAGTCTATGGTTCAACCTTTAAATAAATGTGCTTATCTGCTTTCTCTTAGACAAGAATTGTATGTTAGCTAAACAATTCCCTGGAAGTTAATGAGCCTTTATAAGTGTTGGAAGCAGACTTGAGACAGAACCGAGATGCTTGTTTTGCCTCGTTTCCAGTTTTTATGCCAAGCTAAGCTTACCAAATGTTGACCCCTTCCATGAGTCTGTTACCTACCCTCTCATCTAACTCTCACCAAGAAAGCAGATCATCACATGTCCTAAAATCCTAAACTAGTGAAGACTTTTCCTGATGCAACACAGTATAATAGATCACTTTTTTTTTAAACAAGCACATGTGTGGTGCTAAGGTTTGATACTTACAGTGAATTCTCCGGTAACAGCATCAAAACCCACATGGATGGTGTGTTCAAAGTCTGAAGGTGAAGAGATCTCAGGCCTGTCCTTGTCCCGGTCCTTCTTCCTGCCCCCTGCAGGTCAAAGGTCAACATGTTCTTCATTTAATATCATGTTCTTTTGTTGTGTTACTGTATGTTTTATACGCATGAACAGTCATTTATGTGGGTCCATTCTCCGCATCTGTCACCTTTCTCAGAGGCGAACATGGAGATGATCTTGTTTCTGGACTTCCTCTCCTCCGGTACAGACGGCAGCGGCCGAGAGCTGTGATTGGCTGACTGGGGGTCCTTGGTTCCTCCTCCTTGGCTGCTCATCCTGACAGGGGGGGCGGGGGGCTTGTCCTCACACACTCCGCTGTCACACATCTACACACACACGTTCACCTGCGGAGTCGACACGACACACACAACTTCAGAGCACATCCAATGAGCCGGCTGCACGCTGAACCACTGCTTCACTTCTTCCTTATTTTTCATGTGTCACATTACTCGACCAGACGCTGCACGAAATGCCACTGAGAAACGGCTGCAAATCAAGTAAAGCTTAGCCTGCAGTGAAAGGGTACAGAAGGAATGAAATGAAGCAAAACTCACAGAGATCTGACTAATCCATCCATGCAACCTGAGGACCGGCGCTGAGTGTTGGAGCGAAGGGAAGAGTGTGAACAGGAAGCAGAGCGCTGAATGGACAAAGTGACGTGTTGAGTCTCGCTCACAGTTACGAATGAATGAGGAAGGAAAGGAGGCAGAGAGAGAGAGAAGAGTGTCTATGAGTGACTAAGAAAGGTATGACAACTGGAGCAGAAGAGGGAGAAGTAAAGATCAGCTCAGTAGCAGTTTGCTGGAGTTCAGTCTGACTTGCTTGCACTCGACTTATTAGTTGTTCCACTTCATGCCATGTCATACTTCTACTCTACAGCGTTTCAGAGAAAAGCATTCTACTTCTTACTCCACTGCATGTATCTGAAAGCTACAGTCATTAGCGAGTTTTAGGACATGGATTGTACGTCGATCAACATATAATAATATACTAAACTACAATGCAGTGTCAGATTTCAGATGTCTTTAGGTGGTTTGCAGCACCGAACCAATGTCTCACTGGTAAAATTGTCAGATGGTTTTATTTAAGAAGCGTTTTGAGGTCTAAGGAGATAGAATTACCCAAAAATTGGACAATCTATCCAAACAGCACATATTTGGGGAACATAAAAGCCAATGAAAGAGTGGATGGGGCCCTGACTTTCTGAAAACCACAGGACTGAACTATCCAATTGTACACAACTACAGCACTAAAATGTTTCCGAGCTGTTAAATCACCAGAATTACCAACATAATAACATCATAAATCATAATATATAATAAAACATCAACCATGGAGCCAATATTCTGCTGTGAAGGTGCTTTAAATCTCACATATGCTGGTAACACCAATGCACAAAGTAAAAATTTGAAAGAAAATCACTTTTACACAGGTATGTTGGCTCTTACGCTGAACTCTTTGAGCTGTTTGCACTTCAAAAGAGACATTTTACCTACAAACCTATGAGATGGCTTCATTAAAGTAATAATTTGAGGTCTGGCCAGATATAGCTACTGATACATCAGAACTAACAACATATTAACATCACACATAATGTTATGTAATAAACTATTAATCATAGAGTAAATTTTCTGCAAAACAAGCACACCTAACTGACTTTATGCTGGTAATGCTTATGCACAAAGTAAATTCTGAATGAACAACATTTTTAGTCATATTGGCTCTAGTACTTGACTCTTTGAGTTTGTTTGCAGTTCCAAAGAGGCATTTTGCCTGTCAAAAAAATTACATAATCTACCCAAAAAGCTCACAAGAATTTTGTTTTCCTTCTCACTCAGGAGTTATCTTAAGGTCACTCACGGTTATCTTGCTAACCTTTAGATAAGGCTTGAACCTGAACTAAACACAGCTACAGCACTGAAATGTTTCCTAGTTATTGCTGCATCAGCACCAACAACATAGCACTGTCACACGTTATCTAGTAAAATATCCATTATAGAGCATTTTTGTGCAAACTCACAACACAAAATGTTGAATAAAGAATACCTTTACACTCTTATATTGGCTCTTGCATTTGACTCTTTGAGCTGTTTGCAGAACCAAACACATATTTCACCTGCAAACTTGTGAGATAGCTTTATTTAATCAAAAATCAGAGGTCTGGTGAGTTGTCCAAAAATAACATTTGAAGCATCAGCACAAACAACACGCTACACACATAATGTTATCTAATAAAATATCAATCATGGAGCCAATCTGCTGTAAAACAAGTGCTCTTAATTTCATTTATGCAAATGAAAAACATCTTAACTTTGTCATAATGCCTCTTGATTTGAGTACTTCATGTCACCCGCTGCAGACACCCCTGAGTTTCCTCCAGTACCCTAATATGGTGAAAACTGAGATTGTAGACAGTAGACACGCTCTCACACACACACAAAAACCATCAACCTCAAAAGCACCTCTTCCAGTCTTGCAGAGCAAGCAGTTCGATCCGCTCCGAGCTGCAGCCTGCATTCTGGGTGACATCACAGGCAGGAAACAGGAAGCAAACAAAGGTTTCCTCACCTCCTGTGTCTGACCGCCGATGACACAGCTCGTATGAAACAGACCAACAGACGTGGCTCAGGTAGGCTCGGCCTTGACCTCTCTCTTTACCCATAAACCCTCCTGCTCCTCCGGCACATGCTCTGCAGACCCGACTCAAGATACCCAGATACAGACTAATTGTCTTAATACAGTAACTGATACACACAACATCAGGCCTCTGTGGTTGTTGATAACGCAGTTTCCCACAAGCAGATCAGTCCTGTGTAATAATCGAGCCCTCAATCCACAAGCTGAAGACACGTCAGCACTAGCTTGTCTCAAGGCTGCATTATTCCCCACGTTCGTTCTGCTGTGAGTGTGAGGCTTCATTCTGTGCGACGAGATTGAATCACTGTCTGCTACCCACAGTGCCATTTCACACCTTAGTTCATGTAAACTCAATGTGAACTTTCCAGGGAGACAAGAGTCAAGCTAGTAAAAAACAATCAGACACTACTCCAGCTCCCTCCATGCCCACAAAAGTATTTTCAGTGTTTTTTTTATTATTATTTTCAGTCTAAGCTGCCACTCACTCACCTGTTTGCTGCCTCTTCTGCGTCTTACAGAAGACCAGGTAAACAATAAAACCCGTTGTATCCCCAGTGATCGCGTGCACCTCTTTCTCTAGCGCTCATTCATCTACTCAGCTCTCACCGTTTCCTTATCCCTTCTTTCTCTTTTCACCCTTCTCTGGGGCAGGTCTTAGCAGGCTCCCTCATTCCTCAGCAATCTTGCACGAGACAAGTGTATTCTTGCCCAGACAGGATAAAATTAGACCCAGTGCAGCCTTAATGTGCATTTTCAAAGACGGCATGTGTGTGTGTTGGACTGAGTGTAGGGCGCTGGCTGGCCGGGCTGAGACAAGTCGTCTCTCAGTAGGAATTTCATAGCTGCAGGGCTGTAACAGGGGCAGGGCCTGTTCTCCTGTTCAACATACACACACATATATACATATACAGAAGCCAGGCCTCATCTCTCACACACATTCCCTGCCCTAAAACACTCCTCCCGCCAACAGAAGCTTCATTGTACACATCTTTCATGTAGCTCCGAGGTAAGCTGAGCGCAAAACTTTTGAGTGGAAAGCAGACAGGTGCACATATCAGCACTGCAGGCTACAGACTTGTGCACTACTGCTATGATTAGTCGCTTAATTAGCTCGTTTCTCAACAGAAAATTGTCATCATTCAGGGAGCATCTAAAAGAGGAGTTCAGCATTTTGAGAAATTCACTTTTTTGCTGAGATTTGATGTTTTAATGACTCTTTTATGCACATACAGTAAATGTGCAGCTATAAAGCAAGAGGCCAGTTTGAAAACATTCAGCTGGAAAAATGATAATTCTACATTTACAAGAGGCTCTGTATTGGTCTATTTCTTGGCAGCATAGAGGGTTGGAGGAGGTTTCCTGCCAATACTTAATCCAGCATATAACCTCCTGTAAAACACTAGACAGAGACAAGCTCGTAGTTCTCACGCAAATCTTAAGAAATGTGAATGGCAGCATACCGTCTTCTCTTTCATACCATTATAACATGATGGCATGAAACAGAAACAAGCAGTTTTTCCTCAATCTGGGTGCTGTGAACCTCAAAAAGGCTGCGAAATATATATTAGAGACTTGTCAATTAATCGCTTAATTGATTCGTTGTAAAGTATTAGATGAATCACTCAGTCTTTTGATCACCAATTGATGGAAAAAGGAAAATCAGATCATTAAAGCTTCGAAAATGGGAATATTTTATCGTTTCTTTCCTCCTCTATGACTGTAAACTGAATATCTTTGGATTGTGCTCAAAACATTTGTCCTCTTGGCATTTGGGAAACATCAATTGATGTTTTTCACCATTTCATCATCCAAACAACAAATCAATTATTCCAAAACATAACAGACAGATTAACAGACGATGAAAAAAATCATTAGTTTCTAGATAGATACAGCTATCTGGAAGTCACATAGTAATTAAAATGCTACTTTTTTGGCATGAACTATGTTTATTCTTCTGAATAGTCTCAGTCTTTTGGTCTGTTTTAGGTTAGAAAACCTCAATACTTCCTTTAGAAGTCACTGGAAGCCAAAACAGAGCAAACAAGATTTATATTACAGATTAATGCTAATATTGATGCTAATCTGCTCAGTGTGGTAAGAGCCAGAGCAACTCCAAGTCCAAACCCCACAACCTAGCCCATAATTCCTGTTATGAAAAGCATGCATTGTGAAATGGAACAGTTTCTATGTGGAAACACACTTTCTACTCGTTACTAAATTGTTACTGAACGTGCAGTGTAGCTGCAGATTATTCACAGTGATCTTCTCCACAGATGAATGTGGTTTTAGTGCGATATTGAGTTTCACTGCAGCTGAGTTCACACATAACAGACCAGAGAACTTAATATGAGCTCCTAAGCTGCAGATACAGAATGTGTGTCACAATCCGCTCCTCTGTCCTGTCTGTCTCTGTCTGTTTGTCTCCCATCCGCTCTTCTGCCCTGTCTTTCCCCTGCAGCTCGGTGCCTGAGTGGAGTCTAGCTCCTCAGCTGACTCCACTCAGGCAATCAACTACCTGCACGGCTCCCGGACAGCTGACGATCATTCACTAACGACTCACCCCTGCAATAAAGACCGGCTCAGCCTTCCACTCGCTGCCAGAGCGTTAAACAAGAACCACGCAATCAGCTGTCCGGGATCCCACGCCATCCGCCTTCCCCTCCGGCTTCCCCAACAAACCTTCACCAGTTACGCCTGCCTGGACCCCCCACTCCTGCCTGGATCCCTCACTCCTGCCTGGACCCCCCGCTCCTGCCTGGATACCCCACTCCTGCCTGGATACCCCACTCCTGCCTGGATACCCCACTCCTGCCTGGACCCCCACTCCTGCCTGGACCCCCACTCCTGCCTGGACCCCCACTCCTGCCTGGAGCCTCACTCCTGCCTGGAACCCCCCTGCTTCTGCTCCCTGGCTTTTCCCACCCACCATTATTCATCCCCTCCAATAAATCCTTTACATCTCCTCTGGTCTTGGAGACGTGGTTCTCTGCTCGGGTCCAACTCGCTCGCTGTATGACAGAACGCTCTGGCCAGACATGGACCCGGAGAACTCGCTGTCAAAGCCGGACTGGCTCACTCCACCCGACATCAGGCAAGTCCACCAAACCTTTCGTCAGCTCACGGTCAAGTACCAGAAGATACTCAGTAAACTCACTGTTTTAACTGGCCAGGTATCCCAGGTAGCTCCCGACCCTGCCCTGTTGGTTCAATACAACCAAGCCTTTCAGGATGTTGCCGCCACTAAGGCACAATTGAACCAAAACATCGCCCTGCTCACTCAAGTTTCCTCATCTGCAGCCCAACCCGCGCCATCTTCCCCCCCACCAGCCCCAGGCCCAGCCAACACCCAGACCCTAACCGACGACACCTCCTCTCCCTTCTGGGGAACCCGACTAGCTCTCAAACCACCATCTAGGAAGCAGCATGTTCCCCGGAGAGGAGACACCCAGTCCCCGCCAATCGTGGAGCCGGTCATTGAACGACCTGGCTGCCTAGGACACCATACCAGGAGGTGCCGTGGCTCCCGCGATCTTGCCCCATCACCGCCCCTCTCTGACCCCCACCCGTTGTCCACATGTCGTCCATCCTCCTGACCTCGGCTCCCCAGAACCGGACCCCGACCCCGACCTCTGCTCTCCAGAACCGGACCTCCGTTCCTCTCAATCAGACCCAAACCCAAGACACGCCTTGGGACATCTTCTCCTCCTGCGATGAGCACAGCGTTTATTTCAACACGTTATACGAGTTGTGGGAGAAGTGGAGGGAGGATCCCCAAGACGCAACCATAACCCTGGGCCGCAAGCTAGCAGGCCAGCGACCCGGATTAGCCAACCACTTACCTGCTTACATCTGTGACTTCCTGAGTGCTCCTCTGAGCGAGCCGCCTACTGGCTCCCCAAGCAGCCAACCGGGCCCTGTCTCCCTGCCGTCCATAGAACCACCTGCCAAGCGGCCGGGCCGTCGAAGACGTGAGGCCAGGAGGCATCGTGGCCCCCCGGCTCCAGTCTCCGCAGAGGTCGACGACGCCCCGCCTCCTGTTTCCGCGGAGGTCGACGACGCCCCGCCTCCTGTTTCCGCGGAGGTCGACGACGCCCCGCCTCCTGTTTCCGCGGAGGTCGACGACGCCCCGCCTCCTGTTTCCGCGGAGGTCGACGACGCCCCGCCTCCTGTTCCCGCGGAGGTCGACGACGCCCCGCCTCCTGTTCCCGCGGAGGTCGACGACGCCCCGCCTCCTGTTCCCGCGGAGGTCGACGACGCCCCGCCTCCTGTTCCCGCGGAGGTCGACGACGCCCCGCCTCCTGTTCCGCGGAGGTCGACGACGCCCCGCCTCCTGTTCCCGCGGAGGTCGACGACGCCCCGCCTCCTGTTCCCGCGGAGGTCGACGACGCCCCGCCTCCTGTTCCCGCGGAGGTCGACGACGCCCCGCCTCCGGTCCCCGCGGAGGTCGACGACGCCCCGCCTCCGGTCCCCGCGGAGGTCGACGACGCCCCGCCTCCGGTCCCCGCGGAGGTCGACGACGCCCCGCCTCCGGTCCCCGCGGAGGTCGACGACGCCCCGCCTCCGGTCCCCGCGGAGGTCGACGACGCCCCGCCTCCGGTCCCCGCGGAGGTCGACGACGCCCCGCCTCCGGTCCCCGCGGAGGTCGACGACGCCCCGCCTCCGGTCCCCGCGGAGGTCGACGACGCCCCGCCTCCGGTCCCCGCGGAGGTCGACGACGCCCCGCCTCCAGTCCCCGCGACCTCAGCGGCCTTAGAAGGGCATAAGGCCATCCCTGAGCCCCTTAGGAGGCTCTGTGCCTTCCCTTCTGCACCGCCCCCGGAGGGGCCCCTGGATCCTGCGCCGCCCCCGGAGGGGCCCCTGGATCCTGCGCCGCCCCCGGAGGGGCCCCTGGATCCTGCGCCGCCCCCGGAGGGGCCCCTGGATCCTGCGCCGCCCCCGGAGGGGCCCCTGGATCCTGCGCCGCCCCCGCTTCCCGAGGAGGCCGTCGACGCCCCGCCTCCGCTCCCTGGAGCCTTCCCCAAGTCCATGAAGAGGCCTTGCGCTTCCCATCCTGCTCCGCCCCCGGAGGACCCACCTCCAACCCAGTTGTTTGTCCGGCCCCCGGGCCGCCCGCCGGAGCGGCCCCGCCTGTCTGTCCGGACCCCGGGCCGTCCTCGGAGGAGGACCCTCCGGCGAGTCCGGCTTTGGCCGGCCCCGCCTCCAGGCCCCCCTCTGAAGCGTGCCCTCCGCCCTGACCTTTCTCAAACCGTCCCGCTTTCGGGCCGTTCCCCAAGACGGACCCACCGGCTTGCCCAGCCTCGACCAGGCCGTCCACCGGAACGGACTCTCTGCCCTGCCCGTCCACGTCCAGTCCGACCCCCAGGCCGCCCATCGGAACGGACCCTCAGGCCTACTCATCCCCAGCCAGTCCGGCCCACGGTCCGTCCGCCGGAACGGATCCTCCGCCCATCGGAACGGACCCTCAGGCCTACTCATCCCCAGCCAGTCCGACCCACGGTCCGTCCGCCGGAACGGATCCTCCGCCCATCGGAACGGACCCTCAGGCCTACTCATCCCCAGCCAGTCCGACCCACGGTCCGTCCGCCGGAACGGATCCTCCGCCCATCGGAACGGACCCTCAGGCCTACTCATCCCCAGCCAGTCCGGCCCACGGTCCGTCCGCCGGAACGGATCCTCCGCCCATCGGAACGGACCCTCAGGCCTACTCATCCCCAGCCAGTCCGACCCACGGTCCGTCCGCCGGAACGGATCCTCCGCCCATCGGAACGGACCCTCAGGCCTACTCATCCCCAGTCAGTCCGACCCACGGTCCGTCCGCCGGAACGGATCCTCCGCCCATCGGAACGGACCCTCAGGCCTACTCATCCCCAGCCAGTCCGGCCCACGGTCCGCCCGCCGGAACGGACCCTCCGCCGACCGGAACGGACTCATCGGCCCACTCATCCTCAGCCAGTCCGACCCACGGTCCGTCCTCCGGAGAGGACCCTCCGCCCTGTCCATCCCCGGCCTGTCCAGCCTACGGTCCGTCCTCCGGAGAGGACCCTCCGCCCTGTCCATCCCCGGCCTGTCCAGCCTACGGTCCGTCCTCCGGAGCGGACCCTCCGCCCTGTCCATCCCCGGCCTGTCCAGCCTACGGTCCGTCCTCCGGAGCGGACCCTCCGCCCTGTCCATCCCCGGCCTGCCCTGTTCTCAGTTCAGTCCGGTCCAGTCCTCAGCTTCGATCAGCTCAGTCTCTGTCCAGCTCAGTCCAGTCCAGTCCTTTCCTTCGCTCAGCTCAGTCCAGTCCAGTCCTTTCCTTCGCTCAGCTCAGTCCAGTCCAGTCCTTTCCTTCGCTCAGCTCAGTCCAGTCCAGTCCTTTCCTTCGCTCAGCTCAGTCCAGTCCAGTCCTTTCCTTCGCTCAGCTCAGTCCAGTTCAGTCCTTTCCTTCGCTCAACTCAGTCCAGGCCAGTCCTGCCCTCAGTTCAGTTCAGTCCTGTCCTCAGTCTAGTCTTTAGTCCTGTCCATGTTCATTTCCTCTCCCAGTCCAGTTGTGCCAGGTCCAGTCCCAGCCTTGAGTTTCCTTCTGTCCCTCTCTCGTTTCTCTCCTTCCTGTCCCTCCCGTCCCCCCCGTCTTTCCCTCCCTCCCATCCCTCCTGTCGTTTTTTCTGCTCTTCCTGTCCTTTTTTGGTTCCTTCCGCTCGGTCTGGTCCCTGTTTGTATGCGTGTCTCTGTCTGCTCCTTATTTGCCCCGGTGGGTTTGGTTGGGTCCATGGGGCGCCGGGAGGCGCCCGTTGAGGGGGGGGTACTGTCACAATCCGCTCCTCTGTCCTGTCTGTCTCTGTCTGTTTGTCTCCCATCCGCTCTTCTGCCCTGTCTTTCCCCTGCAGCTCGGTGCCTGAGTGGAGTCTAGCTCCTCAGCTGACTCCACTCAGGCAATCAACTACCTGCACGGCTCCCGGACAGCTGACGATCATTCACTAACGACTCACCCCTGCAATAAAGACCGGCTCAGCCTTCCACTCGCTGCCAGAGCGTTAAACAAGAACCACGCAATCAGCTGTCCGGGATCCCACGCCATCCGCCTTCCCCTCCGGCTTCCCCAACAAACCTTCACCAGTTACGCCTGCCTGGACCCCCCACTCCTGCCTGGATCCCTCACTCCTGCCTGGACCCCCCGCTCCTGCCTGGATACCCCACTCCTGCCTGGATACCCCACTCCTGCCTGGATACCCCACTCCTGCCTGGACCCCCACTCCTGCCTGGACCCCCACTCCTGCCTGGACCCCCACTCCTGCCTGGAGCCTCACTCCTGCCTGGAACCCCCCTGCTTCTGCTCCCTGGCTTTTCCCACCCACCATTATTCATCCCCTCCAATAAATCCTTTACATCTCCTCTGGTCTTGGAGACGTGGTTCTCTGCTCGGGTCCAACTCGCTCGCTGTATGACAATGTGACTGTTTCTTCTGGTTCACAGTTCCTACATAACCGTCTGAGCCGCGTCTGCCTCGGTTTCATGCTGGTCCAATCACAGGAGATCTGTGCCGTGATCACATATCAGTGTTCAGCGGTCACACAGATGCAACTAGCTGCGTGCAAACAGCGCTGCTTTACCCACAAGGCCTGAGCGTACATCGACTGTTTTGATTGTAGTGAACGTTTCATGTGTGTTTCTTAAGACTTTTAAGTAAGATGATTAAATGTTTTGTTGCTGTCAGTGGTTTTGGAACAAGCAGCTCAAATAAAAACCAGATGATGACAGCAACCGGGGCTGAAGAAGCTCCAATGAGGCCAAAAAAACCCCAATGAAGGAACGTGGGGATTGATTTCTTGCCTTCCTTTCTACTTTAAAAAAGTGCTGGCTTTATGCTGGCATGAATGAAAAAACTTTCCATATATGTTGATTTCAGTACCTAAGCTTGAGCATAATTATGGCGCTTGTGTAGGAAACTTTTTAAGCAAGACCCAGCCCTACTTAAGATCATAAAAAATATGACTATTACTGTCGTTTAGTCATTTATGAGTTCAGAAATCAATCTAGAAACAAATGATTTTGAATATATAGTGAGACAAAACAGGGAAAAGTTGCACATGTCACAATTTTGCTTAAAAAAGGACTGAAATAATTAATCGATTGTCAAGAAATAGGTGGTTATCTTCCCGTCAAACTGATTAATCATCTACTTATTCCAGCTCTATTGGTGTGGATGTGTTCCCTGTGCAATTTTCCGTCTGTAAACCTTTCAAATTCACTCCCTAAAACTCTGCATTTTTGGTCAGTAAACATATTATTTTACATCCAAGCAGCTTCTGACTGCATCTCGCATCTGTTCTCAATTTACTGAAGCTCCCATTTCATAATTGAGCCCCAGAATCCGTCCACATTTTATAATTTCTATTCCTCATTCTGTGCTTGCTCGCTGCATCAGAGCACTTTCTATTCCCTGTGGTTGGCCGCCGTCAAGGGAAGCCCACTTCCTCATCCTGGAACTCCCCGAGCCCCACAGGGTCACAGGACCGAGGCGGCCAATCAGAGCGCGGCGAGACGCAGCCGTCAAGCTGTTTACAGGAAGCAGACAACAAGCCTTTTGTGTTCGGCTTCTATAAAAGGAAATTCTGTGGAGGACTTCCTGGAAGGAGTGATGAAGCCGACAACACAACACACTGCCCACTTCCAACCTCCCTTTCATTCACTCACACAGAAATACACAGCTACACACGGTCAAATGTGAAAACAAGCTTGCATTAATGTGGCATACATGCATATACACAAACTCGACTTTCTGTAGTCCTTTCACAGATTGTGTGTGAAGCGTGTCCAGCTGTGTACACCTACAATGAACACCTTATCCTGTTATTCAAACAGCAGCCTCACCCCTGAGTCAACATTATGACGGATTAAAATCATCAACTGTCGACCCGGCGTTGTTCAGGCTGTGGAACAAGTACAAAACCAGCCTCAGGGCCCACGGTCCAAGTGTGTTAGTTTGGCGCTAAAATGACGGATAGTTCAGTGAAGCGGCAGGATTAACAGTGTGAAAGGATAAATCACATCACAGACTCATTAAACTCTGATGTAAAGGATCTGTCTGCACAGCTGAACCCATGCTGTTTCAGATTTCCAGGGATTAAAGTTAGTGGTTGAGGCTGAAGCTTGCAAATGTTCACCATTTTTCTGTGAAAAGTGGCTAAAACGAATAATTGATGATCTGAAAAAAAGTTGAAGATGCAGTTTTGATCCACTTAAAACTGCCAGGAATACGGCTATGTTGAAAAAACACACGTGTTTTGTTGAATTTGTTACTCAGTTATAATCAGTAACATCTGTAAAAAGATACAGAATTTCAGAATTACTCTTAAAATAAACTTCTCGTGAGTCACTGGATTCTCTGGAACTGAAGGTTTAAAATTGTGTCTGAGGTGGATAACACAGACATGACCTATATGACCTCGCATATACCGCATTTTTGACCGTGATTATTTCACCAATTTACTGGTATTTTACAGATTTTTTCTTTCTGTTTTGCTAAGTTACAGATAATAACTAGTGACGTCACCAAAGAAATAAATAATTTGCATGTTAACTATAATAAAACAAGCCAGAACTGTTAAAATGTCTGCATCAAACTATAAAATTACACCTTTTCTACTGTCTTTATATCAACAAAAAGATATTTGCGAATGTAGAAGAAGAAAATGTACATTGAGAATTGCAAAATAGTAAATAGCATTTAATTGTTATTTTACAGATTTACCCTCTTCTGTTAAATCACAGATTATATCTAGAAAAATCACAGAAACAAAAAAATGTACAAGTTGACTGTAAATATTGTGCAGATCAAAAAAACTGTATTTTTACAGACAAGACTTTGTTCCACAATATTTGACTGTAAAATTACACATTTTTTACTGTATTTAAATAGGAACTTAAAAAAAATAATTATTTTACTGGCTATAAAAAGTTAAATAATAAAATAATATATAAAAAATACAGAAATCAGGTACTGATAAAAAGTTATGTTATTTTACAGATTTTATTTGTTTTCTTAAATTACTGACAATATCCAATAAAATAATTGAGAAAATAGTATTAATTTACATGTTAACTGTAAAAAAATAAAAAAACAAGCAATAGCAGTTCACATCAAAAATCTGTATTTTCATGAATAGCTACTTGTGCTTTCAGTGTGACCGCAAAATTTCAGTTTTACTGTATTAAACTCTGCTTTTATATGTCCCATTATTTTCCCTATTTCTTTTTAAATTTAATTATATATATTATTATTAATGCTGTTATCATAATTATTATTAACTGTTGTCTTTACATTTTTTGAATGTTACAGTATTGCAAATCTAGCACCCTTGTTTCCAGGATTTCACATTTTAACAGGATTTTTATGTTGTTACAGTGTAGTAGTGGTGATAACAATTTAAACTTTCTCACAGAAAATGTTCAATAAGACAGTATGAAGGTTTCGGCTTTCAGTCAGGCTCCTTCTTTTTTGCTTTTATCATTATATATATACATATATCTGTATACTTGGAGTCTAGCTTTGTGGAGTCATAAAAGGGATCATTTCTAAGCCCAGAGTCTTTTTAAAAAAGCAGCTAAACCACAATGAAAACAAACTGTAAATTAAATTGACAGCACCCTCTGCTGAATTAAATCACACTTAAATAAAAACAGCTTGTCACACATTTATAGACACATGTAGCCCAGACTCCTACAGATGTTTTGTGTAAACATCACATGGTACCACATTACTAGACTCCCTGCAGACTTCATTACAATAGTGGAGGAAAACCACAAACCCTACAAACACCAGGATCTGGATTTCTTATTTTTATCTCCTTTAGAGAAAGAAAAGTGTCTCTTCAACTGCTATGAAGCAGCTGTGAGTCAGCCAGAGTGCTACATGTTCCAAAAAGTGAATAGCAAGGAGCAAAGGTAGAATATAAACAGCTTGTACGTGAAACAAGTGTCGCAGTGACTGTTTTGAATGAGTAAATCTTAAACTCACCGGTTGCAGTCAACCGCAAAAAAGTCAACCGCGCTCCTCCGGCCAAACTCCCCAAACTCCACCCCGCCTGCGCTGACTTTCACTCCGTTTTTAGCCCAGATTTGACGCTGAGCTTCCACAAACGTTCCCGCAGGATGTTAAAAGCAGAGCAGTTTACTCCTGTTTCTCTCCCCGAGATCTTCCAGCCTGGTTCTAGTCGCTCGGCCCGGGGAGGAACCAGGCGGAGAGGAAGCGGAACCCCGTAGAAACAAGCCGAGGAGCGCGGAGGAGTCGGATCCTGCCGGCTTCCGTAGCGCACATTTGGTGAAACTCAAAAGGCGCGTAAAGCAGCTGCAGACAACATCCACCACGCGAACACCGCAAGCGGAACGTCTCAGATTTTCAAAATAAGATTCAGAAGAAAAAATTCCAACAGCAGAAACTGATCCTTTAGCAATGCGTATAACACAAAGCAACAAATACTTTTTATTATCAATGCGTGATTAACTGAATAAAGATTTTGCTCATAAATACACAGACAATAATGGAAAAACAGACACTGCACTGACATATTCATCCATCCATCCATCCATTCTCTATACACTCACTAGGGTCGCAGGGGGTGCTGGAGCCTATCTGAGCTGACTCGGGCGAAGGCTGGGGACACCCTGGACAGGTCGCCAGTCTGTCGCAGGGCTACATATACAGACAAACAATCACACCCACATTCACACCTACGGACAATTTAGAGTAACCAATTAACCTCAGCATATTTTTCTACTGTGGGAGGAAGCTGGAGTTCCTAGAGAAAACCCACGCATGGACAGGGAGAACATGCAAACTTCAGCAGGAAGACCCCAGGCCCACCCCGGTATTTGAACCGGTGATCTTCTTGCTGTAAGGCAAAAGTGCTAACCACTACCACTGTGCAGCCCACAACACAGTATAATAGATCTTTGTTGTTTTTAAACAAGCACATTTATGGTGCTAAGGTTTGATACTTACAGTGAATTCTCCGGTAACAGCACATGGATGGTGTGTTCAAAGTCTGAAGGCGAAGAGATCTCAGGCCTGTCCTTGTCCCGTCCTTCTTCCTACCGCCTGCAGGTCAACATGTTCTTCATTCAATATCATGTTATTTTGTTGTGTTATTGTATGTTTTGTACTATGTATACTTATACTTTATATGCCACTGTGCAGCACTGATTTGCATTCAGTTCAGTTTAATTCAATTTTATTCACAAGGTTTCAATTCATTCAAATATCTCATGGCAAGCAAGCAAGCATGTTTATTTATATGGCACCTTATCACACACAATGTTTATTTGGAAGGCTCTACAGGCAAAACTTAAAAAAATGACATGAAAAAGATAAACATCTAATTAATTAAGCTAAATAAATCAAAAACAGTGCATAGCTACAAGTTAAATAAAGTGCACACTAATTTTACTACTACTAAAAATGTATGATGTATCAAGCTAAAATTTCACTGATATTTTAATAAATGTTCATATTTTGTGTTATAAAAATTCAGTCAAATTTGAAAAAAATAAATTGGCTATTTAAAAGCTTTATAAAATTTGACGATTTGAGATGGATTGAGCCACTTTCGTCCCTAGTTATGCTTTTATGTGCACACAACAGCTAAAACATATTTTTTATTCCATTCTTCTAAAACAGCACTGTTTTAGTATGTATATGTATATTTACTATGCATAATCATCATCATTAAATTATCATAAACCAAGGTGTAGTCAGTCATTCCTAATCGTTGCAATAAAATAGTTTATTTTGAAGATTACCGCCGGAAGTTGTGCTCTAACTACAGTTGTTGCCTTAACTCTTATTTTGAACAGCAGTGAACGAGAACGAAAACGAACATCAGCAGCAGCTTCATCAAAGACCCAAAACGACGGTTGTCTCTGAAAAAAGCGACCAGAACCGAGTCGAAGGCTAACAGTATGAATGATTTATGACGCATAATACAGTCTCCAAATGTGTTGTTGACATTTATTGGCACGGAAACAAGAAACTAGAAAAGACAGAGCAGGGGTAGCTAACAAACTACAACCTGCTATTTTAAGCTAACGTTAAGATTTATAGTAACAGTCAATGTGGTTTTGTTTTTTGTCAATGAAACAGGGATGTGGCTAACTTATCAATTTATAAACTTGTGGGTTCTCACTAGGACAGCTAACTACTTTTTTAGCTAGCTGTTCGGTTCCATTATAGGAGTAGCTTGCTGCTTCGTCTTCTTAAAGTTAGAAAGTTCGTTGATGCACCTCACAGTTTCCACTACCTACCAGGTGTTGATGATGACAGTTAAAGCGGCTTCATACTGTCTGTTTTCTATTAAAACATATTTTCTTACGTCTGTTTTCCTTTTCTGTCCCTGTGCAGCAGGCATCATGTTTTCTCGCAGGTGGAGGTTTGGTTTTGACAGATTTGCTGAGGTGGACCTCTTCACAGAGCGCCATGAGACCAGTGCAGAGACTCTTTCTCAGGCCATCAGAGCTGCAGCATCCGAGGAGCCAGATGCAGACGGCAGCGTGCTGTTTGGTCACCTAAGGGGCACTGTGGTCGGCCTCAGATATTACACAGGGGTGGTGAGGATCAGTCTCGGTCACCTTTAATTCTGTAGTGCACAGATTTCCAGAAAGGTTGCAAATCATTTTGTGTTTTATTCCCTGAACAGGTGAACCAAGGGGAGATGGTCGGTTTAGTGCGGCAGCCTCAGAATCCTTATGACCGCAACGCAGTAATGGTTGCCAACGTTTATGGCAACCAGGTAGGACATATTAAGAAGGAGCTGGCTGCAGCCATGGCCTATGTCATGGACAACAACTTGGCTAAAGTAGAGGGGTGAGTTGTAATTAGTGTTGATCTGTTGACAGAATCCCTTCTTTTTTCCCTCAAATACAATCAGAAAACATCCTTATGAAGCTATGAAATATCAGAATTACCCTCAAAATAAACTTTGCGTGTGTAATTTCTCTGAATTCTCTGGAATTGAGTATTTTAAATTCCTCCTGAGTGTCATCATAGCTGATTAAAGGTAGTATGTACACTGAAAAAAAGTTTTTTTTAACGGTTTTTGACTGTTGTTCTACGGATATTTTTTTTTCAATTTTGTTAAATTGCAGATAAAAACTGATAAAATCACCAAAGAAAGCTATTAAGTACATTTAACTGTAATACAAGCCAAAACTGTTCATAATGGCCACCTTAAACTGTATTTAAAGTAGTAAATATACCATTATGTTACAGTTTTTTGTCATTACTTGGAAGAAAAAAAGGATGTATATTAAGGGTTAAAATAATAGATCATTTAAACCAATATTTTACAGATTTGACCCTTTGACAGAATATGATTTTATCCAGCACCCACCTAGAAATCCCTTGAGAATACCCAAGTAATCATAAACAGAAACATAAAAAGCTGCTGTTTCAAACTTTAAAATCTTTTTTTTTCAGATTATTATATAAATTTATTTTTGCCTTTTTCATATTTTTATTGTTTTGTGTTAAGAGTACAGCTCATCCAATTTCAAGATAAAACACAACATAATTCTAAAGGAAATTCAGGACATAACAATAAGTGCAGTACCTAATATAAAACAATAAGATACGATTATGGTGCATTACTGAAAATAAAAACAATACGCAAGCTAAAATAAGACTAGAAAAGAATATAAGAAGTATTACTGGAAAAGATACTGCAGTAGGAGAGTCATCTTACACATGAAATTGGAATGTTGCACAAGATACTAATGGTACTATTTAACGCTGATACTTTAATTTGTGGTTCATAAGTCAGAAGACAAACTCTAGCAGAAAAGATCATTGAAGTGCCTTTGTTATTTATATTTTCCTTATTTTAAATTTGATGCTGTGGATAATATGTTGCTTGAGATGACAGACAGAGAGAGGCAGCTGCATCAGAACAAAGGTTGTACAATTTGAAATGAATGTATGTTATTGGGATCAGTTTTAAAAATGACTTACAAGTCGCATTGCTTGCTTAGGGTGGTGCACTCAGGGACGAAAAACACATTCACCATGCCAGTGAATCTGTCCTTCTGGGGGAAAGAGGAGAACAAAAACACTGTGATGGAATCTATGGCACGTCGTGGATATAAACTGAACACAGGTGTAGGCATTCAAGCAGGTACATTTGCCATCCAGACTGACCTACTATTTGATGGAAAGCGTCTGTTGTTGATTTTATTTGTACATGTGCGTGTCTGACTGTGATTCTTTGTGTTTGATCTCAGGTGCGTATCAGACATCATCCAGTGGTCCAGGTGCTCGTGGATTTCCATCTAAAAAAGGCCTGACCATCCCACTGACTGCAGAGGAGGTAAATACACTGAGTTAATGTAAAGTGTAAGGACACTATTTAATATGTGGGAATAATTGAACTAAAAATAGAATTGGGGTCCGAGCAGCACAAAGTGGTGCGAGGACCTATTGTAACCCGAGGAATTATCAGGGTCCGACCTATTGACACCCTAGGGATTATTATTAGGGTCTGAGAGCGGTGCTAGGACCCTATTGAAACCCTAGAGATTTTTTTTTTCAGCGGACGGGAAATTGGCCTTTTTGACGCCCTAAACATACACGAAAACGCATGAAAATCGCCACACACATCAGGACCGGCGAAAAATTTGATATTTTAGGGGAATGGCATGCATGCATGCCAAAATGGCTCAATAGCGCCCCCTAAAAAATGAAGAAAATTCAGCCCCCGGACAGCGTTTGACCTAGACTTCTGAAATTCGGTACAAATACGCAACTTCTTCTTTTGTTTGGAAGCCTATACGTTAGCACATTAAACAATGAAAACAATTGAAATATTTGTGAGTGGTCATACTTGTCAGTTGTTTCACACTTACATTTAGTTTAAAGCATCAACTTGCTATTAAATACAAATTTTGAAAATGCTTCTGACAAAACAGACATTTTCTTGGGGTTGGATGACCAAAGCAAACACATGGAGCCCATTAAGTTGCATAAATGTGATTTATGTAGGGAAACAAATTAAACAAGAGTGCACTGAATACCTTTCCTGTCAGTGATCGTGGAGTTGGAAGGGGACAAAAATGTTTGACAACCGTGGCCACTGTCCAGAAAACACAAGTTGAGATGTTGCACAAGAGCTCACTTCCTCAAATAACCCATCGTCACTGTGCGGGGCAACCCTTGTGTCTAATCACAGAAGCCCAAAACAAACGCAACAAAGATATAAAAAAAACGTACATAGAGTGACAGTTTTTGCGAGACCTTTTTCGTTTTTCGTCCGCTGAGAGAAATCACAGAGCAACCAAACTCTTATCACCCAAACTCCCTACATGTCATATGTACATGCTGTCATATTTGAACGAGCATAAATTAAATTGTGATGTTGTTCCATTAAAGTAGTAGGGGTGAAATCAAAGTACAATTAAGTTCAATAATGTATAGAAGATAATCAATTTTCAGTGCTGTATTTACAAGCAATTATGGAGTATTGCATATCTAAATGCATATTATTGATAATGAAATTTATTCCCAGCCATGCTCTTAAAATTGTGGAGATTAGCTCGTGGTTGTAATTACCTTTTTGACTCATATTTTTTATCTTTCAGCTAAAAAATGCATTTGATAACCTGTTTGAAGGGTTGATAGAGAGCCAAGATGGGGAGAAAGAAGCAGCTGAGGTATGGATTCATCTGTCTTTGCTTTTGTTTCCTGTTATGAGCAGCAAGTTGTTCCTTTTATTTCTTATTATTACTTGTAGCTGTAATGGCATCCTCTTATTGTTTACATATTGTAAATTGCAGCTAACAACCGTTTTGGACACTGTAAGGTAGTACTGTGATACAGTGACATCAAACCAAAAGTTTTATACTTGCTACTCTTTTTTTCACTTGTCACCTCCCACACAAGATCTCTGTGCTCTTACAAATCAACGTCTTAGTGTGGCTTCGGTGTAAATATTCGGTCGTGTCTGTTTGCAGGCTGTGAGCACTCCCCTCCTGCCTCACCAGAAGCAGGCACTGTCCTGGATGTGTGCTCGAGAAAACAAATCTGCTCTGCCGCCGTTTTGGGAGAAGAGAGGCGAGCTGTACTACAACAGCCTCACGTGTTTCTCTGCCAAAGAAATCCCAGAGAGGGTTCGTGGAGGAATACTGGCAGACGACATGGGGTTGGTGAGTGACACACAGATGCACGTATTTGACACAAACTGGTATTTTTGGATTTGGTTTAATAGAAGTATTACTACACTGAATACTTGCAACATTAAAACCACCTAACGCCAAAACAACTCTGATCTATTGAGACGTGAACTTCTAAAGGCCACTAAAGTTGTCAGGTGGTATCACGCACCAAGATGTTAGACGCCAATCCTGAGGTGGAGACTATGGATTGAGAATTTTATTGGTATTTCAGCATACATTAGGTTTACAGTGGGAGTGGGTTTGTGAAGATAAAATGATCCAGAACATTTGGAGAGTACAACAGTTTATACATAAGTGAGGAGAAGACAGTATATGTTTTTGCAATTGTGATCAAAATGTGGGATGTGGATTTGTATGTGGGTGTTGGAGCTGAGTTTACAGTGACAAAGGGTGATATGATCAAGGAGCGACACTAGGGGGCAGGAGAGTGCCTCCAAACATTATCTGATGACCAAAAGTCACATATACATTCAACAAAAATATAAACGCAACGCTTTTGTTTTTGCTCCCATTTTTTATGAGATGAACTCAAAGATCTAAAACTTTTTCCACATACACAATGTCACCATTTCTCTCAAATATTGTTCACAAATCTGTCTAAATCTGTGATAGTGAGCACTTCTCCTTTGCTGAGATAATCCATCCCACCTCACAGGTGTGCCATATCAAGATGCTGATTAGACACCATGATTAGTGCTCAGGTGTGCCTTAGACTGCCCACAGTAAAAGGTGCAGTTTTGTTTTATTTGGGGGTCCACTCCTCTTCAATGGCTGTGCGAAATTGCTGGATATTGGCAGGAACTGGAACACGCTGTCGCATATGCTGATCCAGAGCATCCCAAACATGCTCAATGGGTGACTTGTCCGGTGAGTATGCTGGCCATGCAAGAACTGGGACGTTTTCAGCTTCCAAGAATTGTGTACAGATCCTTGCAACATGGGGCCGTGCATTATCCTGCTACAACATGAGGTGATGTTCTTGGATGTATGGCACAACAATGGGCCTCAGGATCTCGTCACGGTATCTCTGTGCATTCAAAATGCCATCAATAAAACGCACCTGTGCTCTTCGTCCATAACAGACGCCTGCCCATACCATAACCCCACCGCCACCATGGGCCACTCCATCCACAACATTGACATCAGAAAACCGCTCACCCACACGACACCACACTCGCTGTCTGCCATCTGCCCTGAACAGTGTAAACCGGGATTCATCCGTGAAGAGAACACCTCTCCAACATGCCAGATGCCATCCAATGTGAGCATTTACCCACTCAAGTCGGTTACGATGACGAACTGGAGTCAGGTGGAGACCCCGATGAGGACGACGAGCATGCAGATGAGCTTCCCTGAGACGGTTTCTGACAGTTTGTGCAGAAATTCTTTGGTTATGCAAATCCATTGTTTCAGCAGCTGTCCGAGTGGCTGGTCTCAGACCATCTTGGAGGTGAACATGCTGGATGTGGAGGTCCTGGGCTGGTGTGGTTACACGTGGTCTGCGGTTGTGAGGCTGGTTGGATGTACTGCCAAATTCTCTGAAACGCCTTTGGAGACGGCTTATGGTAGAGAAATGAACATTCAACACGCGAGCAACAGCTCTGGTTGACATTCCTGCTGTCAGCATGCCAATTGCATGCTTCCTCAAATCTTGCCACATCTGTGGCATTGTGCTGTGTGATCAAACTGCATATTTCAGAGTGGCCTTTTATTGTGGGCAGTCTAAGGCACACCTGTGCACTAATCATGGTGTCTAATCAGCATCTTGATATGGCACACCTGTGAGGTGGGATGGATTATCTCAGCAAAGGAGAAGTGCTCACTATCACAGATTTAGACAGATTTGTGAACAATATTTGAGAGAAATGGTGATATTGTGTATGTAGAAAAAGTTTTAGATCTTTGAGTTCATCTCATAAAAAATGGGAGCAAAAACAAAAGTGTTGCGTTTATATTTTTGTTGAGTGTAGATGCAAACCAAAATATAAACACACCTGACCATACACATTATATACGAGAAATCAGATAAGGCTTCCATGTGTTCGTTTTGATGCTCTCATGCCAATTGTATGCAGTTTCAGGAGTCAGAATGAGCACTTTGACCGATCTCCCAATATCCTTATTTGTGCTACAGTAGCTCTTTAATGGGATTGGACCATGTGGGCCAGTTGTCCTCATTTGGAGCACTTGTAGGTAGTAGCCACTGCTTATCGTGAAAAAAATAAAATCAACACAGTACCTGCTGTCATCATTGTTTGGCTTTTTCAAACTCATTCAGATCCTTAAGCTTCCCATTTTTTCAGCTTTCAACACATTAACCGCCAGAAATCACTGTTTTCTTGCTGCCAAATATATCTCAACAGGTACCATTTTAACGAAATAATCGGTGTTATTTACTTTACCAGTCTGTGGTTTTAGTGTTGTGGCCGATCACTTTACAGTACCAAACAGTGTGTAGGACTTGTGTGTATGGCGGAAAGTCATCCAAACGAAGGATCAGAGCTGCTATTTTCTTCATTAACACCCAAATCGGGCATCACTCAGCTGCTGTCTGATCAGAATCGACACTGTCTGCATACATCAGCCCTTCTTTCTGTTTTTCAGGGTAAAACTCTGACAACAATCTCTTTGATCCTCACCAACTTTCACAATGGAAAGCCACTGCCTGTGGTGACATGTGTAAGTAACTTTATAGTTCTCTTTTCAATCAGTATGTGTTGTGTTTGACTATTACAAAGTGTTTGATTGCGTGTGTGCAGGAGAAGCAGTTTTCACCCATGAAAGCTAAAACACAGATGTCCTCCAGACTTGAAGGTACTTTCAATATATTTGCTGATTTTTATTTATCTCTCTCCCACTCACATTTCTTTAATTTCTCTGTGTGAGTGTGGATGGAACAACATGTTCAAACAGTATTAACAGGAGAGATAATGTGGCGTCTTTGTATTAGGAAGCAGCAGTGCAGGAATGAGTGATACTGCAGGAGACTCTTTATGCTCAGAGGGGTAGGTTTAATTTTGCATGCTTGCTTTGCTCTTTGGGTTTTACCTCAACGACCTAGTTTTTTCCACATGGGTACCGAGTGTTTCTTGTGACATAACCTGACATGTTCCTGTGTGGGTCAGTGCCCAGGTGGAGGTAACACCAGATGTAGTGGAGATAGCAGATGAGCCAGAGAAAAGTAAGAGCAAATCACCCTGCATCTTTTCAATGTCTAGTCATGCTTTTGTGTGTGTTTTTCTTTACCTTACAAACTTTTTTGCTTGACCTCCTGACTTACAGGTACAAGCAAAGGAAAGAAAGCCGTGAAGCGAAAGCCCAGTAAAGGTACAAGCTCGGTATTGTTTGTATTTAAGCACGACAATATAAATATGTGAAAATATGAGCTTGTTGAAGACATAACTCGACAGGGATTGGTAAATGTATGTATTTAACATAACTAACTAGTGTTGATATTTGGTTTACATCCAGTCATAATTACTTTTGTACTTGATAATTTATCTGTATGTTCTATGTGCAGAGGCTTCAGTATTGTTTGAGGATCTGGATTTTGCTGCAGCGCTGAGCGGCTCAACATCAGATACAACCTCAAAGAAGAAGAAAACTGCCAACGTCACCCAGCGTGAGTCTATCTGTATGTTTTCACCTGATTTTGCTTGTATTTAGTGTGAGAAAAGGTGAACTCTGTGCTAATATTAGAAGTGTATGTGTACCTTTAGTACATGCAGGTGTGAAATCCTCCATTGCTGAAAACACAGATGACTTATCAGCCAGGACAACTCTCATCATCTGTCCGCTCTCTGTGCTCAGCAACTGGCTGGTAGGACCACAGCCTCGCATAAAACATTTATTGATGCACAGTCTGTTGGTTAAAGCTGTATTTTAGTTTTTTGTAAAGCTTTTTCATTCTCGAAGTCAGCGTTTGTCATATCTTCTTCTCCTGCCTCTTGTGTATTTGTGTGCAGGACCAGTTTGAGCAGCATGTGCATTCTAATGTGAAGCTAAACGTCTATCTGTACTACGGTTCAGAGCGCAACAGGAGCAAGAAGTTTCTGTCCTCTCAGGATGTGGTGATCACAACGTACAACGTCCTTTCTTCTGAATTTGGGGTGAGTGGAGAAGTTTGCATTTATATCAGAGGCTGCAAAGTGACAAACTGGTAGTGCTTTGTGTGCATTGATTTATTTTGGTGAGCGCAATCATCCAGGGCCAAATGAATGACTGTTATAAGCCACAAGTTGCTTCTTCTTTACTATAATGTGCTGTAATGTTTTCCTTTCAGAATAAAAGTCCCCTGCATGGGATCAACTGGCTGAGGGTCGTGCTGGATGAAGGACACGTCGTACGAAACCCAAACGCACAGATGAGTAAAGCTGTGCTCGACCTGAAAGCTCAGAGACGCTGGATTCTTTCAGGTAGTCTTGCACATTAATACATGCACACAGACACAGTCTGACTTATGCAAACAACAATACCCAATGAGATGCAAGTTCCATGCTTATAACTCATAACATTATGGGTCATATCCCACTTATATAATGGCCACAACTTGTCATCAAATTGCAGTTTGGAATTGAACAGTCATTATTTTTAACGCAAAGTCAATTTGAACTGTCCTGTTTTGAATATTATAAAATGTAGTTCCTCTTTCTGAGAATTTCAGTGGTTTTTAATTGCCAGAAAACATCAAAGTCAATAGGAAAAGGTTTACAATTCTTCACAAGTTTTAAAACTTTTAAATCCAGTAAGCTGCCAACTTTTGAAATTACATTCTATTGTTGTTGGCATTAATCATTTTTAGCTCAAAGCTGTTTAGTTGAGGCTAAACCTTCATTCATTTGGAAGGGCACTTGAACACATCCCTTCTTTAATAGTGTTTAGTTATTATCTGCTGTCTAAGAGTTCATCCACACCTTTAAATCAACCAGAATCCAAACTTGATAGTGGCCGTTAGATAAATATTTTCAAAGAATTGTATTGGGGCAAAAAAAGACTTCTAAAATAGTGTGACTGAAAATTAATGTTTACAAGTTAGAGTTTTTTAAACCACAAGATCTTACTTACTGATTTACCTCATCGTAGCTATTCCAACTTTGAAGACTTCGGCAAACACCATAGTAAACCAAAGAATGCTGTGATTACATCATAATATTATTAGCACCATTAACCACTGCAAATACCATTTTTTCACTGATTTAGGGACATAATCAGGTACACATTGGGTCACACATTGGTAAACAGGATCTCCTGGGTTCAAATCCCAGCAGTGCCTCCAGTTTTTATGTAGTACCCATATGCAGCCACTCTATTGAGGTGATCACCCAAGGAAAGTATTAAATAAATAATAGATATCAAAATATATCAAAATAAAATGAGACCCAGAGAAAGTTTTTTTTGGCCAAATTAACTTAAAGAGAGGCCCGATTTAATACAGCACAAATACACAACCAAATAAGTCAAGAAAAAACATAAAAGAAATACCATAAACTTTCCCAAAAACTAATTGTCTGTTCAGATAGGTGACCCCGGATGGTCCTAATGACCAGTTCTGATGTTAAACTAAATCCTTCTCTCACACAATAAACAGCAATATTTCCTTTTCGGTTTGTCCCATAATTTCAAAACCTACAAATTCAATACAATAGAACAATAGAATTATGCTGCATGATCACTCACTCAGGCACGCACACCCATACACACACACAAGTTTACTCACTGTCCTGTGTTCAGTCCGAAACGACAAGGCGTTGCAACGCTGTTTGGTCCACAAAACATTGAGTGCGGTGAAACAGCGCTCGCAAAAACACTTGAGTGCGGTGAAACGTTCCAAACTGAAGGACGCTAGCCGCCGGGCTAGCGTTAGCCACGCTAACCTCCTATCGGGTTGCCCACACACTGCTCCTCGTTCACCGTCTGACAGCTGGGCTTATGAGTCCTCAGCCCCGTCCTCCAAGCCTCCTGCTTGAGCTGCTGAGTCTGGCTTCGGCCAAGCCAAAAGAATCCACGCCACCACGCTCTGCCTCCTGCTCCACTGAGACCACAAGAAGCCACCTGGTCTTAGTCTGCTTTGTTCCTGATGAGCGCAGTGATGCCACCCGCTTGGGGCGGCTGCTCTGCCAGGTCAAAAATACCCACCGAGACACACTCACAACCAATCAAACCAATCAAACAACAGCATGCAGCCAGAGTAAAACAAGGCACAATTACCCATAATAATTACCCCATTACCACCCGGCTGCACATAGATGCAGTCATTGAATTTGAGTTTGTGTGTGTTTGTGCCTTTCAGGTACTCCTATCCAGAACAGTGTGAAGGATCTGTGGATGCTACTGGCCTTTCTGCGTCTGAAGCCCTTCGATGTGCGAGAGTGGTGGAACAGAGTGATCCAGAGACCAGCTATGCATGGAGAAAGGGCCGGCATGCAGTGAGTGCTCAGAGATACACCAACTGCAATGCAGCAATAATAAAATGATGCAATGTAGCAATAACACTGTAGACTGTATGTGTTTCTGGTTGTTTTTGCTTCTCCAAACTGTAGTATAACATTTTTTTTACTGTTTCTACTTGATAAAAGGCATCTATTACCTTATGCTTCTTGCTATTTTACCATACATTGAAAGACTGAACATGTTCCCTTATCTGAATTAAAGGTTTAACAGCAAGGTTGTAATGCTTTGTACAGTCAGTGAATACACCAGAGCAGTTTGCAATGTTATAGGGTAACTACACACGTGGACAAAATTGTTGGTACCCCTCAGTTAAAGAAGGAAAAACCCACAATTCTCACTGAAATCACTTGAAACTCACAAAAGTAACAATAAATAAAAATTTATTGAAAATTAAATAATCAAAATCAGCCATCACTTTTGAATTGTTGATTAACATAATTATTTAAAAAAACAAACTAATGAAATAGGGCTGGACAAAAATGATGGTACCCATAACTTAATATTTTGTTGCACAACCTTTTGAGGCAATCACTGCAATTAAACGATTTCTGTATTTGTCAATGAGCGTTCTGCAGCTGTCAACAGGTATTTTGGCCCACTCCTCATGAGCAAACAGCTCCAGTTGTCTCAGGTTTGATGGGTGTCTTCTCCAAATGGCATGTTTCAGCTCCTTCCACATATGTTCAATGGGATTCAGATCTGGGCTCATAAAAGGCCACTTTAGAATAGTCCAACGCTTTTCTCTCAGCCATTCTTGGGTGTTTTTGGCTGTGTGTTTTGGATGGTTGTCCTGTTGGAAGACCCATGACCTGCGACTGAGACCAAGCTTTCTGACACTAGGCAGCACATTTCTCTCCAGAATGCCTTGATAGTCTTCAGATTTCATCGTACCTTGCACACTTTCAAGACACCCTGTGCCAGATGCAGCAAAGCAGCCCCAAAACATTACTGAGCCTCCTCCATGTTTCACCGTAGGGACGGTGTTCTTTTCTTCGTATGCTTGGTTTTTGAGTCTATGAACATAGAGTTGATGTGCCTTACCAAAAAGCTCCAGTTTGGTCTCATCTGTCCAAAGGACATTCTCCCAGAAGCTTTGTGGCTTGTCAACATGCATTTTTGCAAATTCCAGTCTGGCTTTTTTATGAGTTTTTTTCAGCAGTGGTGTCCTCCTTGGTCGTCTCCCATGAAGTCCACTTTGGCTCAAACGACGACGAATGGTGCGATCTGACACTGATGTACCTTGGCCTTGGAGTTCACCTTTAATTTCTTTGGAGGTTGCTCTGGGCTCTTTGGATACAATTCCAACGATCCGTCTCTTCAATTTGTCATCAATTTTCCTCTTGTGGCCACGTCCAGGGAGGTTGGCTACTGTCCCGTGGGTCTTGAACTTCTGAATAATATGAGCCACTGTTGTCACAGGAACTTCAAGCTGTTTAGAGATGGTCTTATAGCCTTTACCTTTAAGGTGTTTGTCTATAATTTTTTTTCGGATGTCCTGGGACAATTCTCTCCTTCGCTTTCTGTTGTCCATGTTCAGTGTGGTACACACCTTTTCACCAAACAGCAGGGTGACCACTTGTCTCCCTTTAAATAGGCAGACTGACTGATTATGAGTTTGGAAACACCTGTGATGTCAATTAAATGACACACCTGAGTTAATCATGTCACTCTGGTCAAATAGTTTTCAATCTTTTATAGAGGTACCATCATTTTTGTCCAGGCCTGTTTCATTAGTTTGTTTTTTTAAATAATTATGTTAATCAACAATTCAAAAGTAATGGCTGTTTTTGATTATTTAATTTTCAATAAATTTTTATTTATTGTTACTTTTGTGAGTTTCAAGTGATTTCAGTGAGAATTGTGGGTTTTTCCTTCTTTAACTGAGGGGTACCAACAATTTTGTCCACGTGTGTACATATGCTAATAAACTATGAATTGCTCTCTGCAACTTCAAAGAAAGTTTGTAATTTCATGGAGGAATTTGTCATATCAGACCATAAATAATCAGACATTAGATATTAAATTGAGGCACTTGATGCTGTGTGCAGAAACCTTCAGACCCTGGTGAAGTGCATCACCCTGAGACGGACCAAAACCAGTGAGGTGAACGGACGTCCTCTGGTGTCACTCCCTGACAAGAAGGTGTACGTGGAGCAGGTGGAGCTCAGCCAGTCGGAGAGGGAGGAGTACGAACGGATCCACAAGGAAGGAAAGAACATCATCAAGAGGTGTGTTCATGAGCATGCATGTTTGTGGATAGTGACTTTGTAAGTTGGCAACTTGCAAAGACTATATGATATGTTTTATAGTCTGTTATGCATGTACTTTAGATGTTTTACCATTTCTTACTATCTTTATTATCTTGTACTTGCACCTTTCGTGACTTTTTGCACCCCTCTGTTTCTCAGAGCTCTGTAACGGTAAATTTCTCCTTTGTGAGCTCAATAAAGTCTATCTTATCTTATCTTATCTTATCTTATCTTATCTTATCTTATCTTATCTTATCTTATCTTATCTTATCTTATCTTATCTTATCTTATCTTATCTTATCTTATCTTATCTTATCTTATGATATTATACTATTTTGTATAACTGTGTGCATTTTTGTAGATATGTAGCTGAAGGGACGGTCTTGAGGAATTACGCGGATGTACTAGCAATCCTGATGAGGCTCCGACAGCTCTGCTGCCACCCTGATCTGGTGGCAAAGATATTATCAGATTTAGGTAAAAAAAACAACTCTCTTTGCAGTGACTGAATGCGCTGATATCCAACCATATCAGGAAACAAGGATGATTTATTTATTTAATATGTCGGTCATTTTTGGTTTGTTCTGCTGCCAATAATTAGCCCTGACGCTGTCTGACACTCAGTCTTGGCTATTCTAATTTTGAATACTTCAGTAAACACCACAATAAACCTAAGATAATGCTGTGACAACATCACAGTAATAGCTTTATCTACTATGAAGCACTGTAAATTACCATTTTGATTCAGTATTTTAGAGACATAATCAGGTACATGTAGATACAGTCACTAAATTTGCATGAACAAGCATGTTTATGGATAGAAACTATGTAGGTTAGCAACTTGCAAAGACTGTGATCTATGGATGTTTTATGGCTGAATTATGATATAAAATAACTCGGTGCCTTTTGCTTTTTTTTTTAAATATCCTTGTTTACCGCCATAAATCTTCTGTCCAAAAGTTCCTCTGGAAGAATCATTTTCTTTTACTGATCATCCCTGTTACGCTGTTTTTACAGATCAATAATGAAGCTACCGTTCAGTTCATTCGTTTGTTTTTACCTGTGAGATCAGAGATTTCTGTCCTCTCTTTGGATTTGTTTCCATTCCTGCATCCTCCCTCTACTGTAGGTGCTGCAGCAACACCAGCAGAACTGCGGGAGCGTCTGATAGAAAAGTTACGGTTGGTGTTGGCCAGCGGCTCTGACGAGGAGTGTTCGGTGTGTCTGGACTCGGTGCGACTTCCCGTCATCACACACTGCGCCCACGTTTACTGCCGGCCCTGCATCGCCCAAGTCATCAGCACTGAGCAGGTAAACATGCTGCACTCAGCGGGCATCAGTGGTTTGCAGTTTAACCGAAATTCGACTCAAAGGTCCTCACTACAAGATAATACATTTTTAAGCTCCTAATTATTAACATTTTTACCTTTTCCCTGTGCTCTGTGTGTTTGCACAGGAAAGGGCTCGCTGTCCTCTCTGTCGGAGTGAGATCAAGACCAGTGAACTGGTGGAGTTTCCACAGGAGGAACTGGAAGAAGAAAGCAGTACAAAGTCTGAGAGGTGGAGGACAAGCTCAAAGGTACTCAATGCAGAATTAACTGGGGGGGGGGAAGTGGTACAAACGCTCGGTAGACCAATAAAACAATGCAAAACACTGTTTCTTAAATGGAAACATGTTCAAGCTGGGAAGATTTTCTGGTACAGATTGTTTCACCTTAAGCTGCCAACAAACCATTTTCTGACTTTCAGACCTTGTTATATTCTGTATCTCAGCATATTTAACAAAAATAAAATGCCCTGTGTGTTAAGTGTTGCATTTATTTCCTCATGAGAATCAGAAACACTGATCAGAATGCTAGTATTGGCTGCCTAGATAGCTCAGCTGGCTAAGCAGGCAACTCATAAACGGAGGCTATAGTCCCTGATGCAGCAGTCATGGGTTTGAATCCTGGTCATAGCCATACTGCATGTCTGTCCCCCACTCTTCTATCCATGTTTCCTGTCTCACTCTCTTCTATAATACAGGGCAAAAAATAACTTTGTAATATTGCTAGTATGAAATGCTTAGATGCAAAACTTTCAATGGTTCCATCTGTTAGCACTTCTGATCCTGGAGTTTTCATTCCTCTTGACCGAATTCTTTACCCAGAAATCACAAAAAAGCCTTTTTTAGCAGTGATAAAAAAAACTGAATTGTATGCTACCTTGTCAGAGCTGTGTTTTTCCGCCTTTAAAGTCTGTTTTTGGTTGTGCAGGTGCAGGCGCTGATGGGAAACCTGCTCAGGCTGCGATGTGAAGACAGCAGCATTAAGTGTCTGGTCGTCTCTCAGTTCACTCGATTCCTCACCATTCTGGAGACTCCACTCAGGTAACACTCCCACAGTACAGATTGGAGTTTTTGTTCTAGTCCATGTATTTACACTTATGCAAACAGAGTTCTGTTCTTTAATCAGAGACTGACGCTTATTACCAGAATGCATGAGCAACTGTCTCAGAGCAACTAAAAAACATCCCAATTATCTAATGCAAGAAAGATGCGAAATTTGAAAACATAAGGAGCGCATGATTTTCTAACCATTTTTCATTTACTTTATTTCATTCATTATCATTCTCCTTCTCCTTCCTCTCCCTCAGAGAGCACGGTTTCAGTTTTGTGCGTCTGGATGGCTCCATGAACCAAAAACAGAGGACCCAAGTCATCCAGGAGTTTCAGAGCTCTGCAGCCGACAGTCCTGTTATCATGCTTCTGTCTCTTAAAGCTGGAGGAGTGGGGCTTAACTTGACCGCTGCTTCTCGTGTTTTCCTCATGGACCCTGTAAGTACATACCCTGGAGGGAACCACTCACACGGAGAGCCTTAGCTTATTTTATTTATCAGGTTGTGCTCCTTGGACAGAGTTGATTAATGACGATTTATCACTAAAATGTCATAAATAAACTTATTTTGTTAAGTTAGACAGCGTCCAGGAGTCTGTTTAAAAGTTTGTGATATGCTTTTCTCTCTCCGAAGCACTTATGTCATGAAATAGATGTGCAGATAGTTTTTAAACATGTACTTTTTGGTTTCTCTGGAGCAGTATTGACACAGCAGGATAGAAATGCAGTAGGCAGAGACGAAGTAGACAATAGATTCATTTCAGAGTTTAGCTGACTCACCTTAGACAAGGACCAGCTCTGTTAGCATCAATATAAAGAACATCATCAAACAGGAATAAGATGGAAAGCAGCACAAATGGTAAATGTGACTGTTGTTTGGGAGATCATCTACTAACTGACAGAGAGATATTTAACCCAAAATGTTTTTTGGAAATAAATTTGGTCCTGTATATTCCTCAGGCCTGGAACCCGGCTACTGAGGAGCAGTGCATTGACCGCTGCCACCGTTTGGGCCAGAAGAAGAAAGTGGTTGTGACCAAGGTCAGAAGCCTCATTGTGTATTTATACTGTACTATTATGATCTTTAAGGAAAGGTTGATACATTTTGTATTGCTGGTAAGGATCACACTTTCCATACTGCATTCAAGACGCTGTTCATTTGACTCTGAGGGCTTAAAAACTGCATTTTGTTACTTTTTATAGTTCATTGTGAAGGGCTCGGTGGAGGAGAACATGGTGAAGATCCAGAGGAAGAAGCAGGACCTGGTGGAGAAAGCATTCGGCTCCACAAACGCCGACAGAAAAACGTCTCGCATCGACGACATCCGAGCCCTAATGGAGCTGTGCTAGGCTTTAACCGACGCATCAGCGGGAGAACAACCTGGAAATAGTTTGAACTGAAACAGTGTGACAGTGTTCCTTTCTTGGGGCAAGGGTTGCACGAAATTTTTGTACGCTTTAAAGTTTGATTTCTAGTTGATTTTTGCTGTCTTTATTTTGTTTTACTTCTGCTTTTATTCAGTTAGTTCACACTTTAACACTGATTCAATTGCAGGATGCTTCATGTGGAAAGCTTTCATATTTGTTCAGCTGTTTGTCTTGATTTTGTTAAGTCATCACCCTGGAACGGAGACTGGATCCAGATCCTCGCCTTTTGTACCAGTTTGAGATTTCAGTGAGGAAAATGTTACAGGTGTGAAGAAGTTGGGAGTTTTTTCAGAAACCCTGAATAAAAGGAATGCAGACCGCTGATGTTCTACATTTGTAAATACTGCATTTACATATAATTACAGTAACTTAACATAAAAAAAACAGATTGAAAAGAAAAGTTCTGCAGGAAGAATGCACAAACCATCACACCATCCATCTCAGCTGACTGAGATGAGGTGAAAGTTGGTGGTTGAGCAACATAGAAAATGCACTGTAAAAAAATCTAATCTATTTTTTAAAAGATGGTTCAAGTCTGGCAGCAAAAACGTGAGAAAAAACATCAAAAATTGTGGAATACTGACATTCAAGATCTGTAAAGATGGTTAAAAAAAGTGGGAAGCATCCATTAAATAATTATATATTTAGCTGATTTAAATACAGTTAAATTTTAGTCACATGTTGCAAAAAAACATTTGCAAATACAGATTTTTGATTGGGACACTATTTACAGTTTTGGCCTGTTTAGATTGACCAAGATTGGTTTTAAGAAATTCTGTGATTTTACTAGATATGTATAATTTAACAAAGTATTTTTTGAAAAAAAATCTATAATCTTTATATTCTTTTAAATAAGACCAAATATCCATTTTTATTTTGCTAATTCCAGAACAGTAAGTAGTGTAATTTCAGTCAAACATAGGAGATTTTTGATGTTTTAATTATTTAGTTTTGGCCTTTTTTTGACAACATAAATTCAGACTTTTCCCTCTCATTTTATTCATTATGTTTGTAAAGTAAGCAAGTAAATTGTTCAAAAATTACACAATTGAATGCAGCTGGGCTTTTGCATGACAGGTCAAATTGCAAACTGAGAAACATTTCAATTCTACTGCAGGAAAAAAAAAAAGTAGTTGCTCAAAGGACAACGCTATTCATTTAACAGAACAAAACTGTAAAATATTTGCTTGTAGCAGCTAATCACATGTGCCTTGTTATTCTGTTGTCGTAAATTCAGTTTCTAAGTGTCTTTATTGACACTACACAGATTTACAGTCATCACCTGAGGCTCTAAAAGCTTGTAATGGCATTTTTCCATGATTCTGACATTTACTGGAACACACATAATACAGCTGCAGCCTTACATCTGAAAACTACCACGGTGTAAAATTAAAAACAAAATGAGAGGATAAAATACGGCTTTTCACAAGTTCTTTTTTATTAGCTCTTTAAGAGGGATGTACAGTTAACAGCCGGGACACAGATGTGAATAAACCGATGTCACTACAGTTATGATCCACACTCAAACGCTACATACAGATTTCTCTCTCGGCCTTTTCAGCATTACATCGGAGTGTGTACACCAGACAGAGGAACGTATTATTAAGAGCTGTAGGTGATAGTTTCGGGGTGGAACACAGCTGGAGTGAAGTAAAGAGGGCATTGGCAACGGAAAAGGACGGACTCCACACAGTTCGATCCTCTGTGCTACTAGCAGCAGTTACAGTATGTGAGGTTTTGTAAACAGTGAACGGCAATAAGGCAACTGGTTACGCTACAGAGAGGAAGTGACTAAAACACAGGTCATGGCACAAATACGCTGATGTGGGTCTGGCAGGGACGTACATGCAGGACGGATGACGCATTAACTTAGCATTGCATCCCGCAAAAACACAAAAACACCGGCTGTCGACATCACCTTACGATGCGGGTGGAAGACTTCATCACTGACCCACGGTTGAACTCTGTGCCATGCAAATACAACACAACGGCCTGAACACAACACCAGACATGACAAAGCTGAAGGTAGAGGGAGCTGGTGAGCGTCAGAGGCACAGATACTGTCGGGATGCTACTCTACGCTTCTCCAATGAGGTGAACACTGTCATATCAAAGTAGGATTGTCGCGACTGGCTGAAATAGAGGAAAGTGAGCCAGCTGCTGCATATTTTGCTTCAAAGTGGGTTCAGACAAGGAGGCTTATTGCAGGTGGGAAGAGGAGGTCGTGGGAAATTACAGAAACAGCTGCTAAATGCTTTTTTTCTCGAGTCCACAAGGAGTCAATGCTGCTCAGATTTTCCACAGATTAGGAAGACTGTAGGTGAGTCTGTTTCCATCAGATGCACATTAAGGGACAAGTTGGACATTTTGGGAAGTAGCTAAGTTTATTTTCTTTGTTGTAAAGAGTTGTCAGAGAGGATTTGCTCTATGCAGGGAGCCAATTAAGACTTGAAATTGGAACACGACAAGCAATAGGCTAGCAAGTTACTCTACAGACTAAAATCACAGCCGTTTTTTTTTTTTATTTGCAGATTTCTTGATCTGGAACGGTTGTCAGGAAACAAGCAAAACCTCAGATGATGCAACTGTGACTGGCAAAAGAAATAATCCAATACATAATCGCTTATAAATATACAGAATTGTCACTTATATGCTTCGGATTTTTTTTATCGATTAAACAAACCAGAACCTGTTAGTTTTAGATTTGCATATCTTTGTGCTCGTAAACACTGGGACAAAATCAAAATGCTTCTTATTTTTCTTGATTTCCCTCAGTCAGCAGTGTGTTGAAAGTCCAAAGATATTTTATGATTCAGAAAAGGTTTACATTCTGCTTTGAATGTTGCCTCGAGTTGTAGATCATTTTTAAATGGAGCATCAATGCAGCCTGTGTTCTTAACACCGCCTCAGTTTGCCATGCTAATGCAGCAGAAAGATATTAAGAGCAAAAAACATCTGTAGTCAATGAAAATATCTTTTTTTTTTTTTTAACCTTAAGATTTCTGTTGCCATTGCATAGCTGGCTGCTGCTTGTAGCTTCACACTTTAAGCAATTTTCCTCATCAAACTCTCAGCAACAGAGAGATACATCCCCAAAATGTCCAACTTTTCTTATAAGAGGAGAAAATGAATGGTGGAGTGCACGGGAATTTTGACAAACTTCTACTCTCGACACGGTGATATCGTGCAGAGAGTCACAGTGAAAAGGTGCACGGAGGCATTCATCCAGTCACCTGCTAATCAGGCCCCTGCGATCGACTGAGCGGTGGTTCCTCTCCCCTCCTCGACCACACGGAGCTTCAACTGGTGTCCGTCATGCTCCCTCGCTACTTTAGGAAGGAGTCGAGTTTTCGCTCGATGTTGGCGAAGGAGTCGTCGCCCAAGTAGTCGATCTGACCCGCCTCCCAGCGCTGCTTCCTCTCCTCTGATGAAGCCTTCTGTGGAGGAGGGTGAGAGGGTGCCGGGTGCTCGCTGACATCCTCGTGAGGTTTTCCCTGCATGACAGAGAGAGAAAGAATGAATGAATCATGAAATGAAACTGCAGTAATACTTTATAAGGACTGGTTTCCTCAGGCCTAGCCATGCTCGGCTTCCCCTCAGCTGGAGTTGGATCACGTGGGAATTTGCTCTTTTCTACCCTTGAGACACATTCAGCACGTGGAGTCTTTATATCATAACAGGCAAGACATTTTGGAGCACTCTTGTAGGAAAGATGATTTGGGTCATGAAAGTAAAAAAGCTCCATAGAGTCTGCATTCAATAAGTCAATATTAATCAAAAAGTAACAGCTCTGCTCAGCAGGGAGTTAATGAGCAAAGAGAGAAAGTCAACTAGTACATTAAGACATGAATTAGCTAATTAATTGGTGCTAAATAAACGCCACTGATCATTTCCTTGGGCTCGTAAACAAAAGAATGAAAGCAGAGATTGCAGTGAAGGTAGCCTTGTCTGTAAAGAGGTTTGTGACAGTTTCATTTTCCTGTGAAACTGTGGGAAATGTGTCAGTGCAGAGTGGAATGTTACCCGAGAGAAAACAGGAAGCTCCAAGTATTTCATTAGCTACTATAAATGGCATTTACTATCCATATTAATTAGATCAATTACTTAGAAAAACTTAGAAAAATTGGTGACATTAGCTGGGATTTCTAACGTAGAATACCTTTAAAACTGCCCTTTAGGATGCTTGCTGTTAATGTACAGCCTCACACTGGCATTTCCTTTTCTTATTACTATAATACTCTTTGCTATTACTGGGGATCTGTTGACCTGTGGCTTAACAGTTACATATTGCAGCTGCTTAAATCCAACAGCAACATATCAGCATTATATATTGGCCATCAGTTCTCCATCTCTTGTCAACTGGCATCAGTCACTGAATAACTTGCATCAGTTAACCACTAGTACTACAGCTGTGACACCAGAATATCACTCCTATACTTAAGAAACTTCATAATTTAGCAGACAAATGTGGAAACACCCTTCTAGTATTAAATCACATAAGTCTGCACAGTGAAGGTCAAATATCTAAGTGAAAATTAGCTTTAAAAGCTCAGCTATGTAAACATTAAACCTTCCTCTTGGTTTTGGAAACACACTCGAGTTAAATAGACTCACCAGCTTTGTTTAGATCATTTTTGCTGGTCAAGTGAGTTTCCACTCACTCTTATTCATCTTGAAAATTCCTAGCCTGGGAACCAGACGAAGCTGAGGAAAGGTTTCATTTTCTCTTGCAAACCGGCCTCTTTCTACTGAAAAAGGTTTCCACCCAGATTTGTCCATGCAGGACCAATCATGGCCGAATGCATCTAATATGGGCCAGATTTGAAATGACGGCTGTGGCTGATGTGGTTTGTCAGTAATAAAAGGAACAAATATAGATATTTTCTCTAAAATAAGAGCAAACAACTGTACTTCAAGCTCCAGTGTGTATGATTTAAGATGATCAAGGGCAGAAATTTAATACAGTATTCATAATTATGCTTTTGATAACTTAGAATAAGTCCTTCATATCTACAGTAGGTCCTCTTCCATGAAGTCCACCAGGTGGCAGTAGCCCAAAAAGGCCAAATCCCTTTAAAGGTCTGTAGCATTTGGCATATTATTTAATGTCCACTGGAGGTTCTCCTACGTGGCTGGATTGGGAGGGTGAAGCGGAGGGTATTCAGTTGGTTGTAATCTATAACTTCACAACTGGATGTCACTAAATCCTAAACACTACACAAAGCTTGTTTAGATTTTTCAGTTTCTTAGCATTAAATCGCACATTTCATGCCTGTTTTAGTTAACCACGCCCGACGGGTACGTCGGCGGGGTTATTGCATTCGGTGCGGTATCTGGCTGGGTATGTATGTATGTGGCTATGTCCGGTCCGATATCTCTGCAACCGCTGAAGTCAGGATAATCAAATTTGGCACTGAAGATCAGTCTAAGGTCCCCTGCTTAGTTGTGGAGTTATAGGTCAGCAGATCAAGTAGGGAGGGAGATACGTACGATGATCAAAATTGATACACATGGCATCAGTTGTATAGGGAGGACAGGGTTTTCGCCAGCAGAGGGCGTGGTTCTGCCCTCTACTGAGGGCTCATCTAGTTGCATCTCCATCCAATTGTGTACAGAGATATTTTGGTCTGCAGCCTCTGACAGTTAACTGGGAGGTTTAAGACTAATTTGCATTTGTTTCACAATACCAAACTGGTCATTTCCAAACTTGGATACTGTGGCAACTGTTAAATAAACACTGTATCAGGTCACCTTACAAAAAGTAGTTGCGAGTCTAAATCTAATTTCTTTTTTTTTTTTTTTAAATGAAAGAAATTAAGCCTAAGCTGGTGGAAAATTCACTTTGCAAGTATAAACTTGTCAGTGTGACAACCTGGCACAGCTTCACACTGTTGGGCAAAGCTGCTGGTTCTGGCAGACGTTGTTTCTGTGACTAACTCAGAACTATTTCACTACGGGGCCGTTAGAACAGACTGCACGGCAACTTCCCGCTGAACAGTTGAAGGCCCTGCATGGTTGACTGATTACAGTAAGCTATTCATACGGTGATGACACTGCTGAGAGGAATGGCAAAACTAGCAGCAACAAAAAAGCGATTTGGCAACAGCCTGGCACCGAGGAATGTGGAACCAGCCATTATTTCACTGTTAGTGCAAGGACTAAAACTGCCCTGTGTTTCAATCAGCGGCGTAACCTTCTAAATACCCAAATCTGCTGGTGGCTTTAAAAGGCACATTATCTTCAAAAACTATTTAAAAAATGCAAAAGCAGCACCATTTATCAGAATCTCAACTGTAATATTAGAGGAATCCTTGTAGGTATGCTTGTGATGAAACACTACCGAGGATGTGTGATTCTGTGTCTGTTGTAACATGTTGTATAATCTTTACTCCCGTGTCGAAACCTTTAATTGCTGGGAAGCTCTCATACATAATGATTACCCAATATCCAAAGTGTCTCCTATTAATGCTGTGAATTAGCTCTTAACCCTCTGAACTTCAACCAGTTCTGGGAGATTTTTTGTCAGTTTCTCGGCATACTTTTGGCATGTTTTTTAATCATGTGCGAGATACTGCTCATGGGTGAAAATTAACCAAATCGGAACAGAAAAATCGTATAATTTCATTTAAATGACTATTTTATTTGTCTACCTAAAACCTTACACCCAAAAAACAAAAAAACATGCGCACTAAGCAGACAATAAGTCTTCCTTGCAATCTAGAAGCCATTACTGACTGCACACGGCAACAATCAGGCGTGAACTAACCATGACGTCACCCGTTGGTTTCAACGCCGAGAAAATGAAACCCAGATTTTGCTACTTCCTGGTCGCCATTTTGGATTTTTTTGGAACCAGTGACGTAAAAAGCGTCATCAAACATGCTGGACTCTCTTATCCAGCCCACATTTTACCGCAGAGGCTCAAGGACCCTAAAGGATCTGTCAATCATTCCAGACAAGACTGTCTATCAAGTATAGCCACGCCCCCTGGCTCCGCCAACTTTAACGATTTATTTAAAATTCAGTATTGATTTATTTTAAGATCGGCCACCTGATCTCTCATTTTGACCATGAAAACTAACGGGAAAAAAAATCATGAGCTGTAGAAAATCAGTCTATCAAATTTTATTTTTCCCAAAAATGAATTGGGGTCTATGGAGCAAAAGCTTTTTGGAGCCAACCCTAGCGGACGGCGTGATATTGCAAGTTTTTGACACTTCCGGGTTGGCTTCAATTCTGGAGCCAGATGCTACGTCCATCTTTATATACACAGTCTATGGCAACAATCAGGGAATTCTCGGCTGAGCTGCAGGCTGTGTATATGCAGAGCAGTGTACCAAGTAGTTTGAGGAGAAAGAGAAGTCGATTAATTTTCAAGTATTAGTAACATTTGTGGGCACTTGGAAACACATGTTAATACATTTAATTGGTAAAATTTAATTGAATAAAGTCAACTTCAGTTGTTTTTTTTTAAATTTATAACAATAAAGCTTTGTTTTACTGCAAAAAAAGACATTTAAGTTATCTCCACTATCTCTCTACTTTTAGTCACGGTTGTCCCGTTTTCATAGAAGTGCAAGACTCATATTGTTGTAAAAATTAGGCAACAGTGACAGAATATGCCCAGAAACTGCTTGGAGTTCAGACGGTTAAGAACAAATTTGCATACTCTATTACACAACTGCACACCGTGATGGAATTGCACGTTAAAAATACGTCAGAGAGAAACGAAAGTTTCCCAGCAATTAAAACGTTTCGACACGGTCAGGATGTGCTGATTATGCAACATGCTGCAACAGGTAAACACACAAAATCACACAGCTGCCCACAGTGTTTCACCACAAACATACCTAAAACAGCCACGCCTAGAACCAAACACTCCTTTTATGAAAATAACACCACAGCCGGTAACCTACATCACTGCTGGCCTCGACGAAGCCGCTGCTGAAGGGAGTGTCTCCGTAGGCCTTCTGCAGTAAAGGCAGCACAGACTTGGCGTACAGCTGCCACCACATGAGCAGGTAGTCGGGGTGCAGCTGGCTCTGGTCCGGCGACTGAGAGTGACCGCTGACCTCCCCTCGCTGAGCGTCGTAGGAGTAGTTCCACGGCTTCACTTTGCCCAGGAAGTGCACTACCTTTGCATCGTGGCCGTATCTGTACAGACGAGACAGGACCAAGAGTGACACGGAAAGAGAATGAACAGTTAAGCATGGAAATCTACTCCTGCGGTCTCTAAAAACAATTAATCATGAAAAGTAACTCATTATTGGAATATTAATGCCACATCATTGTAACCACTAAAGTTCTTGCTGAAAGTAGAGGCTCTTTTTTTATCAGATTTGTAACAAGTCACAAAATGGGTACCATCTCTGAGCCGCACGAGACCTAAAATCCATTTCGGACATATTTTCTGTTCTTTTAATCTAATAGCAACTGAACGTGGCGGCTTTATGTCTGAATGAACATGCATCCTGGTAACTTTTCCATAAAAGTCACAGCAGCAACGTCATTAAATTGGACCTACTAATATTTCTGTTTCAGTTTAAACATCTCAAGTCTAAGATGCATGCTGTCACAATAACGAACAGGTGGACACACAAGCAATGGTGCTTCTCTGAAGCGATTTGGGGCTTTTGTCACAATTCAGCACCAATATTCATCCAACAACGTCACAAGACACGGTGTCAAAATTACAGCACATCTTTCCCTATAATTTTAAATATTACAGGCAACAAAATAGATGTCCACAATAATAATAATGATAATTATAAAACCCATCATACCATAAAAACATACACTAGCAGCTTAGGTTAATGATACTTAAGTTAACATGAGCTGAAGCTGCTTGGAGGAGTTTTTTCTCAAAGTTTAATAAATACCTGCAGCGTCAAACAGCAGCAGGATCCACTTGATTGTGTTGCACATTTGCACAAGTGGAGCAACAGCACTGGCAACTTCAAGAAGTTACAGTGATTATGAAATATCCCTGACATGGAGAAAGGCTCAGTCTGGGTCAGAATCTACCAGCAGGTCACACAGTGTAGCTACTCGTCTTTATATTAGACAGGTGAGCTTTCACACACAGTGTAGCTTGTCGATTCCAGCGGTTACAGGATACACGAGCACCTCCAAAGCAGGAGCACTGCCAGCACTTATTCATGGAACAACAGCAGAGACTTAAATCAATTCTAAATTGTCCCTAACACAGAGACTGGATCAATCAGGATCTAACGGCAAGTCACACTATGGACTTTTCTTCACCTTAGACAGGCGAGCTGTCACACGGAGTCACAGTTTAATCAGCTAGAGTTAAAACATTTGTTACATCACGGCAACACTCGGAGTGCAGAGTCTTCAGGTTCAGAGGTTTATCTTAAACAAACTAGACTGGAAGATATTTGATAAGCTCCTGTTAGTTCAAATGTAGTATTCTGTTTATTACTGCACTATGCATCACCTGGTTTGTCTGTCCAATCTCACAGACATGACAAATAGAACTTGTGTTCAGTGGCTCTTGTTTGAATGAAGTCATGAGGAACATCAATGGAAAGTGACCTCTCTGAATGACAGAATGCCTTCAGTTTAATGGATTGATAAAGTCCAGGCCACAAATTTATCTGCAGTTTTCAAGTGGCAGTCATTCATGAAATGCATGCATGCTGCCTGCATTTATCATCGGCTGTTGTAAAGGGAAAGTACCAGCTGGATGCCAAGTCACAGTTCATCTGAGGAGTTGTTCTGCACACCGTGATTGATGTTTACTACTGACAGCTTGTACTAATTTTAGTCACTGTCTGTTCTCTTCCAAATATGTTTGGCTCACCTGCGGGTTGATACTCCACCTGTTTAAACTTCACTGTAAGTACAACGTTTTTAATGATATAAATCTGGAATTGTTTCAACGCTGACTGAAAAAGACTCCTCAAAATGACACAGACAAAACAAATAAAACAAGTCTATGTGCAGTAGTTCTTCTTATTTGAGGCAGGCTGTTGGAGACTGTGCACTCTGTTTACTCCGAGTTTCAGCAGCTCCGTGTAATTCAACACCCCCAACACAGACACACAACCTTTGAACTGACTTCTGACTTGCTTTATGTCTCCCAACAAACACACTAAAGGTTTCACATGGAAAACTACAGAAACAAGTAGAGAAAGCCTCTATACATTGAATATAGCTAAAACCATCTCAAAGCATCGCATTTTTAGAATAAACTCTGCCTCACTACTCTGACTTGCCTGAAAATTTAATAGCAAAAAATTCTATTAGATATTTAGAAAGATGTGTGAAATTTTAGCTTGGTATATTAGCTATTTTCTGAGATTTTTTTTTTTTAGATTTCAGCACATTGTTTTTGTGCATGGAAATGTGTGGCTGTGTTTAGATGACAATATCTCAGAACTATTTAAGATAAAAGCCTGATATTTTCCATGTTATTTCTCATCTTGCTTTCCATTTAGAATCTGAACATACAGATCAAATAGTCCCCGACTATGGCTGTGTTGAAATACGAAAAGACAAAGGAAGTTGTCATAAAAAGTCCCATCTTTGAGCACATATGAACAAGAAAGTTAATGCAGAAGCCAACTAGTGATATTTTCAGAACTGCCTGTAGTTGCATGTCATGATACTACAAAGCAAATCATACAGAATCATTTTAATATGAATTACTTTGTGTTGAACTTCCGTAACTGATCAAGCAGGTATGACAAGTTGCACCAAAAAGAGCTTTTAAAAGAACAAACACGCTGAATTGATCTAAGAAGCTATAGTTTAACACAAAAAGGTTTGAAGTAAATCAGAGGTGGTTGAGCAGTAGACTCTTGATGATTTGAGATGGAAAAACCCTCATCTGTGAGTACTTGAATTACTCATGCTGTAGATATCTGCTTACACATCACTAAAAATGGGTTAGGAAAGTAGTTAAGCACTAATGCTCTTCATGAGGATAATTTGTGCTTCCTTTAATTTTCTCTCCTCCCATAGTCTCACTTAGCCAGAACATTCTGTACTACACTTTTAGGATTTTTTTTTTAATAAACAAAAATGCTCTGCCTCGTTTGGACTTCTTTCAACCAATCACAGTCGTCTTGGGCGCAACTAAATCAAACTAAGCGACTGTTTTGGTGGAACATTTTCTGTTCTATTAAAATGGGTAATTCACTGACCCAAAAAAAAAAAAAAAGACCGTGCCTCACAGCAGGATCAAAGTCCTCTGGAAAACTCTGGAAATTTTCATTGTAGGGGGTTGTTTGCTAAGGGGTGGTCGCTGTCGTTTTACATAGAGAGGAAATGTTGAAAAAACGAACACACAAACGGTCTAACGAGAGGAAAATCCGGCTGAAATAAGCGGCCAATGGCAGGCTTATGCCCGCATTCTACATTCAGCAAGTCAAAATGCTTCTCCTGCGATCTGGAAATCATTCCTCCTGCACCAGAATGAGGACTTTTAAGTTCCTTAAATGGGCCTCAAGTGGACAAGGAGGTTCTTAGAGGAGTTGACAGTGACGAAACATCTATCTGACCTCTAACATTCTCACTAGGCATACCTAAGGAGGAAACGCAAGATGATAGCATCTTGTAAAATCTTCTGAAGTGACAGAAACATAAATGTGTGAGTGTGTACTGACTGTTTGAAAGCTGGCAGGTAGGAGTAGATGGCAATACTGCTGAGGTTGTAAATGAAGGGCAGGTGTTTGGAAATGTCTGCTGTGGCCCAGGTGTTGAAGAAACTGTTGAGAACCCCCTGATCTCCACCTGCAGACACACACATTTAGAGAGAGAGAGAGAGAGAGAAAAAAAAAAAAATCAAGATAATTTCCAATTATAGCAGAGCAAAATGACAGCCGGAAAGGACAGGACGGTAACACAAGTGAGATTGTTTGCGTTTTTCCCGATGGCTGAAGGGGAGTCAATGACATGGAAAGAATAATCATCACATGTATTTTTACGCCTTCCTTACGAGGACTGGTGTTCTTTAATTCCAGGAATATTCACCTCATCCCACCTCTCCTCTGTCTGTGTTATAAATCGGCTCAGACTCAAGGCTGTAATTACATGAACTGCCCCAAACACATTCTGTGCATTCACAGTCTGTGTGCTTTCTGACAAATAAAAGCTGAAAAGCAGCGTGAGAAGATGCTGCATTTGGTAGGCGACAGAAACGACACGGTGTGAAGTCCAGCTGAGGGGTGAGCTGATGGCTGAGAGGACAAACGTAGGCTGAGTTGGAAGAGAATTAATTTAGCTCCTTACTAAGCTACAGAAATGATTCTAATCCAAACGAATTGTGATCACATTTGCAGTTTTGGTGCTGTCCAATCACAACCAGAGTTTCTCAAACAAAAGTAATATATTTTGCAACAAGTGACATGGTTCCTGTAACTTCAGTGAGGCAAGATAAGCTTCACTTCTCCTTGCCAGCCACCATAGAAAGTATTCATACCAGCACAGCAAGGTTTTCTTCTCCTGCTCACAAAATGCTGGCTTCAACAACACCAAGACTTCACTTAACATACCAATAAAACAGGCATAGGAGCTCTAAATACAGCAATGCCAGGCCATCCTTTTGGTTCAGATTGAACTATTACAGCAGTTACACAAACATTAATGACCACCTGTCAGGTCAAATGTTTAGTTTGAATTGATAGAAGGTAAAACACACCACTAGTATGATCAAATCCCCCGGATGTGCAACGTATTTTTAAAAATCCTTTTCTACACGCACGCTTCACATCTGCATCGATTTAAGAAATTAATGCAAGTCTCTTTTTGAAAGCATATGCACATGTCTCTTTAGTGGGTTTAATTTTCCAGGAAATGTCTATTTTGTGGGAGTTTTTTATATGCATTTAGATGCTTTCAAGTCATCTGTTTTGTAGATTTGGGCTTGTAATATGTATACATGCTGCTTCAGGGTGTGTTGTGAAGAAGATTTTAGATGATGTATGCATTAGGGGACTCTAGAGTGTGTGGGAATACAGTTATGAACAAGTTTACGTAGACTTGGAAAGACCATGTATATCATGGCAGTGTCAAGTTCCCTATGAATCCTAATTTTCCACGACGAAATTCCTGAAACACGCGCGTTTTTGTCACAAAAACAATCATGCATTTTAGTTCTTTCATCAAATGTGGTAAAGAAATGTCAAAGTCAGGCTAGAGTTAAGGTTTAAGACTAATTTCCCCAAAGTCCGGACTTAAACAGCACCAAGAAAACAAGTCTGTGTCAGAAAGCCAACAAGTTTAGTAGAACTGGTCAAAGACACAATCAGAGACATCACTGCATCTACATCACTGTATATCTATTTTTGACCCAGTAGATTTTGTCATATTTCTCGAAAATCTGTTACAAATCCATGGAAGCAAGATTGTTTTTTGTAACAAAGACGTGCTAGAAAATTCAGAGTTACACAAGTCACTGGCAACTCAAGACTGCCACAGATGTGCACTATCATGCAATTAAGAACAGTAATATGGGCTGTAGTTGAGCACTTCTGTCACTTATTGACTGTACTGAGAGAGCTTGTGACCACAATGTCAAATTTTCAATAAATCAATGTAGAAGTCACTTGTGTGCAGGAATCAAATTTTAAGATTGGCCAGTTAACAACTTAACAATCCTATCACCTTTACCATGATAGCATTCCCTGATTAGCACGCTAAATAATGTTAGCGATGATAGTAAATGGCAAACCTTCTAAAAATCAATATGTTAGTATTGCTACTGTGAGAACATAAGGAAACGCACTGATAAACACAGTTCAACACTCCGTTACGGCTGTTGCTGTCTGCTTGTGCCAAACTGGCTACTCACAAATTATTCAAATATACATTTTCATACATCTAACAACTGGGTAGACACAAGTAAGCAGCAAATCAGATCTATGTGTGGAAAAGTCCCTCAAGAAAAGATATAATCGCTCTTCACAGAAAGTGTGCACTGGTGTGCCTATTCTGGATCATTTCCTGGAGTTTCTTCAGATTCTGTTCTCATTGCTTCTGAGCCCCTTAAGACCATAAAAAGACATCTAAAAATAAATAAATCAGATAAAACTCACCATCAAAGCTGCCATGTTCACCACAGAATGTGAGCAGTTTCTCGTGCGTCTCATTGGACGGTCTGAAGACGAACACGCCGGAGTTGAAACAGTCCGGCCAGCCAGGATCCGGAGCAGCAGAGAGCTCCTCCCTCTCAAATAGTTCATCTATGTTTGACAGCACCTGAACACACACAAACAGGGTTACTTCCCTTCTCTGATGCATTTAAATAATATCTGACAAATGCAGAAGCTTGAGGTAAACAATTGCTTTAAACATGCAGCTAATTCTATACCATCTATTTGATTTCTGCAAAAAAATTTATGAAAAAAAAAAAAAAGAAGAACTCTGGTAGAAAACATATACAGGGTTTGTCATTGCCACTGTGTGCTTCTCACCAGTGTGTCTGCGTCCATGAACACACACTTGCTGTAGTGTGTGAGCGTCCAGCAGTGCAATTTAGTGAAGGTCACCCCCAAATCTGGACGCTTCATCAGGGCCAAGTGAGCCGTGTCGCCTGAATCCATCACATCCACCACTCGCACCTCATCGAAAACTGACTGTAACGCATCTCTACAACACACACTGTAGAATTAGAGTCAAAACATACAACGGACACATGATCATGTGTGTTTCAATATGGCCAAAAAGTCCGAGTGTGTGTGTCACCTGCAAGGTTCTGCAACATGAGGTCCTACGAGCACAACCAGCTTCTTGGTTGTGTTGTGGTTTCGTAACGATTGGCCGAGAACCATCGCTCCCTTTGCATAGCTGTCATTTGTGGCCAGTGTAACAAAAGCTTGGTCTGCTTGGAGGAACACAAACACACTCATTAGCCAAAGGAGTCGCATGATATCATGTTTATGTCATTACTTTGTGTGTTTTTCATGTTAAACCTTTTCAGTCCCAAGTCAAAAACTTCCATTTATTGGATTGTCAAAGTTTCTTCAGGGCTTCAAGGATGTATTTTCCCAATAATCAATTCAATTTAATGTGAATAACTGCTTTTTTCGGTTTATTTAGGTTGTCAAATATGCATGCAATGTCAAATATCATAGTAGTTGAAGTAGAAGAACTAGTGCAAATAAACAGCAGGTAAACCAATCAGTAAAATCTTCTTTATAGAAACTTCTGGTGTTTCTGCAGCTCTCCTGCTTGCTGCTCTTGCTGGCTGGCTTATCCATCATGCTACAGAGTTAATATAATGGATGACCTATTAATCATGCTGGTGTTAAGATAAACAAATCGACACCAAGAACTTTTTTTTTTAACCTTAAAAGATCCCACTATCCGTGCTAACATCTGCCTTTTTTTTTAGCATGTATACTCACACCTCAATCAACTTTAATGCATTTTTTCCCCATAAATCTGCAGATTAAGCAACTAATGTCAAGCCTCATTGTTCCATTTTTCAGACATGAATCAAATACTTTTGATCCCTTTCTGCAGATAATGCACCACTAGCAGTATGTCAAATTCATCTGCAGCCCTTTTGTGTCAAGTTAAGCGTCTGATGAGCCCCAGTGCATACATCAACAGCAGCAGGGGGGGGCGTGTTGTGTTGCTGCTTGAGAGAAAGTAGGCCCACATCCAGCGAGGACAGTTCATCAAGCTGAATGCGACGAGCTGTCGGGGGCTTCTTGGAAACCTGATCTTGCGTGGCAGTGTTGCACTGTTGCTATGGTTTGACTCAAGGAACTATCAAAAGGCCCGTCTCATCTACAAGGCAGCACAGGAAGCATGTGCTGCGTTCCCACAATGTTATCTGCGGGCCACACGAGGCCTCATGGCGCCTTATGACACCATATGCAATTTTAAGAGTCATCAGTATCAGATTTACACACGTATTTCAATGTCAGTGGCACCGTTTTATGCGATTAAACGCATACAGAATAGTTGCAAAGCCCCTTTTCCAAACTACTAATCAGTATTTTCCATCTTGCCTTTGTATATTAACATGATGCCTGTGAGAATGGTATTGCTGTCAGTCACATTATTAGTAGCACACTGTAAAAGGAGACAAACTGCAGGCCTTTTATGGCACTGAAAGAAACAAGAACTTTGAGGCTACAGGCTGTGCTGCACGTCCACGAGAGAACAACTCTGTCAAGCTAATTAAAACCCCCTCATGTTAATCCAGGAAGATAGTGCTGCATTCTTTAAAAAAATAAAAGCGCTGTGCATGAACCGTGGAAAAGCTTTAAATGCCAAAAATCACATGCTCTGAAATGCCTGTGCTTTGTGATTAGTCGTCTGCAAATTGTTTCCAGTGAAAAAGATGTAGTTTTGCTACATGTGGGTTGATAAACTACATCTTATAAGGCCTTAGGGCAGAAAGCAGCTCTTCTGATCTACAGACCTCAGTTTCTTATAACATTTGTGTTGGTATTAGCAGTGCAACTGACTTTCTTGTTGGCACATTTGTCTTTTATTTTCATGAACATTTTGTGATTTTGGTTTATCAAAAAAAAAAAACCTCAGGAGATAACTCAGTAATGAAGATAAAAATGAAGGACAGATTGGACTGTTTGGCAAAGACAGCTTTCATGTAATTTAGAAACAATAAAAGCACTGACAAGCTTATTTTTAAACCATAAAACGTCCCACATGTCTTAGTCACAATTGTTAGATAACCAAATTTTGACATTAACCAAAGATTAGTCTAACTACCACCTATTCTGCTGCTCAAATAATTTATTTAATCATTACTTTTTTTGTTTTTTTACAAATAAATGTCAAAAAAAAATTACTTGCTCTTTGTGTTTTCATTGTTGTACACAATTGTATGCTGAGAATGTTTGGATTTTGGATTGTTTGTTGGACTAAACAAGACAATTAAAGAGTGTGTTTGTATTAAAATTAGCATTTTACATTATCTTCTGACACCCCATTCAAATTGACATGTAAATTAATCAAGAAAACAGCCATCAGTGAAGATAGCTATGTTTTTGCAGCATTAATTGTGTCTGGTATCACATATTGAAAATATAGCACAAATTGGTCTTATTCGCGAAAACATATCAAAAATAGTTTAGAAACAATTAAAGCATGGACAAATTTAGTTTTAAACCATAAAATGTCCCGCATGTCTCAGTCACAATTCTTAAAACGTCAATATGACTAGCTCCATGTGTTTTCTTTATTGTTCATTGTGTAATTTTTGTATTTTGGGCTGTTTCCTTGGATCAAACAAGACATTTAAAGATGCCAATTGTATTAAAATATGCACTTCACACCGTTTCCTGACACCTTATCCAAATGATAAATCGTTTAACATGGGAATTAATTAATAAATTAATTCAATAAGTCACAAAATATTACAAATAATTATTTACTGCACCCCTGATTGGTTCTTTGTTCCCATTACTGGTCTGACATTGAACCACAAACTGAACTATATCAGAATGAAAGAGTAAAAGTGCAGTGTTTGAGCCAAATGAGATGGCAAAAGCTATTAAAATTTGAAGAAAACAGTTTTTTCTCAGCAGAATCCTCCTCCTGTGGCATTTTGAGCCACTAACACAGGTTTAATTTTGACATTTCTTCTAGGATGTGCTGCTTCTGGTCGTGTTCAGCTTCACTTTGGTCCAAACCGCAGCAGCAGAAGCTCATTAAATCGAACGTGACAACCGCTCTAACGACCGCAGGAAGAACGATTCCCATTGATTGTAAAAATTGTGTCTGTGCAAAGCGGAGAACAGCAGCAGGTGTTTGAATGCAGCGTTTAATTAACTCGCGATATTTCGGGACCTGAATTCAGCACCGCAGCAGCTCTGGTCCGGTCCGGTCCGGCCGTTTACCGGGGCTCACTGTTGTCCCGATGGTTCTTACCCGACATGGTGCGCTGAGAGGAGTCCACCTGGGGGTCGGGGGTCGTGATGGGGCAGACGTACGGTTTGCACTGCGAAGGGCAGAGGCGCAGCAGCTGGGAGCAGTCCAACACAGGAATTAAGCCCCACATCTTCCGCGTCATGTGACCTGCAGCCGCGGACACGCCCCCTGCGTGTGCACGTTTTAGTAAAACTTTATTTGAGATGATCAAAATCACAAACACAAGGTCGCTCTTTTTAACTTTAATCACCCGAAATGATGCTAAAGCTAGAGTCCAGCTGTGGAATAATTTTTTTCAGTAATATGATAATTGATATTTTTTTAAAAATCATTTTATATGTATCATGCATAGACTGTTAAATGTATACACAATTTTTCTTATACATGCTATGGTCATATGCTCACACAGTGTGGATGGTAAAGTGCAAAGTGCTCCACAAGGCTGTGCAACAACAAAACGACATGATAAAAAAAGAAAAAACATCGCTTAAAAATAGAAAAAAGTCATAAATAATAAGTAAAGAGGCTGCAAAACTAAAGTGTAGAACACATTGTGCGAGTGTAGCAGCCATGTGTGTAGATGGATAAATACTTCAAGAACCAAAATCTACCACTGTGTACAAATACATCACTTGCAAATCCAAAATTTCAACATAACATAAAGAAGAAGCCTGTCTTTATAATATGTGTGCATAACAATAAATATCTGACTGAATGTGCAATATTTTTTGCACAAAATTATTGCACTGTGCAAAATAATGAAAATGTTTGTAATGTGCAACTGAACAGTATAGAGAAAATGCATGTAGATGAGATGTAGAAAAATCTGAGCAAATGTGTATAAAGGCCTTGTCAGTGTGCAAAAAAAGAGACTTGCATATCTTAAACCTGAACATAACATAAAGAAAAATACATCTTTTATAAGCAAAGTATACATTAGAGAGAATATGTTCTGTGCAAAGAAAGAAGGAGAAAAATCTAACATGTAAAAACAAATATACAGTGTACAAAATGTGTTAAATGTTTTTCTCTAATAATACATCTAAAATCATGTCCTTGGGGTATTTCAAGTTTCCAGTAGCTCACGGAATCTGGATTTTGTTTTGAACAAGGCTTCATCCCTCTCTTATTAGAAACGACCTTCATTAAACTGATCTACTTTCTAACAGGGAGCTCCTGTGTTCTCCATCAGCTGAGCAGATTGAGTCAGCAGCGCCTCAGTGTGGCCCTGTGGCCACATTACAGCTGAATGAGAGGTCAGAGGTTCAGCCAAACATCAACTTGCAGGAGGATGGAGAGATGGAATCTGAGGACCTTTTTCATTACAATACATACATGTAAATAGGTATTAGTCAAAGTAATAATTTATTTTCTCTGTACATCTTGTGATCAATACCCTTCCGAATGCAAATACAGTGTAAGATGAGGCTCGAAATCCACAGTTTGTGCGGAAATGCATTCTAATGATGCTAATGAGGCTCAGAAATCTGAATTAGCCACCTCATGTGGCCGTCTTTCAAATTTAGACTGTTTTTAGTATGAAATTACATCTCAGACAATGTTTCCTAGTTAGGCTCCAGGTACCGTGGCAGAAACTGGGAACTTTTTAATACTTTAAAAGCCTACCTGTTTGACTATATCAAGCTGTTGTGGTCACAAATCTGCTTTTACTGTGGATGAACTGTAGATTTTGAAAATTCAACTTTTCCAAGCAGGAATTTCTCCAAGCACAAGATGCAACTATGGAAAAGTTGTTATGCAAAAATGTAATTTAACAGGAGCACAAGCAGAAAATGATAACAAAAGCAGCTAATTGGCTTGTTATTTTTAATTAAAGCATCTATCAAAGTTTGCTAACATAGGTATATTAAGGTACTGGTTGTTCCAAGCACTTAACTTTTCATTTATTAGAGGATTTATAAGAGAACAGCACAAAATTTCTCCTTTAAAACAAGTCTTACTTTACTTTTTCATCTCCATATTAACAATAATACATTTACAGACAAACCCATCAGTGTGTTTCTTAATCGAGGGCAGTATTCAGGGGCTTAAAGAGTCCTCAACAATAACTGTCATCCTTATCGGAGACCCTGTTCCCTGAGGGCAAACTGAGTGACCTGAAGAACTGAGCTCAATGTATCACGCAGAATAAACAATCACGAACAGGTGCAAACAGCAAGGAGTAGAGTTCAGAAATGTCATCATTTTGTGTCCAATAACACGCTAAGATGTAAATCAGATTATCATACTTAACATTTGACATATTATATGCCTATTTTTTGTCTAAGAATGACTTTAGAAACACATTTTAATTTTTATTTAGTCTTTTAACCACATTATGTGTTTTTACCCCCTGATTATGTGATCCTCGTTTACAGTAGTCAAAGGAATCGAAAAACATTTATACATAATGCGCTTTAACGTAATAGGGTCAGAGGTTAAGTAGAATACATTCTTTACTAATAGATGGTTTACCAGCTGTTTGTTCTGCATGACCTGAATACTTCACTTCCCCATTATTTCAGCGAAAACACGGAACCTCTTACCGTTTTTATGTCCGAAACTGATCGTTAGATAACAAACGTCAGACAGGTTGACAGATCAGCTGTCAGTGCCTGACAGCCGTTGCTAAGCTACGGAGGCGCTACAGGGGCGGAGCTTCTCCAAGCTGCGTTCGATTTGGACCATAGAATGTACGTATATGTCATGGATGTTATGTGTTCTTCCCGCATTAAATGCTTTCCAGAAGCACACTTAACAGATATCAGTGGACTTCATTCTAAACAGGACATCTGAATTGCGTTTTCTATATGCTTTACACTTGCTTAATTTCACTATACAAGGAGGAGAACAGCAAGAGACTCTGGGAGATGAGAGAGTGCAGAGCAGGGAAAGAGATGCTGTGCATTGCATTTCAAATAAAAGTCAAAAAATAAGTCCAAGGTCCTTTTTTTTTTTTTTTTTTTGGGGGGGGGACTTAGTATAGGGAGCTGGTTTACTCCAGAAATATACATGCTGTTTATGTGTATGTTGAGGAGCTGCTGTATCTAAATGAGTTGTCTTTTCCCAGAAATTAGGGTCACAATATGTTTCTTTTAAGATTCCAGTGCATTCCTCCTTTGCTGTGACTCAGCATTTAAATCAGATTGGATGGTTTAGTCACAGACTTTTTCAAAAGGTGTTATGCTTTTCTTTCACAAATGTGGGAATGAGATTGCACTAAAATGTACAAAACAGTGAAATTTATCTTGCCTGGCCGGGCACCTCTGATCCTAGAATCGCCCCTGATGTGAGCTTATGTCTGTGTGGTTTAAACTCTATTTACTCTCCTGCGCATGTGCTCTTAGGGGCAGTGAATAATGCAGAAGGCTTATGAAAAAGTCTTTGGCAGGCCATTACAGTTTTACACCAACAACTGATTCTGGCTCAGGGTTCACAACCAGAAGTGCAGCTCTGGTCCTCAACAAGCTGAAGACCAGCGATTAGGCGGAGACAGTAACCGGAGAGCACCTCAGAGCCACGGAGTGAAACTGATCAGGTGTCTGAGGAAGAAAAGACCTGAAGGGGACACAGAAAGATGGAGTCCTTGATCTGGAGTGGAAAATCTAGATGACTTTTTACTGAACAATGTCTTTAGAATGTTTGCTTGTTCCAAGAAGGGGACATTTTGCGCTGACTTGTGTCTTGGTTGTGGCTGATGATGACACTGGATAAAGTGTTTTTGAGCCGCGGTAGAGGTGAGAGGACAGGGTGACAGGTAAACAGAGAAAAGAAAGGGCAAGAACAGAAGGAAAGGGGTTAATGCTAAAAGAAAGACGTGAAAAGGAGGGGCTGGAAGGGAGAATACGGAAGAAAGGGGCATACAATTAGCCCTCAACAAGCTGATTTTCTCCTCTGTGCTGGCCCTGCTTCAGATTCTAAACCCTTCAGCCTGCCTGGGACTAAACGTAAGCTCCTTAATTTTGTTATTTCCTTACAATTTTACTGAGTCATTCTCAAACACAGGTGGAATTTACTACACAATGTACAATTAACTTGAACAGCTGCAAAAATATGTTATCTGCAACTTTAATGACCAACACAAACAGGTCATACGTCACAGATTATGGAACAATTATCTTAGAATTTAAAAGACAACAAAAAATGCAAAAATGTGATACTCAAAATTTAAGCATTGTGGTCGAGGGCTAGTGTTGTTGTCAGATGGTGCAGGTTAATCTAAATGATGCAGTTGTCTTCAAGCCTCAGGTTACAGGTCATTGTGTGGCAGCGAGACAAGCTGAGCAGACAAACACAGCCTCATGTTTTAAACATGTTTGACAGAAATGAAAAACGTGAGCACAGTCCCTTCAAGAAAAATGTTAAATGCAACAAGTGGGACGATACTTAGGTTTAGAAACTACTACTATAATTTCTTTAGCTATCACTTTAATATTTATGAATTATAATAGCTGCTTTTAATTGACTTTAAAAGAAATAATACATCAGTGTTATGCAATTTAAATTTAATTTACAAGCAGTAAAACACACTCTTGCTCAGTTCGGTACAGCTTCCACAGTCGGTCTGGGATTACCTGTAGCTTGGTTGCAGAGGTAAAGCAAACTTTACATAACAGATATGTTGCTGCGTAATTGCTGTATAACCATTTTATAGTGGCTGTCAACTCACAGGAACATCAAGGTCTGTGTAGCGAAAAAAAGAAAGAAAACTGTACCACAAAAAGACTATATTTAATGAAAATGAGCATGAGAGTTAATTGTAGAAATTTGATATCACTCTGATCCGATCTATGAATTTGAAGCTTCAGAAGATTACATAGCTTTGAGCTTGGAAACAGTAAGATGACTGTACAAAGGCCACACAGTCTGTTCACGTAATGCATACAAATTTCCGGACATTTCCTGAATTGATGTTTCTTCTCGCTTCCGGTCTTCCTGCTGTGCTGTAGTAACTGTCTCCTGGTGGCAGTTTCGGATTTAACAGACAAATACAAGGGATATTTTATCTAACACCATGGCAGCAAATAGGCCTAACTGGGGGTAAATCTGCCGAGAATAGGCCATCCTCAAAAACTGAGTGACCATGCAAGAAAGAAACTAGTGAGGGAGGCCACCAAGACACCTATGACTCCTCTGAAAGAGTTACAAGCAGTGGACTGAGATAGGACAGACTGTTCTTCACCAGTCAAACCTTTAAGGGAGAGTGGCAACAAGAAAGCCACTGTTGAAAAAAGCTCACAATAAATCTAAACGAGAGTTCATCTGAGGTTCGTTCATCTGATCAGAACAAAATTGAGTTTTTTAACCATGGTAGATTCTATCTTTGGTGGACACCAAACACTGTACTCCATCACAAACACACCATCTCCACCTTTAGGCATGGTGGTGGCAGCATCATGATGTGAGGATGCTTTTCAACAGCAGGCACTGGAAAGCTTGTAAAGGTAGAAGGTAAGATGAATGCAGCAAAGTATTGGAAAGTATTGGAGGACAACTTGATGCAGTCTGTTAGAGAACTGTAACTTGGGAAAGCTGCGTAGAAATGGTTTAAAGACAATGAAGTGGATGTTCTTGAGTAGTTGAGCTCAGTCTAACTGACAATTTGCTGATGAACTTTCAAAGTGCTGTTCATTTATGATCTCTATGTGTCCAGACAGAGTTTGAGCAGTTTTGCAAAGAAGAAAGGGCCGAAAGTGTAGTGCCTAGAGAGTTATTTACACAGGCTCAGTGCTGTAATTGCGGCCAAAGGTGCATCTACTAAAGACTGACTTGAAGGGAGGAGCACTTGCATTCATTTATTTTAGAATCTATATTTTCAGTCAATTGATATTAAACAGTATTTTTTGTAAATTCTTGTCAAAAAATGACCATGATTCAATGCGGAAAAAGCTATAAAAGGGAAAAACTTCCAAAGAGGATGAACTCTTGTTTAGACCAGCATGATGACGATTTGACTGCCAATGTTAATTCTTCTTTCACTTAGTCTTATCGTTCTATCATTCCTGTCTGTTACCCAAACAATATATCTTGTAAACCCATTGCAGTGTTCATTTTTTTCCCCGTCTCTAGTTGGTTGCCTTATAAGGTCAATATGTGTCTTGACTACAAACCAGTTGCCCAGATGGCATAAATGTATGAACCTCCCTCGATTCACAATAACATGATGACACAGCTGAGGTGTTAAATGTTAACTGTCAGATTACGCCCGTCCCAGGGTCCAGGTAGGACAAAGGTCCACGGTGTGCCTCTGCAGAGAGACTCCTCCTAGAAGAGATAATCAGCTCTCCAGCCACTTCAGGGTCCAGTCCCTGGTTTGAAGCTGTGGAAGACTTGACTCCGGTAGCCAGGCCTGAGGGATCTGCATTGTCGTGGACGGAACTGACGGGAAATACAGACTCTTATGAAGGTGCTTTTGTGACTTTTGTCGTAATTTACTCAATCAGATAACAACAATTAAAACAGCAGGATGTTTTCATTTAAAATTATAAAGTCTCGTGTGTTTTCTAATGTGTTCTAATGTTCCTGTATCTGTATGTGAATATGTGAGTTGGTGCAGATTAAAGAGATGTCAGTTCAAGGGAAACCTCTGCAACTTCTAACATAATCTATTTTTCTGCCTTAGTCTCTTTTATTCTGTCAAAATTAGGTAATTTTTAACAGGTTAACCCATTTTAAGACTCCACATCTACAGTAAAAATGTATAAAAATGCTCAGGCGCTGATTTAGCTTTGCAACCATGTTGAAAACGGAGCTGACGTGTGTTTGTGTATATGTTTGTGTGATTGTTTCAGGTACACTAAACAGAAGCTACTATGGCGAATCACATCACACAGATTTCCCGAGAGGACCTGGAAGACCTGAGAGAGGCCTTTAATAAGATTGGTGAGTCACACACACACATACACACACACACACACACACACACACACACACACACACACACACACACACACACACACACACACACACACACACACACACACACACACTGCAATTGTATTGACAGGGATTCTGACCAAAGTAAGAGTTTTACTACTGGCCATAAAGGATGACTCTTATGTAAGTGATTTTTATTGCCTGGAGGTTGTTGAGTGTATGTTCTTTTGTGTGTGCAACGTATTTTCACATTGAAACACTGCCAGATTTTATCAGCCGTAATTACAAAAAGATGCCAATAACGGTGAGCTGTATAAAACAGATATGACCTGCATGGTACTGCACGACTGAGAAATGCGATAAACAAATGAAAAACAGGTAAAATACATAAAACAGAGATTTTGTAGACTCTAAAATCACCTGTAGCACTTCATTTCACAGTACTGTGAAAGAACTAGCATAGGATTATGAAGAAACATGTTTATTTGATGGCATATGCAGAAAAGTTGAGATATTATTAATATGATATGTCATTCTGGTGACCTTCCATTGTGTTAATATCCAACATTTTGGAATTTGTAAAATATATGGGTTCTGATTTTCTGTGTCTGTGCTGTTTAAACTTCACCACTAATGTAATTCTACAAAAAAATGTCACAATATACAGCTCAAATTTATAGGAAGCTGGTTAAATTTGCAGGTGTTTGGCAATAAACTAGTAAATTAAGTGAGTATTTGTCAGGTTTGAGATGAATCTAATTGTTGTTTGTGGTGCAGTTTTCTTAAAAGGCACTCCAACTGACCCTTTAAGAAAGTGGAACTATGTTTAGTAAAGGCCAAACAAATCTAAAATCCTCAGTGTCGTTTTGACCTGCTATAAAGGCAGTAGCTGGATATTGCATTGCATTCATCTAATTACAATCAGTGTTATCTAGTAACATTTTTATCAGCCTGTGTTGGCAGTAAATGTGATCTCTAATTTCACCTTAATTTGTACAGTGTGACTCATATTTTGGATCTGATATGACACTGTATTTAATATTTAATTACATGATGGTATTATAAAATCTAGTGATGTATTAGGATTTCCTGCAGGTACAATAGAATCTAAGTATAGTACATTTTGCATCTCGTGTAACTCCATTTTTGGGTTCTCTCAGCATATGCTGACCATTTGTGTTTGTTTATAGTCAAATAAGGAATCTTAAATTTATGTCTAATTTGATACAAACTTCCTCTGTCTTGTTAATGTACTGTAAAATAAAGTGTGACTGATAATTCATGTGAAATATTGAATCCAGTTGTCCCTTTGAACCTGTAAAATACATCCTCAAAATGAAAAGTCCGATAAAAACAAAAATCACAGACAATAACCAGTGCAATATCTTGTGAAAAGGGAAAGAAGCCGATTTGTTTTAGGAGGTCAAAAGCCAAAATAAACATGGGAACCTCTGATCAAGAGGTCTGAACATGCAAAAACTGGGAGTTTGTCCACAGGAAAGAATACAGCTGAACATATGTGGAAGAGAAAGTTTCCAATAATATATTGATAATGACTGATTGTGTGTTGGTATTAAAAGATCAGCTCTTTCAAAAAATAAATTCTGGCCTCCAAACCAAGACTCTCTATTCTCTATATGATAAAAAAGGCTTTTGTTTGTTCTTTGTTTCACCATATGGGCTGTATTCACCAGTAAATATTATCCTAATCAATGTAGCATTGGTGAGGCAAGCTGACTTACTATATACGTGTGTGCATTTCTTTGTGTGTCATTGTCCAGACATCGATAACAGCGGCTATGTGAGTGACTTTGAGCTTCACGAGCTGTTCAGAGAGGCCAGCTTTCACCTGCCGGGCTACCAGGTGAGAGACATCATCGACACCTTCATCGCCGGAGACACGAACAAAGACGAGAAGATCAGCTTCGAGGAATTTGTCGCAGTAAGTTGAGATAAATGCACATACGTTACCCCCATCCAAACACGCACACATGGAGTAACGCAGCCTGTTTGTGGTCAGATCTATCAAGAGCTGAAGAGCAAAAAGTACAGTGAGACGTTCAGGAAAAGCATCACCAGGAGAGATGGGATCCGCTCCTTTGGAGGACTGTCAAGGATCTCCAGCGAGGGAACGCAGCACTCCTACGCTGGTGAGAGAGAGGATGCATGATGTGATGATTAATTCCAGTTTTTCACAGAGCTAAGCATCTGGTTTTCTAACAAATAAATGCCTTGTGGTCTTGAAAAGCCCCCAAAGCACTTACCAATATTGTAGAAGTGTTTTAGGAAACCTTAAAGAGTCCTTGAAGCATCTTGATGAACAAAATATTCTGTTTTTTCCCAAGTGGTGCCAATTTTTCCTCAGACGTGACACTATATTCTATGACTACTCTCAGTTATGTGTATTGGATTTCCAGCTTTATTGTTGTCTTCAACAAGCTATGTTGATAGTTGTTGTTGGATCGCCCAAATAACTGAATGGGTGCAATCATACAATCTATGGATACAGTGCATTTTGCATATATGCAACATTTCTGGTTCAGTTATAGCCCCATTTTTCCTTTCTCCCTATCCACTATCAACTGTCTGAGAAAGCCAAAACATCTTATGAGGGGGAAAAACGCCATGGTACCAAAACAAAACTGAAACAGACTCACATATTTCATGTTTTTGAGCCTATTTTCATCTCCATGTTGGAATTGAAAGTAAATATGGCAGGTCATTATTGTCAATCAGTCTGATGGCACTAACCTTGCACTTTGTAGAATAAGTAAAGTTTTTTTTTAGTGTAACTACAATAACTCATTGTACTGAGCTATTCTGGAAATGCCATAGTAAATGATGGAAGAAAGGATGTTTAGTTGTTTGAATAAACTGAAGGCTAAGCTGGGACAAGTTGGTGATCAGATGAATGTTATAACACATGAAGCAATTTCATTTTGCACATATTATGTGAATAAAAATGTCATAAAAGCATGTTGATTTTAGAACATGACAATTCCTTAAGTCACCCTGTTTAGTATAGAAGTTAACACTTAATAAATACTTTATAACAAACTATAATATAGTTGTGTTTGATAATGTATTTGTCAGCAACTTTAATTCTTCCTGATGGTGCAAATAAATGGAACATAATGCAGATTCTGAATGACGAATGATTAAATACAGCTGTAACAATATAAAACGTTTCTTCATTTAAGAAGTTTTCGGTCCGCGGTGTCAGCTCTGATGCATCTTAATGTGTGTTTAGATGAGGAGAAAGTGGCTTTTGTGAAGTGGATCAACAAAGCTTTGGCAAAAGATGCAGACTGCCAACATCTGCTGCCCATGAACCCTGACGATGACAGCCTCTTCACCTCGGTCCGCGATGGCATCCTGCTATGGTACAACACACACACACACACGCACACACACACACGCACACACACACATGCACACACACGCACACACACACACGCACGCACACATTTATGTTCATACACAACCAAGAATAAGTGCATAAATGATCATTTTCACTTCACACAGGAGCAAGTAGAACATCAAGTGCACTTAAATCACTTAAATGTGACTTTTTTTGACAGAATTAAACATCTAACACAGTAAGGCTGACAGTTTTCTTTTTTATGTGGTCACAAAGGTTAAAGCAGAAATGGCGTGATCCCATTTTATAGTGGTTCACTTATCCTCCATGCTCAAATGGATTTAGGTGTTGTACTTCCTTATGGAGGTCGGTCAATTCTGTCATTAAATCGGCCATAATCTCACTTACTTACTCATTTTTTCCCCACCTGTTTGCACTTCTTGTTCCCTTTCCAGTAAAATGATCAACATATCTCAGTCCGACACAATCGACGAAAGAGTCATCAACACTAAGAAGCTTACCACCTTCACAATGAGAGTGAGTAGCAGATTTTCATCCATCCATTATCTACATGAGCTTTGTCCTTCAGAGGGTCGCAGCAGGTTGGAGCACATCCCACCCAACCGTGCATGTTTACACTCACACCCGTAGCCGATTGAAAAACCTTCTAAGCTTCAGTGTACCGCCGGCGGTACACCTACTAATTTGCATAGGAATTTCAAGAATGTCCGACGGGTGCAAACGCGATTATACAAACACTATACACCGATGGAAAGCTTAGATTCTCATGAATCCGCCGGTATAAACCACTTTCAGATGCGATTACCACAGCGGGTGAGAAAAACACATTTGTCCGACAAAAACAAATATTCATCCATCCGTTCTCTATACACGGCTTCAAAGCACACAGCGCGACTCACATTTCCGGGTTTATTATTACACACACAAAAAAGATTCCACAAAAAACGGCCATAATCCAACCTTTTACATCAGATGACACAAGCCAGTAAACTATTTTGTCCAAAACATGTCCTGAAGTCGGTATAAAATCCCCGAATCGGTCGTTCTCAAGGAAATGCACCTCCCGATGCGCGTCCAATATTCCCCGTATTTTTCGTATTTTTTTTTATTTAAAATAGAATATTAGCGATTTTTGTACTGAAAACGGCTGGAATTGACTGAAGCTTAAAGGGTTAACCTAAAACGTATATCTCTGAACGTCGGGAGGAAGCCAGAGGAAGAACACGCAAACTCCACATAAAAAAGGCTCCATTTGACCAGCGAAACTTAAACATTGCTAACCTCTCCTCCACCATGCAACCAGCAGATTTTCACACATTTAGTAAACCCATAACAGCTACACTGCCAGTCAAAAGTTTGGACACACCTTCTTATTCAGTGGTTTTTATTTAATTGTTTTGTACATTGTAGATTAATACTGAAGACATCAAAGCTATTAAAGAGCATATACGGAATTATGTTGCAAACAAAACAGTGTTAATCTTCAGTACTAATCTACATTGTAGAAAATAATGCAAATAAATAAAAAGCAGTCACGCGTTTTCCTACACTTGAATGCAAACCAGCAATGCTTCTTACCAGACCATGAGAAATGAAGTGGATCTAATGGTCAAAAACATTTGTGCAGCTTCACCACCAAACACATGATCAACTTGAATTTATTTCTGCTATACTCTACATTTTTCTACATTTCTTTGTATTTATAATTTTTTCATACATTGGCTATCTATTATAATTTATTCAAATGTAAAAGTAAATGTCTTTAATTCAGTTAAATACACAAAAATGTATGCAGATTCTTGAAATCACACCTTTATCGTGAAATAACACCTGGGTTTATTTACAAAAAAAAACATTGATTGTTGTTATTAGTGTCCCAAGAAAGCAAGAAATGCAAAGAAATCATTTTTTTCATCGCCTTTATCTTGGTGGGGATGTTAAAGGGTTAAGTGTTCCAGGACTGCTCACGTGGAAGTCAGCGAAGACGATAATACTGTAGATAGTGAATGCCCGGATCTGAAAAGATTAGTTGTCCAGTGATGTTGGACTTTGCAAAAAGAGCCTGTAGTATATTAACTTTTTTACTGCATATTGTGCGTTTTTCATGTCTGTTTTATATCTGTTGTGAATCTACATTTGCACAGTTGGTGGGAAAGTCAAAAATATTTTTTTTCTTACATTTTCTTACAATGTAGAGGGCTGCATGTGATTTCCAATAAGTTAGTTATTATTTGGTGGCTCCAGGATTTGGTCTTTGATTTTCCTGAACTGTTAAAACAAGGAAAATCCTGTTGTTTGACTTTTTTCATCAAAACCAAACATGCTGATATCAATTAATGTGCATTTGTAGGATAATCTGGTCCTGGCATTGAACTCGGCCTCATCGATCGGCTGTACCGTGGTGAACATTGACGCCCCTGACCTGATGGCTGGGAAACCTCATTTGGTGCTGGGAATGTTCTGGCAGATTATCAAGGTCGGCCTCCTCGCTGATATAAAAATCAGCAAGAACGAAGGTCAGCACACACACATCCACTTCATAGTTAACCTATTAGTCCACTGGACCTCAACACCTGCTCGGAATATTAATGCCTTTATCCATTAAAGGAGAGATTTGAAATCAGCACATGCACTTAAACACTTACATTAGATAACATAAAGCAGTGATAATAGAGTAATGATGTAAGATTTTTTTTATTCTCATTCTTATCACATAAGTTTTATTAGCCATCTACCGCACTTTCTTCACTTGCATAACCTCATCCTTCAGCATGTAGAGACAGTGGCAGAATGTGTGTTATTTAGGCAAAATTTATACAATTTAGAGGTTGTTTGGAAGGATTTTGACAATCCAGAAAATTAACAAATGAGAAAAAAAGATACATTTTAAATAGGAAACATTCAAACATAAATGGAAGGGACAGTCACCGTCATCAGCATCAACCTGTTTAGCATTATAACAGAAAAAATTAATATGTGGGTATTTGTGATTACATTTAAGCACAAGCTAAGAAATATTTTTTTATTTTGAAAAATCAGCCCGGAGATAATGTCTTCAAATTGTTTTTTAGTAGTCAGTTAACAAATGCCAAGAAAAGCAATGTTGACCTGAAATTTTGGCATTTATGTAAAAAAAATGTATTAAATGTGAATCAAAACTGTGTAATTTTTCAATTAATGGACATCAATTTATACAGTGTGTGTGCTTCAACTTCACAATTAGGATGTTATCCTCCATTTTTACCCCCAAACATTGACCTCTATTATTTTCAGTGAAGAATTTTACTATGACAAAGCCTGAGTTTTGTGATCCATTTTATCTCTCTTGTTTTAATGGTAAACTAACGGCGGCTCTGTTTCTCCAGATCTGATCGGCCTCCAGTTACATGGAGAAGACCTGGACCATTTGATGTCTCTGTCACCTGAGGAGCTGCTGCTCCGCTGGGTCAATTTTCATCTACGCAACGCAGGGACAGAAACCATCGACAACTTCAGTGACGACATCAAGGTGCCGTGCAGAAAACACGCACACATGCACATAAATGATATGAAGACATATGAGCGTAACTCCGTGTTATTCTGTGCAACTGAAGGACTCGCGGGCCTACTTCCACCTGCTGAACCAGCTCGCCATCCATCAAAAGCACAGCTTCAGAAGAGTCCAAATTGATATGAGCGGCCTTAGCGTGAGTCATTTTGTTTTATGAAGTGTTCAAATCACAGCAAGGAACTGATATGTGGAAAATGTTAGATGTAAAGTTGAAATAGTGCACCATTTACTGACATTTTTGACTTAAGATATGGTAACAGAACTTCAAAATGTCATGATTTTCTTTACATTTACATTCTACAGATATGTCTTAACTAAACGGAGCAGCCTTGATTTTTACATATATGTGTAGCTTACATTGTGTGGACTGTTGATGTGTTTGTGTATATGTGAAGGAGAGGAATTTGGAGCGAAGGGCTGAGCTGATGCTTCAGCAGGCGGCCAAACTGGAGTGCAGGCAGTTTGTCTCTCCTCAAGACGTCACATCTGGAAACAGCAAACTGAACTTGGCCTTTGTGGCGAACATGTTCAACATGCATCCTGGCCTGCAGCACACGGGTCACATCAACGGCATAGACGTGATCCACATCGAAGGTGAGAAAGCTCTGCCACGTTACAGTGCTTCTCCATTACACATTCAGCAAATGTTAGCATACAGGGAACACATTTGGTGCTATTCACACAATTTATCCGCCAATAAAAATTCCAAGAAAATGAGGAGTGGCAGATGTAGCCCATGTTGAACTCACCTGTACATGAACAGCTGGCAGAAAATGTGGTCATGATTTTGGCGTCTTTGTGTCTGTCCAACAGAGTCCAAAGAAGAGAAAACGTTTCGCAACTGGATTAACTCTCTTGGCGTCTCTCCACATGTCAACTTTCTTTATAGGTATGTCCTCAGTTAGACATGAATGTGATGAGCCCTAGCATTCCTGATGATAGTTATGCCTACATAAGTGGCAGTATAAACGGAGATAAGGGCGGTAGGTTTGTAGTTTTATATGATTCTTACACACTTTCATTTCTAAAAGGTGCCACATACAAGTTGTAAACATTACCACTGTCACTATCATTTTTATTGAGCATAAAGTCTAGTGCCTTGCTTATGTCAATTCTGCTTTCTATTTACATACTTTTACTCATAATTTAAAATGTATACATATATATAGTTGCCCTCAAAATTATTCAAATCAGATTAATTGGCAAAATGTACAAACTTTCAGCTGTTTTTGATGAACACTTAAATAACAAATAACACTTAAATAACACTTAGAGCAAGTTAAATAACTCAACACAACTAGAATTACAGGTGGTTTCTCCAAATTCAAGTCAAAATGCCACTTTTAATGTAAGTTGCTGTCTCAAAATTATTCAACCCCCTGAACAGATCAGAACTGATCAGATCAGATTAATTCACAATTCAGGAGTTATCTTAAGAACACCTGACATCACTAATCAAGGACTTCATAAGTGGCATTAGATGTGCTTGAGATGGAACACAAATGCCTGGACTGGTTTGGGGTTTGTTCATTGTGACGTTTGATTGCATGTTAGAAATATGGTTAAGTCAAGAGAATTGTCCAAAAAATTTAGAGATCATTGCCTTGGACAAACAAGGAAAATCATACAAAAAGATAGCAAAGGCACTGAATGTTCCTAGAGATACTGTTGGAAGCATAGTTTGCAAGTTCAAAGTTAAAAGACCGTGGCTACACTGACTGGACGTGGCAGAACAAGGAAGCTATTCACAGCTGCCACCAGATGTCTGAGGAGTCAGATGGCCAAAAACCCTCTAGAGTTAGATATTGGTTGTCGAATGATCTATCCATCCATCTATCTATTTATCATGAATGAATTCCTATCCTGGTGTGATGCTTTTCATGTTAATATTAATTATTTTTGTCCACGTTGCTTTCAGGGACCTGTGTGATGGTTTGGTGATTCTGCAGCTTTACGAAAGGGTCAACGTGGCTGTGAACTGGAAGATAGTAAACCATCCTCCTTATCCCATTCTGGGGAAAAACATGAAGAAGGTACTTCACGCAAACAATGCTTTTGAGCACAAGAGAAGCATGTTGGATGAATAATAAACTTAACATTTTTCCTCATATGTCCTAGCTGGAGAACTGCAACTATGCGGTGAGGCTGGGCAGGGAGGTCGCTCACTTCTCTCTGGTTGGAATCGGAGGAGAAAACATAAATGAGGGGAGTCAATTGCACACACTGGCGCTGGTCTGGCAGCTAATGAGGAGGTACGTTCACCACCCAGAGTGATGAGGTGTGCTGTCGTATATTTTTTAGGTCGTTTTTTGAGGGTCTATTTGGATTCAGCTGCTGCTGGTACGGCTCCAGTTATGTGTCCTGTCCTGCACTTTGACATATTGGGCTTAGACTCCTGCTTCATTATTGTGTTGGAATGGTTTTTTTTTTTGTTATGTGTCTTCTAGCAATCTCTTTTGTATTTATATAATGACATCCCTGCTACTATGTAAATACTGAATTTCTCTTAAGGCTCTGTTATTTATTTATTTATTTAATGAAGCCATGGTTTGTTTGTTGGTGTACAAAAGACCAAGAATACACCTCATGTAATATTTTTGACCTTTGCTGATGTTAAATTTGAATTGAATTAACTTGACTCTTTGCTACCTGTTACAACACTCACAGGGCAAAAAAAAGAAATCTGGACTGTTTAATCTTGAATCTGTTTGTTGTTTTTCAGGTACACAGTTATGGTCTTGTCAGATCTGGGTGACGGAGAAAGGGTTGGAGATCAGATCATCCTGAACTGGGTCAACACCACGCTCAGCGAGAAACGAAAGGACACACAGATCAGCAGCTTCAAGGTGTGTGTCTATAAGTGTGTGTAAAAAGAAAAGATTTCACTACAGGGATAGATCAGTCTGGCTGATATTTAGTACTTTCCAGATTATCAGTGTCTGTAATTTTATTGACAGATTACTGATTAAATAAATTTGCTACTTCAAGTCTGATCTAACCTCTTCTCTATCTATAGTTGCTCTGGGATCTCAGAAATGTCTCTCAGGCAGCAAAAACTGAACAAAATACACAAGACGTTGCCACAAACTAGGAAATTAGCTACTCTCACAGAGCCTAAGGCTTTGCTAGCGGCTAATGGCTCCATGTCAGAAGCCACAGATTAACCTGAAACAGAGTTTGGAAAACAATAAGTAATAACGCTTTAAGATTTAACCCTTAATGGGCAATTAATGTGACAGAACAGTGAAAAACAACTGCAGGCGACAAAATCATCAATCCCAGGCGATCGCACATAAACAGAGGACAGCATCCTGATTGAATCATTCCTTTTTCTATTTTACATGTTCAGTTATAGTCACCCTTATTAATGAAGAGATCTAGTTATAGATGACAGGTTCTCTGCTATCACATGCTGTTAAAACATTACATTTTATGTATATCGGCCCCAAATATCGGCCTTTCTGAAGTACTAATAATCGGCCTCACTACCTGCCCTGGAAAACCCACATCGGTCAATCCCTATTTCACTAGATGTGTATTAAACCCTGCTTCTTTGGTTTCTGCAGGACCAGCTAATCAGCACCAGTCTGCCAGTGTTTGACCTCATCGACATCATCGCTCCCGGTTCAGTCCGGTGGGAGTTAGTGAGGAAAGGAGACAAAAAACGGATGAGTGACGAAGACAAAGAGAACAATGCCAAGTAAAAGACACAACTGCTTCCCACATTCATGTATTTGTTCCTCTATCATCGTCTCCTTACTCCTCTCTCCTTCCCGTTCTCCTTTCAGGTATGCCATCTCGTTGACTCGTAAGATCGGAGCTCGTGTCTACACTCTGCCTGATGACTTGGTGGAGGTCAACCCCAAGATGGTGATGACGCTGTTCGCCTGCCTCATGGGTCATGGAATGAAAAAGGTCCACCACTGAAACAGACACGAACAAACCTGAAGAAAAACAACCAATGTGCATTTCATTTCTTTGTTTTCAGTCTTTATCATCATTATAATCATCTTTCTCTTTGACTTATAACTTTGCTGTAATCACTGGACACAACGAGGCAATCTGTCATTTTCTGTTACTCTTTTAAAAATGTTTAAATTTACCTAAAGATAGAAATCTTTTCTCATGTTTGTTATCCATGATTTTATAGAACAAGCTCCTAATTGTTCTTTGCTTTATTATATTTAATAAGATATTACTATTCTATTTACTTCTTCTGCTACAAGTGCAGGAAATACAGCAGACACTCTTTCAGCAAACACTTTATGTCTGCAAATGTGCGTTGAATGTTGCTATTTAATTATTAAAAAGAATCTAATAAATGTTCTGAAAAGCTGTGATTTGTGTGTTTATTGTCTTTTTCAGGAATGTTTTGATTGAAGCGCATAATACATAGTCGGGTCATGTCAAGTCACTGTTATTTATGTAGCACGTGTGAAACAACAGCATTGAGCCAAAGTTCTTCCCTTGAGAGAAAAACTATTTTATGAATTTACTTAAAAAGTTGAAATGTTAAGATTAAGAGACTACAATAGGATCGATTACAAAAATGTACCTGCTTAATCTAAATAAAAAGTTAAGGCTCTACCATATTATTATTTACACTATAAATGTATCTGACTAGTTTAGATGTTAAGCTAAAAGCATGATTATTTTGCACATAAATCTACCTGCCAAATTTAAATTTTGAAGTTAAAATCCTACAATGTTATTTTATCATAAACATTTCATTAGTTAAATGGACAAATTTATCTTCTTGCACAAATATATCTAACAGATTTAAATATTATGACCTGACAACATTATATTGTGTACAAATTTAAACTGGCTAATCAAGGTTATGGATATTTAACATTACTGTACAAATAATACAAACAGTCAGCTTATTTTTCTAAGTGTCTTTAAAACAGACACAAAATCTCAAAAGTTTTGTTGCAAAAAGAAATTAATTCACAACAGCTACGACAGGATTAGGCCAGGATTAGGATTTCATACACAATTTCCACAACAAATGCTTTTATTGTTCCAGTATTTTAACTTAATGTCTGTTTATGATACCAAATAGGAGAGTATTTGATATGATTCTGGTGTTTCAAAAAAAAGATTTTCTTCTCATTTTCTTGGATGCCTGAATCAATCTGCAACATATTCTAATGTGGTTTAGAAATAGATAATTAAGCAAATTTTGACCACCATAACGTATGTGCACAAGAAGTAACGTTTTGTCACGAAAATAACTTTTACTTTAGATGTTCTATCATAAATGAAAAAGTAATGTCCTCAAGGGGGAGTTAGCGGTTTGCGTTTCTGTTTGGGTATTTTCTCCCTCGCTGGCTGCTGTACAAAAACATATACGTCATTTTGGAGCGAAAGTTTTCGAAAGATTTGACAGGATGGACAGGACACGGTGGTGCGTTTGTTCTGGTTAAAATTACTGTTTAAAAAGTCCTCAAAATAATGTTCTGAAGTTATTCAAACAGCGACACACCGAGTTGGAATAAAAATGGAAGGTCTGGAGATGTCTGCGATGATACCGGCTCTTCAGGAGCTAGCTAGGTGAGTTATAAGCTAAAGTCGGCTAAAAGCTAAGCTGTTGACAGTCTGAGAAATTCTGGTTCAACTCCTTTTTTGTATCGGCTACTTTTTGTAGTTACTAAAAGGCTTTGCCGCTACGTGTGTCCATAAATAACTGAACATTGTGTTGACATTTGCAGTGCTAGCGCTGCTGAATACGACCAGGCGGTGCAGAAACCACGACAGATCCTCTGTCAGTTCATAGACAGGATCCTGACAGATGTGGATGTTGGTAAGTAGAGAGTATCAGCACACAGAGAATGGTGGTTTCACAACAACAGAAGCACCTGACGGTAGAACTGTAAATCAGAGCTTACTGGTGGACACATGGTGGTCAGATATGTCGGTTCAAGTCAGTTTTGCCAATGCTGTTTCAGGTAAATGGCTACCAATGAGGTCTTTCTAATGTCCTCATGAATTTTAGGTCCATTTCTCTTCCCTTTAATGCTCCCTGCAAATGTGATTGGAGAATTTATAGCCATGATGTGTGTTGGAAAAGTCACACTTGATGTATAGAGCAGATTGAAAGCAACAGGAGTTAAAGTAGCAGAGCATAAAACATAATTATGAAAAGACACCTGTGTATAAAGTAGTAAAAGAAAAAGAATAAAAGATACAACACAATACTAGTTCACAGTAGTTTTTCAAACTCTGCTTGAATGGAATACCAGCGAAAAGGTTGGATCTTAAGCAGCGGCCTAACAGTTTCCAAAGTCTGATTAGTTTTTACATGAAGAGGGAAACTTAGGGAAAATTAAGGGGAGGCACTGCAAAGCCTCTATTATTGCGCCTGAATTTCAGAGTATCCAAGAGCATCGGGTTGGTCAGCCTTAGTTCTCTAATCATGATCTGAGAATACATACAATTTAATACGCTTTATTATCCCCCGCCTCCACGAAGTGGAAAAGGGGGATATAGGTTTGGCCTCCGTCCGTCCGTCCGTCCGTCCGTCTGACTGAGATGAAGGGGACAGCTTTTCTCAGAAACTATTACAGCTAGGATTACGAAATATAGTGTGTAGCTTCACACCATGGACACCTTGATCAAGTTCGAAAATGAGACCTGTGCGACAATATTTAACAGAGTTATGGCCCTTGCTCACTATTTTGGATATAGACTCATAGACATCACATGTGGTGGGGGATATTGATGACCATGTCGTCTTGTTGGTATAGATATCAGGTTAACAATGTTGCCAAAGCCTCAAGTGTGGTGTATTTCAGACAGGGAAGAAAAAAGCAGCAAATATATTTGGACAATATTTAAAATTTATCTTGTATTTCACAAAAATTGCAACAGAATATATGTTTTCTATTTCTTCTTTCTTTTTTATAATTCTGTAACTTTTCAGACAGATTTTTCTGTGGGATTTCTCCAATACCCAGGTTATGATCCTGTTGGCTGAAGTAATTATTTGTCTGTTTGTCCAGTTGCTCTAGGGCTGAATAAGAAGTCCAGTTCAGAGCCGGCTTGTGTGATGCTGCTAGACTTTGTGCAGCATATAATTAAATCTTCGTCTCTGATGTTCGCCAACCCTGCCTGCCAGCCAGCCGAGTTCCCAGAGACCACACAGAGCTGTACTGGTAGGAGATGCTTGTCAAAAAGCTGTGATATTGACAAAAAGACTTCTGAGATTGAGAAAAAAAATAATGTGGTTGTTTGTCTTTCTCTCCTCTGAATTTCCAGACTTCAGTAAGTGGGTGGCGGTGCGTTTGCTTCGAGTAGCAGCAGCTCCAGGATGCGATGTCATCCACGGGCGGGTCTCTGCGGTGTTGTGCTCCCTGCTTCACACTCTGAGAGTCAGAGCACCATTCATCTTCAGCCGCCTCAGTCAGGAGCTCATAAATCTGTCCCAGGACCTGAGCAACATCCTGTACGCTCACATCACCACACTGGCAGGACAGGGACATGCTTTGGGCGTCCACACGCAGAGCCGATGGCCTGTAAGGCTCGAGTGTTTCAGCTTCTCCACCACATGTGGCTCATCTTACCTCACCCCTTCACCTCTTGTACTGTCCTCGTCTGCTGCCTTGGAGGCGCTGACCGCCGTGACACTCGGTATCATAACTGATGCCTTGAGAGGAGTCATCTCCTGTCGTGACCTGAGTGTGGCGTGGGAAACGGCGTGCTCCTTCCTGGCCAACGGCAACGCCAGGCTGAGGAAGAACTCCATGGTGATGCTAAGAAAACTGGTGGAGCTGAGAGGGTTTCCCGAGACGCAAGGCCACGAGTTCTTCACGGCCTACTTTCACCTGCTGGAAACGCACTCCCATGCTGCCACAGCAAACTTGAATGAGAAAGGACCTTATGAAGGAGAGCTGCTAAACCTGACGCGCCGTGTGTTTCAGTCGCCCTCTGTTTCTCACTCGCGCTTTGAGCCCATCTATCTCTCACAGATGTTTGAGTGTGTTTGTACTCTTGGAGGAGCAGGTGTAAAGTTAGGGGGAGAAGTCACTGAATCTCTCTGCCTTGTCTTCAGCTTCTCATTATCCGTTGCCCCAGTTTATGAGAGTGCTGCATTTCTAAGGAGGCAGCGGATCACAGAGGTTTGCAGGACACTGGCATGCACTGTCGGGACAGAAAATCAAGCTGAAGTAAGATTTTGTTCCTTCCTTTAGAGTGCTTGTTGCATCTTTTTTTTTTTAACTTACTTTATCCGTTTACAATACCTGTGGTTTTTGTGATTTGCAGTGTGCAGAAGGGTTTCTTCAAGCTGCGCTGAAGGCTGAGATGGCTATCGTGATGCAGGAGTCAGGAGATGGAGAAACTGCTGCCAAGAAATCCTGCAAATCTGCCAACAGTTTAGTGAAGAAAACAACAAAAACATCCCCAGCGTGAGTTCAAAAATAATCACAGCTTAGTTTATTATTGAAGTAGGCCAGTGTTCTGAATTAGCGATGTAAAAACACACTATAGTGCATTAAATAATTTCATAGTGGTTAATACATGTGGCTGCTTGTTGAATTATTCTTTCATGAGTGCAAAATGGATGCTCAGTTGAGTGAATCTCTGTCAGATAGTTGAAATGTGAAAGGAAGAGGCAGGAGAAAGTCTTATATTCTTATACACACGTGGACAAAATTGTTGGTACCCCTCAGTTAAAGAAGGAAAAACCCACAATTCTCACTGAAATCACTTGAAACTCACAAAAGTAACAATAAATAAAAATTTATTGAAAATTAAATAATCAAAATCAGCCATCACTTTTGAATTGTTGATTAACATAATTATTTAAAAAAACAAACTAATGAAATAGGGCTGGACAAAAATGATGGTACCCATAACTTAATATTTTGTTGCACAACCTTTTGAGGCAATCACTGCAATTAAACGATTTCTGTATTTGTCAATGAGCGTTCTGCAGCTGTCAACAGGTATTTTGGCCCACTCCTCATGAGCAAACAGCTCCAGTTGTCTCAGGTTTGATGGGTGTCTTCTCCAAATGGCATGTTTCAGCTCCTTCCACATATGTTCAATGGGATTCAGATCTGGGCTCATAGAAGGCCACTTTAGAATAGTCCAACGCTTTTCTCTCAGCCATTCTTGGGTGTTTTTGGCTGTGTGTTTTGGATCGTTGTCCTGTTGGAAGACCCATGACCTGCGACTGAGACCAAGCTTTCTGACACTAGGCAGCACATTTCTCTCCAGAATGCCTTGATAGTCTTCAGATTTCATCGTACCTTTCACACTTTCAAGACACCCTGTGCCAGATGCAGCAAAGCAGCCCCAAAACATTACTGAGCCTCCTCCATGTTTCACCGTAGGGACGGTGTTCTTTTCTTCGTATGCTTGGTTTTTGAGTCTATGAACATAGAGTTGATGTGCCTTACCAAAAAGCTCCAGTTTGGTCTCATCTGTCCAAAGGACATTCTCCCAGAAGCTTTGTGGCTTGTCAACATGCATTTTTGCAAATTCCAGTCTCGCTTTTTTATGAGTTTTTTCAGCAGTGGTGTCCTCCTTGGTCGTCTCCCATGAAGTCCACTTTGGCTCAAACAACGACGAATGGTGCGATCTGACACTGATGTACCTTGGCCTTGGAGTTCACCTTTAATTTCTTTGGAGGTTGCTCTGGGCTCTTTGGATACAATTCCAACGATCCGTCTCTTCAATTTGTCATCGATTTTCCTCTTGCGGCCACGTCCAGGGAGGTTGGCTACTGTCCCGTGGGTCTTGAACTTCTGAATAATATGAGCCACTGTTGTCACAGGAACTTCAAGCTGTTTAGAGATGGTCTTATAGCCTTTACCTTTAAGATGTTTGTCTATCATTTTTTTTCGGATGTCCTGGGACAATTCTCTCCTTCGCTTTCTGTTGTCCATGTTCAGTGTGGTACACACCTTTTCACCAAACAGCAGGGTGACTACTTGTCTCCCTTTAAATAGGCAGACTGACTGATTTTGAGTTTGGAAACACCTGTGATGTCAATTAAATGACACACCTGAGTTAATCATGTCACTCTGGTCAAATAGTTTTCAATCTTTTATAGAGGTACCATCATTTTTGTCCAGGCCTGTTTCATTAGTTTGTTTTTTTAAATAATTATGTTAATCAACAATTCAAAAGTGATGGCTGTTTTTGATTATTTAATTTTCAATAAATTTTTATTTATTGTTACTTTGGTGAGTTTCAAGTGATTTCAGTGAGAATTGTGGGTTTTTCCTTCTTTAACTGAGGGGTACCAACAATTTTGTCCACGTGTGTATGTACGCCTAATCAATACTCGAGGAAACCGGTTTCTCTCTTGAAAGTCCCAAGTGTTGCTGTAGTGAAGATGTCCAGAGACAAACACCACCATACAATACCACGTTTTAAAGGAAGTTTTTGATTACCAGTTTCAAACATGCAGCTTTATTTGGACCGATGTTCTAATTACTAGACGTGCTTGTGAAAGTGCTTATATAAAAGTTCTTTGTTTTTATTTTTGGATAATGCCTGTGAGATCTGATCTATTTTTCAGGTTCTGTAGACATTTAATTGTTGTATAGTCACCTGGTGCCAGTGAAGAAGAGTGTTTGTGGTACTTTAGTAGGTGTTCCAGCTGTGTTATAGTAAGAAAGTTGAACTAATTGTGGATTTTTACCCCTAAAATCAGCCAATGTGCACCTAAAAAGTCATAAAAATACTCTTAAACCAAAAGAGACATTTACATATATCAATGTGGCAGATTCTGGGAGATTTTCAGAGACAAACGTTAGAGAACAGATAGCAGACGGATGACATGGAGTAAATGCTCCAGCTAGTCAGGACTCACTGGAGACTTGCTGCTCAGTGACATTTGCTCCAACCACCCAACCATCAGCTCACCCACAAAATCTTGATATTTAAATAAATGAATGTGTGTCTGTGTGTTTAGTGAGGTGGACATGCACATTTGCAGTGAGGTTTGGAATGGGTTGAACGGTCGACTGGAGGAGCTGCTGACACTTTTGAACTCAGATCCTTCAGAACCTGAGAGCAAAGAGACTCTGTTTGCACTGAAGGGTTTGGCCCTCATCCTCCACCTGGCAGCCCTCTGCTCCTCAACCATCAGGTAGTACCTAAACGTAAACACATGCTCAGGTTTGAGCTTTCACATTTAGCACAGGAAAAACTGACTTTGTAGTGTTTTGTTTTTTGTGAGTTACTACCAGAAGTACCTACTCGTCTTGCCCCAATTTTTTGCCGCATGACTTTAACAATATTAATGGCATGTTCTAATTCTGTCACTCTTCTTATGATGCGTCGACAGTTTGTCTCCTCTCCTCTGGGTGTCCACTGAGACTTTGGAAAGGGTCCTGAAGAGCTGCCAGTCAGTTTTAGAAGGAGGCTCTCAATCTGTCTCAGACCAGAACTACTATCAGTCTGCTGTCCAGGCCACTATCAGAGTCCTTGACTCTGTACTTTACCTGACAAGTGAGGATACATTTGCAAAACTACATATAAAACATGCAGATCTGGTGGTTTTGATTTAGCTTGCTGTCTTATTCATTTATTCTCCTTTAACTTTTAACCATATTGCCAGTCATTTTTTCTTTATTTTCCATTATTTTTTGCTCTTACTCTAAAGTTACTTGAATAAATGAAGCCTAAAGCACATCTTTTAGACAGCAGGATACTGATCCTCATATTTGTATCTATACATTCAGTGAACAACCAGAGTGAGAACGGGCTCCAGCGTCGAGTGTGTGCTCTGCTGTCACTTCCCTGGGTGTGTGGGAACACGACTGTCACAGCCTATAAGAGGTCAGGGTTTCCTTCATGGCTGCCTGCTTTGGCTCAGAGACTCAGCTTCTGTTACTGTGAGTACACGTCGCATCATATTTCAGTTCACATATTTATCTTGATATTAAAGCAATGAAGCTGTTTCATGCATCCTTTTTGAAATCAGGAGCTAAACATTTTTGATTTTGACTGAAAAAGTTTCACTGTAGCATTAAGAATAATGAAGAAGTGATATCATTAAGCTATGATATTACTGTGAAAACGTATGGATTGATGTCAAGCCTTGTGTGTTTCCCCAGCACCTGAGGTCCAGGCAGACTGCGTGTCGCTGCAGGCGTTTCTGCATCGCGGCGTGTGCGAGACGTGGCGTGTATTTGTGTTTTCAAAGGCACTAGAGAGTCAGGATGAGGGTGTGAGAGCAGCAGCAGTCAAGGCCTTCCCTCTTCTTCTTCACCAACTGGGAAGCAACCACCACAAGCTCATCGACACTACACTGCTGTATGTAAACTCACATACCTCCACAGCTTTTCTCTCTCCCTTTTCTTTCTTATCACCGTTATTCAATCACTATTTTTGGTATTTGTTGTGTATTTTCAGTTCCAGGCTGGAGGACAGTTCAGAGCAGGTGAAGAGGGAGCTTGCCAGGATCATTGGTCAGCTCAGCTGCATCCAATCAGAGCTGTCCAAGCTCGGCAGTGTCTGCACTGAGTCCACCTGTCTTCCCAAAATTCTCTGCCTTCGCCAAAGCCTTGCAGCCGAGCATGCTGGGAAAGCAGTACCATCCCTCAGGACATCTGTTGTCAAGCCCTTCCTTCCACTGCTCAGACCAGAAGCTCCAAGCAGCGTTAAACAAGGTACTCAGGAGGGGTTTTCTACTTTGAACTTCTACAACATAGAGAAAGCAGAAAAGATGCTACATTTACTTATATACACTGTTATTGTCCTTGTATAATGATGCTGTGTGGTCATGTTAATCAAACTCTTTGTCTATTTTCCAAACTTAATCAGAGTTTGGAAACACAGCGCTGATCTTAATTATATATTTTACTGTCCTAGCTTTTCTAGAAGCTCTACCTCACCTGTGCCAACATGTAAATCTGACCGGTGGAGACAGTGAGTCCCGGGGAGTTCTCTGTGTCCTGATTGGTCTAATGGAGGATTCAGATCAAGCGGTCAGAATACAGTTCAGCCAGTCGGTGCGTTTCCTGCTGACAGAGACAACACAGAACTCCGAACAAGGCTCTTTGAATGAGGTGAGCGATTCCAGCAGGAAGCCATCACTGTCAGTGTAAATGTACTTTAAAAAATATTCAGTAATATTTAATTTGTGGGTTATTAAGCAGAGCAAGTACTGGAATATGGATTTTGCTTTAGTCCCCTCAGTGAAAAAGTTAGTGATCAAATATTGGTTTGTACATCTTTTGGGGTTGCGGCTTGTATAAATACTTGTTTATCAAGAGTAATGTGGAAGTTGGTGATGCTTTGGTTTCTTCTTGTTGCTACAGCTCCTTGTTGCACGTCTTAAGGAAGCATTCAACAATGCCAAGGTCAGCAGAGATGACAACCTGCGCAACACCCTCATCCTCACCACCGGAGAGATTGGCAGGTATAGATGGCCTTTGTGTTATCACTGTATACATTTGTGCATAATACACATCTAGAAAAGATCTTCACTTCCCTGTTTTTAATTGCTCAGTATGCAGCTTTATATGCCAATACAAAAAGTACATTTATTTAAGCACATAGAGAAAATTGAATGTGTCACTTTGATTCACCTGAAAAGGCATCTTATTCTTGTTGTATGCTGCTTCGTACCTACACTGTTAAAGTATGCAATCCTGTTGTAAATCTTGTGTGCCACTGGTATTATAGAGAATAAATAGATGCTACTGTTCTAGGAGCTGTTATAAATATTTCCACAAAATCGTCCTTTGGAGAATTTACTCCATCCCTGTATCCTCTTCCTATCAGAGCATCTCAGGGTAGTTTGGTGTCGTTCTCTCTGCTGCATCTCCTCCACTGTCTGCTGTCCAAGTCGTCCATGGTTTCTGTGGCTGCTTACGCTCAGATCAGAGCTCTGGCCACTGCCAAAGGCCTCAAACTGCAGACCCTCTTCAGTCAGTACAAGAACCCTATTTGCCAGGTAAATAAAATAGCTTGTGCTGCCAATGCTGCTTTAATCGAACTGGATTTGTGCCATTAATTTGTGTATATGACATGAACACATTTTAATACCTCTATTACATGATGATAATTGTATAAATGATGGATACAAATCATACGACAATAAAACAAAGTGCTGCAGGGAGACTTGTAATGTTTTCATGCAATTATAGCTAAGACTATTAAGCCATGTAATGTATTTTTTATGACTGTAACAGCACATGAATCACTTTGTAGCTATGATTCTGTTTCTGGCATGAGATCTAAACATATGTTTCTTTGTGTGACTGTATTTTGATATGTATATTAATGTTAATTTATTTTTTAAAAAAACCTGGCAAATTAAGATGTAGGTTTCTAACATTTCCACCGCCAGTCTCCAACATAGCTGTAATAGATCCTGTGCGTTGTCTTTTTCTTCTTCCCTGTATTTAGTTCCTGGTGGAGTCGCTACATTCTCGCCATGCATCGGCCCTGCGGAGCACACCAGATCAGGGCAGTGAATCAGCCAATCAGAGGGAGCTGGCTCTGGACATCCTGGCTCAGATCGCACATGCTTTTGACTTCCCAGACCTCCATCGATTCCTCACTGTATGTACAATCCCACAAGCTCGCACAGAAATAACATTACAGCAGTATACTGTGTATGTAATGTTTGTTATATGTCATCTTATGTTAAAACTGTATTATATGATGAATGTTTCTTTGTTATTCTTACATATCTGTTTACACAGCGTACCCTCCAGGTGCTGCTGCCCTACCTGGCAGCTAAGGCGAGCTCTACAGGCTCCGCCCTCATCCGTACACTAGCCAATGAGTTGAAGGCAAACAGGAGAGAGATCCTGATCAACAACTTCAAGTACATCTTCAGCCATTTGGTCTGTTCCTGCACCAAGGAGGAGCTGGAGAGGGCCTTCCACTACCTGCAGGTATTCATTAGCTTGTGGTTTAGAGCTGCAGTCTGTAGCTTTAAGCTGGCTGTCACAGATGCAAATATGCTGTATAATTTAATGGTGAAGCAAACCCCTGCCTCTAATGAATATTAGTGTGTTAGTATTAGTGCTGATCAATATGCACAAAACCCAAGAACAGTTTTGTAATTTAATGCCTTTTAGACAGGTTCTATCAGTCTTGTGATGGCAACAGAGACGATGAATGGAGTAATGCTGAGCGACCACACTGATTTGTAATTCTCCTTCATGTTGTGCCAGAGTGAGACAGAGATTGAACTGGGCTCTCTGCTGCGACAAGACTTCCAGGGTCTCCACAACGAGCTGCTGCTGCGCCTGGGAGAGCACTACCAGCAGGTAACACACACTCCTGTTGTTTATTACTTAATGCCTTGCTTATCACCTGACCAGACATATGTGGCTTGAAATATTTTTTTTTTGGTATACTTTTTTTTGCAGGTATTCAATGGTTTGGCAATCCTGGCCTCCTTTGCATCCACTGATGACCCGTACCAGGGTCCCCGAGACATCACCACCCCAGAGCGAATGGTATTTGTGGGACTCTATTTCATATCATTGTATTCATTTTGGGCTTTTTGACACTTGATCAAAATATATATATATAAAAAACTCTTTAGACTTTAATTTGTGATGTTTCTTTGTCATATGTGACTTTTTTTGAATCAAAGAAGTATTTTATTTAGAAAAATCTTTAAAATAATTTTTAAAAAAGCTCTATGCAATAAACTGAAATTTCTTATTTGTACCAGTCCATTCAGTTGTTTCTAACATCATTAAAGGTGAAGTAATACAGTGAACTTTTAGTCAGATTAAAGAAATATCTACTCATAGCTTCCATTCTATATGTGCACTCAAACACATATTGTACACAGCTCTTGCTCTTTAAATGTGAAACAAAGAAAGTTCCTCGTCTGATTCACACAACACAATTCCAGCCAGTCCTGTATATGTTTGTGCTCATGCACAGTCTTACTCCAGAATCAGAGACTCCATCTTTAAACGGTAATTTAACATTTCCTCTCTTTTGTACATGCACCTGCGTTTACCTCACTTCTCTGTCTGTCTTCACAATGTGCTAGGCCGACTATTTGCAGCCAAAGCTGTTGGGGATTCTCGCCTTCTTCAACATGCAGCTGCTCAGCTCCAGCGCAGGAGAGAAAGACCGCAAGAAGTTGGTGTGTGATCCACTAATGACCAATTTAATGACTGTTTCCAAATCCCAGTCACAATCAGTGTTTTTATTTGTCCACTGCACTCTTTTTGCTTAGCTTGCATGTAAGTTAATTAGAAACTCTCCACCTCTTCTCTGTGTAGGCGTTGACAAGTGTGATGGCTCTAATGCGACTGATGGGCTCTAAACACATCAGCTCTGTCAGAGTGAAGATGATGACGACGCTCCGCACCGGCCTCCGATACAGAGAAGACTTCCCGCTGCTCTGCTGCCAGTCAGTAGCTGCACATAGAATCATAAACTGCCTGTCGGTGGTGTGTTGCTTCTGTAATTGTCCAAAAAAGAGTTTTAACTGCTTGTAATGAATGCACATTGCCAACCCACTTCCTTGATCTGGTTGTAGAAAGACGTTTTCGTGAACTCCAGTCTCTCTCTCTCCAGCTCAAAGCTTGTGTTTCTGATTCCTTCTATTTTATTTTTTGCTTCCTCTTGGCAGGACGTGGGAGTGTTTTGTTAGAAGCGTGGAGCCTCCACACCTGGGCCCCCTTCTGAGTCATGTTATTGTTGCTCTACTCCCCTTGATCCCACTGCAGCCCAAAGAAACTGCTGCTATCATCCGCTTTCTTATCCTGGATAACAGGTATCATACAAAGAAACAAAATCTCCACATAAAATGAAAAATCAAAGCCTCTTGAGAGAAAATTAAACACTATTTTCCTGTTTTTCTGACTTGAAAAATTGTAAATCATCATTTTCTGAGTGTACAAAACACATACATCTTTTTTTTTTTGTCCAAGTACTGAGCACAAAAACATGCAGGTTTTTGCCTTGCACCACTGTAGACTATTCCCCTAACATCATTCTAACATTATTCAAAAAGAGCTGCAGTCATAGTCAAACCTCTATAATACTATAGTTCTTACTAATGCCTCACTTCTATCAATCTGTCACAGGGAAGAAGTGAACGACTACCTCCATGAGATTTACTTTCTGCCAGACCACCCTGAGCTAAAAGACATCCACACCGTTCTGCAGGATTACAAAAAGGTCTGTCTGGAGGTCATGAAGATAATAAAAAAGATGATGACAAAGGTTGTTCATTGTGACCGTGATTATTTTAAAGATGAAAAACATACATCAAGTGCTGTATGTCTTCTAGCTGACAGCCAGCAGCAGTGATCTGGCTGCGGTGCTGCAGCTTTCTATGAGAGCCGTTCAGCACGAGAACGTTGACGTAAGGATCCATGCACTGACCAGCCTCAGGGACATGATGCACAGCAAGCAGGTACACAAAAATGAACATTATGTACTAGTAAGCACCAGACCTCGACTTAATGTAACACTGTGTGACCACTTAGCTCAACAGTTGTGTTTATGAATGCTGATAATCATGCTTTTTACGATGAAAACTGAATATGCATGCACGCTTCCTGCAGCATCCAGCTTTAAATTCTCACATTTCCCTGTACATGTGCAGAAATTGAGCCCGAGAAGTTGCTCACTTCCGCCACCACTTTTATTTTTCTGAAATTTACAATAATGTTTTGCACTGCAAATATCTTCCTGTGTGTTGTGGACTGCAGGAGTGGCTGCTGCGGCAGGTCTGTGCCAGTGAGGCGGTGGAGCCGGTCATCTCCAACCTGGTGTCAGTGCTGCTGAAGGGCTGCCAGGACTCGTCTCCAGAGGCCAGGCTGCTCTGCGGGGAGTGTCTGGGGGAGCTGGGGGCCGTGGATCCCGGACGTCTGGACCTGTCGCACACACACACCCACGGCAACCACAACACATTTGTGGTAAGTATCACCTAACTCTGCATTCCATGATTAACAGGATAGTACTTATTTATTTTTTTTATATTTCCTTCTCAATTTCACAGAAATATTTTCAACTGTACAAAAGGTTTAGAGGAAATTTTGAATGTTTCGCTGCTTTTCTGTGTTCAGGTGAAGTGTTTGATGGTTTTGTTTGTCTGCGTTCAGGTTGTAGGTGTTTTCAAAACTTACATTTGTCTGTTTTAGCTCAGTGAACCTATCTCTTGTCTGACATAACACAACCCCACACAGCAATTTATGTTACTTGGAATGAAATTGTAGTAATTAAAGAAATAAATAATCACATTTCCTCTTTTCATGTATGCATAGCCACAACAGATAATATGAATATATCATATTAGTGGGGAAAATGCTCCCACAAGCAGTATATTTTGCCACGATTGAGAACAGCTATTTCATACATTCTTATAGATTTCCTTGAATCGACTCAAGATAAGACCACTTCGTAGCATCCTTCATCTGTCCGCTGCAGCGTCAAGTTTGTTTCACACATGATAAACCACATCTGAGTGTCCTCTACATTTTTCCTGCTGACAGAGTGGGGTTGATGATCCAAACTTTGCCTACGATTTACTGACTGAACTGACGAGAACATTTCTGGCTTACGCTGATAATGTGAGAGCCCAGGACTCCGCTGCATATGCAATTCAGGTACACACGTCCTCACACTCGTGCTCACAACCACTTTGCAAATCCAACAGCTTTGATTTTTGTGCTTCCCTTTTTTTGCCCTATGTCTTATTTGTATAACATGTTCCTCTGGGTGTTTTTATGTGCACTGAAGGAACTGCTATCCATATTTGAATGTCGCGAGGGTCGAAGTGATTCACCAGGCCGCCGTCTGTGGAGGAGATTCCCAGAGCAAATACAAGAAATACTGGAGCCTCACCTCAACAGCAGGTATATTTTTACACCTGCATGCTGTAGATTTACACTCTGATTCTGTCTCAGAATAGTCTGACACATATGTAAAGAAATCAGATCTGTCAAGTGATGGTGCTTCTTGTTTTTTATTCATTCTTTAAGTCTTTATCCTACTTTGTACATATGCTATCATAATTTCCTCCATTTTTTTGTCTGTCTTCCCCTTGTGTTTCATTTATTTCTTTTCTCTTCTCTCCCTCTCACCTGCAGATATAAGAGCAGTCAGAAGGAGATGAACTGGTCTAAATTAAAGAAGCCAGTGTACCTCAGCAACAGAGGCAGCAAGTTCTCTGACTGGTCAGCCACCTGGGCTGGATACCTGATCAGCAAGGTTAGCTGATCTCTCTTCAGCAGAGTCGAATAACCAAACTTTCATCTCTTAAACAAGTCAGAAGTTTTTGGTATTGATTTTTCGTGCTCCAGGTGAGACATGAGCTGGCTGGCAAGGTGTTCAAATGCTGCAGTTTCATCATCAAACACGACTACAAGGTCACAATCTACCTGCTGCCTCATATTCTGCTCTACATGCTGCTGGGCTGCACACCTGCAGAGCAACAGGGGGTAAGGACACATCGATCACTTGTTGTGCAAAATAAGTCATTACAGGTGTTTTTAGTTTTGTTGTGGTTTAGTTTGGGAGATTTTTTTTTTTTTTACAGTGACAGCATGTCTTCTTCAAGGTAACAGAGGAGATGCTGGCCGTGCTGACAGAAGGTGATGGACGAGGAGGTGGGCGTGTCCAGGATACGGCCTCCAGCCTATCACAGCTCAGCACTCAGACTGTGTTCAGCATGTTGTCACATCTCACACAGTGGAGCCGCCACAACCTCTACTCCAAACCCAAACTGAACGGTAAGAGATACAACAAACTTTACACACATCCCTCAGTGCATTCATTTGTGGATATGAGTTGGATTTATCATTGCAGGATTATTGGCATTATTACTGACATTTTCAACTTAGATTTGACAAAAAAACACTATAGTTGTTTGTTTTTGTGTTTTGTTGTGGGGGTTTTTTGGAGCATAAGCAGAAGATTTGAGGTTTTTGTGGAGCTACAAGGCAGTTTCCCAAATGTAAAATGTTTAATCAGCTGTCTTTAGGTTGAATTGATGCCCTTGTTTAAATTAAAGAGAACAAAATGTATTATTACTTACATGAGAATAGATTTAGTCATTTTTATTTAATCTATGTAAATGCATTTTCTTTTTGTTGTTCACACGTTTCCAGGATTTCCGTATTCAAGAGTTTTCTTTGTCAGATGCTTACACAGTTTGGGCGATGAAATGCAAAGTGACTTTTCCAGAAGGCTGCAATATAAAACAAGACATGATTTTACAAAATAAAAAATAAAAATTCCTTGAAATATGAGAAAAAATAGTCCCAAATAATATGGAATGAAGAGACCGTGAAACTAAAGTGCAGTGTACACTGGCCAAGAGTTGCAGTAGTTGTTTGTATGTTATGTTTATGCATAAGAGCGTGTGTGGGCATGCATACATCAATATTTTATACAGATATTTACATTGCTACTTTAGATGAAGTGCTATGATTTCACAGTCCTCACAGCATGATCGAAGTAGCTCTTTCTTAGTCTCTCTGTGTTCAATTTAATAATGTATGAAGTAAAAACTAAAAATGTGATATCGCAGAGAGTGGCGACTACCAGCGTGTGGTGGCCTTTCTGAAGGGTATTCCACAGGATGTTCTCGCCAAGGCCTCTCTACGATCCAAAGCATACACTCGTGCCCTCATGCACTTTGAAGCTTACATCCTAGAAAACAAAGAGAACATCCAGGACCATCTCACCTTCCTGCAGGTCAGATATAAAGACGGACTAAATACTTAATACCCTATATCATAAAACCTATTGTGACTGTCACATAAACTGTTCTTTGATAGGTTTTTAAGCTCGTCATGAATTTTGACAAAGGGAAAGTTGTAGCTCTCTTGAATAATTTGCTGCTGCAGACGCTGTACGCTGCGATGCACGAGCCTGATGGAGTGAGGGGCGTCAACGCTCTGAGGAGGGAGGAGCCGTCGCTACGGGAACAGATACTTGAACATGAGAGCATCGGCCTGCTTCGGGACGCGACAGCCTGCTACGACCGAGCCATACAGCTGGAGTCAGACCAGGTACTCACATGCGCCGAGGTTATCATGAGATCAGCAACAAGTAAAGACTTCTTTTGCATCCCTCCACTGCTGTTTTTTTTCTGCCTTTTAGATCAGAAAGTTGGTCTGTCAGACACACTTAACATCTAACTAAAATCTAACTTGAATCACATTTTTGAGTTTAAAGGTTGTGCAGTTGAGTAAGTTTATCTTTTATTTGATCTAGTGCTACTTCAGCTTGCTTGTTAAAACTTCGTGATAAGGTCTCAGTTTTCATTTTTGCCTCAACAAGGCTGTCATCTACTCAAAAAGTCGGAGCAGGGTTCAGAACTATGAAAATATCGGACTGAGAAAAAAAGACCACACATTTCTAGAAGAGGTGCTACTTTTGCACGTTTTACTAACTGTATATTGTTACTTTAGTAGAAATCTAATTATGTGCAGTCAGCCGTTTTCTTGATATTTTCTTATTTCATTGTCTCATTGTGTACAGATCGGTCACTATCATGGAGTAATGACCTCCATGCTCGGCCTGGGCCAGCTGTCCACTGTCATCACGCAGGTTAATGGAGTACTGGCCAACAAGTGAGACATATATACAGATCCATTACAGTCGATCCAATTCTCAGTAATGGTGCTTTTAAATTAAAATTAACCCTTTTATATACACATTTAGGCATCAGTGGAAATCTGAGCTGAATGCCTACAGAGTGGAAGCAGCCTGGAAGCTTGGAAAATGGGACCTGCTGCAGGATTATTTGAGTTCAGGTAATAAAATACATTGACGGTCCTTGAAAGTTTCAACATCTTAATTCGTTTTGTGGAATTTATTGAGTTGCTATTTTGTTTCCAGACCGGCAGTCCAGTACCTGGGGTGTTCGTCTCGGCCAGTTGCTGCTGTCAGCTAAGAAACAGGATGCTGAAACTTTCTACGAGAAGCTGAAGTTGGTCAGGAAGGAACAGGTCGTCCCTCTGTCGGCTGCCAGTTATGAGTGTGGAACCTACCAGAGAGGATACGAGTACATTGTCAGGTCTGTTGGCATCTGTGTGCTTTATTTCTTCTTTTGCAGTTGATTCCTGGTTATCAGTAGCAACAACTTTTAATTTCAAAGAAGTGCATCTGTGTGTTTTAGGCTCCACATGCTCAGCGAGCTCGAGCACACATTCACTGAGCTGCAGAAACATAAAGAAGTCTCCACCCCGAGCCTCAGCCAGCTGCCTCCCCATTGGTCAGATCGGCTGGAGATGACCCAGAATTCCTTCAGGGCCAAGGAGCCGGTCCTGGCCCTCCGTCGTGCCCTGCTCAGCCTGGGACCACAGTAAGTAAACATCTGCAGGCACAAAAATATCAGCACATCTTTCGGTTGTGTAAAGGCTGAAATATTGACTTAAGAATTTACCTTTTATGAGGATTAATTTCTGAGTGTATGTGCTACAGTATTTGCTTTCCTCTACAGGATGTGTGTATCTCAAACTTACTAGTGGCTATTGTCACTCTTTAACTTTAAACCTAGTGTAGGCAGTCATTTTTTGCATGTCTGTTTCTCAGACTTATCAGTATTTTTCATCAGAATTGAACCTTAACCCGGTGTTGGCAGGAATTTTTTTATATTACTGGGCAAAAATTCCACAGTACACTTTCAGCATATTATAATTCAAGTGGTCTGACAGTGAAGTACATTTCTGCATCTCCTCTTGGCTAGAATGTGGGGGCTGAATGGGTTTTATAGAGGGCTTTTAACTGACAAAGATGATGTTGACTTTTGACTTGACTATTTTTATCTCTTATGAAGTGCAGCCGTGCTATCGTAGCTTTAGCTTATGCAGTGATCATTTCCTTCTTCCTTTGCAGGACTGTATGTCAGGAGCTGGTAGGTGAGTGCTGGTTACAAAGCGCCCGGGTAGCCAGAAAGGCAGGACATCACCAGACAGCCTTCAACGCTCTGCTGAACGCTGAAAACACACACCTGGCTGAGCTGGTCACAGAGAAGGCCAAATGGCTTTGGTCGAAGGTATAGCCAACCTGCCAATTTGTTCGTGAAGTTTGGTTTGTTGTACTTTTTACTCGGCATATTTTGATTCTGTTAAACCAAAAAATAACTGCTGTCATGTACCAACCCCTCACACATGTGCTTTCCTACTCACAGTTCAGTTCCACAGATATACACATACAGAACACTAATCAAACCTTCTGTATTTCCTTCTCAACAGGGCGATGTACACCAGGCCCTGATCGTCCTGCAGAAGGGTGTAGCTCAGTGTTTCCCTGATGATGAACCCCTAACGGACCCTCGCAGCCTCCAGACTAAAGGAAAGGCCATGCTGCTGGTGGGACGCTTTATGGAGGAAACGGCCAACTTTGAGTCCAACGCCATAATGAAGGCATACAAGGTACAAGCCATAATCATCACCCTTACTAGTATCTTTTTGTTTGTTTTGTTAGACACTATCAGTAGGCTTGCATGTTCTATCATCACATGTATAAACTGCACATCAAGAGCAGACTTTCAGTATCCACTTGGCAACTTTTGGGATATTGTGGCAGTTCTCCCAGAAACTGACAAAACAATAAAAATCAGGCCTCAACTGAGGTTTCCTTCAAAACTACAAATCAGTGATTCTGAAGTAATTCCTTGATTGCAGCTGCACTTTACGGATTCATAAACGTTTCTCTTTAATCAATGACCTTGTGTTTTCTAGGATGTGACCAATCTTCTGCCAGAGTGGGAGGATGGGAACTTCTACTTAGCAAAGTACTACGACAAAGTGATGCCCATGGTGACCGATAACAAGCTGGAGAAACAGGGGAACCTCATCCGATACATTGTCACATACTTTGGAAAGTAAGTTGTTCTTTCTGCTGATATGCAGCCAGTGCTTTTGTCACTCTTTGCAGATTCACCAGTTCCTTCATCAATCAACCCATATATAAACTGACTTCCTCTCAGAGCCCTGCAGTTTGGAAACCAGTACATCTACCAGGCAATGCCTCGCATGCTGTCTCTCTGGCTGGACTTTGGAGCCAAAGTGTGTGAGTGTGAGAAAGGTAGGTGGCCAGTATTGTCTGTGGAAGTATACAAAGATGATATACTGAGGGCACTGAGCTATTCGGTGTCTGTCCAATCCATTAGCAGACCCGTTCCTTAATGCCTGTTTGCTTTCACATTATATCCCTCTGCTACAGCCGGCAGAGCAGACAGACAGATGCGACAGGAGCTGGCTAAAATTAACACGGTCGTGAGCGAGCACTGTGACAACTTGGCGCCGTACCAGTTCCTCACCGCCTTTTCCCAGCTCATCTCCAGAGTGTGCCACTCCAGTGATGAAGTTTTTACTGTCCTCATGAATATTGTGGCCAAAGTGTTCCTTGCATACCCCCAACAGGCCATGTGGCTGATGGCTGCAGTCTCCAAGGTACGTTCAGAACATCCTCAGGAACTTCTAAAGCCTGTCTGTTTAAATGGCTGCACATTACCATAGCGACTATGTAAGTCTATATACATGTATGTATTCCACTGTGTATGTAGTGTGAGTTTTGTTTATGTCTACATGTGCTTCTGTTTTTCCCTGATGCTAAAATGTAATTGAACAGATCCATTCCATCCATGATTATTGAACTGCCAGATGTTTCAGCACCTTCAAGATTACTAAAACGCTTTAGCAGAAAAAAAAAGTCATCTGCACTCTTGTCTGTGTGTTTGTTTATGTAGTCGTCCTACCCGATGCGTATGAACCGCTGTAATCAGATTCTTAAAAAAGCCATCAGTCTTAAACCGTCTCTGGAGAAATTCATTGGAGATGCAAACAGACTGACTGACAAGCTGCTGGAGCTCTGCAACAAGCCGGTACACACACACACACAAACATACACGTACATTTACTGTAAATTCTTGATCTTAAAAGGGGGCATCTTTCAATTCAAGATGACAGATCTGTAATGACTTTCTAAACAGATAGCTGCATATGTAAGTGCAGCTTTGTTCAGAAAGTAAAGCATGTGTTCATATTCTTCTTTATGGTGCTATTCAGTGGATGCATACATATTATAATGATCAGTTTTAGTAGTCTTTGAAGCCACAGTGAAAATATTAAGCTGTTCATGCCTTTCCAAAGCTGATTACTTGTTTATTTTAACAACTTTATTGAGGAAAGTAGACACTATAGCTGCAGTGAGTAAACTAAGGGCACAAACAGAATGAAAGCATTCATAAGTGTCATATAATATCAAATTTTTAGAACAAATTTTGCTTGACCATCTCCGATTTGCCAGAAAATGCCATGTTTATATAAAGATGTTTGTGAAATTTTAGCTTGATATATTCTTTCTGAGTCACAAATGCTCATACAGTGATGAAAGTTCAACAATAAGAACTTGTTGCTAGCCTAGCCGCGCTAGACCCAGGTCTGAAGACGCAAGGGTCTAGGAACTCTCGACAGGAAGGGAGGTGGGCTAAAAGGTTGTCTTTCAAATCACTCTGCAGCAATTGGGTAGGTATACAACCAATCAGTGCAATGAATAGGCTCCTAGAGCACCGGAAATCAGAGGATGCGGGAGTTCGGTGAAGCCTTATTTATACAGTCAATAAGTGAAGCTCAAGTATATTACAGACATGTTAACAGAAAGATTATTATTCAGAGTCGGTTGTCGACCCTGGCAGAGAATTAAATTCGTTGCCGTGGGTTGTCTAGCGCAGCTAGGCTAACTTTTTGCTAATTTATGCTCAGAGATGGGACTTTTCTCGATTGCTTGAAATATTTTTTTTTAAATTTCATTTCACCAGTAATCAGATTGCTTGATCTACTTGTCAAGTATTATGGATTCTCAATTATTATTATTATTATTATTATGAGTTTATTTAAGAAGGGACCATGTACAATATTAAACATAAATGTTTCCATTCGATGCATTGTACCAGAGATAGCTTTAAGCTAATTTTCATCTGCAGTCCCCCAGCAAATTAACCTCACAGCAAATTAATGACATGATGAGAAATAACAGTGGCAATGTCAGGCTTTTATCTTAAATGGTTACTAATTGCCATCCAAACATGGCCTTAAATTTTTTTAAAAAGAGCAAAAGACAAAATGCTTCTGAAAGTACTTGATATATTGATCTACAATTTCACAGATGCCTCTTCAAGTATCCATAGTTCATGATTAAAGAACATAATATCAAGCAATTTAGAGATGGTGAAGCAGGAGGCCCCTGATGATTTTCATTGTAATAACCTGTAAGTTGGTTCAGCAGTAGATAAATGTTTCTGAATGCTTCTTTCAGGTGGATGGAAACAGCACCACCCTCAGTATGAACGTTCACTTCAAGCAGCTGAAACGTCTGGTGGAGGAGTCGACCTTCAGCCAGATCTTGATCCCGCTGCAGTCGGTCCTGATCCCAACGCTGCCCTCAACAGGCGGAGCAAACACTCAGCACGATGCCTTCCCAGGACACTGGGCGTACCTGGATGGCTTTGAAGACAGTGTAAGAAAAAACAGTGTTGATTATTCTCAACCATCTCTGTGGAATAGTTAGCTTTCAGCAAGTCTTATGCCTCACCAGCAATGTTAGTTAGAAAGTCATTTTGAAATTGTAGCTGGCATGTGAATACAAGCATGTGTGTGTCTGTAGGTGGAGATCTTGGCCTCCTTACAGAAGCCTAAGAAGATAAGTCTGAAGGGTTCAGATGGTCGGAGCTACACCATGATGTGCAAACCTAAAGACGACCTGAGGAAAGACTGCAGACTCATGGAGTTCAACTGCCTCATCAACAAGGTGTGTGTGACACTGACTCAGATTTAAAAAACATGCAGTGAGTTAATAGTTAATATACCTTCATTGTTTTTAATTATGCGTTACTGTGTATCGGGAGGCAAAACCTCTTTTTCATTAACGTGAGTATAGATGGACAAAATGATCATTTATAACACCTTTTCAATGATGAATATCAACTGCAACAGCACTTTGTAAGAAAAAAGAATGTATAACAATGTATATGTACACTTCATAGGAATAGACTTACATTCACATCAGCAGCAAAACAAAAAGAAATGGAAAATACAGAATTTTAAAGAAGGGAAGCAAGTCTTTCTTTTTATACATTGCCATTCTAATTTTCCAGTTAATAAACATACATTACATTTTTCTGAAAATACTCAGTGTTTTATAGTTTATTATTAGTAAATATCTCCACAATTTATATATATATATATAGATTCACAATTTTACTTTCACCCAGTTTATTTTTGGTTTATTCTGGCCTCTAAAAATAAATCAGCATGTCTTTTTTATGTTAACATACATTTTACAATCCATAAAGATTAGATTTAGCGTAGGGCTGTGGCATGGATCTCATTATATTGTGTGCATAATAGTATGTGTTTATAATGTGTTAAAACACTCTCAATAGGGAATGTGTACATGCTTTCTGTGTGTGTAGTGCCTACGTAAAGATGCTGAGTCAAGACGGAGGGAGCTACATATCCGCACCTATGCTGTGATTCCCCTCAACGAGGAATGCGGCATCATCGAATGGGTCAACAACACTGCTGGACTGCGACACATTCTCACCAAGCTGTATAAAGAGAGAGGTATCCTCACCTGTAAAGCTTATAGAGGTTGAGCTAAACCATTAGGTCAATAAATTTGGTGAAATGATTGAATTGTTTGTGTTTTTAAGGCATCAACCTGTCAGGTAAAGAGCTCAGGAAGCTTATTCTTCCAAAGACGGCTCCATTTGAGGAGAAACTACGAATCCACAAGGATGTGCTATGCGCTCGGCATCTCCCTGTTTTCCACGAGTGGTTCCTCCGGACCTTCCCTGACCCCACATCCTGGTGTGACTTTCCTTACAACTCTCTAACAATTACATTTAAAAGGACAATAAACAGGGGTAATATTCAAATTCAGTGCACATCTGAAGCAGAAGTTTAAAAAATTGTCAGTTTGAGGTGGTTACAAATGCATAAAGGGTCCAGTAGAGATTTTAAGATGAGGATGAATTCAGAATTCAAAGTTTGATGTATGTATATGTGTTAACAGGTACAGCAGCCGCTCTGCCTACTGCCGCTCCACTGCTGTCATGTCCATGGTGGGCTACATCCTGGGTCTGGGAGATCGCCATGGAGAAAACATCCTTTTCGACTCTTTCACTGGGGAATGTGTTCATGTTGACTTCAACTGCCTTTTCAACAAGGTTTGAAAAACTTACATCATTTGTTATTTCAGTAGAAACCATAAAAAACAAAAAGTTATGTTGCTTTTCGGTCTCGCTTTGGTTTTGTTTGACTTACCACTCCATTTCTCTCCTGCCCCTTCTCTGCCTCTCCACTAGGGGGAGACATTTGATGTACCTGAGGTGGTACCTTTCCGTCTGACCCAGAACATGGTCCATGCTATGGGTCCCATGGGCACTGAGGGCCTCTTTAGGCAGGCCTGTGAGGTCACATTGAGACTAATGAGGGACCAGAGAGAGCCACTTATGAGGTACACTCACATAAATACACTAATGATTATCAAATTAGCCTATTTAACCTGTTTTATGATCTGTGAATGCACATTTAAAAAAAGAACTGGTCTTTAGCACTACTGGGAATAGAGTATAAAGCAAGGAGCGTAAGTATGAGTCGGGTTTTCTAAAGTCAGCGTTTGTGTTTTTAATTTTTCCTCCAAGTGTGCTTAAGACTTTCCTTCATGACCCTCTGGTGGAGTGGAGCAAACAGGAGAAAGGACTGTCAAAAGCCCAGGCCAATGTGACAGGAGAGATAGTTAATGAAAAGGTGTGTATATTTCTTAGATTTTGCCACTAAAGGTATGTTTACATGCAAACAGAGCAGCGTATAGCTCAAATATAACCTGTATATGTTGTATCATCTCTGTCTGCCAGGCTAAAACTCACGTGTGCGACATCGAGCAGCGTCTGCAGGGAGTGATAAAGAGCAGGAATAAAGTGCTGGGTCTTCCTCTGTCCATTGAGGGACACGTCCACTACCTCATACAAGAAGCTACCGATGACAAACTGCTCTGTCAGATGTATTTGGGCTGGGGGCCTTACCTGTAGAAGAATGTAAGATGCTTTCTGGACTGACAGTTTCTTCAAAAGATCTTTAATTTTTGTTCCACCATTTCCCCATTTGGTTTTGAGTTTCCTGTTTTCTGGAAGCAAATTAAGTGCCATTTCTGCACATTCCCTTGTAATAAAAGATGTGTGATGTTAGTGTTTTTGTCTAGAAACGTGCTTCAGTGTGCCTTCTAATCTCTTAACACTCCTTAGATTGACAGAAGCAGACTGTCAGGTGACTGGTTTTAATCCCTTCTCTCTCCCTTCTGCTCACACCAATCGCCTCACCTTTTCCCCACACATGCACCAGTTAGAGCGAATTGTTTGTTTAAGAAGCTGAAAGAAGACTGGGTCGAGGAAGCAGCAGTGCATTGCGGTATTTTTTTTGTTTTAAGTGAGGCATTTTTTATTGTCCAGTCATGAGTTCAGACACTCAGAAAGTCACTGTGTTTTTCGTTGTTACTTTTCTTCTTTTCGTCAATACATGGCTGCTGTTCCAAATTGCTTTAGGATAGAAACCCTTAAAGAAGCTGGATACCTTTTTCACTTTTGAGGATGTAAATGAGTGACTTTTGTTTTGTCAGATCCTGCAGCGTGATTATCTTTGCACTACTGTGATGGACTTTCTCTAAGGGTATAATAACAGGCCAAGTGCAGTGACTCAACAGTGAAAGTCTCTTTTTGGCTGACAAAGGAGTTGCAATCAAGTTCTTATAATCACACTTCTTCCAGAGAACTACTGAATGTTAAATTGGTATTTTATTTTTTAAAATCGTTGATGATTGTAGAGATTACGCTTTTATTTTGAAAGATTCTGTCCTTTTTTTCCAGAATTTGTTTTGTAAACGCAATTTGCAACGGTTATGAATGTTTATATTTAGCTTTTAAGCACCTTGATAGTTAATAAAATATTTCAAATGTTATTTTAATAATTACCGCTAATGGTAAAGAAAAAGAAGCTAGCTCTGGAAGCGGCAAATTCTACAAGATAACTGCAATTTTGGAGCAAATGCATTTACGGTACAAGTGACGCTTACACCGAAGCTGGATGTTGGTTAAAACGGTTTTGGTAAACTAAAAAGCCGGTTAGACCGACGAAAGTGCCCGACATGACCGGAGGAGGATAAACGGTCAACGGTACACAGCAGGTGCCCGCACTTGCGTCGTCTCCGTAGGCTCAGCTGGTCGGTGTTAACGGTAATCTGGCTAACAGAGACGGAGGCAGCAGCGAGCCGGTTGAAGCTATGGCTAAGTCTGCTGGCTGTTGTTGGTCATTTGGTGTTTTACATTAGCAACGTTAGCCCGGTCCTGCTCTGCCTTTAACGTTCGGCTGTTTTAATCGGAGACGGTGCGCGACCTTGGGGGGACGGTGTCATGGATCTGACGCGGTTGGCGGTGGATGCTGGTCAGTTCATTAACCGGGCGGTTCAGGTAAGTAAAACAAACAAGCCAGTCAGTATTCGCTAGTTAGTGTTGATAAACTAAACTGGGGCGTCATTATCACCCTAAAGGGCACCGAGTGACAGCCGTTAGTGTTTGAAGTATCAAATAAAATGCGTAAGTTGAGCTAAATGTTATTGTGATTTTCGCTTCAGTACACCGGAGAGAGTCTTGGTCAAGCCGAGAAGACTGAGTTGGACCACGGGTTGGAGGAGCTCATAACCCGGGCAGACGCCACCAAGACCTGGACGGACCAGATAATCTCCCAGACGGAGGTTTTACTGCAGCCGAGCCCTGGTGAGAGACTGAATTTATTATTTATTCGAGGTGTCTGAGTGAGTTTTGAAATTAATCTAACACTTACAAATGTTTAATTAATTTCTGGTGTTGTAATTTAAACAAAGCCTTGAGTCATTTCTGTCTATAAAGGAAATTCATTACAGTAAATTCTAACAAGTGTACAGTACTACATAGTACTTGCCATGCAGCCATTATAGGATAAAATGATATTTGTTATCTTGAAAGAAATTATTTAGTCGGATATTGCTCAGCAAAAAATGACATGGCAAAATAAGTGCAATGTCTTGTAGAAATGCAATAAGATATGAGTGCTATACAAATAGTACTGAAAATGATACTGAAGTAATAAATAATAAAATACAACACCTTGAAAAATTACATACTGCACAGTGACATGTTGTGCATGAAAGTGACTCAAATGTGCTAGAAAAAGCATGTTTTGCTGTATAAACCAAACTCTACTTGCAAATCTTAACCATGAAGAGAAGCTATCTTACTGTATTTGTCTTTGATATGTAAGAAAACATTTTTCATGGAAATTCATGTCAACTTATTAAAAATAAAGTGTTTCCTAAGTATGATACCTGCAGATTTAGTACTTGTGTTTCGTAGGTACAACTGTACAATTTCATTTTTATAGCACAATATCACATAAAATTAAATTTACCATCTGAACAGCACAGGAAAACCCCACCTACAAAATCTCATGAAGAGTAGCAGAAGAAAGAACCAGTTTTCAAGGTGTGCATACATGCTTTAAATGATGTGTGTACAGAGTAGACCGTCATAGAAAAACTATAGTAAACGACCATCAGGATGGCAGTATTGTAAGCAGATGTACAGTTACATGGAAAAATGAAGCTGGAAGATGCCAAGCAAATTTCAGGTGCAAACAAACAGTTAAGACCAGAATCATCCAACTTCCTCCTCTTAAACACACTGTCTTCATGTTGACACTAAACATGAGCCTATTATAGCGACTACCATCAAGTAGGCACTAGCGATTATGGTAAACACCCTGAATGGCTGCAGATCAGCCTCAGGGAGCCATTGTTGCAGTTCTGTTTGCCCTCCTACAATGCGTACATCTTCTTTGAGTTCTCCTTGTTTGCTTTGACTGTAATTGGCCCCTTTGGATGAAAAGAGATGGTTATTGTTTTGCCTGGTTGAATCCAATTACCTCAGCTAATGGAATTATGAGTGGATGTGCTCTGCAATTTATCAAATAAAAATACCGTTCAGCTACCAGAAGCATCAAGGCTGCATTTTCGGATCACGACTTGCTCTATCCATCCAGCGAGTGCTTTTAGTCCCTGTGCAGAATCATTTTAATGTACAGCTTGAAAGCAGCTGCACATTTGCTTGTTGTATAGGAGAATACGATATTAAAAGTCTGCTGGAGGTTCAGTAGTCTCTGTAGTTGTACGTTGATGACATGCTTTGATTATTAAGTGTTCTTTGAGAGGGCAGTGCATCTGTTTTTAGGCACATATTAAGGTTGAACTGTGTTCTGTGAGGTATTTATCCTAGTGGCTTCTCCTCAACGATTGTAAACCATCAAGAAAAGTTGTAAGTGGGTTTTTAGAAAATGTAGCCCTCTGATGAACTTGCCTCTGATAAACAGGAGCACGGCTGGAGGATCGGCTGTATGCCCAGCTGGAGTGGAGTGTCCCACCTCGCCCACGACCACATGAGTTATTGGGAGATGAAATGATCCAGGCCGGGATGGAAATTGGATCTAACACACCCTATGGTGAGGGCAGTAATGTGGATTGTGTCCGTTTATAAAGTGGGGTTTACAAATACACTACCATTCAACAGTTTGGGGTCACTTAGAATTTTTTTTTTTAAAGGAAAGCATTTTTTAGAATGAAGATAACATTAAATGAATCTGAAATACAGTCTAGACATTGTTAATGTGGTAAATGACTGTTCTCACTGGAAACGGCTGATTTTTAATGGAATATCGACATAGAAGTACAGAAACTGTCCACCAACCATCACTCCTGTGTAATAATGCTACATTGTGTTAGCTATGCAATTATGTTAGCACATGAATAAAAGTGTGAATTTTCACGGAAAGTGAGTGACCCCAAACTTTTGTATATGCGGTTTTTTAGTAATATTTGAATGGAATATCTGCACAATTATGTCTTACTAGCTTTTTGCTTTTGTGTAGATTTGCTGAAATAATGTCTATATGTGTTGTTTTTATGTTCTGTGTTCAGGAAGTGCCCTGATGAGATGTGGAGAAGCTCAGAAGCAGCTCGGCGATGCAGAGAAGCAGTTTGTGCAAAGCACTAACATTCACTTTCTCACTCCTCTACGAAGTTTCACAGAGGGAGAATACAGAGCCATACAGGTAAAAAAAAAACAGTGCCAAGGTTGTGGGACTAATTATGCTGTTTTGCTGTAATTTATTCATACTTATTTGTTTATGAATTGTTTGTATTATAAAGAAGTCTTTTGGTTTGTAGGATGAGCGTAAGATGCTGGTGAATAAGCGTTTGGACTTGGACATAGCTAAGACTAGGCTGAGGAAAGCCCACGAGGCCGACCGAGAAGCCAGAGTAAGTTACTTCAAACACTTGCCAGTTTTTTCATCATATTCAGTATGCCCAAATCAAAGGAAAAACATGTGAGCGATTACTTCTCAACCATCATTTAGAACTGTTTCTGCTTGACCATTTCTGATTTGCCTGTAATTTTTCCAGCAAAACATATTCTCGAGATATTTGTCAGATTTTAGCGGAACAGGTCAAAAACTTTCCAAGATGCGATTTTGCCCATCAACCCATGCTGCACGTTCTCTTTACATATGGAAATTTGAGGATATGTTTGAATGACAATATCTTAAGAACTATTAGAGATAAAAACCTGTTTGTTTTTTTGCTGTTATTTCTCACTGTCAACAAGTGATATTTTCTGAACCATGTGGAGTTACATATCACAATAATACAAAACCAAATAAATACAACATTTTTTTTAAATGATACACTTTTCACAGAAATCGGAAATTAATTATTTTCATTAAACTATCAGAACTGAATGAGCAGGTATAGCAAGTTGTGCCACAAAAACAAAAGCACTGGTAGCCTAATCCAAAACTGTCACTTGATGACTCCTGCATTATCCTTTTTTTTTTTTTTTTTTTGTCAATGTGTGCTCTAAGATGGGGTTTTTTAATTTAATTTTTTTTCCTAATTTAATTTATTCATAATGTCAGAATATTTAATCTACTCATCTAATTCTGAATCAGTGTCATGATGAGAAAATAAGGCCTTTATGTTTATTAGTTCCTGAGATATTATCACCAAAACATGGCTTCAAAATTCAGTGTGCCAAAAAATATGCCAGAAGTGTGTGTTTTTTTTTTAGATAATTATTTTGGAAAGCACTTGATATATCCATCTAAAATGTCACAGACACCTTTTAAGTTGTAATGATGATTTAAAAGCTTCAAATAAATCAGAGATGAATGAGCAGAGGATGATTTCCGGTTGAATAACCCATGCCAAAATCTCCTCTTACGCAGTACAGACAGTATTTTCTCACTCCACCTCCTGCTTCCTCTTGTCTTTTTTTTTTGTCAGAACCTGAATGCAAACCCACTGGATGACGACTACTTGTCTCATGTCTCCTACATGTTCAGCTTCCTGCGTGTTAAATGGCTAAAGGTCAGTGGTTGTGTAAAGGAACACGAACGCTGACAGAAACAGACGTATTTGCTGTTTGGTCTTTCAATAAGTCATTTGTCCTCCTCTGTCTCGTTCCTCCAAACAGATATGGGCTCAGGAAATTTCTCAGGTGAGTTTGCGATTTTCTTTCAGTGCACGCAGCTTCTTAAATCGGCCTCATGCTGTATGTCAGACACACTAACAGTGAGCAGTTGTAGAAGTGATTATGGGTGTCTTATTAACACAGACGATAGCTCCTTCCCATTGTTTTCTATTGTTCTTTTAGACTCAAGCCGTCCAAACATTTCGAATGGGATTTTTTTTCTGATAGGAAATTTTCAGAAACAAAGCTGGTGATATGAAGGCATGTGCTTTTGTGTGTGTCTGTGTGTGCATGTGTGTGTCCGTGTGTAGGCAGAGATGGAGCTGAGGATCTGTCAGAGTCTTTTCGATCGACAGTCAGAAATTACAAGACGGGTTCTGGAAGGAATCAGCAACACTCATGTATGTGTGCACATATAAACACACACACAAACACACTCCTACACGCTGGGACAGATGGAAAATTAGATTCTGTCATAACTGTCAAGCTTGGTTAAGTGTGTGTGTCGCTATATTGGTCACTGTTGTTTGTCAGAATTGCAGTGTGGAGCATGAACCATATATTAGTAAGACTGCAGTTTTGAAAAAACAGCTAAATAACATGATGCTAGTTATATTAATTTGAGGTTATTTTGCGGTTTTGGTTGCTTCTTATGAGTTCTTGCTTTTATTTAAGGCTCAGCATGTTAATTTCACATCCAGTCACTTTGCTTTTTTTTAATCCATTTTGTGTTCTTCCTCTTTTTCCCAGACCAACCATATGCGCTGCCTCTCTGATTTTGTGGACGCTCAGGCCTGTTACTTTGCTCAGTGCAACCAACATGCTCAGGAGCTTCAAAAACAGCTAGCCAGGTCTGTATAGTCTGATTTACAACTGAATGGGAGTGCCTCTTTTTGTTATTTGGAAACGCTATCATATAGGCTTTAATATTTTTATGCCTTACGCTATTCATCTCATTTGAAATTTTTCAAGTTTTTCCACCCTGCTGCAACTCATTGCTGTCTAATGAACCATGTACTTGCAATTTTGATGTTCTTTCAACTTCTTAATCTACACAAGCAGTCAAGTGAAAGACATTAAAGTTATCTAATACATTCAACTTGAAACAGAAGCGTTGTGCATGAAATATTTGAAAATATGTGGTTTTCACAGGACACCAACTTCATTAAGTAAGGCTCACTGAAACAAGAAGGCGTCTTGTAGAACCAAAGGCCAGCTTATACTTTTTTTGCAGTGCAACATAGGATCCTATCCATGTTTTTTTTTTTTTTATTTGAAGCTGTAATTAACTTGGCAAAAAATTTCTGCCAGCACGAAGATGCCCAACTTTACCACAAAGATGTATTTGTAGAAGAAAGTCATGACATCTGGTCTCGCAAAGAAAACAAGACTGCTGAGAATACTTTATGATTTGAATATGAATGTTTCATATTTTATGATTTTGTTCCTCCTTCCAGCATTCCAGCAGTCCTCTGCTCCAATAACTGGCAGTCAGCAATTAATAATGCAGCTAATGAGCCATCAACGAGCAACCATGTTGCTAATGAGCCCGTCGAGTTGAATCAGGTCACTCCGATGCCTGTACGCGTGCATCAACTTCCTGACTTTGACCAGGACTCATGGACTGTAAATTCACCGCCCAAAACTGAAAAGAACACAAGGGATCCCTCTTTAACCGCACTGCCAACTGACCCGCTGAATAACAACAATAACAACAACAACAACACCTTCTCCACCGATGGCCAAACAGCCAGGCACTCCTCCGAGATCAACAGCCTTGACCTTCTCTGTACATTGAACCAGACGCCTCAGCTCCAACCACCCAGCAGGACGATCAACACATTGACCGACGCTGCTCCAGCTTCTTCTCAAACCGTGACATTCAGTGCTTCAGCAATCAACGGGGCAGATAGTGTGACAACAGCAGCAGCTTCGCCACCTTCACAACCTTCTCAGACAGCAAATGCAGTAACAGCTGAGAGCGTGACAGCCAATGAAAAGGCTGCTGATCCCCAAACAACCCATGGAACTGGCGAGCAGCCCATTGCCAATGAAGAAGATGTCCAGGAGTCGAGTATCTACGCTGATGTCTAAGCATCTGAGCTGGCACTGACTTTGACTGCAGCTTTAGTGGTAATTATGATGTCGGTGTTGCTAACCCAAGAAAACAGACTGTACTAGGAAGCTGCATCATCATAATAACATGTTACGGTAAAACAGTTTAATTAATCCCGTAGGAAAGATGATTTGAAGTGGTTGTAAAAGTGCTTATTTTTCTAACCGTGTTATAGTGCCACAATCATTTTAGCCTTTAGTGATATTCATATATTATTCATGTTGTAAGATAATGATGACTGTTGAGTATCAGTCTTCACTTGTGGTAGTAGATGTAAGATCTGCTCTGTGTGTAATATTTCCTGGCTTCAGGCTGGAAGACAAGGCTGACTGACTGTTATTTTATTTGCAATGTGAAGCTGTTTTCAGTCGGTATCTGTGAAACACTAACAAAATCTTTATTTTTACATTTAGCTAAAAGAGCGAGCTAATCAAACTTTGTGCCAAGTCTGTGTGTGCATATCTGCGGTATACACGAATTTATGTGCGAGTATCCCAGAGTGTGTCTGTCAGTGACCCATGTGTGCTTGTGTTTGCAGCTAACCCCAAACCTGTGACACCTTTAAAAAGAAGTGAAAGTGCATGTTGTGACTCTGCCACCTCTTGACTCATGTTTCTATAAGGTGAGGTCATTTTCCATACTAAACACTGGGTCACTTCACTCTATGTGTGTGTGTGTGTGTGTGTGTCTGTGAGCCCAGGGAAGTGACAGTGGAAGGTTGAACAGGACCTTTATGCTTCCTTGTACGCACTCTGGGTGTTTCCCCATGCACATGCTCATATTCACGTACTCGTTTTCTTTTTACCATTTTACCCCCTTAAAGCCCCTATTAGGTGAAATGGGTAGAAATTTCCACGTCCAGATGTTGTTAATTTTCTTCACGAGGGCAGCCCTGCGCCGATCCGCTGTGATGTGGGTGCACTCAGGGGACCCAAGATGGAAACACACACATTAATGTAGCATACTGTAATGTAATGACCAACCAGCTCTATATGTTTATGTCCCAAAGGTGTGTTTGGGTAGCTGCAAGTTTTCACATTGTAACCGCTGCCACTTTTCAACTACATGCGGTCATGATTCAGTCACGTGTTGTTGAGCTGATGTCAGTGCAATGTTGGAGTTTTCACTCGATTCATGTGAAGATGTGGAAATAAATATGCAAACAGTGATGTCATGCCAATCCAAAATTGAAGTGTGGATTCAGTCTTTGTTCTCCAGCCGAGGTGTTTCTGTTGCTTCCTCGTTAAAATCGCGAACATCGCTCGATGTTCGCTCATGTACTTTCCTATTCCAGCCAAATTTAGATTTACACACAATTAATTCCAGGTTGAGATCTCCATCAGGTTTCCCAGGCCAAGTCTAGCAATGTTTCACATGTCTAACAAAAACATCCTGACATGCGGTAAAGCCTGCGGTTAAGCCTCACGATTATTAATTCTATTCACCACATAACACAATAATGAGGCCTGCTTGGGTATGACATGCACCACAAGCTTTCAACGCGTGCTCACACCCTGAACTATTATCAAAGTGTGTGCAGATCTCCTGCATTTTGCTCCCACTTCACCTTTTTCCTGTCTGAGGCTGCTCAAACAGATTTGATCGATTAAACGCAGGTTGTGTCATATTGATCCGAGTACAGTCAGGAGGCCTGTGGTTCAATAACACCATAAACATTATTATGACACCACTTAATCAGCTCTGCATTTTTAGAGGTGTGGAGGTGCAGCCGCCGCTTAAACACAGATTAAATAGTGTTACCTTCCTGCTACTTTGTTCCAATGACTCATCAAAGAAATCTGTCTCCGGCTGCTCATGAATGCAGCAGAAGAACGTTCACTGAACGTTCTTCTGCTGCATTCACACTCCAAGTCTCTCTTACATTTCCGCCTTATCTTTATATTTACAGTTTGCACCAGTACTGTGAGCAGACATCGCAGCTCTCGCTAGTCTTCGCAAGATGGTCTTATTACAAACAGGAAGGAAGAGAAAGCTGGAATAATGTTTTGCAGGTCTGGTTGAGATTAGTAAGTTATGAAAGCAGATACAGGAATTTCTAATCATATTTGCGGTATTACTTTGCTCCATCTGGGGGCTCAGATAGATAATGGATAGATGCAATATATAGATTTTGCTCTTGTTTTTGTATGTAACCCGTATTTTATGAGGAATGTTCCTCTAAGTTTGGAAACCTGTTTTGCAAGAGAACCTTTATTATACTAACAGTAGTAGTAACAAGAACAACCTATGAAAACCAAGAGTTTACACAGTGTTGTCAGACGACTCAAGTCAACGTTATTTCTAAGGCACATTTTAAACAACAGCAGTTGAACCAAAGTGCTTTCCAGAAGAGAATTAGGTTGCTGTTACAAATGTATATGCTAATTCATATGAAGATTAAGATGCTACAGTATTATTTAGAATGCACAATCAGTGGTATTTATGGTGTGATTCTACCTACAAACTTTGCGTTAAACACTACCTGAGTAGAATACATATTAAGAATGAGGTCCTTCAGTGTTATTTATAATGGAGAATAAAAACTCACTAATATAAATATTACGGCTAAGACCCTTTAGCTTTATTAGTTGTGGAGATTACCCGCACTAATTTAGCACTAAAGTTTTGATCGAACAAAAAAACCACAAAAAACCAAGAAATGCTCAGATTCCTTGGATTCCCTACAAACTAGCCAGTTTTAATTTTTTCGTTTAAATATTAACAATAAATCCCTGCAAAACTGCATATTAACCTAACAAAACAAACATAAAGGTAAGACCGAACAATGTTACTGATATCAAATTAACCAGACTAATTAAACATCAAATTTGGTGTTCTACAATTTTATTAACGCTACCAAATTACATTTGTTTTTGTTTCTTTTAGACAAGTGTCAGTATGCTAATAAGCTCACAATAACAGGATGGCGAATGTTTAGAGTATCACATTTTAATTAGCAAAAAACAGAAAGTAAGGATAGGATTCAATGGAAGTGTTGTTCGGTTTAGTCACTGTGGCTGCACCTTATGGCCACATTCTGGTGTCTAAATCCTCATTTTTAGTGTTTGATGTGGGTGCAGATTACGATGTGTGGTTCTCTGCACGTGATTAGTTCCCGCTCCAAAGGTGTAGCTTATTCCACTTCCTGCCAAACCCTCTGAAGAGCCTGATTGGAGCGGCACCCAGTCTGGACCTCTGGACAATGATTTATGAGTAACTCGCCAACACAGGGCTGGACCAGCAACACAAAACCTCCTGGGAATTGGCCATCAAGCAACCAAATGTGGTACACTGAATTTGATCTGATATCAAACCGCTAATCCTATTTTACTTCATTTTAAATCTGCCCATTCATGTTATGTTGTGCTAAAAACAGTGACACTATATTTCCAAGGTTATTTTCTAGAAGCATGTGTGTACAGACAGCAAAAAATTTCTAAACTGAATTACCAGCCGAACCCTAATTTTATTGATAACCTGTTTTATCACCAGAGTTTTTTAAAGGTCCCATGTGTTTAAAATCTATTTGTGTATTTTGTTGTTATTCAAGACTTAGATGTTTAAAATGAAAGTCGTGAAAGATATGAAGGCGTTTACTTCTCACATTCTTCAAACCCCCCACTACTAGTTTAGCCTCCCAGCTTTAAAAGCCAGAAAGAATTCGACCCAGGTGCTATGTAACACCTGACCAACCAAAAATTGTCCTGCACTGTGAGACAACATGCACGGGAACAGCAGCAGCTCATTGCTTTTAAGAGCAAAACAGCCCTAAAACCAGTAGTTGCAGTCATGGTGGAATGAACCATCTTTGTGGTTGTTGAGCAGAAAAACTGAATGTGGGGACAGATGAGATAAAGCTGCTGAAAAAAGACACATTATGGGACCTTTTAAGTATTTCAACATAGACTACTTCTTCTATTTAATGTAATGCAACTAGAAATAATTAGTACCACCTGATTATATAAATCGTGAGTTGTGCACTTTCAAATGCATCTACGCTGGTTTGCACTCTTTAATCATCTGGTCTTTTCTTTTTTTGTTCAGAGCCATGTTCAGGAGTATTTAATTAATCATTTTTGCTTCTGGGCTCGCTATAATCTCTGCTTCAAAGGCTATAATGCAAAACATTACTAATGAATAGTAGTGTATTGGAAAATTATCCCACTTAGATGTATATTTTACCCAAATACAGTGAAAGTTCAGAGATATTTTTTTAAAAAGCCATCTAAGCATGACAAAAACCTTTCCTTCTGCTCACTCCTCTTCCATTCTTGCCACTGTCTTCAAAAGCACAAACAGACTCCTTCAATAAGCCTGTTACATCCTCACAGCAGCCCCGGCAAGCAATCCCTTTATCTCCTCTGGGTGCATCTTTGCACCGGTGTGTCTTTCTTTATGGTTTTGATGTATAGTTTCTCTGATAATCTTGTTTGAGTACAGAGGTACTTGTTTAACTACTTAGGGGACTGGACCAGGCTAGGATACTAAAACTGATCTACATACACAGTCGGCATTCCCCTTGCTTCACGACATTAAGAACAGGAGGACTGTTTGACTGTCCTTCGAGTTTTCCACTTGTCAGGTGTAATTTACATCAAGAGTCTTCTTTTGGTTGTTTTCATTTCTTTGATTTAACAGCTCACTCAAGCCCCTTTCTCCTTGTAGTTTGCCTCACTCCTTTTGTTATGTTGAATAATATGTTGTGCTGGTAATAAATAACTTTATTTTAGCAAAAACACATCATTCAGTGTTACTTCCTTTTCACTAACAAATTGGATCAGTCATAAACCAAAAACTGGACAACTACAAATTTGGACATAATTGTGTTGCTACATAAAAATCGTTCAGAGGGAAGGATGATATTTGCAAACCATCGAGCACCAGAAGGTAAATCAAGGCTTCGTTGGGACTCTGGGAACCATGAATGTTTGTAGCAAATTTGGTGTCGATCCAGTAAGACTTGATGGTGTTCAAGAAAAAGTTAGGGAAACCACATAGCTGTCTAAGTTCATTTTCTGTACGCTATGAATATATAATATGTACCAAATGTTGTGAAAACTCATTTTTTACATATTGAGATATCTTGTGGTGGACCAACATGGACATCTCAATAGAGCAATGCCATTGAGTGCGGACAGAAATGGCCGACCAACTCAAGATTGTATATGTGAATAGGTATAATTTTAAATACAAATGTCCTAGTATGTCCAGGGTTCAACATGTGTAGACACTGTGGTCATTCAGTCATATATAAAACTCAAGATCTAGTACAAAGGTGATAGTGATCCTTCTCCTAGCCAAGCTTCAGAACACAAACAGTATATCTGTCATAGATTTTTCAAGCCAAATGCACTGATATTTGCAATCGCTAACTTCCTTAGTTGTCTTTTGACCAATATCAATGTCCACAATGTCTATGCACATTGTCCTACAAATAGAACAACAAAAACTAATTTTATCCTCGTCCAGTGAAAGTTTTAGTTGAGTGAGCTGACAGTAGAACAACAGAAGTGTACTGTAGTTCATGAGACGATCCACAGATAAACAAAATCAGATCATCTGCATAACAATTAATAGTCCTTCCATTTTCATTGCAACCTAGAATAGATATAAAACGCTGAGGCACTCCATTAGGCTAGTTTGAACTTCACTTTGTCACATTCAGTTCTACCTGAGAATTGCTAAATCAGCCAGCTGCTAGATCAGATAAACATATCAAACAACCTCTGCTTCTGCAAAGCATTATTAAAAGGAATCAAAGGCTCTGCTGTAATATCAATCATTTTGACTTCTGTGAACCTGTGCCTTTCATCGCACTGTTTTTGTTGAGCTATACCATAATTATGCACTAATACGCTCATTTGAACATGATTAGACATTATTATAAGTCTGCTATAGGCTGACAATGACTCTATTGTTTTGCACTGCGCTTTATTTTAACAGTATCTCCACAGTTTCCTCCCCGTCCCACACATCGGGAACAAAAAGGGGGAAACACCAAAGAACGCCACACAGTTCTCATAAACCGGCCCGTGTTGGCTGACTTTTTCGTGTTAGTATGTGGTTTGTTCATCTGTGAAGTCCTGTTGCTGTTTTACATCTGCTTTTTTTAGCACGCTCCACTGACAACACCCACTGCCCCATTTTCCCCTCGCATCTCTGGTTTTGTTCGAACCAGCCAAACAACAGGATCTTCTAATTCCCTCCAGGCTGAGTAAATTTAGAGCAAGGAATACTCTCCCTGAATCCAACTTCTATTATCATTATCTGTTTCTCTTTCTTCTTCCCTTTCCTTTCTGGCTTTATGTTTTTCATCTTCCCTTCGTCTCTCATCGCTGTTCCACTTCACTGCCAGCTGAGAGTGTTTTGTGTGACAGCTAAACTGTAGATGTGGTATGCAGGTGGGGGTGGTAAACAATCCGTCTGGCGGCTGCTGATAAATGTGTCCGCTCTGTCTTGGAGTCACACGATGGCCTAAATAGAACGATGACCTATTGGAAGAAAAAAAAAGACTTGGAAAGGAATCATGTGTGCACCAATGAAGACAAGATGAGAACATCACGTTTTATACCACATTTGCAGCTTCTAGCATATACATTTATTGCTTTTCTGCTTCATGAAGACAGGCCAAGGACATGCACACACTCATGCCCACAATAAAATTATTTTGCTGCAAGTAGGAAAGGAAAAATCATACATATTTCCCTGACCGCCTGCACCTTTCCTCACCAACAGTCCACCTCTCTGACTCTACCTCTGCTTTTCATATCCACCTCTTCCTGCAGGTTTGCTCCTTTCCTCAGATAAATCTGCCAGCCTCACCTTAGTTAGTCCCCGTGCTACAATTGCAGCCAGCCAGACAGACACAATTAAACATAGTGACATGCTGACATTTGCAGTTGGTAGCTGAGTCTGGAGGTCTGCAGGGAGAAAGGTCAAGGCTTTTCCTCTGACCTTGACATGTCCTACTTCTGCAGCTCAACACCTGTTGACCAGAGCATATAAGAATGAGGTCAGCTGGCCTTGCAAACAATGTGGTAACTCTTGATTCTTACTCACGGTTAATCGATTGTGTCACCAAGCAACGAAATACAAAAAAATAAATAAATAAAAGCTAGGAAGCACATTTTACAGTGTTGCTTGGCAACAAAATTTGATTTGAAGTAGTGAAAACATAATCATTGCAAGCTTGAAATATAATCCAGACTCTGTGGTGTTGCACTTTTTAGGGTAAAGGATTTAGTGATGATGCACAGCACAGCGAGCGACTCTGACTCATCAGTAAAAAGGTTAAAGAGGAAGATGATGCTAGAGAGAGTGTGTGCATTCAAGTATGCTATGGAGATGGCGTAAATATGCCTGTAGGGAAATTTATAGAATGACACAAACTATTTTATGTTTCTCACAGTGAGAAAAGCAGAAACTGAATTAACAATGTGTTTCTGTTTGTGGTTATACAGCACAGAAATGTAAGCTGACATCTTGTTTTTTTTATTGGTCTTGTTGAATTTGAGTTCTAAAAGCTGTAGCTACATTTCATTACTCAAAAATAACACACAACCTTGCACCTTAAACCAATTTAAACGCTAAATGTCCTACAGAGAGATATATGTTCACCCCAGCTTTCCCTGTGCTCCTGTAACTCTCCCCCTCTTTCCCTATAATGGGCACATTTCCAGGCCAGTTTGACTTTTGACATATTACCTCCATCGAAGCATTATTCACCCAATCTCCTCAGCAGCCCCAGCTCTGTCCCACCCTCCTCAGCTTCCTCCCTCCTACCTCCAGCTCTCGCTGGGTTTATAAGTCAGCACCAGCAACAGTTGGCTCAGTGAGACGAGCTTTACATACAGTCAAGGGGGGCAAATAAGAAAATAGAGAGCAGCTGGAGAGTGCAGTAGCAAGGAAAGTGGGTCACAAAATTTCCTGATACATGCATTGAAACCTAACAAACATCAAAGAAACAACGCGCATTAGGGCTCCATCATGCATGTGCTGGAGATCTGGCGGGTGCTCTGGGTGCTCGGCATCATGGGTTCATCTGTGTGTGTGAATGACATTGAGTACGAAGGGAACTACGCAGACAACTATGACAATGAGATCTCTCAGGGCCAGCAGGAGGGTGAGTTCTGTTTCTATTTTCTTTTGTCTCTTCTGTTCCCGGCTTGTTTGAACAGATGGATGATTGTGAAGAATGTGTCCTCAGTTATGCCTGAGTTAGCCGTGCCAATTTGATATATATTTGTATTTTTTGATTAAAAAAGAACACATCAACACTAAATGATTCATTCATGTTGGAAGGGTGATGCACAGTGTTGTTGCACAAGACTCTTGGTCTACTTCCAGTCACATGCACTATGAGAATTCATGTTCCTATATTATATATTCTCACGCAGATGCCATCAGAGGGGAGCTGCATCGTACATTGTGTATCTAAAAGTCTGGAAAGCTGCCCAAGCATCTCTGTTGTCTGATCAGAGTTATTACTGTAATTAGAATACAAGGTCACAGGACATTTTGAGTGTGGGAAATTGAAAATAGATTGAAGAATTGAACATTATACTCAAGTATGGTTAATGCTACATGTGTGTAAATAGTGTGTACTGTCACGGTCTGAGCTGGTGGACCCGAGCAGAGAGCCACACTACCAAGGCTGGTTGAGGAGAAAGTGTTTTATTGTGCGGGGGTGAGTAATGGTGGCTAGGTGGGGGAAAACCAGGGTGCAGGAGTGGGGGGGGTCCAGGCAGGAGTGGGGGGTCCAGGCAGGAGTGGGGGTCCAGGCAGGAGTGGGGGGTCCAGGATGGGGAAACCGGTGAAGGCTGGTCTGGGGGAGAGCCGGAGCGGAAGGAGGATGGCGGGGGATCCCGGACAGCTGACTGAGTGGAGGAAGGAGAAAACAAACGTGAGAAAAACAGGGTAGAAACTCAAACAGATAATGCAAAAGGCTGGAGAGCAAACCGAACTGCGTGGTTCTTGGTTAACACTCTGGCAGGGAGTGGAAAGCTGAGCCGGTACTTATTGCAGAGGTGAGTCGTTAGTGAATGATCGTCAGCTGTCCGGGAGCCATGGAGATAGTTGATTGCCTGAGTGGAGTCAGCTTGAGAAGCTAGACTCCACTCAGGCACCGAGCTGCAGGGGAAAGACAGGGCAGAGGAGCGGATGGGAGACAACCAGACAGACAGACAGGACAGAGGAGCGGAACTGTGACAGTGTACTGTGATTGGATATAAAAGCAACAACTGTTTCTGTCAGGTAAACACTAGATTTTCTGTTGGATAAATCTTACCAATGAATGCCATGAGCAGAGGGCAAAAGCAGTTGTTTTTACTGCTTTAAGAAGCAGCATCTGTACAGTTTAGTCAATTAAAACGGCATGTATTGGCAGGCTAAACTGGCTGTGGACTGGATGAATATTTCACCATTTAAGTCCACTATAAGTGAGCTTCTGCAAACTGACAAATCCCTTTTGTACCCCCTTTCTTCCGGCTTTCTATACCACAAAACTAATTTAGTGCAGCCTAGTATTAATGTGCACCCCATGTATCATTTTAGGAATACAGCATGTACATATTTAATGAGTTCTATAGTGACTCTTCCATCTGAGCTTCAAATAATTTCCCAAAGCCGCTTCCCGTGCCTTACTGTATCCCCACAGTTTTCATTGCATATTGCAACAGTGAAATATTGAAATTCATTTTCAGATTTGGCAGAACAGTTTTAACGTTTTTTAAATCTCCTGATACTTCTTCTTTCCTTTAGAATGTGTAGTTGCTACTCTAAAGTTCCTCATATTCTGGTTTTCTTCCACTGTACCATCAGTTAAGTACCAGTGGAAACTGGTGAGTGCTTTATCGATGCCAGATTTATACAAAGCAGTTAAAATGTGAATTGTATAGTCTCAAAAATTAAAGTGAAAGTAATTTCTTGTCAATGATAATATTACATAATCTTTCAGTTGCCTCTAAGACTGTGTAATTAATGCACCCATGTGGTTGTCGTCTACAGGCGAGTCTCCAACCATGCCATGTAATGTAGAATTCTCACGCTGGGACAAGCTTTTCATTGCTCTGGAGGACTCCCACATGAGGCAGAACATGCTGCTGGAATCTATGGAGCAGTGCTGTGGAGAAGTGTTCTCTCTGAGGACCCAGGTGGCCAAGGGGACGTGCCAGCAGTGTGTACCCAGCCTGGAGTCAGCATGCAGGGCACAAGCAGAGCAGGCCAGTCTCAGGCTTCAGCGGGGCCTGGTGGAGCTCAGAGAGGAGGAGGCAGAGAGGGAGAGGAGGTTAAATGCCACCTTCCAGATGCTCCTGCGCAACAGCCATGAGGAGAATGCCCGGCTGAAGAGGCTGGAGGAAGCATTGCCATCGAGACCGGCAGACGGCCGGATGGGACACCAGCCAACAGTCAGACCTGGAGGTTTGGGAGCAGCGTTTGGCTTGGGGATGAAACCGTTCCCATCTGGCCTGAAGGAGCAGGAAGTGACTTCACCACTGGACATGGCCACAATGGAGGAGGCTCTCGTTGCCATAGCAACAGAGCTGCAGAGGATTCACCTGCAGCTGAGCAAAGTGATAGAGCAAGCAGGAACACTGAGGAACAGAGGGGACACATGAATTGTCCAGAAGGGAAGCATAATAACAAAAGATTGACTGGGAGCACTCTATTAATGCTAATCATTTTGCACATGTTCTTTTTTTATGTTTCTGTTTTTTTAAGAACCTTTTTTTTTTATAGCTGAGCTTGTTTTTGTCTGCTGACAATGAACTTAAATGTACCATAAATGTCGTGGTTTGCTATAATAAATAAAAGTTAACTGAATATACCTAATCAGGCTCATGGAAAGGTTTCCTCCCTCCTCCCACACAGTAATAGACTCATTTTCAGCTTTGTATGTCCACATGCATGTTTACACTTTTTCAGTGCGTGTGTTTTATCCTTTCCTGCACATGCCAGAGTTTACACCACCGCCTCAGTGTTTGGGTAGTTGCGGTGATGTCTGCAAATCCCCCCAGCCGCAAGAAGGTGTGTCAGAGGTTTTGGATTGTGTTTAATTGTGGGCAGGTCTCTCCTGCTCATTAGCTGCTTTAAGAGTGTCTGAATGCAAAAAAGGCCACGACTTTCGATGCTCAGAGTGTTTATGATGAATGAAATGCTGCCAGAACTACATTAAACTGCAAACCCGTCCCACCTTCAGCCTCATACACACACATGCATGTGTGCTCATTACAAAAAAATACCCACAAAGAGCGGCTGGAGGTACTTTCCATATATTTTACAGTTTCTGGCATGATGGTTTTTGGTATCACATCAGCGCATTATTCATTTTTAATGTCTTTATACTTCTGTTTGGTTGAGTTTCACAAGTGTAGAAGAGGAAACTGTGCAAAAAAAGAAAGGAGAAAGAGAGACAGATGGACTCAAAAAGAGGGAAACTGAAGATAAAAACTTTTTAAATAGGTTGCAGAAGTAATAATAAATATTTTTTACATTTACCAATGTAAAAAATAAAACTCTTTTGCATATATTATCAACTGAATTTACCTTTTTAGCTGTCGAGTCCTTAATACCCTGCAGAAAGACCCCTGTCAGTGATATATTATTATGTTATCTGATAATTATAACAGATATAAAAGAAGGAATGACATTTTTAAATGATTGTGAGAGTTCATTTTAAGTAAGTTGTATTTAAATTGTTTAATCTGTAGCAAAACATTGGATTTTTTGGACTGACCATACCTTTTGAATGTAAACTCATCACTGATAGCTATAATATAAATGTACTATAAAACAATGTACTGTAGTTTAATCTTAAAATCTAGTACAGGAACAACAGGGTACTAAAGTACAAATAGATTGTTCTTAATTGCAGCTAAATTAAACCACTGTGCAAAATGTACCGACAAATAACATTTTAACCATATGTGAGTTTAATTAGGCCAGCACACTGACATCACAGAAACATTTACCAATGAAATTCTTACAACCGTGCTCTATAAATGTATACTTGTGCCCATTCCTGTGCATGTGTGTGTTTGTGTGCATGCACTTTCTTTATAAATCTGTGCTTTGGTGGAAAGCTGCAGTCAGGATCTGATGTCTTTTCTGGCCTTTATTTCTTTGAAATGTCACAACTAACAAGCTCCAGAGGAGCGATGAGTTGTCTCCCGTGTACTGGCTTTGTACTACACCTGTTTCACCATGGTACCGAGCATGCATGCAAACACACGGAGGCTCTCATTTTCATTAAAAGCATCCATCTGTGCAGTATGTGGGGGGATTTTCGGTGAATGGAAGCTTTTGTCGTGTGCTGTTCATTCGTTTTAACAGAGAGAAAAAGACAAAAAGAGGAAAGCAGGAGGTTAATGACGGGGAAAGAGGAGAGAACCAGAAAAATATGCTGCTTATGTGTCTGGCAGGTAGTTATTAGACATAATGACTCTTCTCCAGCACATGTAACTGTGTTTTTATCAGCCAGCTGGCCAGAAGCAGCACAATAACCAGCCATCAAACAGACCTTTCCTTCCCTGACAGTCCTGACTTCCTTTCATTCTGCTCCTTCGCTTTCATCTCTGTTTCGTCGTCTCCCATCACTCTCCTTCCTCCCCTGCTTCTTATCTGTATGCCAATCCCATCATCTTCTCTCGCTCTTCCTCCATTTATCTTCCTCTGACTGTGTATCCTCTCCCTCGCCTGCCGTCTTCTTCTTTCTTTTTTTTCTCGCTCTCTCATCAGCAGCCAGCAGACAAATAGATGGCATCAATCTCTGGCTAAATCTCAGCTGGCCGCTAAAAGTGACTGACATTACATTCTCGGGAAATGTAGCCAGCGTATACGCTCGCTCAAACTCTTGGAGGGGGTGCAGGGAGGGTGGGGTGGCAGTGATTACAAGGGGCTACACAAATGCACTGTGTTCATCAGACAGATTTTAATATCACATCACTTAGTCACCAGAACAGACAACACAATATTGGCACTTTCCCAAAGAGCAAAGAGGACGATACAAAATAGTTAAAGCTCCAGTAAACATTTAGCAGTCTCTTATATACACTGGAATCAATCTCATCAAGGACAGATTAAGGGGAAAGAGACGGAGGTGTCTATTTGATGGGTGAGTCCAGGATCTCCTCGTACTCCTCCCTCTGGCGCCGGCTGCCACCTCGAGAGGGAAGCAGCTTCATCGCCACCAGCCAGCCGACGCTCAGCACGACCATCACGTTCCCTACGACCTCCGGTGCAGTGGGAGCCACCGGCAGCACCGCCAAATGCAGGAGCATAGCGATAGGCACCTCCAGGCTCTGAGAGGCAGAGACCAGAGCTGGGTGAAGTCGGGTGAGGGCGTGCGTCATTCCCAGGAAGGCTGCGACCGAGCAGGCAACCAGGCCCAGGACCAGGCCCCAGGCTGGGGTGCTCGTCGGCCAGGACCAGCCTTCCTGGAGCAGCGCCAAGGAGGCCGGAGCTACCAGGCAGCCTGTCCAGCTCACTGTGAACAAAGCGGTGCCGACTCCCACCCTCTCCTTCAGGGAACGGTACCCGACCAACGCCAGGGCCATCCACAACCCCGCAAGTGCCGAAAGTGACCATCCAAAGGCACCCCTCCAGAACGCAACCGGGTCAGTCGGTGAATCTGAATTGCTCTCATCTACAGTGGGAAGTAAAACGAGCCCCAAACCACACAGCCCCGCAGCTATGGTGATTCCATCAGCCAGCCCCAGCCTCTCTTCCAAGAGCAGGAAGGCAAGGGTTGCCGACAGCGCGGTGGTCGCCAGGCGCCAGGTTGTTGTAGCATTTCCGGGGGAGACAAAGTTCAAGGACGCATAGGCGCAACAAAGGGAGAGGGAGTAGGCGACACCGTAACAGAGCAGACGCAGTCGATAGCCCTGTGGTCCAAAAAGGTTCTCCCCCCTGTGTAGCGGTACAATCACAGACAGGAGCTGTACGATGGACCGAACCAATAGCAGAAACAGGGGGCCGAGGCTGAAGCGTTCGGAGGCCACACGGGTCAGAACAATCAAACAGCCATGTGCCAGCGCCGCCCCGAGCAGCCCCACCCAGGTGAGCCGAGATGCAGACACCGATGCCTCGCCAAAGCTGGCCAGCTGTTCCCCTACTCCCTTCCCAGACCCTTTTGCTGCTTTGGCTCCCCCTTCGCTCCCTTCTCCCCCTCCGGCAGCTTGAGGTCTGTTGGACGTGTCCTTGTCCTTGTCTTTGGAGCCAAACAGCGTCAGAGGCCACTTCCGGCTCTCCGTCAGCTGTTTTCTGTCTGACGTCTCCTCCAGGAACGAGCCAAAGTCCTCAAAAGACGGAGCGTCATCGTAGCCGTCATCTCCAGGTTGGGGGAAGTGAGTGTGTACTCCGGGTTGGGGAGCGTAGGGGGTGTGTGTGGCGTACTTGGCTGTGACAGTGTGAGGGTGGATCTTTACTCTCTTCTTAGATCCGCCCAGGAGGTGAGTGGACTCCATTTTTGAAAATTGAGAGAAGACGGGCACCTGCGAGGAAAAAAAGGAAACACTTTTAGCTCCACATCCAGTACAGGTTTTACACATACACCCCTGCAAACCCTCTCTCTTCTCCCTCCCTCACGCTGCCTCTCTCTGGGATCCTGCTTGATATCTCATATATCTTTAATATCCAAGATAATAATAGCAGTGACTCACATCTTCCCATGTGCCCTGCCTGTTTGCCAGGGAATGTACGTAAGCTCTATCCATGTGATCAATCACTGCTTTAACTGTTTTCCTTCTGTGCGATGAGACTTCACATTAAGCCCATATTAGACGAATTAAACAGAATTGTAATGGCCTTATTGCGCCTCTCAGTCTTCTTGGATAACACGACCTTCATGGGGGCTTGGAGATTGTTGGCAATGACAGTTACATAAGCCACTGCTTCCTGCCTCATTTGTCTCCTATCTTGCACTCTCTAATGACTCTTCCTTCCCTCTGCCTCGTTCCAGTGACCTCGCTCACTCTAATTTGTCAATTTGTGCAAAATACAGTGACATTTACATGACAAGAGGTATAAGAATCTAGTGTCTCATCTACTCCTCCATAATATTTCTTTTAACCATCTCCTCCTCTTTAACTTTTCCCTTCAAGGTGCTGCACGCTCCTCGGGTGACTGACTTATAACTGATGTATGGTTCTCTGCGGCACAACAATTTGGCCATGCAGGTGCTCTGAGGCTCGCTCCCACTGCTGCATTTCAGGTTGTAAAACACTCGGTGGGCCATTGCTTTCTCTGGGAATGGGGAACACTTTCAGATGACATCATGTTTATTCATCCACAAGCATGTGGAGCATGCTGTTTCAGCCCGATCTCACGAGGATTCGTGAAACTGTCACGTAAGTTTTAGTTTCGGTTTCGTGCGCACCAACACGATTTCGTCATGTTTTTCGTGCCGCTCACCACGAAATGCGCACCAATGTATTTTAAACGGCGGACTTTTCGTGCCACCCAGAACGTATTTCAAACGAATGTGTGTATTATATTTTTAATGTAAAACCATGGCGAATCCAACGCTATATTTTGCATGACATCGTCCCTAACCATAACCCTAACCATAACCATAACCCGGTGGTACACTTACCTTTTTTTTTTTTTTTTTTTTTTTTTTTTTTTTTTTTTCCAATTTGCATAGGAATTTCAAGAATGTCCGGCGGCCGGCGGCCGCAAACGCGATCACACAAGCAGTATACGCCGATGGACAGCTTAGATCGTCATGAATCCGCTGGTATAAACCACTTTCAGCTGTGATTACCACAGCGGGTTTCGTTGTGAGCAACACGAAAAACATTTCGTGGTGAGCGGCACGAAAAACATGACGAAATCGTGTTGGTGCGCACGAAAAAGAAACAAAAAATTTACGTAACAGTTTCACGAATCCCCGTGAGACCGTGTTGGCTGTTTAGTTATTTCCATAGAGTACGTCTTTATTTTGCCTTTATTATCTTCACAAAAAATAGGTTTGCATAAATTAAAAAAGGCTTTTTATTTAGATTTATTTTCTGAATAATGAATTAGGTGTGTAAGGTTTTTGAGTTGAATGATTATAGCTATACTTATTCATTTAATCTCAGCCAGCCCATTAAAGGAAAATCATTTGTTAACTCTGTTTACACAGATGGTGGCAGCGTCATGTTTCACAAGTTATGTTTGCAATTTAAAGATACATTTGCAGTTTTTGCTAAATCCTGGGAAAGTTCCAAGTATGTTGTTTTTTGTTGGTTTTTTTTAACAAGGAACATATAGTAAAGCAAGAGGAAAGCAATATCTCAAGCTGCAATGTGACCTGCAGTTGCAATGAAACTTTTTTTAGGAACTTGAACGGAGGAAAAATAATTAAGATAATATGGAAAAACACTAAGAATGTGCAACATTGATAAAATCCTTTCATCATGGCAAAAGTCAGTTTTCATAGTACAGTTGTATTGTCATGATTTCTAACAGTGCACCTGTTAGAAATTAAGAAACAAATTATTTCAAAGGAAATGTTAGTTTTTGGTCATTTCAGCTAATTAAACTTCAGTTGTATCACAATTTTTCTGTACATAGGTGGAAAAATCCCAAAAATCAAAAACTGCCCACATCTATTGACTCAATACACTCTGAGATGTTAAAGGAAAAAATTAAAACCACAATGTGGCTAAATCTCTACATATCTCTCAACTTTTACATGTATAATAAATGTCCATCATATCATAGTGTATTTTAAAAAAAATCAGTTTCAGTCTATTTTTCCTGACCAGTTTGAGGATGTAGATGAATGATGCGACTGCAGCAGGCAGAGGAAAAGGCGAGTAGTTTTGGCAGATCTCTGCTGTTTCTCAGATCATTAGTGGTGCAGTCCTTTTGATTTGGTGGAAGCAGGGGGAGTGTGTGTGAAATCATGGCTGGCTGTGTGGCCCTTGCTCTCTCTGGAGAGATAGAGTATTTTCACATATCAGCAGAAATTGCCTTGTGAAGGCAACTGTAACAGCGTGAATGCTCGCGGTATGAGTGCAGTTTTTAGCTCTCTGGTTAATGGAAAATCCTCGAAAAATCTATAGTAGAATGTTGGTTACAAATGCCTTTCTTTTAAAAGGTATTTTGAGGAAATTCTACTGCCTGAGTGAGTTAAAAGTGACTTATTCTTCCCACAGCTCCACTCCAAATCAACTGAAGCGTGTCTTAATACAGTGAGAACTGAAATAAGGCTGAAAGAGATGATAAACTGTGACTGTATGATTTCGCTACACACATTTCACATTGTGCTGAATGAAGTAAAACAGCCTGAGGTTGTTCTAGTGACATTTGAGAAGATCTCGTCATTTACTCTCATTAAAAGTTAGCTGAAATCTGATCAGCTGGAAACGTGCTCGAAAAAAGAGAGATCAGGATGTTCTGTGTGTGACTCTTCTCAGTCCATTACCGCTGTAGATGATGATGCAGCCTGCCTCTGCAGTGCTGCTGCTTCCACTCTCAAAGAGCTTGTTTCACACCTTACACAACCCCTAAAAGTGAGCCGCTGCGAGTCAACAGCAGACCTGCACTGTGGGATTACGGCAGCAGAGAGGCTCAAGGGTGGATTTAGAGAGATGAAATCTAACAGAAAGAGATCTCTTGGTGTGTGCAAGTGAATATAGGCATCTGCTAGCGTGTTTATTTTACCAACATCCTCTAAGGGCTTAAATGGCTTTAAAGGCAACAGCTTTTGATATGGAGTATTAATTTGCCAGTGTAGGCGCTCCTACACTGTTAATAATTGAACAGTCTGAAAGCATTATGCAGCTGTCAAAGTTTGTATACTTAAAGTATGACTGACTGGGGCTAATACACTGCATTATGTGTCGTTATAGAGGTGAAAATATGTGTAAAGTTATCGAGTCTTATGATGTATCATGATGTAAATCTAAGTGAGCAGATGTCTATATGTGAGATGATATTCTCAAGGTTATCTGGGTTCCTCGGTGATGCGCCCCGGTGACGCCAGAGGGCTGAAAACACACACACACACACACACACACACACACACACACACACACACACACACACACACACACACACACACACACACACACACACACACACACACACACACACACACACACACACACACACACACACTGACAATCACAGTGCAAAAACAGAAGGGTTGACCTGCCTGTGTTGCCGCATTTAGATTGAATGAAATAGTTGTTCTACAGCTTGAAACACACCCTGGTTGTTGTCCCGCGACTTCCAAGGGCGCTGGTTCGATTCCCGCTCCTGGCACACCGTGATTTTTTTTTTTACCCCTGCATGCACCACACGTCGTGTGTGTGTGTGTGTGTGTGTGTGTGTGTGTGTGTGTGTGTGTGTGTGTGTGTGTGTGTGTGTGTGTGAGAGTGAGTGTGTGTGTGTGTGTGTGTGTCATATTTCTATGATGACAGCCCGACCCGTGACCCATGACGAATCCTTGAATGGGAGTGAGGCGCGCTCTCGCTCACACACACTCTGCGTGCGCTCGCGGATTGGCATAATCAATGGACCCCTCGACTCCTCGGACGCGCTGCCAATTAGCGAGCTGCTGTAATTGTGTGTTTGTGCGTTATGTGCTATAATCAATACTCCATCGGGAGCTATTTATAACCTACACCTACCGTCAAAAAAACACACCTCCTTCCTCCTACACTCACCTGCTTTCCCGCAAAAACCAGCGGACTGCACTTCACTCGCGGTCAACCTCAGTCATTTTTCAGTGCTCCATCATCTATTCTTGGCCATTTGTTCATCTGATCTTTCTCCCTCCTTCCTCTCCTCTCCTCTGCCTCCTCTCTGTTTCTTCCTGCGGCAGTCGGGATCCTCCTCCAAGGGCGCCGTGGCGCGCCTCAGCCTGCGGTCACCTCACTTCGCTCTGCGGGGTGAAGATGCGTATTTTATGGCAACCTGCTGCCCGTCCATCACTCTGAACACTGATACAGATGCTCCTCCTCAGCTTGATCAGAGAGACAGAAAGAGAGAGAGAGAGAGGAGGGGGAGAGCTAATCATAACGTCTGAGCATCTGAGCATGCGTGACTTCCACTGTACCCCTGATCACTGTGTGATCTGTCACCCAGTGAGTATGAGAAAGGGAAAGAGATACAAAAAGAGAGTTTTTTTTCGAATGTTAGTGCTCTTTCCTTATTTAAAAAAACAAACAAATAAATAAACGTGACATTTGCAATAATTTGGGCTCCAAAGTCAAAGTTTAACCAATAATAGGCAATGTAAAGACTTATAACAAAGTCACCCTTTAACAGTAGATACTAAGAGCTTTCTGTAGATATAAATTAGCCTAATTCTCAAATCTTCAGTTAAAAACTTAAAAAAAAAATTGAAGAATTAGAGATTCTGTCCTCTGGTGCTGTCATTATGCAGCTTACAGTTCCTAATGGCAATTCTCTGGCAGCCTGACAAATCCATTAAGGCCTGATGAGTCTATATTTTTCAATCTTCAATTTAATTCAGTTCTATTTATAGAGATATAATTCCCAGAATAAGTTATCTCCACATATTTCAGGACAAAAGGTCCTGTTTTTGCAACAGTAGGAGGAAAAAAACTCCTCTTTAACCAGAAAAAAGCATTTGCAGAACCAGGCTCAGAGAAGGGAGACATCTGCCTCAACCAGGTGGGGTGAAGGTAAAGGGAAAAGAAAACAGGATAAAAAACAGACTAGTAATACATAAATACCAACTAGAAAAGCAGTCAGAGAGCACAGTACTCTGCCGAGGCTGCTCAGTTTTTAGTTTAATTTCTGACCACTGAAATCTTTAAAACGTTTGTGAATCTAGGCTTTAAGCCACATCACTGACAAAATCCAATCAGTTGGTCCTGGAGTGATTTCTGACCTCCCCTGACAACTTCATCTAAATCTGTTTATCCGTTTTTGAGTAATGTTGCTAACAGAAAGACAGACAGACAAACCAACGTCGATCATCAATGAACACTGGGGAGGTTGATGAGGCCTGTGACCACAGATCAGAGATGTGCAGTTCTTAAGCCAGGGATATCTGCAGAAAGGACAAAACAGAAATTATTGGAGAAGAAAGACACAAAGTTGGTTGCATGAAATGGAAACATAAATGTATATAGAGAGAAAAAGAATAGAATGGAGGTGTTCAGGAAAAAGGCCCAGCTGAGGATGTACTTCCTGTGCCAGCTGAGGAAGTTCAACCTGCCACAGGAGCTGCTGATCCAGTTCTACACCGCCGTCATCCAGTCTGTCCTCTGCACTTCCATCACTGCGTGGTTTGGATCAGCCACCAAGCAGGACAGGCACAGACTGCAACGGACAGTCAGGACTGCAGAAAAAATCATCGGTGCCAGCCTGCCCTCCATTCAGGACTTGTACATGTCCAGAGTCAGGAAAAGGGCAGGCAACATCACTGCAGATCCGTCACACCCTGGACATAACCTGTTTCACCTCCTCCCCTCTGGCAGGCGCGACAGAGCTCTGTATGCCAAAACCACCAGACACATGAACAGTTTCTTTCCACAGGCTATTGCTCTGATGAACATTTGAAACCAGTCACAGTCTGAATCATGAACATAAACATCCATAACCTCAACAAACAGTCCTATAAACAACAAAATTATAACTAGAAATGCACCATTTCCATTGATCACTTTAAGTTATTTTATGTTGTTATGTCATGTCATGTCATGTCAATTTTCTTATTACGTAATGTTAAAGTTATGTTAGTATTTTTTATATTTTTTGTTACATAATTTATGTTTATTATTTAATTTTCTATTTGTCTAGTACAAGAGGGTACTGTAAAATACCGGAGTCAAATTCCTTGTATGTGCTCACATACTTGGCAAATAAAAGTGATTCTGATTCTGATTCTGATCATGGGAAGCCCTTCAGCATCCAAGGCCTGCAGCAGTTTACCTAAGAGCCCCTAGTATAAGTTTTATTAAAAAGTAACATTTTTAGCCTAATCTTAGAATTAGAGAAAATGTCTGACTCCCAAACCATAACTGGTACCACTGTTTTAAATTCTTGGTAAAAGTAATGGTGCAAAACATCTGAAGATGAAAGGCCCATTTAAGTGTGAGTTTGCGGTAGGAGTTGTGTTCACTTTTCACTTCTATGCTATCTTCTTCAGGGGTCAGCAAACTGTAGCATTTCTCAAACTCAACTTTGAAAAGTAAGTATTTGCAGAGGAATATAGACATTTTTATCAGAAAGGGAAGAATTTGCTTTGTGTGATATGTACAGATAAAAACTGATCATTGAAAAGAAATCCAGTAACTAAAAACCTGGCCATCTGTTTTTAATTTTAATTAAGCGGTGTCCTAATTTCACAGCATACAGTGATATTTTAGACTCTAGTGCTTAAAAGCAGTTTCTTGTTGCAACCTAATGAAGTGAAGTCCATATAGAAAGTGATTTATACGTATGGTGTAAATGAACCAGTCTGCACAGATTGGCAGCTTTAACCCTTTCCAGCAACTTTCAAATGAACTGGAACACCGAGCTGAGTTTCATCAGTGTCACACTCACTAATCCTTCTCTGGCTGTGATTGGAACAATTCCCTGCAGCCAGATTACAAAATCTTGGAAAGCCCTCACAGAAAAGCTGAGATGTTTTTAGCAGCATATTAATGGGTTTTGGAATAGTATGTCAACAGTTAAAGATGGGTTTCTTTCCATATATTTTTGCACTTTTAGGTCATGTTATCTGGGTTAGGGGTCCCATTGACAGGACCCGGATGTACTAGTTTTTCAAAGGTTGCTGAGAGTTGCACATTTATTAAAGAAGCCACCTAATACTGACTAAAATTATTTATTGTGCTTCATTTCTGTTGTATCAAATTTGGGAAAGTGGAAGCTGAGAACTTTTAAGAGGTTCAATAGTGTTAGCATTTACTGACTTGTTGTTAAAAGGCTGTAATTTATTCCTTAAATTACAGCTTTAATTAGCTAGATAAGGTTAAGGAGGCCTAATGTGTTTAAAAGTTTCTCTGCGGTGTCTTTTAGAGCCCAAGTTTCTTCATTAGGGCCTTACAGTCTTGCAGCAGTATGGATACTTTTTCAAATAAAATGTTCAAAAAACATGCACATTCTGGAGGAGTACAGGACAGTCCCTCCCTGCCCTCCTCACTTCGACTCACAAACACAGCACCACCTCTCACACTTTCATCTTCCTGCAACCTGACAGTAATTGCGTTGACATTTCGCCGCCGCAACACTCGTGTGCTCGGCCACGCTTCAAGCGGCATTAACCTTTTGCCAAATGTAGCTGAGTTTACTGTTGTTAGGTTGGCCCTTTCTATGGTTTAATAAGAAGCCTCTGGCTGCTGTTATTTGCTGAGAGGGAGACTGAGTCGTCCTCTGGGACTCTGGGAGATGCACAGCGGTCAATAACAAGATCAAATACAACAGGTACATGAGTGAAAGAAAAAAAGGAAAAGACGTATCTCCATGCTTACTAAGGACATTTGAATTATGGACATAATGCAGCCAAAATATCACCAACTCTTTAAGTTACCGGGCCTCTGTGCTACTTGTTTAACTTGTTTTGTGTCATTCAGATTGGTCATGTTTCTTTTCCAACCAGTTTCTACATAAAGTAAATTTCCTTTGCAATGAGGGTGTGCAATGGTGTGTATTACTGTCAGTACTGCTGTTTGATCACTGCATGTAACAAATGCATTATCTGTGCTATAGAATATTGACTTTTGGAGTCATAGTTCTGGCCAATCAGTAAGTGAAGATTCAGCAGACTGAACGAAACAGTAAATTCTCAGACATAAAACACAAAACAACACCTTGCTGATGTTAAAATGCTTTATATACTTGAGGAGGACAACATATTTTCTGTATGGTTGGCACAGGGACATTACATGTTCATTTGATCGTAGTTTATACATAAAATATTTATAGTTCTCAGTTCTACGTGAATGGGAAATGTATGTGTAATTGTGCTTAACCTTTAGGGCTTTAGGGTTTCTCTTTAAAAATGAGGTTTATCTGAAAAAAAGTAATTAAATGCACCCATTTGAAAGCCATTAAAGCACAGTTCTCAGCCAGGCAATAGTGCGTTCAAAATCTAGCGTCTTAGGCCCGGTCGAACATGACAAATTATTGGTGTTTGCTGACTGTAATAAAGTTCGAAAAACAGCCCTGCTTCAGCTCATTCAGCAGGCAGAATCTGACCTCACCCTCAGGTGCCCCGTTTCACCGTAAAAACAATGAACTGCTCCAAGAAAACCAGGAGATGTCAAGTCTCTAAACTCGGGCTGTTTATTTATCTAACACAACCGGGGTGAGGTTTTTACATAATTGCCCCAGACATGCTTTTAAAGAAATGAGCTCAGCATGGACAAATGGAGCACTGATTGAAAAAGTTCATTTCCTTGTTGTGTGCTGTTTTGTTGTGTAATTGGGCCTCTCCCTGGAGCTATTTTTACAGTGGCCATGATCTATGAAGAGATGCATGGTGGTTCAAAACTGAACTGATTCTTTCTTTCTTTCTTTCTTTCTTTCTTTCTTTCTTTCTTTCTTTCTTTCTTTCTTTCTTTCTTTCTTTCTTTCTTTCTTTCTTTCTTATCTTCCCTCCTCTCTTTCTTTCTTTCTTTCTTTCTTTCTTTCTTTCTTTCTTTCTTTCTTTCTTTCTTTCTTTCTTTCTTTCCCATCTTCCCTCCTCTCTTTCTTTCTTTCCCATCTTCCCTCCTCTCCTCTCCCATCTCTGCATCTGGCTGTTTCTCTGACGATGAGGAGCAATATCTAGTGTTTCCATGGTTACCGTGAATAAGAGTACATCGGACCCAGCTATTTGGGGCACTGTTTAAATCCCATCGACTACTCTGCAGGGTTTGGGAACAGGTTCATCGTATCCAGACACAAAGGCACAGCCTCCAGGAAGGAGTTGGTGACTCGCTGAGATAAGAATATTCTCACAGAAGCCGAGATGAGCTGACAGCAGGGAGGACATAGCGGAGGATGAGGAGGGTGGTAGTGTGGAGAAGAGGGATGGAGGGCATCGGAGAGGTTTTTGATGGATTCGTGCATATGTGAGAGCCAGAGTCAAACAGCTTTCTGCGCCATCTGTCTCTCTTGCTGCATCTCTGGTCAAGAAGCAATTAATTATAGAGTATGGTGAAGGAGTGGCAGCTGAAAAGGAAAAGTTGACTTAGAGTGCACTAAACTTGGGTTGTGCATTAACTGTCTTTCACCATCTGCCGCAATCTCATCAGGGTTTTCTTGTGTGAATCTCTCTTTCTCCAAATCTCCCTTTCAAAGACACATTTTCCCACTCTGACACTACATTAGCACTGTCGGATGCAATATGTCTCAATCAAGTTCACACTTTGATTCCAAGTCTGTTAGTCATGGGCATTAAATTTCCGTTTTGTTGAAGTTTAATCCATAGTTTGGTGATGTCTACAGGAAACGCACAGAAGGAATCCATTCATCAATATTCATCTGTCTCGAGGGATTATGGGTCTGTTTTGGGGCGTTGGCTGTTTATGAACCATAATCAGGAAGTCATTATTCAAAGCTGGGCTCCTTGGATGCCTGAACACTTGTTCTCATTACAGCAGGAGCTGATGAGAGCAGAAAGAAGTGAACCACAACCGCAGACAGGACACATTTATCACCCGGCCTCCTCTGGTAGACGAGATAGTCAGAAAAGAAAAGTGGGAAAAAATGTTGCTGCTAAGATGAGGATAAGATGCAGGGAAATTGAGAGCAGAAAAACCTCGGCAGTGTCCACCACCATCTGTGTGTTCCAACGAAGGAGGCGGATATGATGGACGATGACTGTCTGGTTCACAAGTGAGGTTGTGATAGACTGTAATGGTTTTTTAGCCAGTAATATAGCACTCTGCCTCTCATACATTTTGCATTACCACTGTGGCGGTAAGGAAGAGAGAGGGGAGAGCGGGGATTAGAAGGAGACGAGGCAAGAGAGACATGTGGAGAGAGTCATGAAAGGGGTATCAGAAAGACAGCAAGTTAAAGAAAATAGCCTCGGGAGATGAAACACTGAAAGCAAGGTCAGAGGAAATTAAAAATAGGACAGGCCTGCAAGGGTAGAAGACCCACGTAAAGCCTCCCTGTTAGTCAACAGAGATGAGACACAGCGGAGAATAAAAAAGGCCTCTGTTGCATAACTGCCAATGGGTGTGTTTTAAATGAAATAAAGACAGAAAACTATTATCAAAGAAACCCCTGACGCTCTGCAGAACCTGTGTTTCCCCACAGATTGAGATGTTTGTCACCACTATTGACTCCCGGAGTGATAACCTGTGATTACCTTGACAGTATAAAAGGGTTTTCTCCACTGGAGCGGCACCAGACAGCCTCTGTTTCCATGGTTACGGCCCCGGGAAAAGTTTTTAGATTATGGTTGATGCTGCGATCAAGTGTGTTATGCATGTGCATCCAAGCGGGGCCACGGTTGTGTGTCTACATGCGCCACAGTGTCTCATCGAAACTCAGAATTGGGGCACTGGCATGGATCAGACACAGACGTCTGCCGGTTATGTAACGACACACTGCACCACGCATACTTAAAAAGTAAGGTGTAGTCTTAATGAAACACATCCAGAAGCCTAAATATAGAGTCGATTTTAAAGCAGATTATCCATTAAGTGTCTACACAATATGTTTATGGGGATAAAACATTTAATGCTGAAGATTTGTGAAGGGGAAGAATAAAAAGCCTGAAAAGCAAGAGCGAAAATCACTGCAATATATTGCAACACCCTGAGCAGATGGTTGTCTTTGTCTGACTTTGACTGAACATGGCTGGAAAACAAAAGAGGGAAAAAAAGCAAGAGACAAAAGTATAATCAGTCAAACAGCATCTCATTTGTGTTGGTGTCTGTGTGCAAATAGCTTGTTTCGATCTATCTGAATAATGAGAGGTCAGTGCAGGAGGCTAAATATGCTAAGTATACGTTTTGTATTTAGAACTTTTCTGTTTACCAGAACAGAAAGGCATCCTCATATCCATCACAGCTGGGTTGCAAGTTAGAAGGATATGAGAAGCAATGGAAGAAGTGAAATCCTAAATTTAGAGCACATGGCATATAAAAAATTGAACACACATCCATTGAGAGAATAAAAACACTGCATCGTACCTGACAGCATACATGCCAAATGCAATCTATTGTTGCAGCACATGTTTTAAAATGCAATACAATGTCAATATCTGACAAAAATGAAATAATGACTCAATGTCAAGCACTGTTTTCTGCAAATTAAACAGAGTTGTGTGAAAAAAAAAATGCTGCAGAACAAAGATTAGACACACTCAATGAACCAAATCTTTCCCTTGCTATTCAAAAGCATTCAGTTCTAGCACTGATGTCATTATTTTCTGATTTTTCTGGACTAAAGGTTATCTCTGTTGTGTAAATGCTGCTGTTGTGATCCAGTTCTTGCGTCATCATCTCCTGCTTGCAGTCTAACGCAATGCAATTTGCACAGGGTCGGGATATTTTTTGGACAGAAAAACCTATCTCGAAAGAACAAACTTGCAGCCTGACATAAAAACAAAACAAAGTGGCAAGAAGATGGCACAGTCTGCTGTTAAGTACAATATTGATCATGTTGGTGAGCGTCTGACCCGCTGATCTGGAGAAAAAAGGCTCTCCAGTTCATACTTCTTTGTGTGCTGCTCTTTTGCAGCAGAGCCTCTTCAAAATAAAGAACACAAATGTTGTTTTGCTTAGTTGTTCCACTGTTTAGGAGCCCCTGGGTGGTGTCTGTGAAATAGTGAGACTTTCCCTGAAGTGGCCTTCAGCAGGGCACTGAGCCACATGGCTTCAGTACATATCTGTGTAGGAGTCAGCTTGCAGAATCAGCAAGAATGTATTATTTGTAAGCACACAAAAAACACAGTGATTATGATGATTATTTTGGTTGATTATTCACACTCTCTTGATCTTTGAATGCTATTAAATGAATGCAAACAGATATATACTGCTGTTTTCTATTTGGTTTCTGAATATGTGCACAAAACTGCACGTTTCTTTCAAGAATACTGCAAAAATATGAAAAAAAAGGTTTAATTTCTGTGTTGCCATTTTTTACTTTTTCGCACAAAGCACCTGTGGAGTTCCTCAAAACTCCAAATAATAGAGAGTAGTAATATTAAGTATGCCTGCGTGTGTTTTGTTTGTATTTGTGTTTGTGAAATAACCCTGAAGGGAAGCTCAGGCTGCAGCTTTTTATGACCAAGACGTGCAGTTGCTATGGCAAACAACAATGTGTCCCATCAGATGAAACACCGCCCATTGTGTTTGTGTGTTTGAACATGTGCACACACATCACTGCCACATCTATTACAAAGACACAGATAAGATGGGCACAGCAGGATTTTTTTGTTTTTGCTTAATGTGCCCACTCACTTCCTCTTCCTCACATACACACAGTATGCAATGCAGGTGTTTGATATCCACGTAATGACTCTGAAGTGGGACTAATGTAATTAAGCGAAGTCCCTGCTTTCCCTGTCTGTCTCTATCTCAATCTCATTCTGCTGGTATCAGGCCATAGCGAGCTGGAGTGAGTAATGTGAGTACATCCCGGCTCTGTAATTGGGTTTGTGCACGTCCAATTTCAGCCCAAGGACCTGGCGTAGGAGTTCAGCCATGTGCACATGCTCGCTCTGGTTTTTTTTTTAACATTTTCTTCTGTCCATGTTTTTCTCTCTCGCTCTCCAAAGAGGGTAGAGGTCAGGAAAAGAATCGAACAAAACAACAGGTCAAGGGTCATTCATTTTTTTAGTAATGCATACTTACATCTTGTCAACTTTGAAAACCAAGGGAAGAAAATCCTTAATATTATTAAAGTGTTACAGCTGAAAAGTTGGTAAACTTTTGCAAATTGCAGGAAAAAGAAACTGCTCTTTTTCTTATATGAAAATGAATTAAATCTCTTTAGGTTTTGGACAGCTGATTGGACATATCAAGAGCTATGTGTCAAAGGTCTCACTCTGGACGTTGGAAAAATGAAAAAACTTGTAGACATCACATGGACTGAATTTATCGATCACATTTACTGATAAGTTGCAGCTACTTGCCCGTTTATTAGGTATTTGGCTAAAATGACAGCTTTTCTATCCTATATTTTGTCATTTCCATTTACACCTGTGAGATTAGGCTTAAATTACACAAACACTTCAATCCACTGCACAATGGACAACATGCTCACGAATGTTCATTTATTCTAATTAACATCTTTTAAAACAGTTTCAACAAAAACTAAGCATTATAACCTCCTTTTAAATTGGGATTTATGACAGAATGTTTGTGTCAGGTTGTATTTATTACAGCTTTTAGATTATATTTGCATAAGAAAGAAAGAGAGAAATTACATAAGGATTTTCTGATGTATTTGAAAAGCAAGAACAGTTGTATTATATCTAAATATCTGACAGTAAGGTGTATAGTATTCCTAAAAGTAATACGTACATGTCTGCATGTGACAACTTTAATTTACTTAGGTTATACTATTTTCAATTAAAAATGTAATCAGAACACAGCTTTGGAAATAATTATAAAACCGCTGCGACTCAATTTTCAGACTCTTGTTTTGCAGCTCTCGGTGGAGACAGACTGCATTGACCTTGTAAGGTTGCAAAGTGGTTGTCTTTTTGTCATTTTGCAATTGTCTTTGTTTGATTTGTCGATTTGTAATTAAGATTGGACAGATTTCATGTTTATATATCAATGCGCAGTAAGTAAAAGTATGTTTTCTGGCACTTTACGGCTTCAATATGTCATATCTTAGAACACAATTTACTGCATGTATTGGATTATCATATGAATTTTTATGTATTTTAGGAGATGCTTTAATTATTTCACTGCTATGATAAAAAGAATCTAATATTATGAATATTAAACGCCTGTCTTGCAGACTTTGTACAGAAAAACAACAGGTGGTCTAATAATTAGCTCCAAAGCTGTAATAATTGAAGTGGGAGAGAGAAGAAGGGGAGGAGGGGGGTCTCTCTCTCTATCCCTTTCCCTCTCTCTTTTCTCCCGTGCGCGTCCCCGTCTGTGTTGTGCTCGGGTCCCTCCCATCCCCGCGCTCGCCCCCGGAAGCGCGTGCCCGCCGCGGCCCGGTGTGTCCGCCAGGGGGCAGCTGTGTCTCGGTCTGAGGCTGCGCCGCTCCCGCTGCATCACAGAGAGGAAAATACCACCAGATGGCGGTTTAGGATTGCTGCTCTTCTCTCAAGGCGCGGTTCCGCTCGCACGGCCAATTTTCAATATTAAAATACGCACGATATTAAAACGAAAATCGATTTATTATCTCGGAAGGCGATAATCGATTTGGCGATGGTCGTGAAAGGTGAGTGCCTTGTGTTTTTGTCGTGTTTTGTGCGGCGGGAAAGGAGACGGAGCACAGATTAAAGATGGTGGACACAGACAGGGAAGACTGGTCGGTTGGGGGATGGGCGCTAGCGGCTAACGGAGGTGAATGTGCTTTCTCTCTCTTCCTCAGTTACAATATTAGCCTAGCAGAGCCGTTAGCTTGCGAGCTAGCCCCTCTCACACACAAAAAAATTTCAGCAACACAACTTGCTAGGAGGGCAAGTGGTTGCCGCAGCGTCGGCCTGTCTTTTACCCCTAAAATTTCCATCCGGCGCCGGAGTTCGGCTTGTCAACAAATAAAGAGCCATGCGGTGTGACGTGTTTTCTTGCTCTTTGCAAGGCAGGATTCAGAGCATCACCTTCTCTCATTTGCACAGCCGTATTATGATTGTACAGTATCGCCCTCCTGCCGTGCTGCCGCTTGCTCCGCTTATCTGTTTGTCACCAAAGCTCAGATACCACGTTGTTGTTGACATATTCAACCATTTTTTTGCACACAATGTGAGATATAAACGTGTTGCTACTTTTTTTCCTCTCCCTCTTTCCTCCCCCTCTCCGTGTCAACATCCAGTCTTCAAGTTTTTCTGAGTAGTGGGGACTTTTCACGGGTCTAATAAACATGTTGCTTTTATTTTCAACAATGACAGCACGTGGATGGTTTTGATGTAAAACTGCAGGACGGACTCCTGCATGTTAAACGGGATTATTATGGCGCTTCTTTCACCTTCCCGCCCCCTTCTGTGCGGGAAGCAGGCAAACACTGAGCGGGGAAACATGAGTCACATTAGGGGGGATGGGCTCCACCAGCCACCCCAACAGGTTTAGACGGGCTCCGGCTCCCCTCCCACGCTGACCCCAGTGCTGCTCACCCTGAGCAGTGCAGTTTAAAGAGGGGGGGTTCGTTAGTAGAGGGCCAGAGTGCCTCCTGGCAGTTTGCATGAATCTCAGATTGTTGCATAACTGCTTTGTTTACAGTCAGCCATGTGATTTCTCATGCAGGCTGTCTTGGATTGCTATCTGCAGCCCGCACGCCTGCCAACTTGTCTTCCATTATCACTCAGTGTTTCCACGCCACACTGCACAAGTCACATTTCATTTTATCCTGCAGAACAAGTTAAACATTGTGAGAATTTCATGTGTTGATTATTCAGAGTTTTGCTGTCTTGAAATAGTTTTTATTCCTGCCGTGCTATTGACACAGTTTTAAATTAACAACTGTTGCAAAATATATCAGATCTAGCCATTCAGATTTTACGGGAAATTTATTTTGTATTAGCAAACTTGAATTAGATGAAACTAACCTGATCCAATAACCATATTCTGAATGGAGTTTAGCTTATGGGTAGCCAATATGTGTCAATTCCTCCTTAATGATGCATATATTTTTAATATAGCATGATACAGAATTTTTTCTGGATCATTAAATGATTTTAAATAATGAACTAGCCGGACATTAATGTCTGTTTCTCTAATTTAGCTATGAATACCCAACAGATTGAGTATTTCATATCCTTATTGCAGCAATTATCTAAAATTTCAATATTGCTGAAAGCACTCATTGATGCACAACACTTTTTGGTCTAACACAACCAGACATACTAAAATGGCAATTATATGCACGCCACATGATAAATTGTCTAATTTTCCCCAACTGACATTACATTAAGAATAGTTTTTATTAATTGCCTTTTTATTTTCTATTCCATTCAACACAAACATCCATAGAGAAACAACCTGACTGAGGTTAACAATTGACCTGATTTCATTTTGTTTTTTTTTTCTTTTTAAAATTTCAGGCGACAGTCAGTCAACTGGCATCTGTTTTATTGCTGCCAAAACCTGTTATGCAGTATTGCTAGCTGTAAACCTGTTTTGCATTTAACTAATAATTTATTTAGGTGGCCCATCCAAAGAGATGTGCCCCAAACAAAAATGTATTTTTGGATTTATTCAGATGTGTGACTGCAAAAATATCACTCCTGCTTTGAATGCAGCTTTAGAAATTAGTGAGTGCACCTCGTTAAGTTAATCGGAATGGTTTTGCATACTACTCTTTGTTGCAGTGTTGAGATCCTTTGGCGTTATCTTGGGCATTTTAATTTTACTCATAATATCTAACTTTAGTCTCGTTTCCATGTGAGGCGTCACAGCTGGTCTCATGTTTTGATGACAGAACTCATAGTAGTAAATTTGGACTAAATGTTGTTTATTTTCCCAGCAAGGGATCCAGTATAAACCATTGTTGCTTCCTGCAGTAGTGACTCACTAAAACACACATTTGCAGTTGTACTACAGGTGTCTGGTGGGTAAAAAAAAACATCCACTGCTTGTTCTGCTAATAGGAATCTATAAAGTTGGTCTGATGCCAAACAGAAGTGCTCTCTGTTTGGTTATGTAATGAAGGCGTTCATGATGAACAAAAATATTGGTAAACAGTGTTATCGGTGATGGATAAAACCCATCTTTAAATATTCACACCGTCTTCGCTTCTGTTTATGGAATACAATGATGAATATTCAGTCATGCACCAGCCTGTCCTTGCCTAGGGCTTGGGAATAAAACCGTTTGAAGCTGACATTCAGTGACATTTCTTGCGCAACTTTTCCGAAGGTGGCTGATGTGAAGAGCATGTTATTGTTTCAACCTTTAGATTTTCACAGGGGGTTAACAGAAACGGTGAATAATCCCTCCTGCTTCCTCTATCCCTTGAATCGCTTGGCTCTTTGCCCTGGCTCTTCTAATAGAAAGCATTTGAAGGACTTAGAATCACATAATGGCACTCATTAGTAGTAGATGCACATATGCAGCATCTTGTAATTTTGAAGGTATTAATAATAGCAATGATTGTGTAATGATATTTGTTTTCAGGAGAACTCATTTCAGGCAGCTTCTGTTAAGGACAGCTAATGAATGTCTCTGTGTTGCATTGGTCTTAATGATGGCAAGCTGCTGTAATTACCTTTAATCTAAATGCATTACAGAGTTTTGTTTAAGACCTTGAATCAAACTGTGAAGAGCAGGCCTAGATTCTGTATCGTGAAAGGTGCCGTTTGATAGTTGCTTAGCTTGAGGCTCTCGCCACTCAGCTGCAGTGTGCTTTTTGTTAGAGCCATATGCTTATAATGATACAGCTCAGGGGATTATGTAATGGGTTTGACATTTGTCAGAGCTTATTACACGGTGACGTTGATTCTAGATGTTGGCTATAGAAAGAGCGATATTTCCAGTTCCTTCTGTTGTCCAGCTTTTGGTGGTTTTCAGTACAGTCAAAGAAGGAAAAGCAAAATATTCCTGCCAGCTGCCCTCATTAGAATGTTTAAAACTCTGTCTTTTTAATGCTTTGACCGTATAACACCTCTTTAAGTAGTGAAACCAAAGATTATAGTGATTAGAGATGATTGTACCTTACCCTTATACCCTTTACCCTTAACATAATAAATCGCATATACATAGGTGCGTTTGGTGCAATGCTCTGACCGCATTTAACATACCAGCAGCAACCCCAGAGGTCTATGAAGATGCTATAGAATTACACTTATACTCTATGTAAAAGTTAAACAAGCATATGCAACTTATTTTTTAACGGAAAATATGAGGCTATAATAGTGCGATTAAGCCTTGCAGCCTGCTCGTGTCAGTATGCGAGTAGTACTGCAGAACATTTTGCAAAATAGTTTAGTCACCTCTGGCTTGATTGAGGCTTTCCTAGTCATGCGGTTTCCTGTTGTGTAATTATATGCATTGTTGCTGTCAGACCTGTTGACTGTCGCTTTTTCAGTTGAAGTTGGGAATGAGGTGGCTGTAAAACCAAGGTGACTTGGTAGGCTGGTGGTGACAGGAGGTAGCAGTAGGTCTGAATAATTTGTAAGACTTCTTCTGGAGAAGCAACTTAGAAGAAAAGCAGAGAGAGTATGAATCACACTAGAAGCATGATATGCAAAAGATAGTCAAAACATCAAGTTGCACGGTCCTTTTTGCCTTGATTTGCTGAATTTTGGCAGAATATTTCTATTGTTTAAACGCTATGGAGTGTGGTTGTACTTGGTGTATTCTTTCAGCATTATATGTACATTCATTACCAGCATCAAAACGTTATGTGCAGTCTCATTAAACAGACCTTGAAACTGAAGTACAAGTGCACAGGAAATGCAGTCACATCACATTGCAATTTATTAGTCTGGAAATACGATGCGTAGAATTGTGCGATACTTGAAAAATTTAGTTCACTGAAAGATGTGCAGCTGGAGGCATGATGATAGATGCTTTAAATAATAATATGGAATGCATTCAGTTGTTCCAATGTAAATACATAATTCAAGGAGCTGCAGAAATATCAGAGCAGAGAGACACTAGAAGGGAGAAGCAGACGACACAAGTTTTTATCAGTGACAGCACTGGCAAAGTAAGGGGTGACAGCTTATTAAAAGAATTCTATCTGAGAAAATGCTGAACATTGAATGTCTTAATTTAAGGACAACTTGGGAACTTTTCCCAGCTCAGAGTAGACAACACTGTCACTGTACTGTACCAGCCACAAAATCACACAACAGTATTTTCCCGTTGCAGTGATGATGAATGCTAGCTCAGATTTATGGCCATAATCAACTTTTTATTGCATGTTTAAGACAAGTGTATTGCTAGGCTGAGTATGTTAGAAGTCACCAGTTTGATTGGAACGAAAATTGCTTGTCGTCGGCTAACACAACAATGCAGTGTTGGCATAGCGATTGGTCAGATAACACAATGACAACAGATTATATTTTCATTACCAGAAGGCAGGCTATTTTTGAATCCAGAGGCTATTTGTTAAAGGAATGCTATTCAGCTGTCAGGTGGAGCACTAATGATCCTAGGTGCGCTCTGTTGTGTGTTGTGTGTTTTGGAGGTGTGGAATCTCTCGCTGGTATTCCTGCATGGCTCAGTGGTTGCTAGGCTGAGCAAGCTGCTTTTACCTGCAGTGTTTGCTGATGCAGACCAGCTATCTCTCATTGACTACCACTAGTTTTTGTTGTTTTTGTTTGTTTTTTAAGTCAAGAATAGGGAACATGGTCCCAAAGATTCATTTTCCAAAGTCCAGACATGTCTTTGTCTCTTTCAGCCCCACCACTTTTACTGAGAAAGGTTTTCTTGTGTACAATCTGACAGAAACATATACTTGTGGTGCACTTACACCTTTCAACATCTTAAATTGATCCCTGTTTTCTTATACAACTTCCCTAAATGTGCAAATGTAATTAGGAGTTACTGATTGTTTTTTTTGTTTTTTTTGGTTGTTGTTACAGTTTAATTTTTTTTATTAAAAAATCCTTTAAATGAGGCTGGGTCAACCTCTCTGGCATGAAATTATTCTAGTTAACCTTACACTGTCTCTACATCAAGACCATTTCAGCTGCATTTCTTAGTCATACAAGCAGCATAGTGACTTGTATTTTTCTGCCGCACTATATCTGTAGGCATGACCGGAGGTTTTCTTTGTTCCGCTTCAAGTTTGTTTTCCTTCATTTTATGTGCAGAGCTACTGTTTATTGTGTATTTAGCTCAGAGCATTTCGACAACTGCTGCTGCTTTGCTAATGGGCTACACTTTCTCTGTGGACAGTACTTTAACTGATCCTGCTGAAGAGATTTGGAAAGCAACATTTACTCAAGTGGTTAGCATTTTTGAGGCCCTGGTTCATGAGTATTGACACGTTTTGTAGCTTTAACTCACACTGATTTAACAGTGACAATTTCTAAATATATTATGAAACATGAGTTGATAAGCTATGATGAATTGCAGAAGCTTAAACTAGTCAACATGAAAATAGTGTTTGCTGGCCAATTAATTTAAATTCTAAAAGGGCTATTTCTTTACATTAGCCTTTTGACGCTTGATAATTTGATAATTTTCTTCACTTTTACATTTTTTCAGTGTTAAAATAAACCAACCGCACTACAACTGAGATGTTCTGATGTGTGTTGATAGTGTGTGCCTCAATAAAAAGTGCCTAATTTTTCCTAGAATGATTTAACTGTATAATTAATTATAGGGCCTCGAACAGACTTGAATTTTCCAGATGACTCCCTGAAGTTCTAGTTCATTTTCTACTAATTTCAGAACATCACAAGGTCTTTGAGACATAGAAAAGCATTTGAGTGCAAATGGTTACTTCCACTTCTACTACTACAGCAGGCTTATACATCGTAATAAATGTCCAAAGGCATAACTGTCCTTTGTTTTCCTCCTAATCATTAGATAAGCTGGTAATACTTCAAAATTGGCCATTTCTGCAGGTGTGAACAGTTTGTAAGGCCTTGGGAAATTGGAAGTATTTGCTCAGTAGCCTTGGAAAACGTGTATTGTTTTTGCTGGAGACATGTTGCATCTACTGCAGGTGACTGACACTGGAGATTATTTTGGAGAGTTTGGATTGTGTTAGATCAAACTGGATAACCTTTTATTGTTTCAGGTTGAGCATGGAACTAGATGCACTGTCTTTCATTCAGATGAGTGCATCATCCCGATCATTGTCATCTTATTGACTCTAAAGTATTTTGCATCCAATAATGGTCCATCATGCTTCGGGTTAGATTTGTAACATTTTGCATTTTTACTTGAAGTTTTGCTTCTGTCAACTTAGTTATTCTTTCTCCACTATTTTCCTTTCATGCACAGAAGACTGTAATCAGTCATAAAGCTTAACCACACAATGGCTTGTTTTTCTTTGTATTTCATAGCATATGAAGTGTGAATTTATCATCAGTCAGACTGTTAACAGTGAGATGTAAATCCATGGAAACATAGGACCAAAATAACACAATATATGATGACGCAGCCACAAACTTTCTTCTCTCTGGCAGCATAATAGGTGAAATATTACTCTGTTGTTATTTCCATCACTTGAAAAACATCCAATTACATTTAGAAAGCGCTGGTGTTTGTCTCGCTACAGCTCAGATTCTCAGGAAGAAATAGAATCAGGATCCATTTGCAACAAAGATATGTGGTTATACCAGGGAGTGCTTTTCCAATTAAATAATTGATTAAAGGAAGTGATTTACGAAACAAGTCACATTTTGTAGTAGTAGCACATTCAGTATTAAATTCATTGTGAATGGTGTGTTTTGGCGCCAGTTTTCCACTTTATTGCCCAGAATTACAGAATGTTTTGATGGATGTTGTGGTGTGCATCATCTGCCTTCAGGATTTGGGACAGTTAGGAGATTGTGTCCCCGGCCTGTGATTGGATTGCTTGTTCTGTTGATACTGACAGCACTTCCTTTTTACATCAGCACTGTAAAGCCGAGCTTTGTAGACTGGAACACCTTATTAAAGACTGAGCCTCAGACAGTCGGCTTAAAGAAATGACTGCCCGTAGCACTTCTCTCACACTGAGTGCAGGGGAGAGTTCAAGGTGGCATACAGAGTCGCAGAAAAGATCCATTCACATTTTATAGGCTGATGTTTAGCTGACAGTATTTGTCACAACTATATAGAAAAACCTATAGGCATTGGACATGAAAAATCATGGATATACTTTGTTTAACATCTTGTTCCCATTTGCCCTTTTATATTCAGTTTGTACAAAATATATATGCTAATAAAGTGTAAGGACTAATTGTGAACAGTCATAGCTCATCCAAGTGGATAGTGGTATGCAAACAAAAAAATTGTGCCGGTATTGGAAAACAGATGCAGTAATGCAGTAAAATTATCCATATATTCTCTGGATAAGAAACTGCATCCTTTTTTTTGATAAATGCTATGTATAAATAAATGTGTTAACATGTTCTCGCAGCTCCATACAAATGGATTTCAGTATGTCATAACATTTATTAAATGTTGATGTTACTTCACATTGCAAGTTGCCTGTAGCAGCCTTTACACAGGTTAGTGGTAATCGCATTGCTTTGCGGATGACTAACCAGTGATAATGAGGCAGTACACATGTAAACATTTACCAACAGTTCAAGGCCAGCGCACATGAGAAATAAAAATGTGTGAATATAATGGATGAAAACACTAAAATGGAACTAGGATTATAACAAACACAGATAAGGGGGAATTAAAATCAGAAACACTACAAAAGCAGCCGGGTATAATGAATAATTGATGGAAAGCATTCTAAAGTTAGATTTAAAGGGTTGGCTTTTAATTTTTTCTTTAAAAATATTGACATTGGCAGAGCCCTTGACATGCTGTTTCTGTAACTCAGAGCGTAAAAACCAAGAGCTGCCTCACCAAATAGTCTGCATTTGTCAGTTTCCTAATCCAAGGGTGGAAAGAATTTTCTTTCAGAGCATCGGCCAACAGTATGGTAGTCCAGAGAAAGGCCTGGATTTGCATAAACATTGATTGAGAGGTGTGATATGTATCCGTGGCTCCTCTATGATTGTAGTCTATGTTTTTTATTAATGAAAAAAAGAGGTGATGATATATTATTGATCTCTTTTGCAGCATTCTAGTTTGCCTGCTATTTCAAACAGAGTTTGATATCCTGCCTATGGAGACTCGCAGAGTTGATGTCTGGGAGATAAGTAAATTCTCGCCTTGCCTTGGGAAGGATTTCATTTGTTATTTACGTTCACAGCAGCCAGATCTAAATCTGGCACCAGACCTGCAAATCCTTAAGGTGTCATTTATACAGGCGAGGTTAACAACCGGCTTCCAGCAACAGCACATACCACCTCACCAGCATCAGCTGCGGCAGCGTCTGTCTCCGCGGTCAGTGCTATTTGTACACAGTCTTACTTAATATTGATTCACTGGCTTGTGCCAAGTCAATTCTCCGGCTGTAGAGTGGAAAATGAAGTGGTCGCAAAAAGACGAGAATTGCAGCAAAGTGAGCTGCTCCATGGAGCTTTCTCACAGATCTGGAAATAGTTTGGCACATCTTTAGCGGTATTGCAAAGTCTCACAAACCGTGATGCAGACAAGCTGAAGTCTGGAAAAGTGTTTTAGCACATAAAAAGTGAAAAATGTCTTGGATTCGTGGTTAGGTGGTTTGATGATTCTATTGATTTCATATGAATCTCACTGGGGACTGATACAAGTGGAGATGTGACAAGATAGATTTACAGATAAGACATTTGTTTCGACTTTGTTCTCTACCCAGCACAGAGACATCGTTGGTTTAGCCATCTGCTCTTTCGGCCTGTGTGCACTGGATTAAGCGGCTTCCCTGCCCGCACCGGCTGACTCAGATTATTTACCCATAAACCTCATTCTTATTCCCTGCTGAATGTCTGAATGTGCATTATCTTCACAGCATTGTCCACTTACAGAACAAACAGTCCAACACAGTACCAGAGAAACACACTGCAAACGGATTCCTAAAATTGTTGTCAGTTGTAGTCAAGGTCTGGCAGGCTTTGTCTGATCACTCTGTACAGTCGCTGATGGGCTTTAACAGTGTCTATACATAATCAACATTTGACTCGTGTCAATGTCAGTGCACTTAAAAGTGATTTTTACTTTATGGTAATAGAAAAAGACACATTTTTCACCCACTTCATAGTATATAAACCAGAAATCAGTTATTCTTTTATTCTGCTAAGCCTTTTACTAGTTTATACTGTAGAGATGCTGTGTGTAGCATGTGTTATAAAGGCAGAGACGTGCGTTGGGTCATACCTTTGTTCAGTTCTCTGTTCAGTCAAATGAACTGAAAATAGCTTAGAGTGAAGCTGGTTTGTGGTATATGACCAATTCCTACTTCCTATTTGCATTCTCATTGATGACTTGGGGATGTGTCTCCTATAAATGCCATGCAGCAGTATAATGACTCACAGACTCTGTTCCTCACGGTGAATGTTTTCTGTCAGTCTATGAAGTGTAAATGTATAAACACAAGAATGTCTATGGTATCATGACTCACCCAGCGCTTCACTTCCCTAATCTCCAGTTATGATTTATCTACAGCTTTGCATGTTGAGTTGCCTCTTGCAGCTCTGAAGTGGGGATGCAAATAGAGCTGCAACTAATAAATATTTTTAATAGACTTTAGTTGGCATATATTATCTCAATGGATTAATTATTTGGTCTATAATATATGAAAATTTTCAAAATGACAGCAATATTGGTCGTATTTTGACCACCTAAAATCCAAAATAGAAGCAGCAAATTGTCACATTTTACAAGCTGCAACTAAAAAATTTTTGATATGTTTTTCTCCGAGGTGTCTCATTGTTTATCAGAATAGTTGTTGAATGATTTTGTGTTGATCAACCAATCAGTTAGTTCATTAACCTTTTCAGTTCTAGATGCTGCTTTGCAATAATTCCATTATTACATCAATACTTTACATCTAAAACATTATTTCTAAAAAAAACATAAATTGTCAAAGATAATGGTACAAAGTTAATTAAAATTCCATTTTATTTCCACAAATATATAGTTAACTGGGCATGAAATGAGAAATCCTCTGTTAGGAACTTGTGCCAGTAATTTTTTATTTATATTCTGGCAGTGATGTAAGTTTAATTAATTACATGTCTCTGTAATTTCACTAATTGATTGATTGAATTTGTGGCCGCGCTTCTCTAAAGTAATGATCTCTTTGTTGTGTATTGCCTAAAACACGTTAACAGCCCCTGGTAGACAAAGCTAATGCACTTTTCTCAGCTGAATAGGTTGATCTCAAAACATTATTGAAAATTCTGCTCACCATAAACCCAGCCAGTTGAAGCTGTCTTATCTGAACTGTCTCTTTCTCTTTGTCTTGCCGTTTGTGTCACCTAGCCGAGATACTCTTACCTCCTTGAAGTTGTGTTTTAAACCAACCATCTGCTTCAGTCAAAGCTCACTAGCCTCTTCTTCTGATTCCCTGAGCTGCAGTCTGCATCTGGGCGGTTATTATTCCCCATCCTCAGCTGCCTGTACATTATTGCTACAGAACAGTTTTTTTTCCCCTTCTTGCGCTGTGACATCTGCCTGCTCGGATTAGCAGGCTACTCCCGCTCCCGTGAAATCTTGCCACTAGATGATTAGGAAGTAATAATGGGTGTAAGGACTAATGGCCTCCGCGAGGAACGCGCGACTGTGTGTGTGTGTTTGTGCGTGTCCTGCCCTCCGTCCTCTTCATTTCTTCCTCTATTAGAAGTGGATATGAGGTAGACTGCAAATCTGGGCCAAGGTGAGAGAGGGAGCCCAGACAGATGACAGAGAGGAGCAAATTAGTCTCTTTCTTCTCCCTCTCCTACAGCTCTCCCCCCTCTCTCAGCTGCTGTCACACTTTCTCCCTCTTTCCCCACCTTACCCCTCCTCCCATTTGCCCCCTTAAACCCTCCCTTTCGTCTCCCCCTTCACTCTTGCGGCTCCATTTTGCGTCAGCTGCAGCCAAGCAGGCAGCCATTGCACACAGAGGGGGAGAGACATTCATGGCCTCTTCCCTGCCTCATCTGTCTCTTTTATGCTGCTCCATAGTGTTGCCCTTTTTTCCCCTCTCTTATGATCTATTTATCCTTCATTCACAGAGGTAGTTCTCAAGAGATTGAGGGGGGGAAAAAAATCTATTTTTCAGCAGAGATTTTATCAGTTTGTGCAGTTCATACAGCATCCTTCCCCTCCCCTCCTTCTTTGCTAAGATCAGGCTTTGTGTGCTGCAGAGAGCGAGCATACAGTAGTTTGTGGCAATAACAGATGGCTGTGTGTTAGTGAGAGTGTGTGTTTGTGCGGCAACACGACTACGTGTCTGACTGTGACTTTCTGTGTCGGATGGGTAATCTCCCGTGTGACATAATCATAATCTGGTTAAACCAAACGGCCACAGTTGGCCTCAAGGCTGCTCCACGTTATAAGGCCAAGGCTCTTTGGTCTCCCTATGTATGGAGGCTGGCAGCATGATAAAGTGCAGTTATTGTCTTGGTGGTTCAGCGTGTAGTGGTGGCCCAGAGGGACCGACTGTGGTTCAAGCTCACAAGTCAGGCTCCGATTGGCCTTCATTGTGGAGAGGCTTTAAAGGCTTAAGAGCTTGCTGATTTTTATGTGCTGCAGTTGAGAGTTGTGTGACATTCTTACTGTTTGTTTTGACTCGATTCAAAAGCCACGACTTGTTCCCACACTTGTCAGAAGAACAATGACAACATAATGAGAACTTCAGTTAATTAAATTCAATCAAATTGACTTATTTTAGTTCAGAAACCAGCTATTTTCAACCAAAAAATCCACTGTACAGTACCTACATTGCATCACACCGCAGACAAACAGATTTACCAGCCCTCTGGCAAACATAGTGGAGCATTTACCAGCTCAATGCCTGATATTTATTTATTTCAGCTGACTAACATATGAGACAACAAAACAACTAATATTTTTTTTTAAACAGCACCATAATAGCTTGCAAAATTAGCTGAACAGCTGATCCTTTATTGAAATGGTTGCCAATGTATTTTCTAATCCTCAGCTTATTGATTACTCTATTTGTTGTTTCAGCTCAAGTGCAGTCAGGAGTAAACAATGGCTCCTTTTACAAGATTGTACTCCTTAAATGTAAAGGTTTGAAAGTATCTCGTAATCTTTGCAAAAATTTCTGGTACCTGTAAGGTTGATTTTTCTCTTTGGGTACTTGTAATAGGATTCTCTCATACTTTGCATTATACCATTACCCTAACATAATAAGAAAGGATAATACCACAATTCTGAAGTGGGGATGCAAATAGGGTGGCAACTAATGAATATTTTAGTACATGTTTATATGCTTATATTATCTCAATTAAATAAGTCATGTTGCCTATGTAATAAATGGAAAAAGTCCAATTTTACAACTAAAGCCCAAAATATAAGCAGCAAATCCTCACATTTTAGAAGCTACAACAAAAGAAACTTCAACATGTTTGCTTGAAAGATGCGTAATTGCTTATCAGAGTAATTGCTGGTCGATTTTTTTTTCGTTCGATCAGTCCATCAATTGACTAATACACTAACCTTATCTGGTTTGAGTCCAGCCACACCAATAGTTTTGTTTTTTCATGAATCATTTACATTTTATATGATTGTTTCAATGAGTTGTCCAAGTATTAGAAGTAGTTTATTCAAATAAAATATTTTATTAAACTGAATGTTCATATACCACAAATGCACGCATTTGCAAGATTATGCGCCTTAGAAGTAAAGGTGAAGGTGTCTGTCAATGCGAAAGTTTGTGGTACCTGTCATGGGACATTTGCATCCTTTTTTTTCCCTCTTGATAAGTCAACACCTTCAAAATTTGTAATTACATCTTATTCACCTGTCTGCCATGTCTGGCCATAAACTATTTTATAGTTCCATATTTGCAAGGGATGAAAAGGAATGCAGTGGTCGCAGTGATTTGAGTCACAAACAGTAATGTCCTAAATACGTATATTTCCCATCTACGAAGGCACACTTTAGTGAAACACTGTTATAATATACTTTAGAAGCAATATGGATGATTAACTCGTGGCTGGCATGGTTGCCCTTCACTACATTTATCTTGTATCAGTTTCAACTAAAGGTTCTTGAACTGTGGAGAAATGAAGTAGGTGCATTTCTGTTCCTTTTTTCTCTTGAGTTGCAAAGGCGTTAACATCACTTTACTGTCATATTAATTTGAACTGACAGGTGTTAGTCTGAATGCATCACTTGAGTTCACATACCTCTGCTATTCTGCAGTTGATTTCTATGAAAAAGCATCACAGAATGCAATCATAAAACTGTCTTGAGAACGTATGGGAGATGTCATGCTGTTTAGGTGCCAGCTCAGATGAATTGAAGGCATTGTTTATACATGATGTATCTGTTTGGCCTGTTGAAATTTCCTGTTTGGAGTTGGTTATTGCTGCAGCATGTACAGATCATACAGGTTAGTTCCTGCTGTTATCATTGTCTGTTTCTGTTCCTTTTTTTTTTTTACAAGCACAGCAGTTTTGTCTGGTCTGCAAGTGTGTTTCTACAAATGCTTACTCCTCTAATGTATTGTTTCTTGACTTCCTTTCTGGCATTGCCTCTAATGTACTTTTCACACCAAAACCTGGCAACGCTGGGAATATGAGTTCAAGACTTTGTGCTGCACATTACAGGATGAAGATGGTTTGTGGCTGTATATGCATGATTCTTTTAAATGTGTTTTGACTTTCTCTTTACACCACACAAAGAATATTTCTGTATTTTCTTCCCAGTTTGAAGTGAGATGATTTAGTTAATTTAGAACATACCGATATAAAAAATAAGCGAAATAGAAGTCCCACACAGCAGGGAGTTTGTATGAAAGCAAAACTTAGTGAAGCCAAAACTTTCTGGTTCTTTTTCATAGTGGTTAGTTAATTAAAAATAATGGTAGGGTTTGTCTGAAAGCACTGTATTTTCACCACCATGAAAAAAAGATTTCTGCTCAGCTCACTTTATTTTCTTCTCATTACTTTCTAGCATGACGAGCACACTTCATGCAGACTTACTACACATTTTAGATATAAACCCAAGATGTTCACACTTTCCAAACTGTATTTGTTCCTTGTCTTGGCCGCTTTGCCCCCATACCTTCTCTCCTCTGATGTATTTTGCAGATTTAAACTATGAGACAGTCAGTCTGTTGCAGTTAGATACCAGTATGTAGTAGAAACACTACCATGTCTGATGCAGACTGAAGCAGTATCGGTTAGAAAAATGCGTTGCTTATGCTGGGTATGACAGGGTGAAATAGTCTTAGATGACTGAAATATTTAACGCTGGCATGTTTTACTAATCGCACTGTTGCATGGATCTTATTGGCCCTGCAGCTGCAGAATGTTAAAACTGAGTCACTTATTCAGGGTTGAACTGTTGACTCGATATTGGCCTCTCGCCAGAGTGTTTTGTTGAACAGAAAAGTCCTCAAATTTACCAGTTTTCCTCCAGTGGTTTATAATTGCAGGCGCTGTGCTATAATATTTAATTATAGAAGTTCATCATATGTCAGTTACAACCACTGATTGCCATTCACTGTGCTGCTAAGTCATTCCTGTGAGCACTTCAACCTTAATTACATTTATGCTGTCGCTTACAGCTTCTCACTGAGCCTTACAAGCATAATGCCTATGACCTTGGCCAATTGATTTTGTAAAATTCAGCATACACGGTTTGGCTATAGCAGGTTAGGGCTAATAATATGCTAGAAAAAACAGTGTTTTGAGGTTGTCAGTTTTCGGTTTCTGTCTTTATTTTTCTGCCAAAGCAAGCAGGGAGATGTTTCTGCTGTCTTCTTATTTCCAGCATTTTCTGCGCTCTTGAACAGGATTAATTGAAATCTTTTCAAAGGCGCAGACGTATTTTGTATTATTGAGGCTTCTTAATTTAATTAGCTGTCAGTGGCGAAGCAGTCACTGCACTGTATCGTGCACAATTCCTCAGTCACCTAGAGTATTAGACAACAGTCCAACACAGAACTTAAATGCTGTAAAACAATGTCTCATTATTCTTTGGTCAGTTAATTTATTTAAAGTATAATTTTTCCAGTTTTATGCTAATTTCATTTTAGTTAAGCTATAAAATACAGCTCTTTGTGTTTGTACTAAAAAAACTGCTTATTTGGGAAAAGAAATAGTTTGACATGTTGTGAAATGCACAAATTTAACAGACATTTCTTTACATCAATTACAAGTCTATGTAGAAATGTAGAAAAGCCTGACTTAAAATGTTGTCTTTAAGTAGCCAATAATAACATGACAATGTTGATATGTCGGGATGCAATTTGCAATTGTTTTTGTTGATTAATCTGATGATTGGTGTCTCAACTGGTCCAACACGTTTCCCAAGGCCCAAGTTAATGTAAAATTAAACAATCTAAAACCAGTGACTGAAGTTTTGCTTTCCTTGATAAATTATTTAATTTGCTATATAAAGTGACTGAAATTGTTTAAGTTCTGTTATGAACCTTATTTAAGATCACAAGGTAAAAACAATAGAGTACACGGTATGATCTGTGAGGAGACTGATATGCTCTCAAGCTCAGAACAGCACAAGAAGCTGTCTGACTTAATTACAGGCTTTTTGTCTTAAATGCACACATGTTATAGATGTCTGGAGTGCTGCATGACATTTTTCCTTGTAAATTCAAGTCTTTTACCTTCAGGCAATTGTGGGGAAAAAAGCTATTTTCACTCCTGACAGACATCAGTCTGTTAAAGCCTTTTTTTATATGTACATTTTTCATTTAACACTGCGTAAGTGTTTGTGTTTAGTAACTATATAAATGCATTCAGCTGAGCTCAAAGCACATTTGTCCAGCTCCTGGTTCATTCAGGGCCCTGTGTAACTTAGACCTGCCGCTTAGAGGATTGACCCTCTCATTTTCCTATCATACGATGATCCCTCAGGTCACCTGCTCCACCAAGAGTCTAGTTAATTGAATCCATTTAAAGCCATCCAAGCTAAGCTACTCTGCTATCCTCGAGCGGCCAGCATTCACACTTGACACTGCTGCAGCACTCTAGAGAGATAAAACACAAGATGAGTGAAGAGTAAGACACTCCACTCTGCCTCTTTACAACATCTTAATGCCATCGTAAAGAGTGGTGTTAAAACTACATTGCAGAGAGCACAGTTTGACAGGAGGGAGAGGAGATACAGAGTGTGGTTTACAGTTACAGATAACTGCTGAGGCTGATTTGGGTCAAATTCTCCTCAAGCTGAAAGTGTCAAGATGAATTGTTTTTGACAAAATAATGAGCGGTGAATGGCCGCGGTGTAGAAAATTGCTTCATTTGAGGTCTTTTACTGGTGATGTTGCTACGGAAACCAACATCGTAAGTGCTTTGCAGGGTTCAACTTCAATTTGTGCAGACAAAATGGTCAATCAGTTTTTAATAAGTCAGCCTGCCACAATGTTGTCTAAAGCACTTTTTGATTATTACCACAGAGAAAGGTGGAAAAGTTAATCCACTTTGGTCGGCTTCAGCTCAGTGTAACATCGACTCAGCAAGGCGGCAGCTGTAGTGTACAGAGACTGGAGAAACAAAGTTAAGCAGCTTTAGCGTGTGCCAGTCAGCTCTGCAGAGTGCTGCATTCGCTGAGCTTATAGCTGTAATATAAAGAGAGAAAAACTCCTCTCCAGTTTCCTTCAGTTGATTTTTCCTCTGTAGTTTTTAAGTAAGCCAGTGGACAGTTTTCTATGTAGTGGCTTTTGCTTGTACCCTGCTTTTGTTGGCTTCAAGGCCGTCAGTTTTGCTTCACTAACGGGCTCATGGCTTCCAATCTGCCTACGTGGCTTATTATTGTGAGGTTACTTACAACTTTTCACTTTCACGTGTTTCAGAGCTGAAGTATAGGGACACTGTTGTTTTTAATATGTGACTGCTTTTTTACAGAAAGAGTTCACTTTTTTTGCTTTTATAGCAATGGTTTCACCACTGATTCAGTTGCGTGTTCCAAAGCAGATTTACTTTCTAAGTACATAGACTGTTGTTTCTGTCAAAAAAAAAAATCCTGTTTATAGCTTCTTCTTTGGAATAAATGTTTTTTTTTAGCATACATGTGGTTGTCGCATGTGTTGTTCTGCATTTATAATGAAACTGTCCTTTTGACCCTTTGTCTTCTTGTAGAATCTTTGTGCGTTTACGGTCACCTTACTTTGATGTTTTGCCTTGTGCTATCCATCAACCTGAGGCGACACAAACACTATAAAAACAAGGTATATTATGATTTGCAGCTCAATTAACATGACAATGAAGTCATTGTCCTGCAGACAGCCCAAAACCTTATCCTGTTTTTGTCTGCATTTCTTTCTTTGTGTGAACTGACACAACTTTTTAGTACATTTACACATTTCTTCTAAATGTGGCCCCATCAGGAAATGTCATTAACATCTACTACAATGTAGGATCACTGTCTCATATCCTGTAACACTGACCTCACTCATCCACTTACACTCCACACTGAAGCACTGAGGGGAGTACACATGCCCAGCAGGCTGTATGTCCTGATCCAGTCTGTCAGTTGCGCTTTAATATTGACCGTAGAGACAGAAATAGCATCCAGATTGGCTTTATTGATGGCAGCATATGGGATGTGTATCGTGTCTGAGTAACCCGTCTTTGCTTCTTCCTTCCTGATCTTATTAGTAGGGAACCCAGTCTTGTGTTTTTAAAGTCTCAAACACTGTGCAGTTGTAGCCCACAGTGTTGGAAGCAGGGACCCACCACACTGCATCTCTGGAGATAATAGCCAATTATAGCAGATGCAGTACAGGTTATAACTGTCAGAGCAATCGGCCAGCAGGGACCACGACAGCAGGAAGGTGTGTGTGGTGTTCTGTGTGTGTGTTAGCTGAGTTTTCAGAAGACAAATATGCAGCCACCAGTACTTTCCACAAAGTATGCTGAGCAGAATGCATTTGGAGCAATAATCACCTTACTATTACAACCTGTGAAAGCTGCTGTGTCGTGTTTCAAAAACTTCGTAGCAAATACACAGAGCTGATTCTAGCTTTTTGAGGGCCGTATGCAAAATCTTGTTTGTGAGTCTTACCTTCATATTATATCACTCAGATTAAACACCAATTCTGCAACACCATATACATATACGTGACACGAAATGCTTCCGTTTACACAGGAACAGCTTTCAATTCGAGGAACTTAACTGCATTGTTAACACCAAAGTCAAAACAAACTTGCAAATTAGATAATGTGAACCACTAAAGCAGCTAAGCAACAACCATCAGCCTACCTACACTTGGCCCTGTTTGAATATTGGCCATGAAAACACAATATAATACAACCTGTCTGATGCTGTTGAAATGGCATTGAAAGGCATGAATAGAGACAAATTACACTTTTATGAAGTCGGGAGCATCGGAAAAGCTTGTTAACCAGAACAGGGATTACACACATGACTTTAACATTGGTAGCACAGCTCTCCAACCAACTGGTCCAGTTGGTTTTTACTTTAATACAACGCAAACGGATTTATAATTTGATGAGAGACGGACTTTTGTTACACATTTTAACAGTCCTTTGGTAGAATTACAAAAAATTCTAACTTATATTCAAGAAGAAAAAAATACTTTTGCATTTCACAAAACAGCCAAATGCAACTCTATAGCTGTGTATCCAACTATATATCCATTGACATATTTCCACACCTAGGTGAAACCTGACCATTACGCCAAAAAAATCCAAACTTAAAGCTGCTGTCCGGAGTTTCCGTTTGTTTTCAATTTATGTATCATTTTTTAACAAAGCTTAAATGTGTTAGTCTAGTTCGATACTATAATATAAAGTTAGTATAACGCGATATGAAAATTTATTCATGAGCTCCGCCTTCCTCTCATAGACCCCCATGTTATTCCAAAAAGCGCCGGTTGCTGCCGACCAATCAAGTTCGAGCTTCAGCTTTGTCATGCTGTCAATCAACGGTTATGCGCACAGCAAGCAAGCCCATGCAGAGGTGGGCGAGCTCCGCACTACGCAACCGCGCGCACATTTGTTTTGCTTGTGGAGGAGAGAGCATCAGGGATCAGCAACTTCCAGAAAGTTACCAATCCCACGGCTTGTCAGGCCAAGAGATTGCAGGACGTTTTTTTGGCTCGGGGTGCTCGCGTCGCTCCCCGACTACGGCCTCCATAGCCCGCCTGATGGCTTGGTTTAGATGCCGTGGTCGGGGTGCTCGCCTCGCTCCCCGACCACGGCCTTCATAGCCCGCCTGACAGCTTCGTTTAGATGCCCGACCTCTGGAGGAAGATGTTGGGGCGTCTGGGACATACTCTTCGTCAGAGGAGTCATGCAATTCTGAACTCTAGATAGAAATAAATAAACAATGTAACACATATACACGCGTAAATGCACTAAGTTTGATAAACAACGTCATCGAGAGGGATACACGAGTGTAATCACATATTGAAACTTTACTCGTTCGTCCTAGCAGATTCATGTTATTTTGGTATTAGGACAAGTTAGACTCAATACAGCATTCTAACGTAATTCCTTTATTATTTACTAAATGTACTAAATGTAGAAGAGGGGAAAACAGCAAAACAGGCAAGATGCTGCAGCACTCCGGGCACTTCTCTCATGTACTGCGCGCGTGCACAAATAAAGGGGCGAAATCAGAGGGAGGGAGGGTGGGACCACCAGTGTTTTGGGAGACGCTGCGATTCAAACTCCGGACAGCAGCTTTAAATTGCAATTAAGGTTAGTTGATATACAGCAAAGAAAAACATAAAATCTGTGTCGAGCAGCGCATACACTAACATTCTTCAAATTAATGCATGAAACAAAAATAGACAATATATTTCCAAGATGTTTTTGCATTTTTTCCCCCCACCATTTGAGGTTTAACTGGCACTCTTTTAATAATAGTGCCATCTTGTTGCGTTCTCATCTTCTGATGGGTTTTACTGACAGAAGAACTGGTGCCACCAGATTCTCTCCACATACCAACTCCCAATATTTGCACCAGTGGATGGAAACACTCATTTATTAGTATTTTCTCTTGTTGTTTTCCTGTGAATGCAGTTGAGAGTTTGCACTACATTTGGATGGAAGCCTAGATACTGTAGAGAAGTTCTGCAACTATTGTATTGTTTGTCTGGGCTGATGTAAGTGTTGGGGCCCCCACGGCTACTGGCATCCTCGCTGCTGAAGTACCACTAAAACAAGTGATTCTGAATCACTACCAGCTGCAGTGGCACTGTAGTGCGACTGACCCTGTACTGTCTGATCTCCCTGTAGAAAAAGGGAGTAAGAAAGGAAAGAGAAGTTCCCTATGTAGACCAGTTATCCTTCATTGTTGCAATGATAGTGCAGCTGTTGTATACTGGAGCTCTTAGGACAGTTTTGCAAATGGCTTCTTTGATGTTAGCAAAAGTGTCATTTTTCTATAGTTCTCTTATGAAAGTAGTGTTGTAGTTATTTTTGCCTTGAGACTAGAACCTAGAGCCTTATTTCAAATGTCATATTTGATGAAGTCAAATTATTCAACGCTGTTTTCATCCTGACAAAATCTTTCACATTTGAAGTGCATGATGTGACCATGAAAGGCATCAGCTTTGGTGAAAGGCGCTTTGTATAACTAGATTTATGCTATTCTGTCAAGGTTGTTTCTCTGTCTCGCCACAGAAGCCTGTGGCATTGGAACTGATTTATTACTCTGGGTATGATTTCATCCCATCACTGGGTGGATGGGTCATACATTTTCAGGTTTTGCCGTGCATTTATTTTACTCGGAGTACTTCTGTTTACACTCTATCGTTAGCTTAGTCATACAACCTGACGACAGAAGTTTCACTTTATTTTGCTTGAATGTTGCTGTCGAATGATCACCTGTTTTAAAACGTTGTAGAAATGAAAGTCAACAGATCCGTTTAATCTGACATTGGTAAAATGCAAAGGGTTTCTGAAGCTATCTGACCATCTGTCAAGCAGTTCAGATGGAGTAAATATCCAGCTTAACCTTATCAGACCAAAAACAGGACTGCTTTAAACTTCTTTGGAGAGGGCTTATCGCTTCAGGTACAGAGATGATTAAATATAATCCGGGAAGGCTGCTTTTAGTAATAGATTAATGAGATTAAGGGCTTATTAGACACCATGACAATGCTCAGCAGTTATAGTACCATTTCCAACTGTGAAACATTATCAAGGTTTTATTCTCTTATCACCGTGGCAAAAAGAGCAATGGAAAAATCACTCTCTTGTTAATGACGCTGCATTGCATTGGGTCAAATTTAAGCAAGGTTAATGTTTTTGTTGCATAGTCTTTTTGTTTTCTCGTTGAAATAAATGCCTGTGTTTTTAATCCAGTTGTGTTGCATGTCTGTATAAAGTTGTAGTGGTCCAAAAGCAGAAAAGAAAAAAAGCATTAAGGCCTGTATTGGTGGCTTCACATGCAGGTTTCCTGTTTTTTAGGTACTAGTATGAATTGAAATTTGATGCCAGAAGTCCCAGCTTGAATGAGATGAATGAGTTTGAAGGCTTATCAGATGCTGAACGATATTTAATGATATTCAGTATTAATGTTGTTTATTATCAGTCATCAGTGCAGCACCTTGGAAGATGACACTTGTGGCATTGCATTTATTTTTCTAAGTCCATCACTCGTGGCACCTTTGAGATCAGGGCAGTGGGTGCATTTAAATTTTGCTCGACTGTAATGTGAATGCAGCCTCTATCTCAATGTGGCTCTGAATTTAAATAGTGAAAGGTTGATTAAATGCAACCTTAAGTTGGCTCTATCAGTCATCTACCAAGATTTTAGCAGCATCATGAATGGTGTCCGTAAAAGAGGAGACACCGAGTTCATTTTACTTTTATGCAGAACATCATCATAGATTTTTGAGGGACAGAGAAGCCAGTCTGAAACCAACTTTTACCAACACTGGACGACTCTTACAAGACTCTTTAAGTCAGAATTCACGGAGCACTGACTGGTTCTGTAAGTGGTCCCGTTCTGTTCTGTTCTCCCCCCTTACTGTGGTCCCTCCTGTCTCCACTCAGCCAATCAAATATGCCATCACCGCCGGGCTTATGACCCACACTAGTTGCTATAGCAACGCCGGCCTGCCTCCTAGAGAACATGTCATGCATGTTAAGTGGTTCTCAGATGCTCGCTCGTTGTCTCTCTGTCTTGTGTTCACTCTTAAGTAGACACACACACATACACAGTCGTACACACAGAAGATAAAATGACTCGGCAGATCACAGATAGTCATCATTAAGGGTTTGTTTAAGTGTTTCTGAAGCAGCTCTCGCAACTGCACCGCCCAACCTTTGTCTGGTTAAGCATGAGTGGCTACAGTTACATGCTGAATATCTTATGAAGTGTACCAGTGTCTAGATGTAGACCGAGATGTAGTGTCCTGTAGCAAACCACTATAGAGGTATCCGTGATATTCACCTGTGCATGCCTGAAAGCAATGCCAGACAATGATTTAGCTTCTCCACCATAATATCTTCCAGTCAACCTATAATTCTCAAGTCTCGTTAATAAAGTTGTAATGCCTGATGTCCAATTTTTAGAAGTTATTTAATACATGCTCAACAAAATCCCTTTTGACAAACATAATTAGTGTCAAACAGAGAAGTTTTATCTCATCTTTTATGGCTATAATCTCCTTATGTTCCTCATAAACCAGACAAAATATTAGCTCAGTCTTTCTGTTTGAAGTAGCTTCATAAAGTTTTATTATTCTAACTGGGCTGCAGTTCAGTTTGGTAATTTATTTATGAAATCCTCGGTTCAATATAAGCCAAGTCAAAGCTTCTGCACAGTTTTTGTAGAGATCAGCCTCCCCTGATCCTGTTTGACACCGTTCGAGATGAAATGTATACTCGCACACAGTGTGCCTCGCCAGCTGGAATGTCAGAGCAAATGTTTTGAAGTGCTTCAAGTCGAGGAGCTGCCCTCCAGCCGGCTACCTGCCGCACAATCGTTTGCATTTATATTGCCCGAATTAAAATCCTCTCCTGGCAAGTGTATTTGTGTTAATAGCATTTTCCTCGTTCCATGCTGCTTGATGTAAATACGATTAACCTTTCTTACTTTTGCTCATTCTTTAATTATATAGCAAGGCACTGTGACGTCTGTGCTGTGCATAACTAAGCAACTGTGTGGGAGCCTGTAATGATGGCACAACATAAGGCAAGACGTGCCATGATGATGTTAGTTTTTTGCACAATCCAAGAAACACCTGTCACAGTTTCTATCTATCCAGCTGTCTATGGTGGCTAGGACTTTTATTATTCCTCCTGTGCAGTATTTAAAACTTTTTCACGGGCAAAAACCTGCTGAAAAATTCTCATATTGGAGGCGGTGCATCACTGGTGGCTCAGATATTTTGTGATGCAACCGCCATCTATTAGATTAAAGTAAACTAGTATTGAAACAGTTGTTCTACCATTCTGTTCATACACTATTTTTAAGCAAAAATGCAAAATTTTCATTGCCTATGAGTGTTATTATTGTTTTTTTCAGACATTTGAATTTGCATTATGTTTGTAGCATGCCTGATGACACATGTTTACCAGTTTACAAGGATGACATGGCATAGTTTTGGGTTGAAATGGTGAAGATTTGGACCTACTACTATGCAGAGCAATTGGACAAACAAGTGCTGCAAGGCTGCAATGGAAGAAATACATTTCATAATGCCATAGTGTAATAAACAGAAATAGGGCTCTACATGTATAATTTATTGTTCTCCTTTGGCAGCAATACTTTTCATCTTGTTTAATATTGTTATTCATTTGTCACGATTGTTTGTTTACATTTATGCAAACCAAATTGAACCGAGAAAGAGGGTGAGAATGGGGGCAACATGAATGCAGTTGGCAGCTTCTGTCCTGTCCTCCAAAATTGAGGAACAGTTCAGGAGACTCGCTGCAAATTATTCATCGCCTCCTGTTGAAGCTGCTGCTCTCGTGTGTGTGTGTGTGTTTGTGCGGGTGTGAGGTAGCCAGAAAGGATGCCAGAGCGCTGAGAAAATGAGGAAAGCCAATGTGCGTTGAGGATTATTTAGTTGTTGGTCGATAATGGGTCAGGCAGGCTCGCAGCTCGCACACACACACACACACACACACACCCTTTTCCTGTTCCTCTCTGTGTAGCTCAGGACCGAGCAAAAACATGACAAGAGAATTGATTCAAATGAAGTTGGCTCTTGTCCCTTCAGAGAAAGATAATCTGATGATGAAAGGGAAGTCGAAGCGTGTTGGAGTGAAAATAAGGGCCAGCCGCTGAGATTTAACCGTCTGTGAAGTGCAGAGGGATGATAGTGGAGGTGGAGGTGGGGTTAGCATCCCCAGCTGGAGAACGGAGAGTTGTTGGGTTGGGTGATGGTGAAATTACATAATAAGAGCAGTCCTGCTTCCTCTGTTTTATGCTCTGTCAGTCATGTGAGGCTGCATGAATGTGCCTTTAATCCAGTTAGTCAGCAAAGTTTAGCGTGCAGTCCCAACTGTGTAGTGTCGTTTTATTGTGCACATGGTGCCCTGTGCATCTCGATTATTTTCAGCTACAGCTGGCTCTCTGAATGATGTCAAGGGTTTTACTGAGATGTATCTGCAAATTAAAATCACTCAAGATGATGAGACTTAATGAGATGGTAATTCATTAACGCCAGCATCACTGGTCAGTGCCCTGTCAATTACAGACAGATTTACTGTCGCTGAGAGTTCAATCGCTTTTCCCCTAACAGCTTTTTTGTTTTTGACAGTATTCCTGTTTTTATCAGGTGTTTTCTGTGTCTCTGCCCCAACATTTGCATGTCCCAAAGAGGTTGAAACCATCACCAAAGACAGATCACTAACACCAAAATAATAAGAAATAAGAATGAAAAACAATATTTTTAGCTAGTTTTCATAATTGGGATCTTGTTTATTCTGGCATAAAAGACATTTTTGTTTATCAAATGGTCAGAAATAACAGGAAAATGCCCAGATTCATGTCAAATAAGAGCACAGGCTTAATGCATTTACCTTTTGCAGACCAGACCATAATTATTGTCATGTTTAGTCATCCCCCAAAGCAAACCTCTTGATCTGTGTGCTCGAGGAATATATTATCTGAAGAAATCTTGTTACAGATTGTAATTATTAAAATGACTATCAAAAAATTGTACTGTTTGATGATAAATATAGGGTGACGTTCCAGTATACATAATATTTATGAAAGTAATGGTTGTTTTAGGTCTTTTTTCCTTTTTTTAAAAAAAAGATACTTAAAGGTGTTCAGTTTATAAAATGATGCGTAGTTTTGCCGTCGGTAAGGCTCCAGCCCAGAAATACATGTTGTGTGTAAATCGTATTCACATACTTTACAAGTGTCACCACTATAAATTAAGCACCCCATGTATGACGTTTAAATGACATGATATTGCTTTTTATTTTAGTATTTTGTTCTAAGTTTTGCTGTTCCTTTCCCATAACTTCAGATACTGCCTTTTTCCTGAATCGCATGCCAACATCTAAATTACGTTTTGCACGTTTAGAAGTTTACTTGTGACTGGCAGCATAGTTTGGGCAATGTTCACATGGATTTTTTTTCAATTTACAGGGTTTGTGTATGTAGATGTCAGGTTTTACATGACTATGCCTGGTATATGGGTGCAGAAAGATATTTTACGAAGCAGGGGGATTTGGCATCTTTATTGTGGTATTATGCAAATCAACATTTCCTCCTTGTCCATGCAAATGTTTGGGAACTGTTCCGCAAGCTGCAGGGATTATTTCCCGTACAAATATATGTGCCATGATGTCAGCAGAATCAGGTCTCTGTGCCTTTTTTAGGTCTTGTGTGAATGATAACTAGAAGGTTATGTGCATAGCAGCAGGTTATACATCAGGTATTAACATACATTGCACTCTCTTGGCTCTGGCTGTTATGAGATTTACTGTTCAAGTGTATTAAACATTATTACAGCCAATTAAACACCCTCCAGGATTACAGACTTTTAACAATAGCCGCTCTTGCTTGTGATTGAATGATTGAAATCCTGTACACACCTGTTGTCTGCCTCTCACAGTCTCAGTTTGTTCAGATGATGGCTTGGCTGTGTGAGAACAGCAAACCAGACAGACACTGTGTTGGTGTGTGTGTGTCTAAGTGTAAGAGAGTGTGTGTAGTTCAGCATGGTGAAACGGGGCTCTCCTGCCTGTGCTATTCCACAGTACAAACACTGTGTGGAAGACAGTATTTAAATACACACTCTCTTAGCCTGCCCCCTACTGTTGCCCAGACCTACTTTCAAACACACACGTATGCACTCACACACACTCTGGGGAAAATACACCCCTAAAACACTTTGTGGGTGATCAGAACTCGAGTGGAACTGAGCTGTGGCTTAATTGAGTGTCAGTTGATTTTTCTAAGCCTACTTTTCCCAGTTAAAACCCAATTAGGCTGTCTGGAGATAGACTTTGGGCAGAGGACTTTGTGGATCATACTGCCTCTTTTGGTTGAGTGCGGTATTGCTCAGCCTCAGCTTTTTGCTCTTATTAGCATATGAACAGGTCAAAGAATAATGTTATAATTAACTTACTTGCAAATCTTTTTAAGGGAGACTCCACCCTTGCTGTCAGCTATTGCTGTAAAGAATTTTTACATTGTTTAATTTAGTTTGCAACCAACATGAAAGCTGGGATTTACAACATGTGCTTTTTTTTTTTGGCTAGAAATCATATTTCTCTAAACTTTTGTGGACCTTTAACTAACTTTTTAAAAATTAATTGCAATGCTTTGATTGAGTAATAGTTTGTCTCTGTCTTTTTTATCACTCTACTTCCAAAAAATGTAAAAGTTTTGAACTAAAGTTGCCCTTAATTTAATAAATTAAGTTCACTAAATTGATGGTCTGGTATTTTTATTTTTCAAAGAAATCTGTGCGGCTTGTGCTTCACTTGTTTGACAACACTTCTGTGTACAAGTCCTCTCTATGCGACCCACATTTTGCTGTTGTAGTTCTTAAATTGGCCAGTTGGTGTCCTCCTTACCCCATTTCCAGCTCTACTTCCTATTTGACTGAAAGATTGAGCTGTCTCAGTGACGATTTACCGTTTTGACACTTTGGACACTGAGAATTCAAATTTAATATTAACAATTGTAACAACTGTCAGATGTATATTACCATTAGGGCCATTTAGAGCAGTTATAGTTCACAGTTTATTCAATAAATCACAAGTTATTTGTGGCAATCACTTCATTACATCATAATAGTATGACAGCTTTATCTTGAATATATGCATGTTTAAGCGTTGCATTTATCTGGTGGTGTATCTGCCTCAGAGCACCGCTGTCATTAAGGTTGCTGCTGGCAAACTTTTGATGAAATACATATTCTAATCTTGATTTTTCTTTATTTTTATTTGTTTTTCCAGGAGCTGAAGAGAGTTAAGTGCCAGAGAGTCAAGTGCAATCCGTCCTGGAGCCTCTCCTCCCTGCCCTTCCAGACCTTCCCCCCCTCCAGACTTGCCCAGACTTGTGCCTACATCTTCCCATCCGAAACAGCTCAGTGCTGAAGACAGGTATAAAAAGAACTGCAGAGGTCTACAGCTCCCCCACTGACTAGGATGATCACCTCGGAGCTCCCTGTCCTACAGTGAGTACAAGACTTTGTTTCATGATTGGCAAGTGATAAACGTGATGTGAGCTGCTCATTTGTATTAGGTTAATTTAGCCTTATAATTATATGTAGTATAGATATTATAATGCTGGGAAATTATGTTAAAACATATGATGATTAATGAATCATTTCAGTTGCATTGCCAAGAAACAAGTAATTACTTGTATTGGTATTAAAAGGGCCTCTGAAAGTCCTACATTTAATTTGGTGATCTTTGTAAAAGCCCTGTTCAGTACAGCAGATGAAGAATATTTGTAGGAGCAACTATTCAAGTGTTACCTCTGCAAGATTACATATCAACATTGAAATGTCATTTATTGTGTCTGGTCTCTGATCTCAAAGGCAATAGTCCTAGTAACAACACGTGTGATTATGTTAGTGTTTGACTTCACTAAAACAAGTAATTGCTTTGCTTTATAGCCCTGTTGTTTTACTCCTCTGAATAACATTGTCTGTGATTTTGAAATTGAGCATTTAAATTGCTGTGTGGATGAATGAAAGCATGTGTGTTTTGCTCTTTTAGGGACTCGTCCAATGAGTCTGGGGCAACAGATGCAGTGGGCTTAAGCATGAGCATGAGCGAGATGGAAGATCCAGAGGTGAAAGGCAAGAAGAAGAGAGGGAGGCCTGGAAAGCAAGCACCGGTAGGAGTCTATGTCAATGAAATGTGTGTTAAGAAAGAAGAAATTAAGGAGAAAAGAAGTTTGTTTGTGCACATGCATGTGTATTTTGGAAGAAGTGCAGTAATAAGCTGTTATGTTTCCCAGCGTGTATGTTTGTGTTGGTTCTTGGTTTGTAATTGATATTTCCATCCCTCACAGACATCCAATAAGAAACCCCGGAAGTCACCGGCAGACAAGAGTGTGGGTGTGACCAGAGGGCGAGGGAAAGCCAACGGTGTGGCTCAACATAACGGCGATGGTGGAGACCCCGTCACTCTGTTTGAAGTGGTCAAACTGGGCAAAAGTGCCATGCAGGTGCGAGAACATAGCTGTGCTTTTCATTTTCAGAAATCTCCGTACTCCAGACTGCAAACTTGCATGACAGTTTCATTATATAATCTCAAAATATAGCTGTTTTTGCTTAATCTCACAGGATGCTTCTTTTACACATCCAGCACTCAGGTTTAACTGTGCTTCTTTCTGTTTGAACTTTAACGCTGTTGTTTAAAACTTCTTGAATTTAGCTGGTTAGAATATGTGAAATATATTTACCCGCTTCCCATGTGTGTTTTAGGATGAATACTAATGTGACACAGAAAGAGCGAATAGATGCAGAAGTGTACAATTCCCACTGTTTTTATTGTGTGTGTCTTTTTTTTCTGTGTGTTTGTACAGTCTGTTGTGGATGAGTGGATCGAGTCGTACAAACAGGACAGAGACTTGGCGCTGCTAGACCTTATCAACTTTTTCATCCAGTGTTCAGGTTGCAAAGGTAAGACTGCAAAGCTTTAGTATTCTGAAGACTGTTGTTCTGTGCGAATGTCTCGGCTGACTCGAATAACAAATGTGCTATTATTATTCTGTAACCAGGCACTGTGAGAATTGAGATGTTCAGGAACATGCAGAACGCAGAGATCATCCGTAAGATGACTGAGGAGTTTGACGAGGTAACTGTCTCCTTAAATCTGCACAAAACACCATCATGTGGAAGTTTGCAAAGATGTATTTATCTAGTTATTAGCAGTAATATAACATGATGTTGCCTATCTGTAAAAGATTTGTGCACAGTGTGTGCTTTTCTCAGGTTCTCATTAAAGCAAAAATAGTCCTGCTCAGGAAAAAGAAAGCATCACATTTGATACTTGCATCTTTTATTATTGTCCTAAACTGCAGCTTGGATCAGTTTATTTTCATCTATTCTTAAAGTTAGATAGTACTGTATTTGAATGTCTCAACACAAAATACATAAAAAGAATACTCACAGGCAGGTGCAAAGAGAAGTCGCAAGTTTTACGGTGCAAATCACACAGTTTCTGTATGTTTTTTTTTGTTGTTGTTTGAAATTTTATACCAACTTCTTACCACATTACAAGTTTTTAACATGACACAGCACAATAAGCAGAGCAACGAGTCACAAACAAATAAAGGCGGTTAAAGAGATGAAAGGAGTCCTGGCCCCTGGCTGGAAAAAAATGCATTCCTCCAACCATAAAATCGCAACAGTGTCATTGTTATGAAAAACAGTCCCTTCACAACTGTTCCTGATCATACACACATCTGTGGCACAGGCAGAACATTTATTTTGCGCTTCAGTAACGCCAAATAATCTCTCAACACGACACAAGAAATCTGACATCGATTTTAGAATATCCCCCAAACTCTGTGAACTGTCACCGGTCGTGTAGCATTTCTATTTAAGTAATTCTGTAAATGTGTCTGTGAAGCGAGTAATGCTTGCTGTTTTTGCTGCACAGAAGCTTGTTAACACAGAGGCTTGAACCCAGATTGCGTTGTTAAAGGACAGTAGAGTCGCCGTCATCACTGTGTTTTTGTCAACAGGACAGTGGGGATTATCCTCTAACCATGCCAGGCCCAATGTGGAAAAAGTTCCGCTACAACTTCTGCGAGTTTATCAGCGTGTTGATCCGCCAGTGTCAGTACAGCATCATATACGATGAATACATGATGGACACTGTGATTTCCCTCCTCACCGGACTTTCTGACTCTCAAGTGCGAGCCTTCAGACACACCTCCACATTAGCAGGTAACAATGAGATGGATTGTAGAGATGGTAAAATTACTAACAAACCTGTGACTTAAAATGTTAAGGAAGTGTTTCTGGAACTTTCTGCCTCTTGCACAATTTAATTTACAATTGTACTGAGAGAAAGAAAATGTCATGATTCCCAGGAGGAGACGTTGAATGCGTTTGAGTATGTGTTTGAGCTTTGTTTGTGCATTTTTGTCTCTGCATAGCCATGAAGCTGATGACGGCGCTGGTAAATGTTGCGCTGAACCTCAGCATTCACCAGGACAACACACAGAGACAGTACGAGGCAGAGAGGAACAAGATAGCCGGCAAACGAGCCAACGAGAAGCTGGAACTGCTACTACAAAAGAGGAAGGAGGTTTGATACAATTTCGTTGTTTTTTTTTGGTTTTTTTTGCAGTTTAATGGAAGGTGTTTGTGCGTATCTCCGTGAATATATAGTTGAAAGTTAAAATCTCTACCAAAAACATGTTTCTTTAATCATAAATGAGGATTAATGGATTTGATCATAATTTATTTTCATTATACTAATGCCGTACTTTTTACCTGTGAATGAAAATTCCTTTTTCAGCTTCAGTCTTACCTGTAGCTTTGTGTTTCTCTTTCTGCAGCTTCAAGAAAACCAGGACGAAATAGAGAACATGATGAACTCCATCTTCAAGGGTATCTTTGTGCATCGCTACAGGTACTTTGTAGTTGCCAGCTTGCTCACTGACATTGTATAGCCAGTGATAAAGTTTAATAGCATCAACTTTAAACCAAAAATGTGCATATTGACAGCTGTGGTAATTTTTTCTCCCAGGGACGCGATTGCTGAGATCCGAGCCATCTGCATAGAGGAGATCGGAGTGTGGATGAAGATGTACAGCGATGCATTTCTCAACGATAGTTACCTGAAATATGTTGGTTGGACACTACATGATAGGGTGAGCACACACTCGCAGCCATCTGTCTGTTGACTTTTTCCTCATGTTTCTCCAGGTTTTGGTTGATATTTAGCTGCCCCTCTACTGAACTGACTCAAGGGCTCCAGTGATATTTGCACAAAGACAGCCTGGTCGATGTTTCGCCCTCCATCTGCTGATTTTATTTGAGATGTTTGCTTATTCTTTTCTGCCTCTTCTTTTTCAGCAAGGAGAGGTGCGTCTGAAGTGCCTGAAGGCTTTGCAGAATCTGTACACAAACAGAGAACTGTTTCCTAAGCTAGAGCTTTTCACAAACCGCTTCAAGGTAACACCCGTAATAAGAATCGCTCCGACTTGTCTGTTGTTTTTCTGCTCATTTATTCCAATTCTTTGCTGCTGTGTCTCTTATCGATTCTGTGTGTTTTGGCAGGATCGAATAGTATCGATGACACTGGATAAAGAGTATGATGTAGCTGTAGAGGCCATCAGACTGGTTACGCTCATCCTGCAGTGAGTAATTTCCATACTTTTCTCTACTTCTACCAGCGTTCTCAGTTGGCTTCTTCATTGTTCTCAATCACAGAGATATCCAGTCACTAGAAGCCCCTTTTTCTGACTAGGATGCACTGAACACTGAATATGATATCTGGCGTTTTACAGTTTTTCTTTAAAGCGCAGCTTAACTAGAGCTGTTCTGCAGAGTCCATTTGTCTGAAACAGTCCTCACAATCAAGCAAATCTCTTAGATAGATAGATAGATAGATAGATAGATAGATACTTTATTAATCTCCAAAGAGAAATTCACAGTTCCAGCAGCATGAAAGGCAGAGAACATGAGAGCATGCAAGTTACAAATAAGACAAAAAAGGTAGGTAGTTTGTTGTGAAGTAGGGCACTTTATTGGCTCAAGTCACATTTTCCTCAGAATTCTATTTTTAATAAATTTCACATAACTCCCCTTCAAATTTTCGGGTCTTTTCAGCTATTTGAGTATTGAGTGTGAACTGTAATTTTGCCCCTGGTTCTCAGCCAATTTCCACTTACTGCATACTTCTAAAAAGTAGACAACACTCTGAGAGGGGGGCAGATGTGGATGTGGGAGGAAGGAGTTGCTCAATGACATCCAAATGTCAGAGAAAAATGTAGAATAATGCACAATTTGCTGTGCCTTTCCCATGAAGGACTGTTTTGAATCCAAGGATTTTTCCCTCCAGAAACCCTTAAAGTGAACATTAGTGGTGGAGCACCATGGTGACTCCAGACCAGATCAAGCTGAGATGTTAGCTTCAGATGGAAGCCAGAAGTCTTGGAACCAACACAATGAAAGTGCAGGACAGGATAGGGGAAGTGTCTGAGTAGTAACGTCATGTTGGTTAGAAGGAGGACAGAAACAGAGCAGTCCGATTCTTCCACAGCCTTCTAAAACACAAATCCAAACCATTGCTTTAACATTTAAAAACACTAAATAAAGCATTGGCAAACAATTGCTAAAATTCTTCTGTACAGTGAGTCTTGATTAGTGTATATTTAGAACTGAGTGCAGTTTCCCAGACTCCTCTCAAGTGGCTGAGAGAGGTGATTAGAGGGCATGATCATTCTTTTTTAGTATAAATGTCATGACGCTAAGATTCAGATGGCTGACTGTTATCTGCAGTTACCATTAAAGGGGTTCAGAATGATTTAAAACAGTTGATGGCATGTTGAGCCATTTTCAATCTATGAAATGCAGATTTCAAGGAGTTTAGTGTAAATGTTTATTTAAATTTACTGTCCCAAAAATGTGACTAAGTGTGCACAACCTCATGCCATTCTATGTTTTCCTGCAGTGCTATTTTGATTTTGTGACTGCAAAGCCATTATGTTTTCTATGGGCATTTCTGTACTGAATGTAACTCGTTGTGATTGTTTGTTGCAGGGGCAGTGAAGACGCTTTGTCCAATGAGGACTGTGAGAATGTGTACCATCTGGTTTACTCTGCTCATCGGCCAGTGGCTGTCGCTGCCGGAGAGTTCCTTCACAGAAAGTGAGTCCAATCTTGAAATAATTTTGACCTGAATTATTGGCTGTCCTAAGGAATGAATTTTTATTCTCATGTCAAAGTATCTAATGATCTGCCTGTCTAATTTGCTGTTTAATAACTGCATTTACACTATTGTATTTGTCCTCGTCATTTCATTCGGGGTTTGTTTCTTTCCACTTTTACAACGCTTCTTTTCTCGCTTCCTCGCTTTCTTTGTATCAGATTGTTCAGTCGCCACGACCCACAGGCAGAAGAAGCGTTGGCGAAGCGCCGAGGAAGGAGCAGTCCCAATGGAAATCTCATCCGCATGTTGGTGCTCTTCTTTTTAGAGAGCGAGGTAACATTCACACTCTTCACACAAAAATGCATTTTGAACAGATCAGCACATGTGCAACCTGTCACCGTTTGGTACAAACAAAAGTATTTTACATGACGTGTTTTTGTGTCTGCAGCTCCATGAGCACGCTGCCTACCTGGTGGACTCGCTGTGGGAAAGCTCTCAGGAGCTGCTGAAAGACTGGGAGTGCATGACTGAACTTCTGCTGGAGGAGCCTGTGCAGGGAGAAGAGAGTAAGCCTCGCTGTGTCACACACTGTTCTCTCTGGAAACCTGTGAAATAGCTTTAGGCTGCTTCACGTCAAGTACAACATCAGAGCAAAGAGTCAGCTGTAAGAGATGATGTAATAAAGTCTTGCTTCTTGAGACTCTTGTAATCCCTCTCTCTGTTTCTGACCTTTGCTGTCAATCAGTTTCACGTTTGTCTCCTCTTCTTACGTCTTCCTCATTCCTCTGTCTGTCTCTGCAGTGTTGTCAGACAGGCAGGAGAGTGCGCTAATAGAGCTGATGGTGTGCACAATCCGACAGGCGGCCGAGGCTCACCCACCTGTCGGCAGAGGCACCGGCAAGCGGGTGGGTCAAACATGCACGTCATACCTTTTAAACACTTTTACAGCTTTAAATGTTGTAGGAGAATGTGAAATTAATGCAATTAGAGAGCAGCTGCCGACAGAGCAACACTGAAAATGCCAAAGTGTATGATATCCAAGTGTAATGTTCTGGATTTGTACTTTATTTCCTATTTTCTGCACTGTGCTTGTTTGTATATTTGTTTTTTGCGATATCATGTCTTACTTTTACTGGGCAGCAAGCATCTCTGCCCGCTTTATTTCCGTGTTGTGATTTTTATTGATGTGTAGTTATGTCCATATGGCCTCTTTTTGCAGTAAGAAAAAGTCTGAAGAAAAAAGACATTCTCAGAAACACAGTTTTATGTTAATGACACAGAAGTAGCATTCATTTTCCTTCGCATAAATAACTTACCTACTCATATTTAGAGGACAGAATATTTGACCTTAACTTTACTCTCTGTTTGTGCAGGTGCTGACGGCAAAGGAGAGGAAGACCCAGATAGACGATAAGAACAAACTGACCGAGCACTTCATCATGGCTCTGCCCATGCTGTTATCCAAGGTAAGGCTCTTTTTTTTCTCAGCTTCAGCCTGCAGCCTGCACAAGGCCAACAAGAGAGGAGAGTGACTAATGGCTTGGCCAGAAGACTGATCTGTTAGTCGAAATAATTGATCAAGTTGTGACTTATGTAGTCCTGAGAAGTGCTATTGAATAGCTGCCATTCTGCACAAGTGTGCTGCTAAATACATAAAATGTAATTGACCCTTTAACTGACCAAGGACCAGAAACAAAGCTCGGGTACTGATTGAGTTGGGCTCTTTTTTCCTTGTGTGCTTCTTTAATAACTTGTTTCTGTATGCGATAAATTTCCTTTCGACTTTATTTAATTCTAATCTCCACCTTTTTCCTCACAGTACCAGGCAGACTCGGAGAAGGTAGCCAACCTGCTGCAGATCCCCCAGTACTTCGACCTGGACGTGTACAGCGCCGGGCGCATGGAGAAGCACTTGGACGCCTTACTGAAGCAGATCCGGCTGGTGGTGGAGAAGCACATCGAGACAGACGTGCTGGAGGCCTGCAGTAAGACCTACAGCATCCTCTGCTCTGAAGAGTACACCATCATGAACCGTGTGGACATCGCGCGCTCACAGCTCATCGATGAGATGACCGATCGATTCGCACACTCGGTCGAAGAGCTGCTGCAAGAGGTACAAAAGGAAGAACAGCAAGCATGGTTTGGTGGGGATTAAGCACAAAGGATTTGTGGGTGTTTTTTGTGATCCATGGATTTTGAAACAGAGGCATGCCTTTGAACTTTAGTGTCAGCCTGCGAATGATTATGTGCACTCTTAGAAATATGCACACTTGTAATTTTCTGGCAGGCCAGTGGTTAAGAAGCATACAGTATACTCTGATTTGGTTCAAAGACACCGTCATGGTTAAATACAAACTGACATTACCTAAAAAAACTTTGGTGCTTGTAAATTTAAAAACATATCTTCTTTATTTTATTAATTACTTTTGAACTTGCTTTCAAAAAAGATGAAATATAACCAACCATTCGCACAATTTCCTGAAGAAATAATGTAAAAACAAAAAACATGATAGCTGCCAAAATGTAGCCACTAAAATACAAATTTAAAAAAAAACATGTATACTTAGAAACAAGAAAAATCTTGTACATTAAAATCTGTAGCTCACACTGACTTGTAAACCCAGGTTAGTGTTTTGTTCAGAGTTGGTAAGTATTTTGCTAAATATAAGGTATGTGTCCTATTTATGTGTGTGTTCAGGTTTGTGCCAGAAGTATTAGTGGTGTGTACTCAGGTGTTTGATGTATTGCAGGCAGAGGAGGCCGATGATGATGACATCTACAATGTGTTATCTACCCTCAAGCGACTCACAGCCTTCCATAAGTATGATTTACTTTTTATTTTTTACTTTGCATCTGTGTAGAGATGAAACTGACAACTATTTTCATTCCAGGTTAATCTGAAAATCTGCTTATTTTGGCTGACAAATATTCCAAAAACCTAAAGATTTATATGTTGTATTATTATACGGTTGCCAAAAATGTTTTACAAAAAACTTCCACCAAATACATTTTAGGAATTTTAATGTGTTTTTTTTCCTCTCCTGCTTCAGTGCTCATGACTTGACGCGGTGGGATTTATTCGGGAGTTGCTACCGGCTGCTGAAGGCGGGAATCGAACAGGGCTCCATGCCAGAGCAGATAGCAGTCCAGGCGCTGCAGTGCTCCCACTACTCCATCCTCTGGCAGCTGGTCAAGATCACAGAGGGAGTTCCCAGCAAGGTGTCCAAGTCGCCTCACAAACCGAGCTTTAGCACCACACACGCAGGTGTAGGTTTATCTTTGGTCAGGGGCTCAGCGTTTAGGCTGCTGTGTCTGAGCATCAGTGGCCCAGTGGGACCTGAGCTTATCTTTCTGCAGAGTGAGACAGCTGAGGTGTAGAAATCCATTTCGCTATCAGAGAGCCACATTTCAGAGGCTAACCCCAATTCTATCTCATTTAACACTTAAACGCCTTACAAAGGGTACAGATACCAAGGTTGTGATTTTTGTGGTGGACTGAAACGAAAGTTTACAAGACACATTACGCCCTAATCTCATCCCCTACAGTCCTTTTATCTGAAGTACAACAGCTCTGCTCCCTGGTGTGTAAACAAACCCAATACGTGTCACTGTATTCCTCACTTTGAACTACAACTGCAACTAAATAGCATTTTCATGACTGATAAATGCAATGATAACTGTCTCGTTTACTTATTATATTTATTTATTTGTATAGTAATTTTTTAAAGCTTTACATACAACATAAATCATCACTAAGACTGCATATTTTTATATATCTATAGAATGTCAGAAATCATAACGTCAATTGACACATTCCACACTTCAGAACTGAAATCTATTAAGTACACTTGAGTTTTTTAGGGCTCTCATGGAGGTGAGAAGCTGGAACCAGAAAAATGTTGTTGCTTAATAAATTGCTGGACTTCCTTAACTGTCACAAGTGTAGCTGTTAAAATATCTATCAGCTCCTCCTTTTAAAATGTCCTACAGGCTGCACACTGAAAGAAACAACCAAAAATTAGTATACAATGCAGTTTACAACTGTAGTTACTAAATGAGTGATACAATTTAATAGCATGTTAGACTGTCAGCTGCTAATATGTCAATCATGCATAGTTCTTTGATAAACAGTGTCTTGTGCTGACAGTGTTTAAAGAGTGAAAAATAAATTAGATTCTGTTTTCTGAGCCCTTCGACTCAAAGCACATTGATTGTTCTTCCAAAATTAAATTTGTCTGTGACACGAAAACATTAACATTCCTGCCTTGGAGCTGTTAGAAAGGGCAAGGCGTCTAGCCAGGCTGATACAGCTGTTTGATATAGTTTTTTCTCTGTAAAGTGCTCTTTATTGGTGACACATGACTGATGAGTGAAGTGTGTCTGTGTGGTGTTTTCAGGATGACCTGGTGGCTCTCAGAAGAGTGGTGAAGTCTTTCCTGGCTGTGTGTCAGCAGTGCCTGTCCAATGTCAACACGCCAGTTAAAGAACAGGTAACAGAAAGGAAGCATGTTTTCTGTTGTCCAGAGAAATCAGACTTTAACCTTGTTCTAAAGCTTTTTACCAAACTGCATCTCTTTCGCTCAGGCGTTCATGCTTCTCTGCGACCTGCTAATGATCTTCAGTCACCAGCTGGTTTCTGGCGGCAGGGAGGGTCTCCAGCCGCTGGTCTTCAACCCAGACAGCACTCTGCAGAACGAGCTGCTAAACTTTGTCCTGGACCACGTCTTCATCGACCAGGATGACGAGAGCCAGAGCATGGGTGAGAGAGAGAGAAAACTTTCTTATGACATTTAAATAATGAATGTAGATTTTAAATGCTCATATGTGTGTTCTGTTTAAGGTCCGAGAAGAATAATTCCGACAGAGCTAGTGACAGAGCTGGAGTTAGAGCAGCTTGAAGAATTCTTGTCCATGTTTAAATAGTTTCCTCCTCTGCGGTCATTACTCTTCATTACTGTCTTTGTGTGTCTGTAGAGGGAGATGAAGAGGACGAGGCCAACAAGATCGAGGCCCTGCACAAAAGAAGGAACCTGCTCGCAGCTTTCTGCAAACTTATCATCTACGACATCGTAGACATGCCCGCTGCTGCTGACATCTTCAAACACTACATGAAGGTGAGTTGATTTGATCTTAGCAGAAAATTTTAATAAAAGGACAACGTGATATGGAAGCAGGAGTGAGGACCATGAGAACAGACTGCGCTGATTTAGAACGTTGTGAATAAACATCAAATGGATGAATGAAAAGACTTTCCAGCAGTAGCAATATCTTTGGTTATCCTATGGAAATGCAAAGTATGTGAGTGTTTAATGTGAATATTAGCTGTTGTATAAGATGTAGCTGAAGTATTTTTATTTCACAGAGTTTCTTTAAGGAAATCTTGAAATAACTTTTGTTCTTGTCAAATCTGCTTTTGATTAAAATCTGTAGATGATGGTAGATTCTCTTAAATCTTGCATGTTTTTAACTGTCTCTTCTCCCTGCCTCAGTATTACAACGACTATGGCGACATCATCAAGGAGACCCTCAGTAAAACCAGACAGACGGACAAGATTCTCTGTGCAAAGACACTCATCCTCAGCTTGCAGCAGGTGAGACGGTGACAGTGCAGCATACACAGCTTCCTGCCTTGTGCGAGTGTTGAGTATTTTTCAAGTTATTAGTACTCTTTTGTGAACATCTATGTGCTTCTGTGTGTGATGCAGCTGTTCAACGAGCTGCTGCAGGATCAGGGTCCCAACCTGGACCGAACGTCGTCTCACGTCAGCGGCATCAAGGAGCTGGCCCGCCGCTTCGCCCTCACATTCGGTCTGGATCAGATCAAGACCAGAGAGGCCGTCGCCACGCTGCACAAGTAAGATCATGAGTTTCTCTAAACTGACCTCACAGCTGCAACCAGACATAAATGAAGTTTGAAAGCGAGGGAAAAGACTGTGAGGGATGCAGTTTGAATCGAAATGTGAACAGCTGCTGCAATTTGGTAGAAAAAAATATATGTTGAGGTCGGTTGTTTAATGACAGATTTTTGACATTAACACTTTTGACCACTTTTTGACAAGACAAGACTAAAACATAAAGAGAAAAAAACACACTACTGATTACTCTTTAGAGTTAAAGAGGAGATTTTAGGATGAAAAAAGATTTACACCTGTCTCTATCTGCTCAGTACTACAGCTTTCACTCATGTGTGCAAATTTATTGACTGAGCTGCTACGATGATGAGATAATAAAAAGCATAACAAGTGATTCAACGAGATTTTTTTTAATACTTTAAATGACAAAAGTTTATAATTCAGCATCTCACAGACTGAATTCAGGAGTTTTAAATGTGTTTAATATTTGTATTTTCTGCTATTGAGTTCAAAGTGTTACTAGTTTTGGACGTTGTGTTGATCTGTTTTGCTTTTTTTTACTCTTTCGCTCTTTTTACACGTTTTCTGTCTGATTTTCTCTGTGCCACATAGGGATGGAATAGAGTTTGCATTTAAGTACCAGAACCCTCGAGGACCAGAGTTTCCACCCATCAACCTGGCCTTCCTGGAGGTCCTGAGTGAATTCTCCTCCAAACTAATCCGCCAAGACAAAAAGACAGTGTAAGTATCTGCATGTTTTTTTTGTGTCAGGCATAATTCTCACTTTTCCTTTGTAATTTTGAGAGAATTAAAAATGCTGTTTGTCTCCTCAGCCACTCTTACCTGGAAAAGTTCATGTCGGAGTCGATGTCGGAGCGTCGGGAGGACGTGTGGCTGCCGCTGATCTCCTACAGGAACAGCCTGCTGACGGGAGGAGACGAGGACCACATGTCTGTCACGTCGGGCTCCAGCAGCAAGACCGGTTCAGTCCGCAGCAAGAAGGGACGACCGCCGCTACACAAGAAACGCATCGAGGGTGAGCAGACAGCAGAGACATGAGGGTTGCTCAGTTTGGTTAGCTGTGCTTTTACCTTGTGTTGCTCAACCTGTGCCATGTGTGTTTTTCAGAGGAGAGTAGCGTGGAGGGCTCGTGGATGATGCGTAATGACACCTTACAGACACCGGGGGCGCTTCAGACCCCTCAGCTCACCTCAACAGTCCTCAGAGAGAACAGACCAGCAGAACACATGCCTGACCCGGACTCAGAGCCCGGATCCGAGAACGACTTCGTACACAAGTAGGTTCACACACGTACTGTTCTTATGCGTGTTGTACATCCTCATGAAAATATGCAAATTACCTTTTAGAACTACGAGACAAAGAAATTTCTTTTCGTTTTCAGTCCTCAGATGCAGATGTCGTGGCTCGGCCAGCAGAAGATGGAGGAGGTGAACAGGAAGGACCGAACGGGCATGAACTACATCAAGTCACGCAGCAATCAGGGCGTCCGGCAGACTGTGTAAGTAGTGATGTAACAGATTGTAGTTAAACCTCACAGATCCCCTACCACAGTTTGTTACATACGTTAATCACACAGTAATTATAAAGTATCTATCACAGTGGAAAATGCAGTTTGACTGTCGCTGTGACTTTATACAACACCGAGAAGAGCACTTAGAGAGCCCAGCCTCTGTCAAGGCCAATGCCCCATCTTGCAATTTTATAGAAATTAATCCAGATTTGCAACAAAATTTCTCTTCCAAGTTTTATGAAAGTTGACCTTATAGATTTTGTTTAATCTTGCTTGCAGTCAAACAAATGACAAAAAAAATCCTCAAATTTCAGTGCAGAGTAGAGCATGTTAAAAGCAGTTGACAATGACAGTTATTGTCATACTTCTCCCTCTTAATTTAATTTTTTTGTTTGTATTATGTATATATATGTATTGGGTTTTTTGTAATACCAGTCGAACTGTGAGTTTTGTGTGTGTATGTTTCAGTGTGTGTTTAGCTTCTAAACTTGCAGTCCAAAGTGACATTAGACAGAAACAGAAGTTGGTCAGCAGCTCTTCAGAAGAGATAATAAAGTCAGTCCCTCGAGGATTTTGCGGGAGTTTTTTGAGATTGTTGCGCCCGAAAATGGCTGAATTCGCAGCAGCTTTTCTAAAAAATTGCGATAAAAGTTGCGATGTTTTAAGCTTATTTGTTGCGATGAAATTGTGGGAGACAGTGACAATTGCTAAAAAGCTGCATTTTTTCCAGCTTGTAGAACGTGTTTCAACGCTGTAATTGACAATATTTATTCCAAAATTAATTATTGAACGTTCCAACCCATTTCCACACGCTGGCACACCACGGTGGGAAATTAGCAGCAGCCAGATACTGGTTTAACATGACGTGGTTGGCAGATTTAAGGAACAAAATGATAATTTACTATTGAATGAATCATATTTGGACATATCTGTCAGCGGCTTAAAAAGTACATTTTACTTCTTGGCACACACGTGTTCACACACACGCTCACGGCTTGTCATGTCAATTAACAAGAACAGCACTGAGAGAGCGCAGTCCTCCACCAAGACTGTTCATTACCTGACCTTATGCTGAACACAGGTGTGTGTTCTGCATGTGTACATACCGAATCGCGTGACCTAAATATGTAGCTGGCAACTGGAATTGATGGGACTCAGAAACACCCCCACAATTTAATCAGTTGTTCTTTGTGTCATTTCCGATACGTCCACAGTGGTAGATTTGTTGTAGGATCACAATCATGTGATCGTCTGCAGGCTGGTGAGATAGCGTTCACCTGTTGCCATGGTTACCGTGCCGCTACCTCAATGGGAAGTCCTTAACAAATCTGTGGATCCAAACTTTAAGCCGCATCACTGCCAAAGTCTAATCACTTGGTCCTTGTGTCATTTCTGACCGACCCTGAAAATTTCATTCAAATCCCTGAGTCCGTTTTTTAGTGATGTTGGTAACAGAGGAAGGATTCACATACACCGATCGTCACATAACTCCGCCGCATTCTTTGGTGGAATAATTAATGTAATTCACCTTCATTCTTTCAGTGCTCTTACTGATCTGGATGCAGCAGTTTTCCATCATGGTGACTGGTCTGTTGTCTGCTCGTTTCAGCCGTTCTCCCAGTACGTTTCTTGGCTTAAAAAAGTGTTCATCAATCAATGATTTTTTTTTTTCTTTTTTTGTATTCCACCACAGTATTGCACGGGTGTAAAACAGTTTAGCTCCGCTTTGGTGAAGAACATCAGTGAATTAATTGTTTATCACGGTCTTCAGCAGGAATTTTTGTTGATAAATGAGAGACATTAGTATCACACGTCTGCATCTTCAAACCAGAAACAAGGAAGTGAATTTGGTGGCATACGTGTATTATGTTTGCACTGGGGACTGCTATGATTGGTGGAACTCACGGGAGGCGGGCCAAAATTGCAGGAAAGTTGCGTTGATTGGACAAAATTGCAAGGCCGCGCAAAATTCATGGAGATTGGTTGATTTCACGTGAATTCGCGCGATCGCAACCTCGCAAATTCCTGGAGGGACTGTAAAGTGGTGTTTTTCCTCCAGACGTGGGCTGATGGAGGATGACGCAGAGCCGATCTTTGAGGACGTGATGATGTCATCGCGGGGTCAGCTGGAGGACATGAACGAGGAGTTTGAAGATACCATGGTGATCGACCTGGTCAGTGATACCACTTAACCCGAGAACTGCCTCTAGAACAGTTTTGGGTTTTTTTTTGTTCTTTGTATTTATTCAGTTTGACATGTGTTGTTAATTTTTTATTTCTAGCCACCGTCAAGGAACAGACGTGAAAGAGCGGAATTAAGACCGGACTTCTTTGACTCTGCAGCGATGATTGAGGACGAGTCGGTGAGTAAAACTTTGGAATTAGTTGAGCGTTTCATTAAGATATAAAAGGTTTTTTTATGTAGCACCTTTCAAGAACAGACCCTTCAAACAGCTTTACACAAGAAGAAGAAAGATACAAGAAAATTAAAATGTAATTATTAAAACAGAATAGAAAGGAAAGCATGAGCCAAAAACAGAACAATGCAGTGACGGCGCAGGAAAAAGTCATCTGAAATTCAATTGAGGAAACAAAAGTCCAGCAGAGAAATACATCACAGGCACAGTAGAACAGAAATTTCAAGAAGCTGTAGCTGTCAGATTACACCCCATGTTTCACTGTGCATGTGATGAAGGTGACATTTTAAAGCCCTTATTAGCACCCTTAATGACAGTGATAAATAAAACAAAACCCTGCAGCAACCAGCAGTGTGCACTATTTACTCTAGGATAGCAGAGGGTCATTTTTCATTTTTCTGACTTTCTCTCTCATCTCCATGATTCCAGGGATTCAGCATGCCCATGTTCTGATCTGGGAAGAGGCAAAGATCCTGAGATCAGGATTCAAATCAGGAGTAAACAGAAGAGGGGAGGTTTGGGTCGTCTAACCCAGATCGCCTGCCGATCAAACTCTTAAGAAGAAGAAAAATAACATTGTTGAAGTACTTTTCTCTTTCTGTAAGACTCGATGGGAGGATGTTTGTCAAGCGGACACCTACTGATGGATCCCGCGTCGACCGGATGTCACCTGGAAGCGAGGATCCGCTCTGTTCAGTCAGGCGGCTCAGAGGATCCACGGTCAAGTCTGAATTATTCAAGAGCTTCGTCCTGCTCGTATTCTTCCTCTTCAGCCTTGTTGGTTTAGCTCTTGTTAGCGGTAGCTCTTAAGGCGCTCTGGCTGCATAATCCTGCAGCCGGCCGACGAGCACTTGCAGTTTTTACAGTCCCCCCCCCTCCCCCTGTTCCACAGATGTACAGTTGTTTGCTTCCACTCCCGGTCAGCAGCACAGAGCAGCGTAAACACTCTGTACAGTCCCCCCTCTTCTTTTGGTGTTGCACTTCGATCCATCTGGTTAAACATAGAGAGGATCTCAGTACTAAATGTTCTATATCTTTCCTCCTATTGCCACCCACCGACCCCCCTCCTCTCCTCTCTGTCCGCCATCTCCCAGTCCTTGTATGTGGTGGTGCGTGACGTGCGTGTAAAGTGTTGGTGGGGATGATGGTTGAGCGGCGGCACACCCACACACAGATCTGCAGCTGTCCCGGAGGAAGTGATGTAACCGTCTCGTGTGCGTGTGGTGTCAAAGCAAAGGCGAGTGTCGTCGTTTGAGCCGCTTCTCGGACAGAAACACCCCCCCACTTTCTCAAATCTTGGCAAATTTCTGCACCCACACACACTCACACACTCCCCGAATAACGGCTTTTTGAAGTTAAAAAAAAGTTTAAAAAAAGAAACATATTTTCAATTCTGTAGCTTTAGTACTAAAGTTTTAAATCAAGTGTGTTTTTGTTTTTGTCTGATGTTTGTACAGCTTTTTTCTTGAATATGTATCTTGTTTGTTGCCAAATTGTGGCCTACATACTTACAGTATATTCCAGTCCCTCTCCCCACACCTGTAACTCATATCCAACGGTTACCAAGGAACTTTGACGCGCTGTATGGTCTGATTGTAATCGTTTTCACAGTTCAGTATTACAGCAGGTTGTCTGATCGGTTCGTTCATTTTACAGGTGAAAACAAGTTCCATTTTTGCACCTTGCAGGCAGTGTTGACGGATCCAAGAAGTTAAAGATTTGTTGTTACCGTTGTTCATATCCTGTGCAGTGATGGATCTTTTATGTCTGACAGATTTGTTTGAATGTGTTTTGAATGTGTTCAGCCATACTTTTATTCGCCCTCCGTTGGTTAATCAATCATTTTACAACCTTCACTCATTGGCTGGATGGCAGTCCTGTAAATATCAGAGACAATTGGATCTTTTCTGCAGTGCAGTTGACATCAGTTGCCCTAAAATACTCTAAAAGCCTGTTTTTTTTTTCTGTGAACTTAAATTCTTTTTAATAAAATAAAATCTGTAATCGATTTATGGATCAGTACTTGTGCCTTTTAATTCCAAAATGGCAGGGTGATTAGAAACAGCTGCACGATTGTCAAAAACAACTTTCAGTTTTGCCAGAGCTTTGAAGGTTCATTCTGAATTGGCACGCAAACAGCCGTAATACAAAGTGTGTTTGTACAGATTAAACAAAGAAGACATAAGATGTTAAATAGTTTGTACAAAGGGGTTTGCTGGCGGGCTTCAAATTTACAATCCAAGCACATGAACTGTCAGATTGAGAGCAGTACCTTCAAAGTCACATTTCTCTAGAATTATATCATTTGCACTTAACAAATCTTTTAAAAAATATTGTTGACTACACATATAAACCTCTGTATCCATAAGGTAAATAAAACACACATGGTATTGCGTAGGTGATTTATTTTACAGACGGCAGAACGGAGGCTGCCAGAGAGAAAAGGCACGGTTCCAGTTTGTGAAAATTACTTTTTCTGGACCTACGTGGAGGACGTCGAACACAGGAAGTGCATTTCAAAGCACTGCGCTGTTTAAATACAGTACACTGACTTTGGAAACACTGTACACGACTACAGTAGGTTCGCCTTTTCTACTAAAACTATCATGACAGTTGCCTGCGTTTTTGAGATTGTGGAATCAAAATTCTATCAACAGCAGTGACCAATATGGCTACTACTGTCATGACAATCGTGTGTGTCACTACGGGATTGTTTATTTAAGGTAATTTGGAAGGTTTTAGGATCTTGATATAAACATCTTGCATATCAGTGATAAAAATGTAATGATACACTTCCTGATTTTGATAACGGCATCAGAAAAATCAGAAGAAAAAAAAATAAGCAGTGAGGTGGGAAGGGGAACAAATCAGCGAGTGATCTTTCCTTGCTACTTTTAGTGGAGTGGTAAACAGCAAGAAGGAACTGACATCTGCATCTCCCAAAGTCGTCGTCACGAGGTACCACTGCATTTAATCCGACTGACTTCAAACAAACAAAATCCCACAGCGAGTGCCTTCGGATAGCGTCGAGGCAGTGTAGTGTTTCACAGAGGAATGTTGGCGTGCTTCTTCCAGGGGTTGACCTGCTTTTTGCTGGCCAGCACTTCCAGATCGCTGCAGATCTTCTTGCGAGTCATCGCCGGCTCAATGATGTCATCCACGAAACCTAAAACAAGCAGACAGAGCAGTGTGAATTATGTCAGCGTGTGCAGCTTAATCGCAAACAAAAACGAAGGATTAGGTGCTATAAATTTAATCAACTGCAGATTCACCTCTGACTGCAGCCGGGAAGGGGTTGGCGAATTTGTCCACATATTCAGCCTCTGCTTCTGCCTGGTTCTCTTTTCCTCTGAAGATAATCTGGACAGCACCCTGAGAAAACAGAAAAGCAGACCGAGCACTTCGTTGAAAACAAAGGAGGGAGAGAGAGGGAGAGAGAAGCAAAGCATGAAAGTGTTTATACCTTGGCGCCCATGACGGCGACCTCAGCTGTGGGCCAGGCGTAGTTCACGTCTCCTCTCAAGTGTTTGGAGCTCATCACGTCGTAGGCTCCTCCATAAGCCTGAGATACAGATAAAAATGGAAAGTTACCCCTGTGCACGATAGTACAAAGTCTGTGTCAAGAAGCATTGTAAGAAAGCAGGGGAATGCAGACTGCCTGTAGTGAAAATCAGTCTCTTCAACCTTATAGCTGGAAAACATCAGGATTCTAATTAGCAGATTTAGCCTTATGGAGTTTCATAAGAAAACCAAAGGAATCAATCCTGTCAGTGTGCAGCGGTGAGACTTTTTATGTCATTACTCTGACTTTGACTGAATGACTGTTGTGTCAGAGTAGTTTTACGGTGTTTGAGAAGAGTTGCAGGTGAGCTGGTGTGCCTGAGCTGCCATCAGTGGGGAGTAATGAGTGGAGAGTGGGCAAGGACTGAATAGATCTAGTAGAAGCCATGGTTCTGAAGTAACTTTGATACACAGATATGAGTTTTTGGGGGTACTAGTACAAACAATAACCCACATCATCCCTTATTTTGTTCAGACGCACCTTTCTGGTGATGATGGTTATTTTCGGGACTGTGGCCTCTGCAAAGGCAAACAGCAGCTTGGCTCCGTGTCTGATGATGCCTCCATACTCCTGAGCTGTACCTGTAGAAATCATCACAGCAGTAATGAGGAGTGAGCTCCATCAGATGCGACTGACATTTCAGTGCACTTTTGTTTGCCAGTCACACTATGTCCAGCTTATTCCCTCAGTAAGTGAGATGCACTATTATTGTATGTATGTGTTTGCCATTTCTTTCTCCTGAGCAAGCAATTAATATTTGTTTGCTATGTTTGTGTAGGTGGATTGATCTATCTCAGGACGAGACACCACCAACATTCTGCTAATTGCTTTATTAGTAGCAGCAGCAAGACTTACTACGGAAACATTGGCCATAAATGAATTAAGAAGTACTAGCCAGTACTCTCTGAATAAAAATGCATCCTTTGATGTGCACTGACAGATTTTCTACCTGGCAGGAAACCTGGCACATCGACAAAGGTGATGATGGGAATGTTGAAAGCATCACAGAAGCGAACGAAGCGAGCTCCCTTCACGGAGGAGTTGATGTCCAAACATCCTGATGAGCAGGTAGATTATGGAGGGAACAGAAAAACTACTGTAAAATCCAACATGCTCTTGCTGAGCCTCATCAATCTGTCCATCTGAGATTTAACCCTTCATTTATTTTACTCACCAGATGCTACTTTGGGCTGATTACCCACAATGCCTACAGTGCGTCCATTCATACGGGCAAATCCAACCACAATGTTCTTGGCGTAGTTGGGCATGATCTCAAAGAAGTCCTTCTCATCCACTATCTGAACAAACGCATGAAAAAAGGCAACATTTAATCGATGCAGAAACAAAATTAGATGATGTTGCATAGATTATAAAGTGAGGGTTTGTGTTTGTGCACGTACTGCTTGAATGATGTCCAACATGTTGTAAGCTTTAGTTGACTCAAACGGGACGATGGTGTCCAACGAAGGTACGAGTCGATCACTGAAAAGGGAATATAAAAAATCAGACAAAACTTGGAACAATAAGCAGATAGTCTCTCCCAAAACAAAAGGGATTGGTTGTTGCTTTAAGAGGAGCTACAGGTGATTGGCTACCTGGGGTCGTGGCACTCCCTGATGGGGGCGGGATCTTGATTGCTAAGGGGCAGGAAGTTGAAGAACTCTCGCAGGTTGAGCAAAGCCTCGATGTCGTTCTCAAATGCATGGTGAGCCACACCTGGGAAGAAGACGTCAGACAAAAGCAGGCATCAAATGTTATGTCAACTTTTCTGAACTGAAGAGCCAAATTCAGATGAGTGAACACGTTCAGAGGATCATTGGTTGCTCACTGCCCTTTTTGGAACATCTATTCAGTTCTCGCTGCCTCAGTAGAGCAGTAAAAACAGTGAAGTAGACATTTCAGACATCATCTGTTTAACCTCTAACTCCAGGTAGGTGCTTCAGGTCCATCAGATCACAAATAAACAGACTCAAAAACAACTTTTACCCCATAAGAAAACTGAACACAGACACCGACTATCTGGATGTGAGTGACTACCTGCACTACACACATTGTTACATTTACAGAATTATCTACCCTATGCATAGCCTAGCCGCGCTAGACAACCCACGGCAACGAATTTAATTCTCTGCCAGGGTGGGTCAAGTTACCCTCGGTAAGCCTCGAGGTTGGATGCTCCTAAAACTGCCCGACCAATCACCATGAAGTGTAGAGTCAGAAGGCGGGTGTAACGAAGTGACGACAGAGGCGCGACGATTCTGACAGAAACAACCGGAATTTGATTTTTGATTTGAATTTATTTATTTGATAGGGACGATGCAGTTTAACATAGTTCCATCACTAAGCATGAATCTAATGTGCTGCACAGAGAGTTTATAGCAAATGCTAATTTCCAATTCTTGTCCCTAGATGGGCCTTTAAATATAAAAGTCAGAATATTTAACATTATAAAGTAACAGAAAAGTTTACAAAAGAACAATAAAATACATGTTCACATAACAAATAATTACACAAACCAGTTCAAAATAAGTAAATAAAAAAAAAAAAAAACATGGCAAACTAAGAATGATTACAGCTCTGATTTGCTTTTAGCCAGCACTTGACCTTCGTAGAGAAGGGTTTTAAATCTGTGATTAATTTGATATCGGTTGGTAATGAATTCCAGAGTTTAGAGCCTCTGAAAGAGAAAGCTGACTGTCCAAATGTTGACTTACATTTTTGTATGCTACAGTTTCCATTCACCTTGCTTCTTGTTACTCTGTTGCTGTTCTGTCTTTGAATAAATTTGGATAAGGGTTCGGGGGCAAGATTATTAATACATTTGAAAGCTAATTTAAGGAATGAAAACTGCATGAAGCTTTCAAAGCTCAATAGATTGTATTTTTTCAAAATGTGGCAATGGTGCCAACAGATGGGTTTTTTTGTCCATTACTTTAAGGGCTTTATTATACAAGGATGACAGACTTTTGATTGTTGAAGGTGAACCCTGGGCCCAAACTGTCATACAGTATGAGAAAAGATCATAGAGTGCATAAATATCTGAGCTGCCTGAGTTGGTATGTACTGCCTTATTAATTTAAAACAGTTCAGATTACTTTTTACTGATTTGGCGATTTTCTTCACATGTTTATCAAATCTGAGCTGTGGGTCTAAAATGACTCCCAAGAATTTGAATTCATTGACTTCTTGTATTTCTAGAGCCTTTATCTTCACACAAAATCTTTCAAGTTGGCACCGAAACAACTAGCCTAGCCGCGCTAGACAACCCACGGCAACGAATTTAATTCTCTGCCAGGGTCGACAACAAAAACGACAACAGTCGTTGAGCTCCATTAGCACCGACTCTGAATAATCTTTCTGTTAACATGTCTGTAATATACTTGAGCTTCACCCATTGACTGTATAAATAAGGCTTCACCGAACTTCCGCATCCTCTGATTTCCGGCGCTCTAGGAGCCTATTCGTTGCACTGATTGGTTGTATACCTACCCAATTGCTGCAGAGTGATTTGAAAGACAACCTTTTAGCCCGCCTTCCTCCCTGTCGAGAGTTCCGAGACCCTTGTGTCTTCAGACCTACCCTATGCACCCATGTATATATGAAATTTGTACACATTTTTACATACAACTGCACTTATTGTGTACATTTTATACGACTATATGCAAATATATATATTTAGAATGCAATACATCTCTACACTCTTACTTTCAGTTCATTTTCTGTTATTCTGTTCATGTACCACTATTCTCATAGGATACACTAGTACATCTTATTTTACAAACTTTTTACATTTGCACAATTCTTATTCTACGTTTTATGGAGGAAAAAAAAATGCTTTCTGATTGATTTCAGAATTCTTTCCTTTCATTGTACACTGTGCAATGACTGATTGAATCTTATTCTATGTTGATCTGACTAATAATCAGTAACTCAATCGCTACAGTAGCTGAATGTTTACATCACTCTTTGCTATCTAAATATGTCCAAGTTTCACATGCTGCGATAACTTAACTAGTGTACAAAACTGACCAGACACTGTTGTGTGAGTTTTGGCTCCACCAAGCTCCTCTTGAGTCACGTCTTCGTTGGTGACGGACTTCACGACATCAGGCCCTGTGATGAACAGGTATGATGTGTCCTGTGCACACAAACAACCACAATGATTCAGCTACTGTGACACAATCAGACTGACAGGATGACATGTCTTCTGTCAACAACAGAGCAGTTTAGAAATACTTGCTTTTTTTATTGTCACCACTAAAGTAAAATGTATTATTTCAGTTGCTAATTGCTGTGGAGTTAAGTGTGTCAGCTATATTTGTGGAGATCGTACCTTCACCATGAAGGTGAAATCTGTCAGGGCGGGGGAGTAGACGGCGCCTCCTGCACAGGGCCCCATGATGAGGGAGATCTGAGGGACGACGCCTGAAGCCATCACATTCCTCTGCAAAGGGAAAAAGCATTGTTTGAATCTCTGTATTAACAGTGTAGGGAGAAAACTACATTAGCGTGCCTATCTTTGTGGAGGATTTCTTGTCATGCTTCCAGCTGTGTGCATTTCTATAATAGGAAATAGTTTTAAATCCTAAACCACCAAAAACAAACAGAGCCCAGAAGATGGCAGGAAATTATTCCATTCCTTGCTGCAAGTTGCGTTGCATATGATCAGCTTTTGAGACTTTGAAGCTTGATATGCATGTAAAGCTCTGCCCAAAATAAACATACCAGGAATATATCTGCGTATCCAGCCAGAGACTCAACTCCTTCCTGGATCCGCGCTCCTCCAGAGTCATTCAGCCCGATGACGGGAGCCCCGACTGTCAAGGCCTGGTCCATGATCTGAGAAAAGACATTCAAAAAGGTGGTGCATCAAAGAGAGCCAGAAAACAGGACAGAAGAAAAACAACAAACAACTCCTGTAATTATAGCTGTTAAATATTCATTTACCTTACAGATCTTCTGTGCGTGAGCTCCAGACAGACTGCCACCAAACACTGTAAAGTCCTGAGAGAAGCAGATGGAGAGAATATCAAGCGTCAAGTTGAGCTGCTCTGTATTGACACAGTTCAGCCTCGTGTATGATGCTAAATGATGCTCTGTACCTGACTGAATACATAAACCAGCCTGCCGTTGATCCTGCCCCGGCCTGTCACCACACTGTCACCTGGGAACTGCAAAAGAAAAAGAAGCATTTCAGAAAGAAACATTTCCTCATTTCCACCGTATTAGCAGGATTCTGCCGGGGTGACCGGTTACCTTGTTTCTGTCCTCCTCCATGCCGAAGTCGGAGCAGCGATGTTCCACAAACATGTCCGACTCCACGAAGGACTCGGGGTCGAGCAGAAGTTCGACTCGCTCCCTGGCTGTCAGCTTACCCTGCAGCACACAATCCCAAAAGTTACTATACGTTAGCCTGAAGGAATACTACACTAGGGTTGTGCAATGTTTACAGTTTATATTGTGACGCAACGTAAATTTGTCAGAGATTTTGCTAAACTGTTTGTACTGAAGAGGCTATTATTTAAATACTTCTAATTAAGTTAAATTATTGTAGTCAGAGCTGTATATTATAAGTGAGGCTACTTTATCACAATGGGTTTAGTGCCCTGATTTATGAGGTTACGGTCTTTTTTTTTAGCCATGAGCAGTTTGATAGTTGTTTAACTGTCAGATTTTTTTGCATATCAAAATATACTACAATATTCAATCTATTTCAATTTTATTTATATGTAGCACCAATTGACAACATATGTTACCCTCCTAGCACTTCACACATTAAAGTGAAGACCTTACAAATTTTAAACAAAAAGCCGAGAACCCAGCAATCCAAAGTTGCCTTTGGATTCCCTATAAGCAGTCAGCAACAGTGGGAAGAAACCAAAGTACTATTAGGAGAACAAGATAAGTTTTATTCATAGTATTACAGTATCTTGTTACACACTTATAAAAAAATGCAGCTTGTGCGATTAGGATTTTATACTTTAATTGCAATTTGATTTACCATCTAGCACTAATATCTTTCAAGTAGGAAAATGACATTCATTTGTGTAATCTGTGTCCATCACATTGGTTTACAACACTAAACACTGAAATGGGTGTCATTAGCAGTATTATTTTTTTTAAAGTTCTTGTTAAACCTGCAGATGATAACTTGTACCAGAACTTGGTAGACCATTACTAACTAGTTCAAGGACACTAGGAATCAGCGGGATTGATGTATACCGGGTTAGGACACTGTGGGAAGTGAGTAGCAGTTAACCCCAGCAATGTCACATAATCAGTGTGGGGGGAAAACAAACAACCCATCAGCACCCACTGTGATTTAGAGCCCTTGAGCCAGGCAGTTCTCAACCCAACCACTCCAACTGACAATGTGTTTTAAGCATGAGGTGATTAAAAAAAAAACGCAGACAGGTTTTAGTAAAAAGGTGTTACTATGAAAAGTAGTCACTTCAGTAAGTGATAGTTGACTTTACCCTTTTGTGTTGTGCATCTATTCTCTTCTGACCTCCCCCGACTAGCGCCGCCTTCCGTTTCTTCTCGATTCTCTCCCTAACGGACAGGTGGCTGACCGAATACCAGCGGCAGTCCCGGTGCAGGTTCGTCTGCGGCACCAATGCAGACACTGCGCCATGTTTTACTTGCGCCAAGCTCCTGAAAGAGACCCTCAAGCCGTTAATCAGTCCGCAGCTGCTCCGAGCCACACTGAACGCCGCCATCTTTGCTGTGCGTGTTCTCGGATGACAGCGATGACGGGCAGAAATTTGAGCCAATGGCGTACGGGGGGCGAGATCTAACAGCCAATCAGAAAGACGGAATGTCGAGTAACAGGATGGGCGGGATCTTAGTTTTTTCTTGTAGTTTACAGTTACCTGAATGTCAAGTTAGTAGGACGTTTTTTATGGAAGCGAATGTGGACAAGGTACGTTTTATCCGTTTGTTTCCTGGCTATAAAAGACACAAGCAGAAACAAAAAATCAAGCCGTTTTTTCGTTTTTTCGTTTTGAGCAAAAAACAAAAAACAGGAAACGGTTCGTTTTTTCGTTTTTTCGTTTTGAACAAAAAAAAAACAAACAAAACAGGAAACGGACAAGGTACGTTTTATCCGTTTGTTTCCTGGCTATAAAAGACACAAGCAGAAACAAAAAATCAAGCCGTTTTTTCGTTTTGAGCAAAAAACAAAAAAACAGGAAACGGTTCGTTTTTTCGTTTTATCGTTTTGAACAAAAAACAAAAAAAACAGGAAACCGTTCGTTTTTTCGTTTTTTCGTTTTCACCCCCAAAATGAAAATACGACTCAATATTCCGTTTCATTGGTGGGCGGGGCTTCGGAGCCTGCCGGTGCACAGTAAAGCTCCTGCCCATCACAATAAAGCTCTTGCGCTGGCATTCATAGACAGACTGACTTTCATTGTATTGCCTGCCCCCACTGCACTTCCCCTAACTCTAAATCAAAGCAAGTCGTGTACACAGTAATGACAGTCATAACCAGTGGTGTAGTCTAGTTTTTTCTACTGGGTATACTCCAACCTCATAAACCAAAGCCAGGTCAGGTTCTCATATATGTGCGCGTGCACTCACATGTCCACGCGCACGCACACGCACACACACACACACACACACAGCAGCAGCAGCAGCTCCTTTATTTCAAACTACCAATTAGATACTTATAGACATTATAGCGTCAGCAGCTCCTCCTCCTGCCATCAGGTAGACCTGATGTTTCCTCTTCATCAGGTAGAGCTGATGTTTCCTCTCCATCAGGCTCCCTTTCCTAAACTTTAACCTTATCTCCAGCTGTAGTGTTCCCTAAAGTGGCAGTATTCACAGGACAAGCAACAGGCTTATTAAAACACTGAAATAGTTTCATTTAGCTTTGCTTTCTTTTTCTTATTTTTTCTCCACTGACTGATGTTGGGTCATTAGAAGTTCTAGACTCATGTCCCTCTTCTTCTAAGCCAGGGGTATTCAGCTAAAATTCAGAGAGGTCCAGTCAGCAAAGGTCCAGAACACCATAATGTCTAACTTGAGTTACTGTGATATATGCTGATGTAACCTGGTAGTTTTATTAGAGTCTGCCTGTACTCAAAAACTGACCGTCAAATAAATTCAGTACGGTTCAAAAACATTTTGACATTTATTAATAAATAACTTATATGTAACTGTATATCTTAAAATAAAGTGCAGAACTTAAAAAAAGCATGACTGAACAACCTGAATCAACTTCTATACATCTTTTACAATACCTAAATCTCATAAATGTAAACATTTGAACACTTTTACATTTTTGTCTGTCTCATCTCACTCCCCTAATATCTCTGCAGCTTAATGGGAGAACTGAGCTGCTGCTTGTTTGAGCCTTCTCAAAACATATTTTGATTATGTTCATAGTTGAGAAAGCTGCCTTACAGCTGTTTGCTGAGCCAAACATGGTCAGCATGTGACCACAGTCTGTCCTCTAGAGATGTATAAGGCACAAAAGATACGGTCCGAATTTCCATATAACCACTTAAAAATGCGCAAACACATGTATTAGTATGTTTTTTTGACATAACGTTCACTTTTCTCTGTGTCAGGAAGCGGTGAAGCTGTATGGGACGGGGGAAGGTGTCTGGCTGAGAACAGGGCTCACTAAAGGCCGACCGCGGTCCGGATCCGGACCCAGACGCCGTCTATACGGGTGTAAATTTGACAGGTCGCTTCTATTTTACCGGTGCAGGGTGCAGCTTTCCAGTGTTTATCATTGGTCTATCGGCTCAGAAACGCACAGACCAATTATGTACGAGTTCAGGCATCCCACGTGACGCTACTCAGCCAATGACGTCGCTGAATCGCATCGCAGCTCTGCCTTCAAAAAGCAGCTGAGAGATGAGGGACAGAGAGGACAGTAGTGATGGGAGTTCGGATCTTTTTTAGAGAGCTTTTGGCACGGCTTCCAAAGAAAAGCCGGTTCTTTCGGCTCCCCAACGGCTCCTAATTTATTATTCTTTGTAGCCTCATGTTTTTGCCTAACCAGGCAAATTTGAATCGTTTGTGTTTTGACAAACTCTTTTTCATTCAGTGTTTTTATGAGAAGCCTTATAATTGACTCATTTTGTACATTTGCTCTGTTACAAAAACAGGTATTCTTGCTTTTGTTTATTATTTCAACCAAACTTTTTTGCGCAAAAAATAAATGAACAAAACTCTGCACATGAACCCACAGAACCAGAACAGAACCAGAACCAGACTCAGTATTCAAACAGTATAAATGTCCTCAGAGCAGGCTGACATTCAGAAAAATCACATAGCTGAGCTTGGATGGGCTAATACATTTCTTCTTTCAGTGAATATCTGCCGTGTTTTTGAGAAGATTCTCTCAGATGGAAGAAGTTGTCTCTCCTCCATCACCTTCACCAGGTGGGGCAGACTGAGGCCTTGGCCTGCCTCCAGCTCAGTGGGTCGTCTGCTGGTTGGATGAGGGCTTCCTCTAGATATGATCCTCCATTACCACATCAGCTGTAGGATTTCTCCTGAATCATCTCCTGTAGCTTATCCATCAAAGAGCCTCCACACAGCAGAAGTTTGAGGTTCCTCCTCCACTTGGTCTAATGGTGGAGGTGTCAGACTGCTGCTGCTGCTCATATTCTCTGAAGTGTCTCATCAACAGCTCTGTTGTCACTGAAGGCAAACTTCTTTAATCTAGGATCCAGTAACATGTTTTCTGCTAGGACAGTGTTAAACTCCATACTCCATTAAATACGTTAGGAGTCAGCTCTTCAGATTCACTACAAAGCATCGGCTCTGAGAGTCCTATCTTTTGTGCCTTATACATCTCTAGAGGACAGACTGTGGTCACATGCTGACCATGTTTGGCTCAGCAAACAGCTGTAAGGCAGCTTTCTCAACTATGAACATAATCAAAATATGTGTTGAGAACGGCTCAAACAAGCAGCAGCTCAGTTCTCCCATTAAGCTGCAGAGATATTAGGAGAGTGATTTAAGACAGAAAAAAATGTAAAAGTGTTCAAATGTTTACATTTATGAGATTTAGGTATTGTAAAAGATGTATAGAAGTTAATTCAGTTTGTTCAGTCATGCTTTTTTAAGTTCTGCACTTTATTTTAAGATATACAGTTACATGTAAGTTATTTATTAATAAATGTCAAAATGTTTTTGAACCGTACTGAATTTATTTGACGGTCAGTTTTTGATTACAGGCAGACTCTAATAAAACTACCAGGTTACATCAGCATATATCACAGTAACTCAAGTTAGATATTATGATGTTCTGGACCTTTGCTGACTGGACCTCTCTGAATTTTAGCTGAATACCCCTGGCTTAGAAGAAGAGGGACATGAGTCTAGAACTTCTAATGACCCAACATCAGTCAGTGGAGAAAAAATAAGAAAAAGAAAGCAAAGCTAAATGAAACTATTTCAGTGTTTTAATAAGCCTGTTGCTTGTCCTGTGAATACTGCCACTTTAGGGAACACTACAGCTGGAGCGAAGGTTAACATTTAGGAAAGGGAGCCTGATGAAGAGGAAACATCAGCTCTACCTGATGAAGAGGAAACATCAGGTCTACCTGATGGCAGGAGGAGGAGCTGCTGACGCTATAATGTCTATAAGTATCTAATTGGTAGTTTGAAACAAAGGAGCTGCTGCTGTGTGTGTGTGTGTGTGTGTGTGTGTATGTGTGTGTGTGTGTGTGTGTGTGTGTATGTGTGTGCGTGTGTGTGTGTGTGTGCGCGCGCGCGCGCGCATGGACATGTGAGTGCACGCGCACATATATGAGAACCTGACCTGGCTTTGGTTTATGAGGTTGGAGTATACCCAGTAGAAAAAACTAGACTACACCACTGGTTATGACTGTCATTACTGTGTACACGACTTGCTTTGATTTAGAGTTAGGGGAAGTGCAGTGGGGGCAGGCAATACAATGAAAGTCAGTCTGTCTATGAATGCCAGCGCAAGAGCTTTATTGTGATGGGCAGGAGCTTGATTGTGCACTGGCAGGGTCCGAAGCCCCGCCCACCAATGAAACAGAATATGGAGTCGTATTTTCATTTTGGGGGTGAAAACGAAAAAACGAACCGTTTCCTGTTTTTTTGTTTTTTGCTCAAAACGAAAAAACGAAAAAACGGCTTGATTTTTTGTTTCTGCTTGTGTCTTTTATAGCCAGGAAACAAACGGATAAAACGTACCTTGTCCGTCCTGTCCGTCCATGTATCGTTGAATTATTCGATCTTATTATGGTATTTTGAGAGAAAAAAAACAAACAAATGTTAAGTATAAAATTTGGTTTATTGATGTAGGGATGTACAGTGAACGAGACCACGAGGACGGCGCTGTGGACATAACGGGAGCCTCTGGTACACCGCGGTAACCAGGGTAACTAGTGGAAGTCTCGCGTGATGATCATGCCTGTCGAGAGGGGTTGATGCAAGGAAAAGTGGAAAATCGAATGATTGATGCATTTGTAAAACGGCAAGTTAGCTATGTTTTGGTCTCCGCTCGTCAAGTATTACAGCAGAAAGTACCCGTATCGTAGGATTTCAGTTTGCAGCTTGCATTTTGCTCCTACATGTGAGGTATAAGCGGCCCTAGCGGGGTTAGTGATACGGTTGAATCTTCGCTAGCTAATTTGGTTAGCCATGCTAACGCTAGCTTGTTAGCTTTGTTTACATCAAGTGCGCGCCTGGGATCTGTTTGCTGATTTCTAGCCAAACAAATTATTCATCTTAGCAGCAGCTCGCTACTCAGTTAAACGTCGATGAGGAGACAGCGTTGGATCGTAAATGGGCTCTATGGCTATCATCGACCGCCTCTTGTGTAAATCGTTTGGCTGATGTAGTAAGCTAACGTTAGCAGCATGATGCTAACCTTTTGATCATGGATCTTTTGATCATTTGATTCAGCGTTCGCCCTTAGACTGCCTTGGGGACAATTCTAAGCTAGGGTCTAATTAGTCCGAATAAACAGAAACTTTAACTGTGATTTGGAAGAGCTTGTCGGTGAAAAGCAGCGACTATGAGCCGGTGATGCTAACTTTAGCTAGCCACCTGCCGAACTAGCTAATGTTGTGCGCGTTTAGCGATAACCGCTTCACCATGGACGCAGTCTCATATTGTGTCTGCTATTAACTCATAATTCCTGCATCGACACACTGGGGTGATTGTTGCACTGCCAGGCCAGTGTAAATTTCCTCCATCACCCTGAGATTTGACTGCCTTTCACTCCGTCTCCTGGAGCTTGCGGCTGGATTTTCCCCCTCGGACTGTGTTTCCCTGAGGCTGTGGAGCCCACCGCTATGAACCCCGTTAGTGCAACCGCTCTGTACGTGTCCGCCAGCCGGGCCGTGCTGCAGTGCGACCCGCGAAAGCCTCACACCTTCGCAGAGATGTACAAGCTACTACCCATCTTCAGACAGTCCCTCGCATGTCTCGTCTGTGGTAAGCATCCTGAAAATAATAGTATTTCATAGCAACACTCAACACGCTTTCGCTGCTGCTTTGTGCCATCTCGCTGCAATATGATCTTATGTTACGTACTAGAAATCGGATCCGTTTTTGCCTAACTTGATGGGGGATTTTCTAAAATGCATGTGTGTTTTGTAACCCTACTATTCAAGTGTCCGTGGGCGAAGCAGTTGACACGATTTGTCGCGCTCACCAGCGTGGTCTCCTTAGCAACCGAGGCCGAGCCCCAGTCATCTGTCCTCTTGACAAGACAGATGACTCCTCTGTTGTTGTGCCTGCTGCACAGCCATGTGTTTCCTATTCATGCTTTATTTACTTGCTGCACTTAGGTTGTGGAATATTAAAGCTGACACGGGCAATATTGACAGAATAAAATATGACAACATTACTGATTACTGCCTATTATGTTGTTGGGCTTTTGCTATGATTTCATGCAAATATGCAATCGCAGTTGCAGGTTTGGTGACGTAAACGGTAGAAATGTGTAATATGAGCTCAAGATTTAGGCAGGCTGGAGTCTATTTTGCTTATTTTGATAAATGGAGACAGAAAAGTTAAGGGAGAAAATTTCCTGGATTGGCAGCAGTTCAAATCCCATCATACTGAGATTGCATTCATTGATTTCTCAACTCTACTTCAAATGCATCAGTTGGTGTATAGAGTTGCAACAAGTATTGCTAAATCGATTAGTTAATTGGTAAAACTACTGAGTGGATATTCTGATATTCTGTCATTGTTTAAAACATGAAACGTCAAGTATCTCTGGTTCCAGGTTCATCCAAATGATAGCTTTCTCTGTTCGGAACAAGATATTTGAAAGCTCTAGGAAATATTCACTCATATTTTCCATTGTATCAAAAAATAATTAGCACTTTAGTTGGTAATAGAGTAATTTTAGCTGCAGCTCTGTCAATAAATGTAACTGTTTCTATAAATCCATAAATCCATATTATAAATAACTCCAGATCAGCTATTTTACTCTGCATTTGTGAATAGCTGATTAACAAGTATATTTCTCTTTTTGTTTTAGGTAAACTGCTCCAGGATCCCATTTCTACAACACACCCGGAGTGTCAGCATTATGTTTGCTTGGGCTGTAAAGGCCAGAAGATGCAGGTCAGGCTATCGTGCAGCCGCTGTAAGGACTACTCCTGCTTCCAGGATAACAAACAGCTCTCTTTACTGGTGCAGTGCTACAGGAAGCTCTGCCTCTATGTAATTCATTCACCATTGCTGCAGTCAATCAACAGCCATGTAGGAGGGTCTCCAGAGGTTATGGCCTTGCTAGAGGAGGTGCTAATGTCACACAAAGAAGAGACGGAGGACCTAAGCCTAGCACAGGAAGATGTGAATCCTTCTGCTCCTGAGTCCCTTACCCCCACAGAGGCACCACCTGTTCCTGCAGAGCTCTCAGCTGTACCCCAGAGCGCCTCCTCTGATCCGCCCTGTTCCAATGGACCGCAAGAATGCAACGGAGAAGTGCTGGAGGACCTAGATCCTTCTTCTCCTGAGCTAGAAGTATGTGAGCTGGTAGAGGAGCAGCCACAGGCAGGCCTGTCTGTATCCAATACTGCTTGTGGTGGCTTGGAACTGAGTCTGACCACTGGACCTTTAGCCCCAACACCAGGCACTGTGTGCTCACTCAGGGATGGGGAATCTAGTAGCAGGGAGCTGGAGGAGGGGGAAGTGTTGCTTCTCAGCGTGGAGGAGGTTTTACAGACATTGGATCCCCTTCAGCCCGGTCGAGACTCTCTTCACACACAAGAAAGGACACACACTCACTCGCACATAGCCACGGACAGAGCTCACACTCAAATGTACATACAGTTGGACACAGCTCACAACTACACGCAGATTCAAACAGGCAGGACTAACATATTGGCAGGCCACGGTGCTCACATACACACATCCTCCTTTGAGCCTCCTCCAACCTCCAAGCCCCCGCCAGTCCGCCTTAACCGTAAACGATCTCGTTCAGAGAGCGACAGAGAAAAGGTGAAACCTCTCCCCATAGCCTCCATCCTGCAGGGCTCCCCCTCAAATGTACACACTCCAAACCCCTCTCACACACTGCACACACAACCACCCACCATAACTGTACCAGCGCACACGTATTCATCGCTGTCAAACGGGGTACCTCCCAAGCCCAATCGCCCTGCGCCGAACCATAATAAAGGTGCCAGGAAGCATGTGGATCCAACCCCTAAGAAGCCCCACGCCAAGGCCCGCTCTGGTGGGGGATCCAAGACGAAGGACCGAAGCAAAGACCAGCGGTTGATGTCGGGCTGTGTTGTTCCCCCAGCACCTGTCAGGCCTCCGTATAAGAAGCCAGTGGAGAAGAAGGGCTGTAAATGTGGCCGGGCCACCCAGAATCCTTCTGTGTTGACCTGCAGGGGGCAGCGCTGTCCCTGCTACTCAAACCGCAAGGTGAGACTAAGGCTGCTCTGTGAATGGGATTTTTTTTATTTTACTGAACACAGGCTAAATTTAGCAAATTAATTAGTATTTCATACAATTTGATTTTGTACAGATTATTGTTATTGTTTTTTGTGTAGTGTAATTGTAAATATTTTTTTTTGCCATAGTAGTTTTTCTTTATTTGAAAAATAGAAAAATGTTTCCAATTGAGCCAATTATTAGAATTCAAATAAAGAAACCACAAGTTGTCAGTTCATTAACTGGACAGTCTTACAGCTTTTATTCTGGAGGGTTTTTATTTGTGCACTGCTTCCACTAGTTTAACATTAACCACCACTTGTTTAGGCAAGTGATGGCATTATTACATCTTGGAGAGGGTCTGGGTTGCCAGCCCACCTGGATCTTTAAAACATGCCAGCTGTGATTTGGAGGCTTTACCATCACTGTATATACAAATTCCAAATCTATATCCCCACACAAACACCTTTTTTATATTAAATGGATGCAATACAATGGTGTTTTTAATTCAATGGCATTCTTTAAGTTACTTGTGATGACAACAGAGAGCCTTTGACAGCTTTTGTACACAGGGCAAATAGAGTAATGTCAGTTATTTTCTCTCGTCCTTGTCAGGCATGCTTGGATTGTATTTGTCGAGGTTGCCAGAACTCCTACATGGCCAACGGTGAGAAGAAGCTGGAGGCCTTCGCTGTGCCAGAGAAGGCCTTAGAACAGACACGACTGACGCTTGGCATCAACCTCACCAGCATCACGGCGGCCGCGGCGCTCCGCAACCCGGCAACCACCAGCATCCGCGCTAACACCCTCCTCAACGTCGCTACAGCTACAGGGACCCCGGTGACCACGGCCTTCCTGTCCCCCAGCCCCCCACAAGAGCCCAACTACGAGGACAGCCTGGAGCTGCTGATTGGATGAGAGGCTGGGACTCCATAAAGAGACAGCTTGGTGCTGATTGAATGTGACAGCTGATCGTTGTGTCTGTCAGACAACCTGTATCTCCCCGGCTGAGGGGAGGCAACCTAAGGCAGCTATAGGTCTGTCCTGTCCTGTAACCTGCTTCTCTTCTGTGTTGGAAAAACGCTGAGTAGTAAGACTAGCATGGGTGTGCCAAAGCCTCCTGTATTGTGCCTGTGTGCCGGTGTGTATTGTTGCCTGTCTGTAGTTAAACACTTATACTCGGTTCCAAGGCTGTTCTGTCCTTCAGAGGTGCTTTTTTTGTGTTCATAGACCGCAGACATACTGTAAGAGGCAATAGAACCCCATACCAGGTTTTGCGTTTGTGTGTGCACAACTATAGATTTTTATTTTTTTTGTTAAGTTTTACATTCGGTGCATGATGACAGCAACTGCATTATCGTCATCATATCAAGGTTACAGCATTTTTCCACAGTTTGAATATTACTCCAAGTATGTTTAAGAAAATGCATAAGTGGTATCAGGACAGCCCTTACTAATCCTTAACTCTGTATGTGCTCACACCTTAATTGTGAATGACTCTCGTGACTAATCTGTGGAGATCATCTGTCTCACACAAGACTGTATGCCTTTTTCTATCTCATTAATTCACTTAATCCAAGTACTGTCGGCTGTTAATGAATTTGTCTTAATGAACTTGACTGATGCAGGCATTGTACAGGCAGCGAGATAATGTCGAAGCACTTGGCTGGCTCCGCGGTTTGTGTGAGTGGGTGTGTTTTTTCTGTGTGCGAGCGTGTGGATGCGCCTGCTGAGATTTACTGTAATGTCAGTGGGGAGGCGGACGGTGGGGTGTAAGCACTTAGTCTGACTGATTGGCCAAATTACAACTAAAACCATTCTTGGTTACCATAGCAATAGGAGCACCAACAAGGAGCCTCCCAGCTCCCGTGCACACACAGTTGTTTACAGTATTGCCATTGTCGACTATAACAGACTGTCTTCAAGTGTACCGTTATGTTTCGATTATGGGATTGTACATGACTCTCTGTGTGTGTATAGATTAACTGAAGCCATAGGTTGTCATTAACAAGACAAAATTATCCTCCATGTGTGCATTTTCCCTCCCCTCCTCCACAGTTGTAGTGTCCCGACTGATCAGAGACCAACTCAGAGACTATTTTTGATACCAAGTGTTTGAGATTTGGTACCACTGTTTTGTTTTTTTTTGTTGTTTTTTTTGTTAAATCACAACGAAGCCCTCCTATTACTCAAGAGGCTGTGTGTTGTCCGTGTTTGTGTTTACTGTCTCAGCTGTAACTACAATATGTTTGTCAGTCCAGTCATGGTGACCAAAAACAGACTGAAAAGCGAGAGAGAGAAAGAGAGAGAGAGAGGACTCAGGCTGACCAAACAAACACCTTGGTTCTCCACTCATAGACCAGGAAGTAGCAGGTGGATTGCAGTGTGATCAGCAAATATGATCTATCTTCCTCTGTGCGTGTGATTGTTTCAAAAATGTATTTCTTTTGGGCATTACTTGAACCCTGATTAGTTTTTGGTATTGTTTTTTTTTTTTTAATGTAAAAACTCTTGTTTGAGGAGTGACTATTATTGCTGAAACATTCACTGCCATATTACGGAAACATGTAATACAACATGAATTAAATGATAGTTTTTTACTTTTTCAGTTCTGTGTCTTTTTGTGTAGGGGGTGACATTCGAGTCCGGTTTAGTTGTGGGCAGTTTGCATATTTTTACGTTCTGTTCTAGCTGCAGGAGGCCCAACACCAGAGGCAGTTTATTTAATGAGAGATTAAAAATAAGTGAACTCAGCAGTACGTTAAGAGCTGCGATTTAAAAAAAAAGTTAAGCCATTAACAGAGTTGAAACAGCTTAGCTTGGGGGTGTGAAGGTCTGAACTCTTTCATTTAACTGCTGTTGGGGCTTTTCTATGAAAACCACTAATTTCAACCTCATGGTGACGCTAGAGCAGGGGTGTCGAACTCCGTTCCTGGAGGGCCACTATCCTGCATGTTTTAGATGTTTCCCTCTTCCAACACACCTGATTCAAATGATCAGGCTCGTTATCAGGCTTCTGCTGAGCTTGATGATGAGCTGATTATTTGAATCAGGAGTGTTGGAAGAGAGAAACATCTAAAACATGCAGGATAGTGGCCCTCCAGGAACTGAGTTTGACACCCCTGCACTAGAGGAAAAAGGATCAAAGGTAAAGCTGTGTCAAACCGTTCAGAATTTTCTATATTTGTGCATGAGTTTGACTTAAAGCATTATCACACTAGTCCTAAAAGTAAACAACACTAAAACTATACACTTGATCTCAATTTATTGAGGAAAATGGTCCGATACTACACATCTGTGAGTGGAAAAAGTACGTAAGCCTGTAGGATAAGCAGTTAAGCTGAAGGTGAGATTAACGTCAGGTGTTTTCAGTCAATGGGATGACAATCAGGTGTGAGAAGAAGCCCTGTTTTTTCAAGATTGATCTTCTCACACGCTAGTTAAAGTGTTTGATGGCACAAACAAAGAAGATTTCAGAGTTATTGATTCTCATCAGGCTGGAAAAGGTTACAAACCCACCTCTAAAGACTTTGGACTCCATCAATTTACAGGTAACTTGAAATGAGAAAGAAACTTAAAATCATTGATACCAACCCCATTGGTGTTTTACCAGCAAAGATCACTCCAATGGCAGGGTAACTTCTAAGCACTTAAAGGTCCTTCTCACTTTCACTAATGCCAGTAAGTGCACCATCAGGAGAACATTGGTGAGCGTGGCAGTGTTGCAATGAGACAACCACTGTTCCACATAAAGAACTTTGCTGACTGTCTGCAGCTTACGAAAGGTCGCATACACAAGCCAGAAGACTTTTGTGGCTGGATGAGACCAAAATGGAACCTTTTTGTTAAAATCAGAAGTGTTATGTTTCGAGCACAGAAGAAGTTTGGGCCTCTTCGGCTGCATATGTGCCAGGACAGCTCGCCATCGCTGATTGAACAATGAATTCTGGATTACACTAGCCAGTCCTAGAGGAAAATGTTAGGAAATCAGTCTGTAAACCGAACCCCAGGAGAAAGTAGGTCATGTAGCCACACAGAGATCCCAAGAACCCAAGTTGCTCTACCATAGAATTGCTAAAGAGGAATTGATGTTTTGGATTGACAAAGTCAAAGTTCTGGCTTTAATCCAAAAGAAATTTGATAGGACCTGAAACGAGGGCTTTAGATGTGGAAATCCACCAAAATCCCAGAGCTGAAGCTGTTCTGTACGGAGAAGTCGACAAACATTTCTCCAAACTGACGTGCAGGACTGATTAACAGTCACCTCAAACATTTAGTCAGTTATTGGGTCTCGCCAGATACCAAAAGCAAGGGTTTACACAATATTTCCACTCTCAGACAGGCAATATTAGATACTTTTACCACAATAAAGGCCCATAGGTATTTTTCCTCGTTTATTGGGTTCTTATCTACTTTTTAGGTGCTGTGGAACATCTGTTGATATTTAGGGCAGATTTTTGCAGAAATATAAGTGTTTGCAGCCTTCCAAGCACCATTGTATTAGGATTTATTGAATGTTTCTATGATTTTTTTTTTTTTTTTTTTTTTTTTTCATGGCAGTTCATTCAGTAGCTGTCAGGGATATTGGTGTCCTGAAGTGACAGAGTATGTGGGCTGTCAGGGTTTGTGTCCATGGCATTCAAAAATATAAAAGGACAAGGTTCATTTTCACTAGTTCTGTGTTTCTCCTCAAGATCATCACAATCTGTGTGATGCACAATGAGGAAATTCAACCATAGGTACTGTAAACAACAAGAAGCTTCATTCATAATCCTGAACACGCAAGAGCTTGTCCTATGGCATCTCTTGTACATACTTTTGATAAAAGCCGTGTCACGTGTCCAACACTTCTGGCACTTCCTGGGTATGACAACTCGGCTGTCGACTGTTTCACCTGCAGGCAAAACGGATACTTGAATAGAAGGCGGCAACATTTAATCTGCGTCTGTTGTGCAGCTCCGAATGATCTCCGAGTGCTCCACAGAATCCACGTTTGCTGTCATACAGTGCATTCAGTTCAACGGCCTCAAAAACAGAATTAATATCCTGTGTGGGTTTGAACTGCAGTCAGTTATTAGGTCACTGCTGGACCACCAAATGCCTCCTCGTCCTCGCTATTTTGGCCACTCGGAGTGTCCCACTGCAGCTCTGTGGTCCAGAAGAAGTCCTTTTTGCTTTCCTCGCTCCTTCTTTCTTCTTGTACCTTCAGACACCCGCTCATCTTATCAAGCAAACGCCTGACATTTGTGTCCACTTTGTCTGTCCAGGACGCCTCCTTTATCCCACCAGGAAAGCCCCAAAGTAGCTCGCCCTCCCGTCCATCTCCATGGTGCTGGCGTTGCTAACGGTGATGAAGAGGCGGTCTGCAGGCTGTAGAAAGGCGCTTCCAGCCTGATGCAGAGAGAAGAGTCCAGGCTCCTGCCCCCGAGGCCAGCAGACACTTCGGGAAGATTTCATCAGCAAGATGGGAACCGTGTAGGAGCTCATCTGTGGGCCACATGATAAAAACAAGGTCAGAACTTTCAACAGAAATGCATTACATTATGTAACATAACATTGATTTAGAGGCGTTGCATCTTTCTAATGCCATCTGAAATGAATAACTTCATTGTGTCTATTCAAGGACACTGACATTTTAGGTTTTGAGAGTTGGCTTTCATTCACTGGTAGGAGTAATCAAGAATTCTTTACACTCAGTAAATAGACTGGATTCATCCCCTCTTGTCCCATGTCATTATCTTACACTTCTATTCAGTTTTTCATTATCCTGTCAATGGCAAGCGATGCATCCATCTTCTAAAAAAAATATTATATTACTTCTATCTTAAATATGTCAAGCATACACAACGTACTTAAAAAAAAAACAGCAAATCAATCTTAAATGAAGGAAAAGAATTAACTTGACATGGAGGCTGCGGTAAAAATGTCTAGAAAATTTTATTGTACAATTTATCGACAGAAAAAAAAATATAACAGTTGTAAACTTTCAGATTTCTACGTTCACTTAAACCAACTTGCACACATACATCAATGTCATCCAGGCTAGATATGGAACCAAAAATGCACTTTTTAAGGTTTTCTCCTGTTATTTCTCAGAAAACAAATGACACGTCCACGGTACCAATGTTTGTTTCTGTTACTCTATGGCAGACATTAAACTGGTGCAGTTTTTCTAATGAAACTATGACATATCCCATGACATTGATGAACAAAGTTGGTTAGATTATGATACCTGGACTGGATGTAAAATTTCTTTGATTGCAGTTTTTGACAGAGCTCAAATGTGTTTTAACTTGATCTGTCCTTTGTACTTTATTTAGTAGTTATGAGGGCTCAAAAATGCTGGAAGAAGTGACGCAAGTATAAAATTTAAAAATTTCGAGGGCCTGTAGCTCTAAAAGTGTTCATAAAATGAAAGTAAAATTTTGCATGGAGCCACTAAATAGAGAAAAGTTGTTGTGCATAAAATTTCAGTTGATTCTGAGGGAGATGGGTTGGAACTTTTTTTTTTTTTTTTTTTTTTCCCAGATTTTGTTGAGTTTGTATGGAATAACCCTTTTTTTTTTTTTTTTTTTTTTTAATTTCCTTGACTCAAAAGGTTCCGAAGCAGTTTTAATCCCAACTCTAACTACACCACACTTTAACAGCATAAACTGAAACATTAAATGAAAAACTAATAACAATTCAAAGAAAAAAGCCTCACCTTCTTGTAGATGTACTGGACAAGCTCAGTTCCTTCCTCGTCCTTTGCGTCCCCCTCCAGCTCCCCCGAAGAGGGGAGTCTGAAGTAGGTCTGGGCGTAGATGTAGTAGAGTCCTGCTCTGGGCACCAGCAGCTCTCCTTCCCTTAGCTCCATGTTCTGCAGGAAGGACAGACCTCTCTGACCCTGCCACACTCTGATACGCTCCCCCAGGTAGCCCCTGCTGCTCCGCGAGCCTGCAATGAATGAATAAACATGCAGAAACACATGTACAAAAGGGTTACAGTTATCCACTATGACACAAGATCACATGAGAAGTTTACACAGCTCCTGCTACCTCAAAAAGAAACATTAGTCTGTAAATAGTGTACAGATGTGACCTCAGCTGCTCCTTTTAATAAAAAAAAAAACTGAGGAGGATTTTCAACAAACACCAGATCCCTGTCTTTTTTAAGCCAAACAACACCCTCAGGCAAAGACTGGTCCACCCAAAAGACCCCACACCACACAGCCAGAAGAGCAACCTGGTGTATGCAGTTAAATGTAGCGAGGAATGCTCAGATCTCTACATAGGGGAAACCAAACAGCCACTTAACAAGCGCATGGCTCAACACAGGAGAACCAATTCCTCAGGACAGGATTCGGCAGTCTTCCTTCACCTTAAGGAAGGACGACACTCGTTTCAGGACACCAATGTTCAGATTTTGGACAGGGAGGCAGCATGGAGGCACCAGCTAATCAAGGTTCCTTTAAGTGATGACATCAGGCATGCCTACTATCAAGCATTAACACGATGCATGCATGTGAGTTGTACCTAATGCATGCTGCTCAAAACTCCTCCCAATATATTCAAAACAAGGACACTGACATGATTGGTTAAGCTGATTCATTAATGTATAAGCCACAAAAATTTCAATACAGGTTGTCAGACATGAATGCACATGTACAATTCTTTGCAATGTGGCTTTAAAGAGGAAAAAAAAACACCTGTATTCATGAGTGTCTCAGTAAAATCAAAGCACAACCTAACTGTTATGATGTCTTGTGAACTTTTAACATCTTGCTGCAGTAATATAGAAGTGTGCAACAAATAAGGCTATGTTCGGTTATTCTTTTTCCTTTTTATTTCCACAGTTTCACAATGGTGCAATTGCACAATGGTTTTATTCTAGTAGAGGTTCTATTACGCATATTGTCCCTTTTGGTCTTTATTTTCTTCAATTCCTGGACTAAGAATAACTGAGGCATTGACTCATCCAGAAGACAACAGCAGGACAGTCCGAGTTGTGCAAAAGCAGCTGCACATCCGCAGGTCCTGACAGACATGAGGCATGAGGGGGTAATTGAATCTGAGAGCAGCCTGGGAAGCCTGGAAGCAAATTCCTCACCTGTGGCCCTGGGAAGGTGGGTGAGCAGTGCAGCTAGGTGTTTATTACGCTGACTCTACCCCATCTGCTAAATACGACAATTAAATTATCCTCACTCTCTGCTGCTGGACGCTCCGTGGACGAGACCACACCGGTCACATGCGCGGCAACCTTAGGAAGCGGGACCCCTCGGACCGAAGGGCTCAAGACGGGCAGCATTCCTGTCAGCTTATCTGTGAAAACCCAAACAGATAGGAAAAACACACAGACGGGCATTGTTGGTGGAAAAGGTCATACATAAGCTCATTAGTGGTAATTGACAGACAATAGTGGCATTGTTCTTACTACTCATGGCAGTGGATATCTCCTTCTGGAATCTGTCAGCAATCTTCTGATAGAAGAGGAGGGGAAAAGAGAACGTCAATGGGCCTAAAAGTTCACACTCGTGGGGAAAAAGACAGAGCTAACTACATCAAAATCAGCAACACTGAGTAATTCACCAGAGACCCCATGAATCATTCTGTCCTCACTCTTGTTCAACAAATATGTCATCTTTTTGACCCAATTTGGATGAGTCAGGGTTGTATAGAAGTGTTGCAGAGTTTCCCCTGTTTTCATTCAGTAGTAGATTCTGATTTGAGAACCGCTTTTCTTCTGACGGTGTAGTTAAACTGTGGATGGAACATTCCTGAGAACTCCAAAAGCCACTCAGGAATCTGGGCCCCTGGCCTTTTTAGCATAACAGATAACACAACCAATGAAGCCGGGCCAAGCTGAATGAAACAAAGATAAATCAAAACCTTCTCTATGTGGTGGTGGAGCTGCTGCGTGACCTGCCAGCAGGGATCGCTCTTCTTGTTCTCGGACGCCGGATCCTCGAATTCTGAGTGCAGATCTGCGTTTATGAGGCAGGAGACGCTGCTCCGGGAAAAGCTCTGCTGCATCTGTGCGCAAAGTGTGAAGGAAGTAAAACAATGGAGTTCAGCTGGAACTAATTTAGCCGAGTCTGCAGATTATTTCCTCCGCAAACTGACAAATAGTTATTCTGTCAGGTTGGATCCTTCCAGAGCCAAAAGTCGCTGTCTCACTTAGCCCAAACTAAATATATGTCTTTGTTTTCCATCAATATCTTGTTTCACTTTTACTTTTCCTCCAAATGATTATCGCTCCAGTTACAATGGAAACTTTCTGTGTTTTGACTACGGCCACAGACTATAATGGGCATTATTTTACACAGCACACATTGTGACTTGTCATTGTAGGCAAAGCTCAGGTCTAATTAACAATCAGTCCATTAAACGTCCCAATATGAAATGACAGTGAACCAGAATGCACAATAACGGGACCCACCAAAGAGAACTTTAACCGTAGCAATCTCAAATATGTCTATTTTCATATTTTGTTAGAACCTATTGTGTAAAATGGTGATTGCAGGTGTGTTTATGAACCTCACTTTCATCAGATTCAAACCGTAAATGTGGCCCTTTTTCCTACAAGCTGGCGAGAAGTGATGACAAGTGGCGAGGAATGGAGCATATTTTTAAAATGGAGAGGAAAATGTTTGGCAGCAGGAGGAAAAGTCTCCTTTAACAAAACCTAAGCTGTAAAAAAAAAAGAAGAAAAAAAGAAAAAAAAATGTATACTTGAAAAATGTATTTTTACAGATATTTGAGGTTATTTTATTTAAAAATGGTAAATGTTTTTGGGGAATGTTTTTAGAGATTCTTCCTGTTTTATTAAACTACAGACAACTAGTAAAAATCATAGAAACAAAAGTATTAATTTGCACGTTAACCTCAAAAATCAGGCCAAATTATAAATAATTACATCAGAAATCTGTATTTTCACAAATGCTAAATTGTTGTTCTACAATATTTGACTGTAAATACTCTTATCAAACTAGGGGAAAATATTATTTTGCTGATATTTTCCATTATTTAAAAGCGGTGAATAGTTCTTTAGACAGTTTGTACAGATTCTCCCTGTTTAACAGACAATTGGTAGCCAAAATTGCAAATAATCACATCAGAAATCTGTATTTTTACAGACGATAATTTGTATTATTTTACTGATATCTGGAGTTATTGAAAGAAAAATTACACAAAAGGATTTTTAGTTATTGTACAGCTTCTCTCGGTTTTGTTAAATTAAAGGTAACTAATGTCATGCTGTTAACCTGAAAAAAATCTCCATCAAAAATTTGTATTTCATGAATTTTAAAATCCAAAATATTTGACCATAAAATTACACAATATTAGCTGTAATTAGATAATATTTGTAGTTAATTTATAGATGCGTGAAAGAAAAACTTAATTCACAAGTAATAATCCGTTCTTTCACACTTTGCGACCATAAACTTACTGTTTTACTGTTTCAAACCAGTAAAAAATTAATTATATTACAGACAATTGCTGTTATTTTACAGTTTCTGAATGCTGCAGTATTCCACCTTTTTTATTTTTTTAATGTTTTATTTTCTTCTGGCACCATTTAATACCAGATTATTTTTAGTGTAGTTTGTTGGGTCAGTAATTGTTGAGGAGCTGCCAAACAAACAAACAAAAAAGATATGAATGTGCAGCATTCTGGCTGCTCTCCTACATGTTCTATTGTAATCGCTCATTCTGCTGCAATCTTAGAGACTTTAATACACCTGTTATTTATTACGTGGCATAATTCCTGCCTTGAAAAAATGCCACCAGATGTAAATAGGCGATGGTTGCATCATTTAGGCATGCAAATAATGAGCTGCAGGAATCAAGCTGGGAGAAAACAAGGTTGTGGGCGTCATGTTTATTAATGTTTTTGGAGAGCGCTGGTTTGTCTTCGGAATGTTTCTCATTTTTTTGATGCTGACAGGGAATCTTCAGTCTCACAGGGACCTGAAAACTTTTTTAGGCTACATCTCTCTCTGTATATGGTGTTGACGCAGTCTGACCTTAACTGGCTATAGTTAGCTCAGAATGCAGCAGCTGGCCTCTTCACTGCTACAAAGAAAAACAGCACATTAGCCTGTATTTGGCTCATTTGTACTGGGTAGCAGTGAAACACAGAACTGGGTTTAGAATTTTACGATTTGTTAAACCTAGTCGTTGAGCTCCGATATTTAAATCCATTTTCTGCCCAGAGGTCACTGAAGTCATCACTGGTTACATCTCTCATGCCTCAGAACCAAAGATGACAAGACTTTGTTATTCCAACCAGGCTCCTGTTGCACATTAAATTCTGTTCTACCAAATTAAAAGTGAAGCGTCATCTTTTTTTTTTTTTTTTTTTTTTCCCCCCTTTGCTTTTTAGATCCTCTTGAAGCTGCTGTATTTGTGTGCTTCTTCTTCTTACTCTTTCATATCTATAATTCTGCTTCTTTTTCCCACCTTGGCTATCAGGATCACATGGTTGTCTCACATGTTCACACTTGAGTTTTCTGTGATTCTTATCGCCTTTTACCTGCATTTCTAGGCACAGTTGCATGCCATTAACTTTCACTCCTCTCTCTCAAAGTTTGTGTTTTGTTCTTTCTCTCAAAGTACATCTCTGCAGATATTTCTGGATTATAAGCTGCACAGGTTTGATCCCACCTTCCTGTCTGGTGCTTCTGTTATCGTTTATCTCTGCCATCCTGTTCTGTTTGCCCTTTAACCTCACCCCAACCTGTCCAGGTAGACGCCCGTCCTCCCTGAACCTGGTTCTGCTGGAGGTCTTTTCCTGCTAAAAGGGAGTTCCTCTCCTTGCTCATTGGGAATCTTTGGATTTATTGGGCTTTCCATGTGTATTTTTGTAGGGTTTAAAGCTTTAAATTAGCAAGGTAATTTCTTAATGTACACTACTGGTTCAAAAGTTTGGGGTCAATTAGAAATGTCCTCGTTTTTGAAAGAAAAGCTGCTTTTTTTTTTTTTTAAATGAAGATAACAAATTAATCAAACACAGTCTAGACATTGTTAATGTGCTAAATGACTATTCTAGCTGGAAACTGCTGCTTTTTAACGGAATATCTACATAGGGGTACAGAGGAACATTTCCATTTCTAATGCTACATTGTGTTAGCTAATGGTGTTGAAAAGCTAATAGATGATTAGAAAACCCTTGTGTAATTATGTTAGATGTCTGTGTAGGTTCTCATTCATCTAGGTCATGGTTATCCAAAGTAGTTTAAATCAATCCACTGGACTTTAAGAAAGTTCCTTGAAGATGTTTCACCTCTCATCCAAGAGGCTTCTTCAGTTCTGGTGGTGGTTGGTGTTGCCTCAGCTTTTAAACCTCTGTGAAGTGTTTTCAGGGCTATTATTATTCCAACGACCAATACCAAGACTGGTCTGACTATTCAACAATGGTCATTGTATCGGTGGGGGTCGTTGAAATGCACAGACGTCACTGAGCCCTCATGTGCTGATGGTGGTCATTAACATGAGTCTGCTGAGTAGTTCTTTCAGAGAGTTTTGAAAGGACCTGATGGTAAATTGGTGAAAGATGATGTTGCAGACCATCCCCCCCATTCAGAGATGGCTTCTCTACTTTGACATGGATGGCTTCTTTCACTCCTCTCTCAAACCATCTGTCCTCCCTGTCCAAAATCTGAACATTGGTGTCCTGAAACGAGTGTCCTTCTTCCTTAAGGTGAAGGAAGACTGCGGAATCCTGTCCTGAGGAACTGGCTCTCCTGTGTTGAGCCATGCGCTTGTTAAGTGGCTGTTTGGTTTCCCCTATGTAGAGATCTGAGCATTCCTCGCTGCATTTAACTGCATACACCAGGTTGCTCTTCTGGCTGTGTGGTGTGGGGTCTTTTGGGTGGACCAGTCTTTGCCTGAGGGTGTTGTTTGGCTTAAAAAAGACAGGGATCTGGTGTTTGTTGAAAACCCTCCTCAGTTTTTCAGGCACACCAGACACATATGGGATCACTATATTGCTGTGCCTGCTCTCCTTCTCTTCCATCTTCACTGGGTTGTTCTCCTTTCTGGATCTTGTGTGAGCCTTCACAAAGGTCCAGTCAGGGTCTCCACAAGTTTTCAGTGCCTCTTTCAGGTGTTTGTGTTCTTTTTCCTGGCCTTGGGTACTTGTGGGTAACTTGTCAGCCCTGTGTTGCAGGGTCCTGATGACTCCGAGCTTGTGCTCCAGTGGATGGTGAGAGTCAAAAAGCAGGTACTGGTCTGTGTGTGTTGGTTTCCTGTATGCCTCAACACTCAGACTTCTGTCCTCTTCTATGCAGACCTCACAATCCAAAAAGGGCAAAATGTTGTCCTGTACATCCTCTCTGGTGAACTTGATGTTGCTGTCCACTGAGTTGATGTGTTCAGTGAAAGTTTGCACCTCATGAATTCTAATTGTTAGCACTTGAATAAGTGAGTTTTCATGGAAAACATAAAATTGTCTGGGTGACCCCAAACTTTTAAACGGTAGTGTGAATAACACTGTCAGTTCTTAGCTTTAACATTTGTTAGTCAGATAAATTTGTGCTACAGATAGTATTTCTCTTTTTTGGCCTTAACATTTAAATTGCTCATATAAATTCACACAGTAAATAATACTGTAGGGTCTTAACCTTGATTCACTTATATATCACCAGTTTACAACATATGCCACCTCATAGCACTAAACATGGTAAGGCAGACACCCAACAGAAACCAGGAATATAAAGTTTAAAGGCCCATTATGGTGAAAATTCAAATTTTTATTGTGTTTTTTGGTTGAAAAATGACGAACCATAACCAGTTGGTCTCCCAGCTTTACAGTCCAGTAAAGGCCAATTCACGCTTTATACGGCTGCAAAGGTACACGTGGTTTAAATTTAATTATTTACTCGCGTCCATGAGGGACTATACGCACGACAAGAGTTTAAATTGTGAAAGAGCATAAAACAAATGTTTGGTATAAGGTGAGAGTGTATGAGTTGACTCTCCGTCATCAATTAAAGAGTTGTGATTGAAATAGTCGCGGGTAGAGTTTGGAGAAGCTTTGACTGGTACGTGCTTTCAATCAATGGATCCCAAACGCATTAGGAAATACTAATTTCTCCAGAAATCCTCTGCTGTGTTGACACATGACACACCTCATGAATAATCTGTAACCAGCTGCTTTGTCCTGCATTCAGTATGAGGGGAAATGCAACTCTGCATCACAGACCATACAATAGCTGTGTTCACCGTCCACTTACTGGTCTGCATGTACGGGCACGAATTGGCCAAAGAATCCAATCGCTAATTCAAACACCAGCAGCTAATTGGTTTTCAGTTCATCTAGAACATCCTTAAAACTAGGGGTTATACAGTCATGGTGAAATGAATCACCCTTGTGGAATTTTGAGCTGAAAAATTGCGAAACATACTTTGGGGACATGACATTTGATTAATTTGCTAAAAAAAGGAGGGGGGGGGCACAATATGGGACCTTTAATAGTAAAGCTTGTATAAATTCACAGCATTTGGGTCAAACACTAGTCATATTTCTATACTAGAAAGCAATTTTTGCTCAAAGGCTGTTTAAAATGTGCTATACAAATATCAGAGACAAGAAATCCGACTGCTGGCAATATGATTGAAACCAATACTGTTGACTTCCGTCTTGTCTGTGTTTAGTTATCACTGTAAAGCATATTATAACGTGTTTTTAGACAATGGGTCACTGTTAGATTCAAAACAGACATTTTCCTTTAAAATATAGTAATAACAAAACAAACTCCAAAATGAATTTTCCTCAAAGTAGCAGTTCCTTGAATCAGGTAGTATCACCTGAGGCATTAACTCACTTACCTCTAAAGTGATCATAGGTGTGCATAAGGTGGGTGTTTCCCCGTTACTCAGCCAATCAGAGCTCTAGACTATATCAATCAGCATTATATGGGGGTTTCAGATACATTTCCAATTCATTATAATGTCCACTTCAGTAGGAAACGTGTTACTTTAGGGTGTCACTCCTTTAAGTTCCAACTAATGTCATTTCCTGCCTTTGTTTTCTGTTATCTGCTCGCCCCAACTTTCTCATTGTCCACAAGCAGCAGCAGACATTCCTGCAGTGTTATGTAGGACTTTGACACCTCCTCGTTTCACTAACCTAAATAAAAATCATGTTTTTAAAAAAAAGATTCTTAGCGTGTTTATTTCTCCTGGCACTGCTTGGAGCCTTTTCTTTCCTTTTTTTACTGCCTACGATAAATAGGTCAGTTCAGGTTAATATTTTAATGCCCTCTCTCTGTGTTGTAAAAGACTATTATTTCCTTAATCCTGCTAGGAATGGCATGTCACAACAAAGTTCAGAAACTTCCTTTGAACCATGAAAAGTGTCAGAACGCCTTGTATAATTTGATGCGTTCACTTCCCCATTAATCGCAAGTCAATCCGCAGCGCTTACCGTGCTCAGGACTCTGTTGAAGTACATGAAACTGACCGCAACCGCGATGGTCTGCAGGAGGATCGCAGCCAGTGTGATGAGCCCCAGACACTGCACAGAAACAGAAACGGCCATATCACAGCGTGGAGATCCAGCAGAGTCCACAGGGCAGCGAGAAAACACTTCTAGCAGGCAGGACAAGTCAGATCAAGCTCTGCTGCATTTCTGCTCTGAACAGAAAGAAAGGAGGAGAGAGGGAGGGAGGGAAACAGTGCAGTAGGTGGAGCAGAGAAGAGGTTATGGAGGATTAAAACAGCCTCAAGATGTCACTGTTATTAGATGGAAATGAGCAGGGAACTTTGATACGGCACATGCAACTTCAGGATGCATTCAAGGGCTGTTGGAAATTAGGCGATTATATTTTATGTGGGGAAATAATTGAAAGTAATGCAGAATTGTATTGAAATTGAAGTAATTCAATTTCTGACAAGAAAATCTAATTCAAATTCCGTTTAGGAGTTGCTTTGGGCTTTGAGTCATCTCACAGAGTCTTCAACAATAAATAAATTGGTCACAAATTAATTTTAAAAGCAGCAAAACGTAGGCTGATACAATTCCAGCTTACATTGAAGGAACTCTTGAGGGATAGAGCACCATTTTTCAAAAAAATCAAATCAAACTTTATTTATATAGCACTTTTTATACAAGAAATTGCAATACAAAGTGCTTTACAGATTAAAAACTATTAAAAACAATATCTCACCTTCTACCCGTTCACCCCCCCCCCCCCCGCACTCGCACTCGCACACACAGAACAAAGAAGACACAAAGGAACACTCATACCACCCACGCCCACCCTGCAAACATGCAGAGAAGTGATTGTCATTAAAATAGTTAACATGGGGGCTGGGTACAGACGAACCAGGTGAGGAAACACCACCTGAGAAGCCGCCTGCATCGACAGCGGCAGGTCAGCTACGGCGGCCAGGCACGACACGCGCCCAGAGGACGAGTGGGAGAGACACCCAGACTCCACTCATGCACACACGGCGCCCAGGCCGCCACAGTCGAACACCGCAGTGTATGGGCACCGAAATGTGCCCATACAGTACTAGTCAAAAGTTTGGACACCTTTTCATTCGGTGTTTTTTTTTTTTTTTTTTGTATTGTTTTCTACATTGTAGATTAATACTGAATATCAACACTTTTTGTTTACAACATAATTCCATATATGTATTCTTTTTATAGTTTTGATGACTTCAGCATGAATTTACAACGTACAAAATAATTCAACACAAACCATTGAAATTTTTTTTTGACTGGTAGTGTATATGGGTGCATGATAGAGCCGAGTAAATGGACTTGTTTGTGTCCGTGCGGTGACAAGAAAGCCATTTGATTTGATCAGAGTGAAGCCTAAAAGTCCAAAATCCACCAAAGGTGTTAAACTTGGCTGAGATCCGGTGACTGTGAAGGTCACAACATGCGGTTCCATTCCTTTCATCGAATCATTCAGCGACTCTTCTTGTCCTTTAAGATGAGTGATAAGATAAAATACAAGATAAATTTTGTTGATCTCTCACCGTGGAAATTTACATGCTACACCAGCTTGATACAGATGAGTCAAGAAAGAAGTTGTTACTACAGTACAATAGGGATATAAATAAAAATAATAGAGATATTGTACAAGACATGATGAAATTACATATGGATGTGTACAGATGTGACTTGGTGAATTTACTATCACAGTTTCATGGCATCAGCTTTGAGAACATTAATTTACTCTAATCTCAAGCAGGACAAATAGGTTTGTTGTTGCTGCTGTTTTATCTCTTTATATCATACTCATGGATCTGTACACATACTGTTTGGCATGATGAATTTACATATGAATCTATAAATGTGGGTCATTCCGCCTCAATTTCACAGAATGCCCTTTGCCTGACCACCATCAGTTTGACTGCTTTTTGTTTAAAGCAGTGACTATTAGTTGAGGTGACCATGTGTAAAATCTGGGCTTAGAGGGAACATTAGTTTTTGAGTTAAAAACTCTTAAAGAAGGTGGGGTCATGTGGATTTTTCGCATAGTTTTTTTTTTCTCACCGGTCTGTGGAGCAACGTTTGAAGTGCCATAACTTGAGAAATAATGTAGCTAAAGGACTGAAATTTTGTATGTTTGTCGATATGTGCATGTTGTCTCCCGTGGCACATCCTTGGTTTGATAGAGCAATACAAAGTAATTATGTGATGGTGCACATTTAGTCAAAAAAAATGTGAATGTTTCTGTCTGCTCAGACATTCCACCAACCATGAAATCTCCGTTTTTCCTTGTACGAGACACATTATTTCCCCTGTGACTGGCACCAAAATGAGCTTTAAAAATGTAGATTGTGTTGCCAAATTTTACCAAGTTTTACTCACTGATATACATACTCGCAGACAAAAAATCTGACATATGAAATGGTCAGAGTTGATTTTTGTATTTTTTTTTTATTCTGTGAATTGCAGTGGATTGACTTATATATAACCTGGCAAAGTTACATATGGATATGCACAGGAATGGAAGAAAAACAGAAAAGTAATCATTTAGAACAATTTGCATTGACTAGCAGTGAATCTGCCCTCTTTAGGGTAAACAGAACCTAATTCATACCAGCAAAAGGCCTCTGACAACAAAACAGAGCCACTGGATAGCCTCATTGCAGGGGTTGTGGAAGAATACAGTCAAGGATTTAAACCATGTGTTCGCGTGTGTTGAACGTATCATCACATATGCGACATGAAATGTGCTGATGGTAAACATTCAGGAGGTGGAAAGTCATAATGTATAGACAAGTTTCATGTGCCTCTCCACAAGTGAATTGCTAAAGAAAGTGTGGATAACACTGTTTTTCTGCATGCGTCACTCCTGCTTTAAAGCTGCCAGAGATAGAGCAGATATCTAATGAGGTTTTTATGTAAACATGACTTGCAAAATCAGAAGATCCCAAATGTAGCCACACAGGAGACTACAAGGGGAAAATGAGATGACTCATGTGAAAGCTTGCTTCACTCAGCCTGATAGGAGGCTCTATGACACAGTTTGGTAGTGTAACAAATAAGCAGATATGCTTTGTGGCCTTGTTAGTTGATCTGAAGACCAGCAAATGTGCAAGAAGATTGCACATTGTGCCCATTTTCCTTACAAATTTGATAGAATAGGTTAGTGGTGGTAAAAAAAAATACTCCACGGAAGGGTCAAGGGTTCACATTTTTTCCTTTAATTTGCAGTTTTTATGGAAAAAAGGATCTTCAAATGTCAGATTTTTTGCCCCTTAAGGGCTTTTTATCTGTATTGTATAATGTTGTGGTTCAGAATACATTTTGCTACCAAGTTAGTAATTTTAAGCAGCATTATAGTAGAATCAAAAGTATCCTAATCAAAAGACGCCATGTTTTACTTTATATGCCTGCAACAACCTCATAAAGTTTAAGGTGTCTCCAATCAGCCTTTACAACTAGATTCATTCACACAGTGTTCTCAGCCAGGACTACTTCAGGGCAGTACTAATAGGTTTTTGGTTGGCATTTTTTTCCCCTCTTTCAATCTCCACATGCAGAGCAGCTGAAAGTAGCATAAGTGAACTGTTTTGGCTGAATGAGGCCTTTTAAGGAGAGCATGAATCTCCTGGAAACAATCGGCGGCAAACAGTCATGTGGTCCATTAAGAAATGTTGTCTCAGTCTATTTTGTAATTGTTTTCACCCCTTTCGTTTATTTCAACAATGCACTGCTGTTTTACTGTGTCAAGTAGCTGCAGATGAAATCAGATAATTCATAACAAGCGGTTCAGGAGAACTTTCTCATCCAAATGCATGATTTTCCTCCTGATGTGCAGTTTATCCTTTTGCTGCAGATGAAAATAGCTCAGCAGCATCAGCTTAACAATGCAGGGAAAGTTTGGGTATGAGTGCAGTGCAGGTAGCAGAGCCTCAGCTTCTGAAAGTAAGATGAAAAAGACCCATTTTCTTTTCTTTCCTGCAATTGTGAGGTGATCTGAGAGAATGCTAGCTGATTAGCAGCCAAATGACCTGCCATTGTTAGGATTTCAGCATAGCCGTCTGTCACGGGGGAGTCATTCAATCAGAAGAATGTGACCCTGAATGATTCCTGGTGGTTCCTGTGCTTTCATTCCTTCACCTCTAACCCCTGCTCCATTGTCAACGTGAGGAAGTGAAAGTGCAGCTGAGGGAGTTCACAGCTCCTGCACATGGGCGACCCTCCCAAAAATCCAAAAACTTGCGCTAAAGCAGATAAAACACATTCAGATCTTCACACAGTCACAGTCAGGTTTAGAGCGGTAAGATTTATCTGAAAATGTTGTCGGATGTTAAAACAAGAATATCGGCGGAGGAAAAGAGGATTGTCTTTGCTTCCTTCGCTGATTAAAATCTCAAAATGCGGAACCGAAAGTTGATAAAAGGTTCCCGTGTTCCCTTAAGTGAGTCAATTCCCAGGCTCATTAGAAAGGAGTGGAGAAGGTGAGTGATATCTGAAGAGCGTTTGGCCTCCGGCATGGAAGATGACACCCTGAGAGACATGCCTGCCTACTGTCCCACAGCAAACAGGCATTTTAAAGTACATTTTCATCTATCTCTTTCCACTTGTTATTATTTCATCTTCTTAGGTCTAGTCAGCACGTGATCTTTGACCTCTGTCAGATGTATCAACACGCAGCAGGCCCAGACTAGTTTTAATCATCTGGCACTTCAAAGCCGAAAGGGCAGGCATTTGACTAAATATGTTTATTTTGCTTAAGCTTCAGCGACTGAGATGGGAGAGGCTGTGCATACAATGCTTTCTTTACCAGTTAAAGCTTTATGGGAGAGTGGCAATGAACACTGCTGTTGAAAAGTCCTCGTATTAACTCTTGACTAGAGTTCACCAGAAGGTAACTGGGAGACTGAGTTTACTTGAAGAAAGGTTATTTAATCTGATGAGACCAAAATTGAGCTTTTTGGCCATCAGAGCAGACTCTGTTTGGCAGTATCATGATGCCAGGATGCTTCTTGCCAGCATCTCAACTGTGATGCTTCCACTACCATGTTTCATAGTGGAGATGGTGTGCTTTGGATGATTCGCTGTCTGATGTCTGCCAACAGACTGGACTCTGTTTGGCAGACATCAGACACCAGACACTGCAGATCATACAAAACACACCATCTCCACTCTGAGGCATGGTGGTGGCAGCACCATGGCGCAGGGATGCTTCTTGGTAGCAGGACCTGGAAGGTTTGTAAATGCAGAGGGGAAAATGGATGCAGCGAAGTACAGAAAAATCCTGGATGAGAACAGGGAGATATTAGTTTTCCAACAAGACAATGACCCAAAGCTTGCAGCCAGAGCTATACAGAAATGTTGTAAAGAAAACAGTGTCTCAGCCTGAACGGTTTTGCTCAAACTCAGTTTCAACCCATTTTTCTTTGGGTCTCCAGATGCCCCAGACTGACTGAGACCTATTCACACAGACTCGATGTTATAATTGCAGCTAAAGGTGCTTCTGCTAAATACTAACTTGAATAGCGTGAATACTTCTGCATCCACTTGCTGTACAGTTTGTTTTTTTATTGACATTACTTTGTAGAAACCTGTTTTCACTTTGACATGAAAGAGTCTTTTTTTGGTGTGTGTAAATTATATAAAAGGCCAAATGGAATTGACCATGATTCAATGTTGAACAGCGCTAAAACTTACAAGGAGGGTGAACAGTTTATATACACTGTAGATAAAAAGGCCACACCCAGACAGGTGCCAATTACCTTGGCTTAGTATAATGACTGGAAATGGGGGAAGTCAACTCGCCTAACTTTGTCCAAAGGTCAAAATCTGTCAACAACACCTTTAAATCTTTATAATAATTAACATGTTACATCTTACTTGTGTGGTCTGTACTAAAACCTAGCAATTATAATTACATTGTTGAATAAATGTTGGCCATAAACCTGGTCAAAAAGGGGCTTGATTTAATAAAAATGCTGTGAACTTTAAAATCCTGAAACTGAAGCATATCTTTGGTTAACACCAAAATCTTTCCAACTGTGAGGAACACACAGCTGTGTTAAACTGTGAGAGAGTGACTCACAAGGAACTGTTCTCCAAGCCCCAAATCTGAAATCAGTTACACAAAGAATTGAAAGCAGAAAAGAGGAGGAAGAGCTGCTGCTTCTCTGCAAATCAAAGCAGTTTCCCTCTGAAGCAAAGGACTTGAATACCCAGAAGACGTATAATGGAATTAAGGGACGCTCCATCCACAGAGTTCTACCCTCCACTCCTCTTTTCACTCCCTGGAGGCTTCTCCTCCCAACGTTCCTCTCAGTAAAGTCTTGGAATCTCCCTAAATTCCCATCTGAGCACGACAGCTGCTCATTGTCTCACATATAAAACAAAGACTAGATCCGAAAAAGGCTTCAGCAACACAATGCGAGTAGGCAGTTGCCAATAACCTAGCTGGCGTGCCACTACAATGGCCTTTCCTTGATAAGAAACTACTGTATGTGAATGTATCGCATAGAAATGGAACCAAAGCACACAAGTTAACATTTAACTCATCTTTCCTTTATATAATCTATAACCTTTAAAATAAACCATTAATTACAATTCAGCTGAAAGTATTACCAAGTTGGTTATCACATTTTTAAAGTAAAGATGTGTTTCATGCTTTTCAAATATAGCAACACACTCTTTTAGAATTAGAGAGCCTCAAGGGACTCTGAGGATATTCAAGGAACTCTTGCTTGAAGGTTCCTACAACAAGTAACCTTTAACAGCTAATTTTAGAGAAGAGGGCACTTGAGAAACTGCAAATAATAAAAACGATGTTCCCGGAGAATTCTTTTGCAGAGTTAATTATAGTTCTAACTGATACTTTACAACTGCAGTTAGTTTTCTCATTAATTTTATTTTCAAAAACTTAGTGTTGTGTAACTGTATATGTTGCAAAATTTCAACATGCATATCATAATCAGTTTTCTTCATTTTACGATGAAGGAAGAATCACAAATATACTGACAAATAATATCAGGTTACAATAAATTGTAAAATTAGGGTAAAAATGTTTGAAATATTGCTAAATGCAAGTTCTCGTGACTGATATTGGGCAGATTAGGATCTAGTCTGAGCTTCTCCCTATAGATTGGGGTACAAATGAGTCTCAACAGTAATGCAAAGCACCCTATTGATTTCTTTCAAGTCTCTCCAATTGATTTAGAAACATCTCCAATATTGGCCAGTACATTTTTCTTAGGTTTGGGGTAGAAAAACACCCTTTGCAACAGTGATAATGAATTTACAGTGGATTTCCAAACCCCACAAAATGGTTCCTTGAAGAACTTTTCTGAGGGGTTCCTCAAGTTTGAACTCAAAAGCTTCCTTGACAGTGACAATGATGAGGAACCCCAAAAGGTTCCTCGAGGCTCTTCTACACTCAAGAAAAAATATAAACACAACACTTTTGTTTTTGCACCCATTTTTTTATGAGATGAACTCAAAGATCTAAACTCAAAGACGTGTACACAATTCTTGGAAGCTGAAAACGTCCCAGTTCTTGCATGGCCAGCATACTCTCTGTACATGTCACCCATTGAGCATGTTTGGGATGCTCTGGATCGGCGGCGTGTAAGACAGCGTGTACCAGTTCCCACCAATATCCAGCAACTTCGGACAGACATTGAAGAGGAGTGGACCCCCCCCCCCCCCCCCCCCTTTTTATTGTGAGCAGTCTAAGGCACACCTGCACTAATCATGGTGTCTAATCAGCATCTTGATATGGCACACCTGTGAGGTGGGATGGATTATCACTGCGAAGGAGAAGTGCTCACTATCACACATTTAGACAGATTTGTGAACAATATTTGAGAGAAATGGTGATATTGTGTATGTGGAAAAAGTTTTAGATCTTTGAGTTCATCTCATAAAAAATGGGAGCAAAAACAAAAGTGCGTTTATATCTTTGTTGAGTGTATATCTACGAGTGTAGTGTTCTGATCAGTAAATGTGGCAATATGTGGGGAAAAAAAATGTCTATACAGGTTAAAGTCTTGCATACAGAATTTAAAAATACTTTAAAAGCATCCAACTGTTTTTAGTTTTTTTTTTCCTGTTCTGTTGGGATAATTAGATTTATATCAGTGCATCATAATTTCTAAGCTGATAACATGTAGTTGTCTAGTTTCAAGCAAATTAAATTAGACAACTACAGTTGTCAGACAAATGGAATGTCCAAAAACTGCAGAAGTTGCCTCTTCTGGCAACTTCTGCAGTTTTGTTCAGGTTCATGTTGTTCTCCGTCCAACAGAGGGCGCCGTTGCATTGAAGCGGCAGGTTTTATTGACAGAAATGCCCTCTGCTCCACTGAAGGCCCTAGTTAATGAACAATTCCATGTATGATCATGAAACAGATTGAAAGCAGTGGCAGTTTTAAAGTCCATGCATTTGCTTTAACAGCAATGTCCACATGCAACGTGTCCTCAAACCCCACTGTTATTCATGACCTGAAGTTTCTATTTTACAAGCAGGTATGTGCTTCTGGAGTAGGGGGCCTTCCACTTGTGTATGTTTCTGACTAGCCATAGAGGAAAACCCTTTTTTCTAAGTTTATATGAATTTTTTTAATAGTTAGAGGAGCGTATGTAGACTACATTATTATCTACACGTATTTTCTTAATATGTCCAGCTCTTAAGGTAGCATATTTTAATGACCGTTAGTGATTAAAGACTTACTTGATGCATGGAGGTTCTGGAATACTTAAATGTAAAAAGCAATGTGTTCATGCACTCAGTTCTTTTTAAATTTAATTGTATTTCAACTTAAAGTTAAATATTCCCATGATTTTGAAAGAAACTTACAAGATGAGGTCAGTTTTTATCAGACATCTGTTGAATTCAAGCTACATTTTTATGCGTGACTCTCGAGGACTAGACTGTAAAATTTAAAATAAGACTACAGCATGAGTGTGCATATTTACGAGGCTGATATTGACCACAAGTTCTTGAACAATCAATAGTCAATCTACATGTCAAAAGGTAATCTGGGAAGTCTAATGTCGCTGATGAGGCACGCTTCAGTTTGACTGAAAGCTAAGACCTTCAAAAATACACCTATTTACAAAATACTGACACATCCTGAACATCACAGGCGGCAACAGTGTATCTGAAAGTGGATTGTGTTTATTTTTCTGAGCAAACAGAGCAAGTTGTTCTTCACGGGTTCTGTTCTTGACACCCAACACCAGTTCCCTCATAAATCCCAACTGCAAGGACATCTGTGACCAACATGACAACTTCAAAAGATGCAACAATTAGATTAGGGTGTAAAATGACATTATTGGAAGCCCTTGGATTCGTTTAATGTACACACAAGTTCAAAACACTGTGACTCATTATTCAGTGCTGATCCAGCAGAGCAGATAGAAGACAGTGGACAGCGACATACTCTTGCTTTTTGGAACTACTACTGACAATGTTCATACATTTATATCACAAAGCATTTCATTCGTAGAAAGCTAGGAGCAGACACAGTGTGAAAGCTAACTGGAATGAAACGAGGAGGAGATTTTTGTTGGTGATCCTCAAGAGCAAGCAGAAAAGATGTTGCCGCCTTGTGGTGCAAGAAACAGATACAGCTGTGCTTTGAGCTAAATTCTGATGCCAGCATGCTCATGATTAGATTACTTGTTAAGCAGAACCAACTCAGGCTTTAGCTTAACATGCTAACACATGATATTCAGCACAAAGTACAGCTGAGGCTGATGGGAATGTTATTAGCTTTGCATGTATTTAACCATAAACCAAACTACTGGACAAATTTAAGTTTTGACTTGACACTAGATGGAAAGATAAGGGATCATCGCGCCTGTTTAAAATTATTCTCATAGGAGAGCAAATATCTGCAAAATTGTTTGGAAATCAGTCCCAAATTTCTGGAGCGATTTCACTCCATACCACAAATGTCAATACTGTACTGAATATTGAACATTGATAAAAGTGTTGAAATAGCCTTGAATGCACTCAGTTTTATACATTTTATCACTGGTAGAATCTTAATTTGTGAGATGTTTTGACGACATTTAACATACTGATGTTACATCATAGTGCTATAAAAAGCTCAAACCACTGTGAACACAGGCTGGCGGCTCTGATCTATTCATGCTTTTATTTAAAAAGCAATGTTTAAAATAAATTACTCTTGGGACATTTATTGCTCATGTGTTCGTGGTCTGGACATGAATGAGTGTATTAATGTGGTGCCTCCCAGTGGAAGCAGCTGATTAATTTACCCATTCGTGGAAAGCTTGTGGCTGTAGAAGTACTTTAAAGCATTTCTCTTTATTAGCTGGTCCCAGTGTTAACTATGTTGATGTTGCCAGCAGGCTGCTTCTAAATTTCATAAAAAGTTCACATGGACTGAGTGTATACAGTAATATGCAGATACATGGAGGCCCTGAGCTGAGAAGTTACAGTTCTGAACATTTCCAAGCCCTTTAGCGAGTCACAAAACAAGGGCTAGTGCATTTGTATAAGTGAAACACACACACATACATGCATGCACCCAGTACTCAAACACACACGCTCTTATAAATTGTTCTGCAGCCAGTTGAGGTAACCCCTGAACATCCTCTTTCCTACATCAAACTCCATCGGCCACACAGTGAGACTGAAACCTCCATGGAAGCTGTCCTCGATGTGGTCGTTGGTGACCGTGACTCCTGCATCCTGTAAGCGGCGAGCGTACATTAGCCCATCATCCCTCAACACATCATACTCGCATGTTATCACGTATGCACGAGGGCATTTAGCTAACACCTCAGGTCCGGCCAGCAGAGGCGATGCCCGCACATCCAGCAGCCCCGGTACCTTCAGAGCCTCGTTTGATCCTTTCTCTGCAACGACAGGCCTGTGGTTCTTCTTGTATTTCTGAGCAAGGAGGGTAGTCCAGTCTGCTCGTGATCTCAGCTCTGGGGTGATAGCTGAGTGATGTGAGGCACTGTGGTTGTTCACCATGAGCTGAGGCAGCAGGGAGAGGTCAGCGCCGAGGTACTGCAGCCAAAATCGCACCATTAGAGTCCGGGGGAGGATTGGCATATGTTGGTTCTGTATGTAGGAGGGTGTGCTGAAATCCAGAGCCTGGAGCACTGGATAGATCAAAGCCTGGACGCTGAATTTCACACTCATGCTGTCATCTAGGGAAATCTGGGAAAATATAGACACAGATGGGGACTTACAGCGCCCTTAAAAAGTATTCACCTCCTTTGGAAGTTTTCCTTTTTTATTGCTCTTTAATCATTGAATCATGGTCAATATAGTTTGGCTTTTTTGCCAAAAATGTCCAAAAAGACTCTTTCATTTCAAAGTGAAAACTGATTTCTACACAGTAATCCCAGCTAATTAAAAATCAATGGTTTCATTGATGTTCACATCCTTAAATTTGAGTGTGACAAATTATTCAACATGGGTCCTGCCATCACACAGTTGGTGGAATGGAGATACTCTAAGGTCAGTGAATGTGTCTCAAGTGATTGCAGTATAAAGACACCTGTATCTGGAAGGTCTAGTCACTGGTGAATCAGTATTCCTGGTTATAACTACACCATGAAGACAAAAGAACACTCCAGGCAGCTATGTGAAAAGATAATTGAAGCACAAATCAGGGAACAGATACAAGAAAATAATGGCACTTACGTAAATCTGCCTAGAGAAGACTGTCATTAAAAATCGCAAAAAGAGAGACTATTGAGGGAGGCCACCAAAGCACCTATGACGGCCTCTAAGAAGTTGCAAGCTGTAACGGCTGGTATGGGGGAAATTTTCTGAGAGACTTGCAAAGAGAAAGCAACTGTTGCAAATATCTGAACTAGTCATGAGGCATGCAAGAGAATCGACAGAATTTTCTTTGGTCTGATGAGAACAAACTTGAACTTTCAAGTTTAGACACTACATTTGCTGGACACCAAACGCTGCATTTCATCACAAACACACCATCCCCACTGGGAAGCATGGTGGTGGCAGCATCATGATGTTGAGGTGCTTTTTTTGCAACAAGCTCTGGAAGTCTTGTGAAGGTAGATGGTAAAATGAATGCACCAAAGGAGAAAGACGATCCTTGCAGTCTGCAAGGGAACTGTAACTTCAGAGAAGACAATAACCCAAAGCATAAAGCCAAAGCCAACACAGAACAGGTTTAAAGACAACAAGGGAAATGTTTGAGTGAATACTTTTGAAATCACTAATTTTACATTTTCTAATTTTACTTAAATGACAGTGCTTTGTCGAAATCTCTTTTTATTGCAAATTCTTCAAAAAAGTCTAATTTTATGGAGCACAATTCCATGCTGAAAAGCAATAACGAGGGAACATCTCCAAGGTGGGGGAATATGTTTTATATTTCCACTGTCACACACACATTAAAGGTGGATTGTGTACGTACCGCCTGAGCGACTGCAGCAGCCAGGTTTCCTCCAGCACTGTCTCCTGCCACCGCTACACGTTCAGGGTCAATCGCATACTTGGCAAGAACCTCTGGAGACAGGAAGTGTTTGGCAGCAGCGAGGCAGTCTAAATACGGCACTGGAAAGTGCACCTCTGGATACAGACGATATCTACATACAAAGAGGTCTCAAATGCTAATTTACTGGAGGCTTGGAGAGCTTTGGAGCATGTGATTGCAAGTAAGCTTTCTATAATTAATGGGGCATTCTACTGATTTCACACACAAGAAGAGATTACTTGTCACAAGGGGAGTTATTCTGCCTGTGTAGACAGACACTTTATATTATATTAAATGGATATAAAGGGAGCTTTTGAAAAACAGCGTTAATACACAAATACATTTTTCTTGAAGGGCGCATCTGTTTCATTAGTCAGTGACTGTAAATAAATAGCATAGTGTCGCAAGTGGAGACACACTTACTCAACAGAGACCACAACGGTGTTGAGCTCATCTGAAACGATCCGGCTGTTGGCATCATATGAGCCTTTCTCTGAGGATGAGGATGGAAAAGAAAAAGGTTTCTTGATTTATAAATTTATTTGAAACTTGAGTGAAGTCACTACACAAACTCATCTTGTTAAATCTGGAAAAAATCACCCTATTCCAAGCAGAAAATATAAAATATCACATACAGTAAAGAATCAAAATACTATGGATCTGCATGTGTTGGATGGTTCAACTTAAGCAACGATAGTTCCACTCACAGCTGATTTACAATGTACAAAAACAAAACTTGTACCTGAAGTGCAAAGAAAGGTGTAGGTGCTTTGACTGAAATGATTTGCTAACTGAGGTTAATACTTGAACACAGCAGTCGTGTCTGTACTCACTGCCGCTGCCGAGGGCCCAGCCACCTCCATGGAAGTACATCAGCCCTCGTCTCAGATGACCCTCTCCTCCAGCCGGAGGCTCATAAAGCCGCACCGGGATGCCGACGAAGTCGATATCGCTAACTTTCACTCCTGGGATGACCACACTGTCGGATTCGGAGCTACTGAACCCCTTTATCGTGCCCTCGAACACCGCCATGGAGCCCCTGATAGATGTGATGTAGTGGTCGATGCCCAGCCAGTGTTTCAAAGAGGCCTGGAGATGAAGAGAAGAAAGGGAGGGAGAGGAAATTAAAGTCAGAAATGAGAGACTGAAGATGTGGAGTGAAAGGCTAAGACAACATGTATTCATCTCTTGGTGAACTGGTCAACTGTCTCACCCAGTCACCTCTGTCCTCCTGCACTGTGTCTTACTGACAGATCTGACCTTTCCCCCTCTCAGACTGTCACAATGTTCAGCCAAGGCCAGGACACACAGCTGCTTGGCACAAGTGGGAGTCTCGATCCAGGCAGATGCACTGAAACATGTTGTTTTCAAAGTCAGGATTAAGATTAGCCTCCATGATTCTTTCTGCAGGAATTTCTGTGTGAACTGCAAAATTAGAGAAAGCTGGAAAGATTTAAGTAAACTTCCTTATCCAGCTACAGCATTTAAACTAAACCGAGCCACTAAGCACTTTATGCATGATTTTTTTTTCGATTGGAACACTTTTTTAACACTTTGTTTTAGGTATTTTGTGTTAACTGCGTGTCTTTTTGTTAACTTTTCTTTCCAACCTGATTAAAAATAAGATTTAGTACATGTCCTTATGCCACTTCTGTGTTCTTGGTCAGCATAGGATAATTCCAATTGACAATAAAGTCCAGTATTGCATTGTTTGCATTCTGTTCCTTTATTCAGAACAGTACATTTATCATACATGGAGGTTTAAGTGCAGCAGCAGAAAATTAAAGATCTCAACTGATATCATTTTAGCCTCTTCTTCTTCTGCAAAACTAAATGCTGTAGACTGTTGTAGATGTAGCGAAAGAACTCTTTTAAGCCCAAATGCATGATTCTGGATGCTAGCTGATGGCAAACCAGTCTACCTGTAGGACTTTATTTAAGAAAATGCATTCACTAGGATTGTTTGTTTAGCAAATCAGTTCAATCTTATCTCAATTCATTTTCTCCACCGGATTTCTTGAAAGTAGATCAAACAAAACATGACTAGTCCTGATTAGGAGAAACAGGATCTTCTAGAAGCCACACATTAATCTCAGCCTGTGTGGCAATAAGGGACTAATATCGCCTCTCTTCATCGACAATTTCAAAATGTAGAGCAAAGGTGAGGGTGAGGAGTTCGTTGTCCTCACAGTGTAGGAAAAGGGACTCGTTATCCTGCTTTTCCACTTCTTACAGCGGTCATTTCAAAATCACTCTCTCAAATGACTAAATAACCTCTTTCACAGAGTCTGTACATCTTGCTTTGCCGTGAAATGATATCTTCTGATACAAGCATGAAAAAAATCCCCTCTAATCTAGTACAGTACAGCATTGTAGACTACACACAGCCTGAATCCATGACCGCATGTGATGTTCAGATTTTTGATAATGTGGGTCTGTGTGTCACTTACAGTTTGTTCTGAAAGACATTGCTGCACATGAACACACTGTAAAATCAAATTCACGTCCAACTGAGCCTTAACAACAAAACACTGTGGGGTTAATTCAGCAAAAGGTTTAAGCGGGAAGGACCAAAGTCCAAGTGTTTGAGTGTTGCTCTGCTGCACCTTAGGAGTTTCTGCATTTTATCAGTGCCGTTATTACCCAACCCATTAATGCAATAGTGACTCAACATGCATCTGCCTATAATGAAACCCATTCACACTTCATTGCATTTAGGTGAAATATTGCACAGAAGAAAGTGAAGATATATATTTTTTTGATGATCATCCTCTTCTTTTTGATGCAGCAGAATCTATTTCCAGTGCATAAAATCTGTCCTCTCTCACCAGGTGCATGGCTGTCCTGAAGCTAGCATCCAGAATCATCAACTTCCACTGCTCCTGGATGGCATCAGGCAGCGGGGTGTAGATGTAATAAGCCAGAGCCACCGTGAACACCACAGTGACTACGATTGGCATCAGCCTCATCTTGATTCTGGCAGCTTCAGGATCTTCAGTGAGTCGCAGGCAGCATTCAAGATCCAAACAGGCTCTGATGTCCGCAGCTGTCACTTTCTCATCTGTCAGTGGAGCTCTGAATGGGGCTGGTGAGGCAGAGATGTGCACTAATGCCTGGAATAAAGCACTTCCACGGAGGAATTTCAAAATAAAAGCTTAATTTTTTCTACTATATAATATAAGACGCAATTTAATTTTAAGATAATAAAATGCAGCATGTTATGAATGAAGTTATATTTTTTATGCAACCTTAGAGTCAATAAAGTGAAATCAGTGATAAAATCAGAAAATTTATTGATGTCAGGTCATCAACGAATATCAGCTATACTAGAATTCTATATGAGCACAAATTTAAACTATATTTATTGCACTTTTTTCTAAAAAAAAATCACATTTTAATGTCTTTTTTCAAGATTAACGCTTTTATTTTGAAGGCTGAGTGGGGAAAAAACGACTGGGCTTCTGGGAATTGGAGTCGTTTTGTCACAGCTGTATTCACTGCAAAGTTGTATTACACATATGTGACCACGGAGGGGCACAATAGAGCTGCAGACTGCAGGTAGATTTGAACACATTAAACGATACAGTAGCATTAATATTATTGCATTTCTTTCATTTGGATGGAATTAAAATAAACAAAACATCAATTCTGATTTATGCACATCTTCTCATGTGAGATAAGAGCGTACAATCTAACAGGGAAGTGCAGCAAAAACAAGTGAATGTTCCCTGTTAATGCATAATTTCTTGATTTAAGTGCATTCACTTTTATCCAACTATGACATTTTTGAACATTAATCAGTTTCCTAACAATTGTAGGGGTTGATAACAACAATTAATGCAATGACAAAGTAAATAACAGAAAATAAAATGTAGAAATGCTGTTAGAGGATGTTTTATGAAAGCTTTTGTGCATAATGGGCACAGTCTGAGATGAAGTCATGATCCATCCATGATTCAGTGCATTTGGCAAATTCAATTGCACTTATCTCACTGACTTTGATGCCTTTTCATGTTTTGACATCAATACCGGGACTGAAGTCTCACTGGAAGGCCTCGGTGCTGCAAGTTCCTGGCAAGAGATACGGCAGCATTGATTTCTCTGCAGTGCCATCTTACTTTTTCCATCTGTTTTTGGATAAAAAGCTGTTTTTCTTTTGAGGCTGAGGCGAGGCGCCTTTACACTGGGTCAGTATCTGCCGAAAAATCAATCGCAGTGATGATTTGGTGCAGGAGACATGAGGGGGAAAAAACAGGATTCATGAACTCAAGGTCTCCAGCAAGAATCCAAAAGAAGGATGCTGCAGTTACCTGGTATGTATTTGAGGCCAGTGGGACACTTCATGACTGATTTTCAAGCTTGACAGCAGATGCAACAGTGCACACAGGCCCTCTTCTCCCACACTTTCCCTCTCTGTGTGCTATTTATCTCCCGGTTTCTTCTCATGCTTTAACTTTTAAATGACCACTGTCTGTCCCTGGCGGCCTCATGAGAGAATGTAAACAAACACGAGACCTGATGAGGATCTGACCCCTGCGCTGGGATGATTTTCCAAAACATAGTAGCTGGACCACCAGACCGAGTCAGATTAGCCTCTTGGAAGAGCAGAGTGGAGTTGTCAGGAGATAAGATGGCTGTCGAAGATCATGCTGATGTATTTAATTGAAAAACGCTAAGTACAGTAAAAGGAATCTGCCTCCGATCTCCTTTGAAGCTCACAAATTAACACGTTGTCACATGGAAGTGTGAAAATGACATGACGTGGTTTCATTCATTCAATAGCCTCTCATCCTGTCTAGGTTTGACCTCCTTTTGACCTTTCACTTTCATATTTTTAGCACACAGTCTCACTGGTGCATTGTGATATTACATCCTAAAACAAAGCATTATATGTCTTTTTCAACTTTGCAAACTGAACAATGTAACTCCAGTGCATAGCTAGAAGAAGAAATGCATGAAGCTTGTGACATCCTAAGAATACGAACGAACAGCAGAAGGTGAACCGTGCTTCAGAACTGCTTGCTTTTTTCTGCTGTGGTCATCTGCAACCTCTTACAGTCCAGTTCCCACCGCAACTACAGTTACTGGTGACGCACCGAACTGCACACTTTCTGCAGTCATCTTGAAATCCTAAATCCTCCGCGGGGTCCAGTGTTGCGCATTCAAAAGATCACTTTAAGTCCGATGCCATACTTGCTCACTTTCCAAAAATCCCACTGCATGTGCGCATCAGCAGAAAGCTTAAATTGTAAATGTGATATATGTGCTTCCGAGGCTGTGTGTTTGTGTGTGTGTGTATGTGTGTTGTAAAGAGTGTGCAATAAAATTCCCTCTTCCTGCCCCCGTCCCTCCCTCCTGTGTGTTGGCCTGGCGTCTCCCTCCAGTCTGTGGTATGGAGGGCAGGGAGAGGGCCCCTCTCTCATGTCGCTGACTGGAATTACACTTATAGCTATTTAACATGACTAAAAGCATGAGGCAGAAATGAAGGTTTTCCATTTCAGGCGGCCTCTGTCCTGATTCTGCCCTTACAACACCTTGAATTAACTCTTCTGTATCTTTTATTCTTATCTTGGACTCAAATGGAGTTGAAAAAGACCCAAATAACGCTCGTAGAAATCACAGAATACAAGCCAGTTACGGCCATGTGCTTTAACAGTCGTCTCTTCATTACTCTTTATTGTTATACGCTAAAGCCCTCCTGCAAACACAATTTGCATTATGTTGATGTGGCTGATGTGCATGTGAAACCAGGAATGTAGCGCCCTTAATGTGTCATTTAAACTGGGATGCTGCAGGCTCTCGATGACTGATGAGGGATGAATGAAATGCATGCACATGTGTAGAATGTGTTTCTCTTTTTGTGTCAGTTTGCCACAGAGACACAAAGGCATCGTAAATTCTCCCTGCAGTGCACTTGAACGTACACCGCCCAGCTGTGTCTGGGTAAAATACTATAAACAAGCGTTTTCATTCTGAGAAAGCACAGCGGATTGTGTCTTTTCACACCGAATTTGCACGGAGCTTTCATATCCTCTGATCCAAATTCCTCAGTTTTAGGTTCCGGCTGAAGCGACGTCGCGCTGTCATGACTGGGACATTTGAATATAACTAAGTCAGTATATATCTGTAAAAGGCCAGTTTGGATGATTAATAGGACAGAATATTACCCAATATCCTTTGTAGTTTCATAATTCTGCAGCTCCATGTTATGGATAACCTGCCACCAGTCTAAGATTTGCAGCAACTTGACTCCAGTTGAGTCAACAGCAGGATGACGTGCCACATGATACATGATAAACGTAAGCTATGACAGCTGCTCCTTTTGGTAAAAGAGGAAACTACCAGTCATCTCCTTAGCCTACAGGAACTGAGTGTAACACTGCAAAAGTGTTTTCTATATTCTCATGAGAGCAGGAAAGAGAGGATTAACAAACTCAACAGCTGAGTTGAGTCGAGATGAGATCAGATAAGCTAAGTTATGTTAAAATAAGTTGAAGTTAAGTTAAGCTAGGTTAAGATAGTTAAAAGAAGTTAAAGTCAAGTTAAGGTAAGAAAATAATAACTATATAGCACTTTCAAATCAAAGTGCTTTACAGAGCAAGCAACAGATAAAATATAATAAAATGATGATGGATAAAAATAATGGCTAAGAAGACACAATAGCAACAATAGCAACTATAAAACTGATAAGAACAATATCTAAAAAGACACAGCACCTCACAGTTAGGATTCATATACAGCAGAGAATAAGCAGGTCTTTAGCTGTGCTTTGAACACCTCCACTGAGCAGGCTTGCCCAATGTCAGACAAGATAAGATAAGATAAGAGCAACATCTTCACTGTTCTGAAACAGCTCAGCCGTCTTCAGTTAGCACATACCTAACTGTGCCAGTTTCTTAACGTTATAAAGCAGGAATGTCCATAAAGTCGGGCAAAGGGCAGAATCTGGGAATCAAAGGAAACGCTACCATCTTCTTTTGAAGCATAGGATGTGTGATGAGTCGAACTGAAAGTATCTGAAACAACAATTGATTTGAATCTGCTTTAAAATCCTTTTCTTTGCAATTTATTATTCATTTAAGTGATTATTTCAAACACAAAAGGATACAATGCATTGTGCAACTGGACACGTACACCTCCACACAGTGACAATAATGAATTGCGGTATTCAGGAATGTCATGGACAAGAGGCCAGTTGGTGCTTCAGCTGCAACACAGACTCTATTTCTGAAATGACAAACAACAACCTGTTGTTATTCCGTCCCCCTGCGAAGCAAGGTGTCATGTCTGAGACAAAGGCAACAAAAGCAGACTCATTTACCTATATATTTTTCTGTTCTGGATGGCATGCTGTTGTGGATGCGAGGCGTTCAAGTACACTGTGTCCTTAATTGGCTGAATAACTGGCAATTTGCTCTACTGGTGACAAAACATCTAAAGGATGTGGATTTCTTTCGTTTTTAAGTCTTTGTCTTTTTCACAGCACTTGGCTGGAGTTTTCAGATGAATGTACAACAACAGCGTGAGAAAAAGAAAGACCTTTGACACTGATTGTTCTGCCACATGTGTTTCAAACAGTTTACTGTCCCTGAGAGGTGCAATCGCTTTCACAACGCGAAACTTCGTAAGCGAGGATACAAAACAGAGCGGATAATGAAGAAATCTCTTAGTTTGAATGTACAAAATCAGCTATTAACCAACGTACAATGTGGTTTTCTGAGCTCAAGTAGGAAGAAAATGTGTAAGTGTAGACGCACATTTGTCAGAGAAAATCAGTTTTTTCTAAGTCCCTTCTGCTTTGTGTTTTCTTAGTCATAGTGCAAAGGCCAGCAAACAGCAACATGAGATTCTGGATTAAATGCCCACACAAAACAGCCACGGGCAAAGACAGACTCTGACTAATGATGACAGGAAGAATGAATTAAACTCTTGGTTTACTGTAAATAAGAAAAGGAGGGCTGCTCTGGTTACTTCAGGGCAGCCCTCCTTTCTGCCAGGTAGATATTTACTGATTGATTCAGTTGTAGAGGTGGGAGGAGGTTTCATGTGATCATTAATCGCCATTTTGACAATTTCTCCCTATTTCTTTAGTGTGTGTGTGTGTGTGTGTGTGTGTGTGTGTGTGTGTGTGTGTGTGTGTGTGTGTGTCAGACTTCCTTCCTCCATTTTTAAGTAAGTCTTTCCATCAGCAGCTCAGAACCAGCTCATATCTAGTTCCTGTTTGAGTCAAGTTTTCCATTTGCTCTCCCAAGGATTCTGGACTTAGAAGGATGGATGGCTTGGTCCTTTTACTGTGCACTATATATAAAAAAATGTGTAAAAAAAAAAGTCTGAAAATCTGGCAGCAAGGGTACCAGAAAAATATGTTAAAGAAAAATAGAATTTAAAAAACAAAGCATAACACCAGAATACTATGATGTTCAAAAACAATAAAAATGATTAAAAAAATATCAGCAAAACAATTACATTTTTAGCAGATTAAAATTTCATTATCACTCACTGTAAAAAAATTACTATTTGAATAGTATTTGTAAAAATACAGATTTTTGATGTTGATATTGTCCAATTTTTTTAAGGCAAAGTGCAACTTAATGCCTATTTCTGTCTTTTTTTCCTCTGTGATAGTTTAAAAAACAATCAATTCTTAACTTTTCTTTCAAAAAATGTCAAGTTTTTGTGAAATACTTATTTTTGCAGATTTAAATACAATAAAAATTGTGTAATTTTACAGTCAAACACAGTAAGAGAACAACTCATCATCTACAAAAGTACAGATTTTATTTAATGTTAACATTATTTACAGCTTAACCCTAATTTTTTATGGTTCACTTATAAATTAGTACTTTTTTAAAACTTAGATTGTACTATTTATTACCTGTATTTTGACAAAATGCGGAGAATCTTTAAAATAGTTTAAAAAAATAGCAATCCTTCATATAGATATTTTGTCTGTCAAATGACAGCAAACAATATTTTTGCTGATACTGCAAATATTGTGCCATTTTACGGTGAAACGTTGTAAAAGAACAGATTATTATTTGTAATTAGTGAAGATTTTTGATGAGGACATTATTTACAGTGTTGGCCTGTTTTTTTAAAAAAATGTATTTGACAGTTAACATGTAAATGAATGGCTGCACAGTGGCCTAGTGGTTAGCACTTTGGTCTTGCAGCAAGAAGATCCCCGGTTTGAATCCTGGAGTGGGCCTGGGATCTTTCTGCATGGAGTTTGCATGTTCTCCCTGTGCATGTGTGGGTTTTCTCCGTGCACTCTGGCTTCCTCCCACAGTCCAAAAATATGCTGAGGTTAATTGGGTAGTCTAAATTGTTCGTAGGTGTGAATGTGAGTGTGATTGTTTGTCTGTATATGTAGCCCTGCGACAGACTGGTGACCTGTCCTGGGAGTCCCCTGCCTTCGCCCGAATCAACTGGGATAGGCTCCAGCACCCCTTGCAACCCTAGTGAGGATAAAGTGGTATATAGAGGATGGATGGATGTAAATGAATGCTTGTTTTCTTTGATTTTACTAGTTTTGTCTGTAAGTTAGCAAACAATGGAAAACAGGTCAGCATTTCAGGGTGATTTGCCTACAGTAAGAAAACAGTGAAATTATATGGCAAATTACCATTCATAAAAGTACAGATTTTGAATCTAGACCTAATTTACAGCTCTGGCCTGTTTTTTAATGGTTAATATTTACATTTTCCGGTATTTTGTGAGTTATTATCTGCAATTCAGCTATACAGAGAACATCTATAAAAACAAAACAAAACAGTAAACTGTTGTTTAAAAACTGTGAAGCATTCTTTTTCATTTTCATTTATTTACAGTGTGGTCAGCAGCAGAGAGCACATTTGGTTCTTCAGTTTATGCATCCCACAGTCTGGAAAAAGGGCTTTTCAGTTGGCCTGGGCAGAGCGAAGGGTCGAAGGTGAAGAGTCGAACTGATGTGGATGACAGCATGCCTCGGCCCTGACCTTTAACCCGGGCGTGCATCAGGGCGACCTCGTACTGTTCTGCTGAGGAGAGCCGAAACCAACATGCTCGACCACATTAAAGACAAACCAGCAGAGCGCATGAGGCACGCAGGGATTAACGTGTGCGTCTGTGATTAAACTCCAGTTACAAAACATGCAGATGAACATGCAAACAGGCATGACCTCCACTTCCTTCCCCCCGGCATGCTCGGCCGACGCCCCGGCCCGCTCCCACAGGCCTCACTCCGGTCTAAATGGGATCCTGATGTTCTGTTAACCAAACCCCCACCCCTCCACGTCCCCTTCAGCCAGAACCGAGGCTGTTAAACACGATTTTTTTTGTTTTTTTGCATCCGACCTCAGCTGCTGCAGAGCGGCGCTGACAATTGGCAGCTGTTGCGGTGGTGAGAGGGTGTGAGTGATGCAGTAGGCAGCAACCGGAGAAGATACATCAGATAAACAGGCAGATAAGTCAAACAAATGGTGGCAGTAGTGGTGGTGGGGGGGTCACCTCCAGAACACACATCCACATGCTAAATATGTGAGTGATTGCCTGTTTTATCAGCACATAAGACCGCGGTTGTGGCTTGTGGGGTTTTAGCGAATTATGCGTGGATGAGAACATTTTAGCTGCCGTATTGGACCTCGACAAGCTGCAGAAGAAGACAGGAAGAGAGTCTCGAGAAAGGGGAGCCGGTTTAGACAGCTGGTATCTACACTCTAATAAAACTCTTCCCTTTTTCGCTAACGTCTCCCCGTGGAGACAAAGCCCAAAGTTTGACAAGCCTGCTGGTAGTAGAAACACACACGTACACATTCAGGCAGGCTCACCTTGTAAAAACGAAGGGTTTTATTAAGTGTGCGTTAGTAATAAGCCCACCTCTGTCTGCCAGATTTAGGCCCGAATATTTGAACTGTGAAGTGTGAGTGGAAGTGTGACCCCGCCGTCCTTGGCTCTCTGTGTGATGCTGTATTCCTGGCATCTGTCGCTTTCAGCGGCAGCTCAGCCCCAGGTGTCTGATCCTTAAGTTCTCATGTGGGGTGTGGGTGCAGTCCATCTATGCTGGTGTGTGAGGTGCTGAGTGATGCTCTCTGTCCCTTTTTGTCAGGATGTGTCAGCGCCCTTGTTGCCTTTTTCTTTCTATCCCTCCAGCTCTCTCCTCTATACGTCTCTTTTTCATCTCCAGGACAGCCAGGCTGTTCTCTTTCTGACTTCTAGTCGAGGTGTTTTTCTTGTCTCTGGGCTAAAGCCGCCGCTCTGTTCCTCAGATTTCCCCTCTGAAAGGCTTAATGGAGCCTGGCAAGAGTTGTGAAAGAAACCAAGTCTCCAGTTGTTGTTTTGGTTCAAATGATTCATTTTATGGAAAACAAAAACAGGCCTAAATGATCGTTTCACACTCAATTAGCAAAGCAAGGTCAATTTGGGTGAACAGAAGCTTTAAGGTTTCACTTTATTGCTGTTGCTAATTTGGGTTCCCAATCATTGCAGACATAATTAGACGCCTGGTAAAACTATATTCTGCTCACTGCTGCTCATGAACTTGCTATGCTGAGTGATCTGAAATCTTTAGGGGTTATTTCATGTCAGATCATCTGAGGTCTTCTGCTTGACCATCTTTGGTTTCCCTGGGCATTTTTTGATCATAAACTATAGATATTTAGAATGGCATCTGTAAATTTTAGTGTGATATATCAACACTTTCATCCGTTGACCCACTTTGAACATGTTTTTTCACATTTCAACATTTGAGGCTTTGTTTGTATGACGACATCTCAGGAACTATTAAAGATTAAGGCCTGAAATCTTCACTGTTATTTCTCACAGTTTCATTGATTCAGTATCTGTAATATTGGAGAAGCGGATCAAATAGTCTGGGATAATGGGTGAGTTGATATGTGAAAAGGAATCTCCCCAAATCAGGGTTTAGGTCTACAAAGTGGGGTCTGAACCGAAAGAATATGACCATATTAAAAAATAAAAAATAAAAAATTCAAAGTTATATTTTGAGAACCATTCTGAAAACTTTGGAAGTCTGTTTAATTGGATTTAGGCTATCTAACAATATTATAAAATTAGAATATATGTAATTGTGTTTTTGTAGTACAACTTAACACACTTGCTCAATCAGTTTAAAAATCACTTTTCTCACTTTTGTCATCAAATATTTCATATTAAAAAGTATTCTTTATGTTTTGTTTTCTCATTGACATGTAACTGAATATGGTACTAAAAATATCACTACTTGACTTCTGCATGATGAAGTTTTGTGTAAATGTGTGCTCAAAGATGGATGTTTTCATGTCACCAATAATCAGAGATAATTTGATCTATGTGTCCACTATCGCCGATTCTGAATTAATAGCATGATGATAAATAGCAGTGAAAATTTCAGGCTTTTATCTTGAATAGTTCCTGAAATTTTGTCATTCAAACATAGCTTTAGATTTCAATCTCTGAAAAAATGTGCTGAAAGTGGGTCGATTTTTGAAAACCGTATCTCAGAAAGCACTGCATAAATCACTCTACAGTGTCACAGATTGTATTTCAATATAAATAGTTTAGGATAAAACAGCTTCAAGCAAATCAGAGATGGGTTGAGATGGAATAACCATCAGGACCTTGCTATGTTAAGTGTTCTAAAATGTTTAGGAGACTTGTTGTTGTGTCTGGCTGGTCCTCTTCCTGTAATGCTGCTGGCTCCTCCTCTAATTGAGTGCATTTATTTTTACCCTGTGGGCAGAACAAGGTAATTTAACACACGCAAACACCCACAGATGCACACACAGTCGCGTAAACACACACACAAAGTAGCAGTACTGGTCATGTGACGCGGACCTTGTGATAGTTGATGTTGTTACAGGAGACACATTCCAGGAGGATTTGGAGAGGAATCTTAGGTGTGAGCTCGTGTGTTTGTTTAAATGTGCGCATGTGTGTAAAGAGCTGCTTTAAATCAAATCCACCGCACATCGTCCATCAGCAGGTCTGACTCTAAGTCATCAGCGTTGTAACTTCACACCGACGCCAACACAACCAGAGACTACGTCCCCCTTTTAGCTATTTTTCCCCTCTTGGGTCATCTGCTAGAACTGCAGCCTCACCAGCTCTTTAAAAGCAGTGATGGAAGACACCGAAGTGCCATCAGCCCCTTTAAACATATGGATCTAGTAACAGAGGTCATGCATGCGGGTCAAACATGCAGGATTTCAGTCACTTTCTATCAACACGACATAAATGGATTGGGAAAAAAAGGGGCCTGTTTGGATGTTACTCTCAGACAAGTGACTGACCAAAAAAAAACAAAAACGTCTTGTCGACATCCATAAACTCAAACTGTATCACAATCTGCAGTCCGCGCTGAACTCGACTACCTGGTCTCCATAGAAACACAGATTTTGAGCACAGAAGTCTTGCTCTTCAGCAAATCAGCTGTTACTATACCTGCTGCCTGATGTAAAACTTTGCATTTCAGTTTGATCATTTATAATTCAGCCATTATTGAAAGCAGCCCGCAGCGTAAATCTCACAGACTGTGGCAGTTACAGGATCATTGGAAGCTTCAGGGATGTGAACTGTGCAGCTTCCCCAAATTATTCATGTCATGGACCCCAGAAAGGTGCTCATATTCCCCCGCAAAAAGCATGCTTTGTTGCAGATTTGGTGTAAAACTGGCAGCACGGCACAGGTAAGAAACACCAAAGTGAAAGTGATAATGAAACTTGTTATTGAAGTAATTATCATTTTGCCAATTTTCAATGGGTACACTTGTGACAGAAAACAGGTTTAAACAGGTGAAAAAGTAAAAAGTAGGTTTATCACGTCCCCTCTGAAGACCAGCTGTGCTCTGTGTCATGACGACAGATGCCATTAGCCGAAGCTACTGGACATTATGGTGTGTAAACATCTGTTTTCTTAGAGAAATCAAAATCGTATAGAAAGTCGCACTGCAGTTTAGCCTTGTTTACTGATTTATTAAATATTCTCTTATTTAAGTCATATATTTTCAGGCAAAATTCTAGTGTGAGTGCTGCAGATGCATGCTTTGAGATTATTTTATTTTGCATAATAGGAACAAAACATTATTGCGTGTGTGTCACTTAGTAGGAAAACTGTGATTTTTTTTTCAGCAATTCCACTTTCAATGAAATAATTTCTGTTCTGTTCTCACATTGCTGTTTCCTTCTTTATTAACATCAAATTGATGCAAATTGATTCTTCCCTCAGAAATGTTGGACTCTTTTGCGCCGACGTCTCATCCGTTGGTTTTCTTTGTGTGTTTTTTTCTTTTTTTTTTTTTGTCTGCAAGTCCGCTCAAAAATGACACCAACCACCCATGGTGCCATTGCTTAAGCTTCATGTGCAATTTTTTTTCTTCTTTGTGACTGTGACCATCACCTGCCCTCATGGCAAATTAACCTATCATGTTTATTTCAAGCTGTTTCCTGCATTATGCCATTGAGGGCTGTGCACACCCAAGTGAAACATAAAACAAACACAGGACAGACAGAAAGGTGAGGCATAGACAGTGTTCTAAGAGAAAAGGTGCATTTTATTTGTTTGTGCTCTTTAATTCACACCTTAAAACCATTTACAAATCTAAAGCCCTTCACAAACACCTAATACGACAAAATCCCAACTGGATCAATCATGAAGATGTCAGGAGCCCACAAGAAGGATAGATAGAGCAGAGTGAGATCCACAGACACTAACCCAGCAAGCTCCACTGACTCAGCGACCGGAGGAACAAACTCTATCGAGTTTTGGTAGGTGCCGGTGAAAAAAAAAAAGGTTTTCTTTGTGTCTCAGCAGATGAAATGAACACATTGTCTGGAATTTTTTTCATGTGGCTGCTGAAACAAATAGCAAAATTTGTTTAAATACATTTTTTTGTGAAAATGTCAGAAATTCACAGCTTTTCAAATGAGACTACCGTACATGCCAGTTTCCATGCAGTTTTCAGTCCTAGTAAATCAAATAAAATTGGGATTTCAACAGTTATTTGCACGCACAAGAAAACTAAAGATGGGCTTTGGCAAAATGCTACCAAGATTTTTTTTTTAAATTAACTGAAAAAGTATTAGCAGATTGTTAATGAAAATAATTGTCAGCTGTAGCATTTGTTTATTAAAATTTTGAAATATTTGTATGAAAAAATGAATAGGTAATTGAGAAATTATGAGGAGACTGATAATGGAAATAACCATTGGCTGTAGCAGTGATTTACTTTTTTAAAACAAGCATACAAGAACAAAAAAATAAATGAAGACGTTTTCAGAAGATTGATTCTGCAAACAATTGTCAGCTGGAGCACGTTTTTTTCCCCAGATAATTATTTGAAAAATTATCAGCAGGTTGTTAATGAAAATAATTGTCATCTACAGCACCAATTTATTTGAATTTTTAAAAATTTGCATGAGCAAAAGGAAAATCAATTGAGAATGAATTCGCAATTAATTAATTGCAAAATTATGGAAGCTCATTTTCACCACTTGAAAAAAAAGTCACATGTTATCTCATAATTATAAGATACAAAGTCGTAATTATGAGATAGTAAGCCATAATTATGAGATAGTAAGTTGGCAGAAACGGGCTTCCATACAAAATGATCACTAGATTGTTAATGAAAAGTAATTCTCAGCCCTGGCACCATTTAAAAAATAAAAATAAAAATTATTTGCATGGTAGAACAAAAGATCAATAAATCAAGAAGTTATCACCAAATTGATAATGGACATAACTGTCAGGTGTAGCACTAATTTATACGTGTAGACTCATTTTATGATCTTTTGTGTTTCATATGGAGGTGAAATCCTGACACATGGGGGAACGCAGTGCAGAGAAACTGCACTCACATGCATGAAGTTGGAATATTAGAACCTGCAGTGCAAATACAACACTTGGGTATGAATGCATGTGTTACTCTGCTCTGTGCTCCCCGAGACTGCACAAACGAGCCGTGAAAAAAAAAAAAATCTGGCCAGCCTGTCACTCTGCTGGAGCCCCCGCCCCGCCGGTCTGTTAACGGGAACTCCCCCTAAGTTCCCCGGTTCTCCTCTCTCTGCTCATTCTCTCCGTGAGCTGTCACACTCACGTATTCCCACCCCACACACACATTCACATTCACACACACACACACACACCGAGCGTGTTGAAGCAAACCTCCGTTTCTCTCTGCTGTTCCCTCGGTTACCGACACAAGACAAAAAAAAGCGGCTGTTTGATTTCGCAGTCTGCGTCGAGCCTCGTCGTGACAGAGTTTGGAGACGGCTGGAGGAGGAGGAGGTGGAGGAGGAGGGCTGGAGGAGAACAAGAAGGTAGGCGATGGTGTCCAAATGAGTGTTCGCTCCTCTGTCTGTCTGTTTGGAAACTTCACCGTTTCCTCGCTGTGTCACGCGTAATGTGGATCTCGCCTGAACCGTCAGCTGGAGCCAGGGCGTGTTTATTCAAGTGTTTCTGCGCGTAAAGGTGCGTGCGTCCTTCCACATTGTGTACGTGTGTGTGTGCGCGCGCGCGCGTCTGTGTGTGTGTGCGTTGTGGGGGATCCTCCAGTTGCGTGGAAAAGGAAGTTTGCAGATCGTAGCGGATCTTAAAAGGAAGAGGAGCAATCTGAACCTGCAAGCTGCAAAAAGTAGGCACAGCTCATGTGAGTGAAACCTTAGAAGAAAGGTCCTGAAGCGCTCAGGTAGCTGGATTTTCTAAGCGCAAGTGAACTAAACTCCTGTGTTTAAGTGCAATTTTGTATGCTGGATTGAATATGCTCGCTCTAGTGCACTGGAAAAAGGTGATTTTTTAAAAAATTTATTTAAGTTGATCCAAATTGAGTTACAAATAGCCTTGATGCCACTGGTTGAAGATGGATGGACTTGGATCATTTGGGTGCTCTGAAAGGAACAGTTTGCATTGCTGCAGCTTAATCTTGAGGATTTTTCCAAGTTAAATATTTGCTTTGCCGAAATGTATATGTGAAACATGATTTTGTTATTGGACTTCCTGAGTTATTTGCGCTCAGCAGTAAAACTTGAAGCGTGGATGTCATGATGCACGACACTACAAAAACTAGTAAACCACATTTTTTGCACTTTGTGCCAGTTTATAGCTCCAAAATCTGATTTCAAGCCAATTGAATCCTTTAAAGTAAACCGGCATCACCAAATGACATTTATTAGAAACTGTGCTTTAATGTAACTTCAGCTTTAATGCACTTTATTCAGTATATTTAGCTTAAATCTAAATGTTTGGGTTTGGATCTGTGCAAAATTTTTGAAGAATATTATGGATTAATTATATAAAATTATGTAAATTGCGATTGCTTGCTGTGCAGCTTTGGTGTTTTCTGCAAATCGGTGTCCTGTTAATACATTTAAAATCACAAAAATTCATCTTTAAAGCACTGTAACCAATGTCATAAATACGTTTATTTATGTTGCGCAAGTAGAAAAAATAGGATGGAAAAAAATACAACTTGGGTGTAAATACACACATGTGCTGGCAGTTTGTCACCGCTGTATGTCTCCTGTCTATGCGAACGCCCTCCAACGCTCCCAAAGTGTGTTTGTTTGTGTGCGTATGTGTGTGTGCGCATACGTGTATGTGTGTGTCGTCCGGGTGGTGATATCCTGTCAGATCCTGCGAGGTGGGGGTCGGTCACAGGGTCTCCCCTCTGGAATTCTCCTAGAATAGATGCAGCACACACACAGACGCACACACACACTCTGAGAAACCTCTTCAGTCACTTTCAGGTCTTTTCTTTTTTAATAATGACCCATAATAACCTCACTGCTTTGATTTTGTTGCATGCAAAAGGCTACTATAGCAAATCTGTCTCATTTCAAAGTGCCACAAATTGATGTGGTGCTCTCAAGTGTAAGTGTGTTTTCTCTCCTTGACACTGACATATGTCCCTTTTCTTGTTTCATCATTTGATTTTTTTTTTAACTTTTTGTGCTCCATCCAGTCCGCTTCAGTGCATTTAGTTGCTTTTGAAACTGCTTTCATTTAGGTGTTTGTCAAGCTGCTGATTCAACCTATTGTTGAAAGTGAATAGAGTCTGTTAGTCATCACACTTGTGCTTTTATTGTTATACATCCAAGTTATTTTCCACTATAGCTGGAGACAAGAATCCGTCTTTGTTCTTCTTTCTTCTTTGCTCCCTGGGTGTCAAAGCGTCGACACTCCTAGAGATGTATTTCTAAAGGACCTTTAAGCAATCCAGACAATTCTGGACTTAAAATATAGTCTTTCTGTTGCGTGGCCCTTCTTCTTTCTCTTGTACATGGTGCAGAGTGACGGGAATGAGTCAGAGAGGGGATCAACAAACCAATGCTCTCTTGTTGCTCGCTGCCTGCTCGCTGGATGAATTTGTAAGATGATTGATGTGTGTGTGTGTGTGTGTGTGTGTGTGTGTGTGTGTGTGTGTGTGTGTGTGTGTGTGTGTGTGTGTGTGTGTGTGTGTGTGTGTGTGTGTGTGTGTGTGTGTGTGTGTGGGGAGGAACGAGAGGATCTTGTCTGCTGTAACTCGAGCCCGGCTGGACACACTGACTCTTTGGAAGGCCACAAAAACTGCTCTGCATGAACTGTGTGGAATGTGGAAGTTTGTGTGTACGTGTGTGTGTCGCATCTCCCACTGCAAACCCTCAGAAAGACAGAAAAACAGACGCCAGCGCCGGCGTTGTAATCACAAAAACCCATCGGTGACAGGCTCCGAATTGAAATTACAGGTTGATTAACATATTATTTTGATAAGCCGACGACAATTATGATGCTCGGTAACTAGATTCATCGTTCGTCGCGCAGAAACACACAAGCGCCTCGGGCTTTGGCTGCTAAAATATGAAGACGTTCTGCTTTTCTGTATTTGGTGCCATTGTGAATTACAGCGATGCACCAATCTGGCTTTTGTCTCTCTATTCTATTTCTGCCAGTACTGAACACCAATCTGTACTCTGCTTGTTTTAATAAGTTAAAATCTGAAAGTCTCACTTGATGAAACTGACTGATTTACTGGAATAATAACTGCATGCAAATATGCACTGATGAGGCCATAGACAAGGGCTTGCTGCTGTGCAGAAAATGCATTTGTTGGCTCTATGCAGTTAAATACAGGCTACATTTTGGGATGAATATTGACAAAGAGTCTTTTCTCATTGTGGGCTGATAAATAAATCTGGCTGATATCAGATCTGCTTATTTAGGAAAGTCACTTTGTTGATCAAAAACCAGAAAGGATTGAGCCACAATTTGGACAGTAAGCTTATTCCAGAAGTATTTTTAAGCAAAAATGCTACAAATGTTATGGTTTCAGACAAAAGAACACATTATCACCCCTCACTCAAAGATGTTGTGCTATGTTTGTGGAATTGGTTAAATGAGAACATAACTGAAATCATTACATTGATATTCAAAGAAGATATTAGTTGCTACACTGCATACCGCAGCTCTGTTAGAAAAGAGAAGATTTGGCTATATTTTTTTCGTATTTTTGACCATTTTTCGGTCTGAACTGAGGAGCAAAGGCCTTTTTATGGTGCATAACAAACAAAACAAGCATGTTTCGACTCCTCGCCATTGATATACTGAACAATGCTTTACTGGTGTGAAGCATGATGTTGGGTTAGCTCTGGGTCTGACATGTTCTCACTGTGTAAACTTATCCAAGAGCCTCAACCCACAGGGGGAAAATGAGTAAATTCACACTTGGAGGAGAGAGTGAGGGGCCTTGCTGTTTGCATCCTCCTTCCGCCATTAATCAAGAAGTGGCTGCGGTTTTGCTCTTATATCAAAGGATTTCAACTTTTTTATCGCCTGTATGTGACTCACAGCACAGTGGTTTCTGAAATAATGATGCTAGAAGGTGCTTTTTTTCCCATCATGATCTGTTTTAAAAAGACACACTGGTATCAGTTTAATCGCTTTAAAAGACCACCTCTCACCCACACGTTGCGGAAAAGGTTGTTTTCTGGGTTTTAACTTCTAGATAACTTGACGAATGTTCTCCTTCTCTGCTTGAGTCGATAGTTTTGTGGGCAAAGTGGTGGGCGGACGAGCGACAGAGTCCGTTTTGTATTGATGTGAGCCACGGTTTCTCACAGTTCCTCACAGATGTGTGTCTTTTCACAGGTGCTTGTTGTTTCCAAGCTTTGTGGGATTGACTCTAAGTTGATGTGTGTGTGTCTGTGGCAGGGCATTCACGTGTGATATTAATCTGGGTTTTATCCATCTCTCAGATAGGTGTAGAAGCACAGTAAGTGCCTAGCAACAAATGTCCTACTGGGATATGCTGGGAGTGTCCTGATGTAATGGAGTAACGGCTGCGGTTGTGGAGGTTTTAGTGCAGACAGATGTAGGTTGGATCAGCGGGCTGAGTCACAAACTGCACACTCACAACGTCTTGCTTCATTCTTGCTCATGTCACGTCTATTAATATCTGTTTTAGGCATTAAATGCAACATCTCTTGTTGCCGGGGCGAAAGCAACAAATAGCACATTATTTTTAGATTTAGATCAACTGTGACAGTTTGTCAGTTTACTGGTTTCTGATATTTGATTGGAAAGTCAGACGGCACATGATATATATGTTGTTAGTGGTCTATTTGACAGAAAAATCCCAAAAGATTGCCTTTAGCAGAATGAGTTATTGTACTTTTATTGCATGTCTGTCAACGCTGGACGAGGGATTTCTCCTCTGTTGCTTTTTCAGTGGTTTCTTGTGTTTTTTTTGCTGTTAGAAAGTTTATTTTGGGAGGTTTGCCTTATCTAAGCTGAGGATCCAAGAATGGAAAGTGTCATATTTGTACAGATTATACAGCACTTTGAGACAAATTTGGGTTTGTCATTTTTTTCTGTATAAAGATATGTGACTTAACTTGATATATACATATATATTTTTAAAAATATCACTTTTTTATCGCTAGCAAAGCATACAGAGGGACTTCTATTACAAATCAATCAAAATAAAGAGCATACCATGTTGCATTCAGTTTATTTGTCCTGAAGTGTACTTTTGCTACAATTTTAAAATTCCTGCTGTCTTCTGGAGGTCTGAAGGGAGATTGTAGAAGTCTGAGAAAATAACCTCGATGATTTCATCAGGATTCCACTGAATTTGGACTTGGAAGCTACACATTTATCACAGAAAGCCTCTGTTGCCAGACAGGTCCAAAGAAAGACGATAGGGAGTAGCACTGTGGAAAAAGTAACTCAGACCACTACCGTGAGGCACTTTGCTACACTTAATCAATTGCAACAATCCAGAATTTCTGGAGGTTCAATGATACGAAGGATTTGCAGCATCAGTCTTGTTCATTGTAAGTTTCCATCTTTGCTAGAGTGGCACTTTAATGCACATTTTTAAGTTTCAAAACTGTGATTTTGGAGGATGTTTGTGGTTGCCGTTGGACATAAAGATGCATTTAGCTTGATAATTGAGAAAATAATGTCAATAGTTGCCTTTTTTTCATTGTTTTCTAACCAAGGGAGTGGGCACATTTAAAAAAATATCGTGTCTGTTTTACATTTTCAAAAGATGCACGTGTTTTGTGTATCTGTTGAATCTATACCAGCTCAGACATGCAGGATAGTGTACAATAGGAGTGCAGTCAGTAAAAAAAAAAAAAAGTTATGTAACCGGAAAATAACAGAAGTGGAAACTGTGTTTGAACTAACATCAACACACACCTCTTTATTTAAGTCCGGACAACTCCCTAAATCTGTGTTTAACTCTGTCAAAAAGCTACTGTGAGTGAATAAGAGTTCTGTGTACATGTTTGTCAGCAGACGCACACAAAGAAGAGAAAATCCAGAGGCGTACAGAGTTTTAATTAAGCGTCATTTCTGGATTACTTTTATGGGAAACCGTGAGTTACATCATACCCACACCCTGAACTGTGTTGTGTGTCTGGCTGTATGTCTGGTTGTGTGTTTCTGTGTGTGTTGGGTGTGGTGTGTCTGTAATCAAGCCAACATTAAACTGTGTACCAGGCCACCGACTGCTGTTGGACTTCTCACATTTATGCTTTCTAATTGATTCAGAGTGTGATTTATGTTGCTCTCCGCACCCGCATGTGCTCGCCTGCCCTCAGTTGTGCAACACACAAGTCGAGCGCATACACCCATGTGCACACGCAGACACACTAACGCTGTGAGTTACTCATCACTGCAGCACAAGGCACGATTGTATCGAGCGTTTTCGTGGTCCTTTTTAGCGACATAGTCATTCACATTTCCCAGCAGCATATGTGTGTGTGTGAGTGTGTTTGTGGGTGGGTGGTCATCTCATATTCCATGTAACACTGCCGGCTGCTAAAAATGAAGACGTGACAGGGAAAGTGTGAGTGTGATAGTGAGAAGTGGGTGTGTGTGTTTGGTAGGGGTTCACACACGGAGCTGCAGCTCAATAACCTGAGGCTACATACTCTGCTCGGTTATCAGCCTTCTGCCGTCAGGTGCTCTTTTTCAGTCCAAATACTTCATCCAACTTTATATCTTCATTTTTTTCTCATTTTTATAGAGACTGGCAACTTCATATCACGAGATTCCATTTTGCAAAAGTATGAAAGCCAGCACAGCCGGCACAAACAAAGGTGGCCCCGCTGAATTGAGTTATGACTTTTGGTGAGACAGAGAGTCTGTGATCTTTCTCCGATTTCTCAGAATTTTGAAAGAAGAGCGACTTAAAGATGTGAAGAAGGAGAGAATCAAAAGACAAGTGAGGAAGTACTTCAAGGCTACTGCCAGAGGGGAAAAGGTCGGATTAGGTTTACTGCTTAGCAGATTTTGGCAGCAGCCTAAAGAAGCCATGAAGTCGAAGTAAGGGGACTTGACAAAGATGCAGTGATATGTTCTAATAATTACTGGAGTTCCAGAGACTTGTTAAAAGGTCAAATCATGTATGTTATTGTGTGTCTCACTAGAATATTTCATTGTTTACATGTGTGTAATTCCATTATTCCGTCCATTATTGCATCAAGAGCTACAATGATTGATCCATTAGATGTCAACTATTAAATTTATCGTCAACTATTTCAGCATTTTCCGTACATTTTTAAGAAAAAAGCTCCAAATTTGTTGATTCAAGCATCTTAAATATGAAAATTCACTGTACTCCACTATGACGGATACCTGAATATCTTTGAGTTGTGGACAAAATAAGCAATTTGAGGACATCATCTTAAACTTTGTGAAGCACTAATCAATCAATCAATCAAGAAAACGATCATTTCATATTTAACAGTGGAAATAATTGTTCATTACAGCCCTAAATATAAAGTTATTTTTACAGTTTGCGGCCATTTTTTCTGTCAGCATAAAGAGCGTATTCACCAAGTTAACTCCTCAAATCTGGTTTTATTTATTACCTCAGCATAAAGACAAACACAAATAATATTTATAGCCTCTATTTTAATATAATAAAACTATTGCACATTGTTAAAAGCATTTATATTATGATATGAACTGCAAAATCCATAAAGGGCTCCTGCTTGTAAGACTTTTGGTGATGCCTTCAGGGTAGTAGAGCAGAGTTTGTGAATGACAGAGTACAAATATTAATATCATATTAATTTTTCCACTTAAATAATTTCAAAATTCTAAGCAAGTGCACTAATGATGTCATCCCTTTTTGCAGAGGAATATTGTAGGTCAAAGCAAAACAGGGACTTAATCATGTGCTCAGGCAGTCACGTGTGTTTTCTGATAAAAATCTTTGACTGCTTGCCTTTCTTGCCCCGTAGGACTTCTTGTAGCAGATAAGGATGATATTTAACCTACCATTTAGCACACTTCTGTGATGTGGGTTAAATAGATAATCTGAAGTGATAAACAGTAATCTTCCCATTCTAATGTAGAGCAAAAATGATAACGACAACAACAAGGTAAGCTGCATGCGGTTGCCAAAATAAAACCCAAACACAGTCCGACAATCGAAAAGCACCACTGTTTGGCCCACAATGGGGTGATTCATACGCGAGTGAGTGGGAGGTGGACTGTGCCCAGTGGCCTCTCCTCGCCACCTTTAACCAGAGAGGGATCCACCCTGGGAAAAAAAAACACAGTAGGGGAGAATAAAAGCAGGACGGAAGAGATTAGTGAGACAGGGACGAGGATCTCGCATCATTCCTCCGCTGCTCATTGACCGCCTCCATTGTGGCCTTCGGTGAAGCGTTCTGATTGGCCGCTCGGGTCTGAATGTCAGTGCTTCATGTCCGTGGACTCTGGAATTTGTGTGTGTTTGTGTGCATTTGTGTGCGATGAGTTAATAGCTGTCCATTGAGTGCTTGATTGTGTCCCGTCGTCCACACTGCCTCTCTTTGTCAAGACCTCGACACACATACTCTGAATCTGAACCAGGCATTCCTCCAGTGACAGGAGACTTGCCAAAAGAGAGAGAAAGAAAGAAAAGGGGAAGGAAAGAAAGTCGGAACTAACTAGCAGCACCATTCATAGTCATGGCGGTGTGGTTCTTTTTTGGCCCCAGTTCGAGACATGAATGGGTCTGTGGCTAAAAATATTTTACTGCTGCTTCTATGCTCATTTTACTCCTCCTGCTCCTTTCATTACCTCTCTGGAATCACATGAAGCCTGTGCTGCATTAGGATGCGTTTATTAGCATTTCTGAGTTTATAGAGTAACGCTGTGGTTGCAGTTATTCAAGGTGCAAATGTGTGCAAACAGGCCTCATGGGGAAAAAGACTAGAAAACAGAAGTAAGGGATTATAAAGATAGCAGGCAAAGGTCAGGTCAAGTAGACTGACTGAGTTTCATCAGCGGGATGTTTTGGCTCGCAGCGTCTTGAGCTTTATACCAGACAGACGGACTAAGTGACAGAAGCAAAGAGGTTGCCTTTTGTTGGTCAGTGTGGGTAGACCCTGCGTCTCACTGCCTACCACAGATTGAGGGGAAAAAAGGATGGAGAAATGGCAAAATGGAGCGAGACAGAGCAGCGGAGAGACGTGGAGGAAAGGCGGCAGAGAAAGACTGACAGTAATCCAGCAAAACTCCCAGCGAGAGGGAAGTAGAAAGACAGAAACGTGGGTAAATTATCTGATCCGCCGCTGGGAATTCGCTTCACCACAGAAATACCTCCAGTGCGGCATGGGAAATGGAGGGAGAGCCTATTTCAGGCTTTGCTCCTGTTTGTTATGCCAGCCTGCATCTCAGAGCAGAGTAAAGGTTTTGCAGAGCAGTAAGTACATTAACATGTGAGAAGAAGAAGAAGAAGAAGAGGAGGAGGAGGAGGAAGAGGGATGAAATGACCCAGCTACACTAGTGTGGTGCCCTCTCTTGTTTTTTCCACCCTCTTGGTTTAATCTAAATCCATTCAAGAAGCTTTATTGGCAAGATAAGATCGCTCTGACATTGCCAAGGCTTAAGTGCATCCCTGCTTCTTTCTGGTTGGACGGAGGCGGAAGTAGGTTGGTGGTGAGAGAGGAATGACAGCCTTTATCTCGGTCAGTAAACACAAGCCAAGGGAGTCCCTGCACTGTTTATACTGTGTCTTTAACTCCCCGCTCCCATGCATACACACTTGGAGGACACTGTAACACAGTCGCTCATTCAGACGCACACTTTATATATATGGATAGACAGTGCACACACACACAAAAACAAGGTCACATACGCAACGCACAGACATGTATGCACACACACACACACACACTGAGGTTGTGGTTTGCACGATTCAGTGGTGTGCGTCCGTGTGCATGTATGTGGTGGATTTTTGGCAGTCGGTATACGGTGAACTGGTCAGATCCCAGCACACTCAAGCTTCCCTCCTGCCTGCCAGTCTGACCACTAGTGTGTGTGTGTGTGTGTGTGTGTGTGTGTGTGTGTGTGTGTGTGTGTGTGTGTGTGTGTGTGTGTGTGTGTGTGTGTGTGTGTGTGTGTGTGTGTGTGTGTGTGTGTGTGTGTGTGTGTGTGTGTTCGACAACACAGTGGACTTCAGTGCAAGTGAATTTTCCAATAAACCAGTGAGAGATCCATGTGAAATTCCTGTCTCACCAAGTGGATCTGCTCGTTTGGGTATATTTTATGACAGGAAATATTTGACATGACATACATGACATGCTTTTAGTGTTTTTCCTGTGAGAGCAAAGCTAAAAGCAGTGTCGCTGTTGCTACTAAATCAACCCTGTCATAGAAAAATTACAGTTTAACTGAAGTAGCAAATACATTTTTAAGGAAACGACAAACAGATTTCTTTTTTTTGCAATGCAATGTTCGGTCATAGCAACTAAAATATTCTTAAAGTTTTTATTTGGGCATTTGCTACGCTTAGTTAAGGATTGGTTCTTGTTCATTGTGTTGGTTGAAGATACTGACAAAAGGACACGATGTCTTGAAGCGTGACTTACATTTTGTTTATTTAACCCAATCTTTACCTAAAGTTAGCTAAAGTAATTTTGTCTAAATCTAACCACATGCAGAACTTATGATACATGTCCACAGGGATGGTTTTAAATGCTTCCCAACAGAATTCTATACAATATCCAGTCCTATATGGACACATTGGCTGATTGGACAACGCTTGATTCGGAGGCTGCCTACTTTTGGATTTCAAATCGGACCAACATTGTGGCTTGTTTGGAAACTTCCTGTTTTATTACGAAAACAGTTCAGCGGAATGTGTTTCTGAAAACATCTGAGGCGAGAAATAAAATATGCAATTGTTGAACCTGTCCTTATTTTTACGTTAATAACAGTAAGTTTAAAGGTTTTTTTGGAAGTTTTGATAGATGTTTGATGTTCCTCATTTGCACAAAATGGCTGAGATCTTACTTCAGAATGCAACACAATGCTCCCTGAAGGCATTGCAGGGCGTCTCACATAGACATTTAATGGAAAGCACTGCAGTACCACACACCATTAGCAGGCTCGACTCGCTGGTGTCTTACCTCTGTTTTGGTCCTCCATCTACCCCAACCACCTCCCTGTGTATCTGAAATGTAGTGCTTCATTCTTTAAAATGAACCCAGGCAGCTTTTACATTTACCACCATAATATGCATTCATGAAAGGCTGTTTTTCCTCCTTTTTGTCTTTCTGTTTCGCATCTCAGATCTCTCTTTGTTGTCTTCGCTGCCTCCACTATCTGGCCCACTGTGTGTCCTCTGCTGAACCATCTGGCCTGAATCCAAATTACCCACCTATCTGCATGAAGGCTTGGGCTTGACTGATCATGTCTGTTATACAGCATATTGCTTTTGTGACCTACAGCAGCTCATTTTTGAGCATTCCTGCTTCATAAGCCAGTCGAGAATAGCATAACAGGAATGAAAGATATGTTTTATAACTTAGGTTTACGCGTATGATGTAGCTGAAGTATGTGCCTAGTGCTCATTTACAAAATAGGCCAAAGTGGTTGGTTTTATGTGGATGGAGTTCCTGGGAAGAGGTGTTTTTTAGGTTGGCTGGCTGTTGCTGTTGCTGTGACTTCATAAACAGAGTGCTGCTGGTTTTAGAAAGGCAGCGGACAACCAGGTGAGAAGAGTAAACAGCCATAAAATAAACAGGTCAAATTGCCCCAAAGCAACACGTTCAACTTGAACGACTCTAACAGAAGACTTGCTGGGTACATGAATCTGACGCAGGGCTCAACCACAAGTGAACTGACCTTCCAAAACAAATAACAAAGCATTAGAGTTTCTTTTAATAACAGCAACACAAAGTGCAAACCCCCAGCAAGCTCTTGAGGATGCCGAAAGTGTGCCTCCTTCCTCGCTTGAACAAGGGATTTTCCTCGTGTATGTGAGTGTGTGTGGCATCTGTGTTATATGCCATCACTTCCTATGATTGTCAGCGCTACATCCTTGTGGTTTCCATGGTTACAGACAGTGCTGGATCCCCACCATGAGGCTGACACTAGACAGATGAGAGTAACTTCAACCGGTAGTTAGAGCAGAGTCGTGCTGAGAGCGGAGACCCAAGGAATCCTCAAACGAGGGTCTTGTTTTCTGTGTTTTCTCGTCTTCTGATGTGTTGGAGAGACATCAGATCCATCCCACTGTCTCTGCTGAGGTAAAGCAAGGCTGCAATTTGGATGCGATCTCGAGAGTCGTGTGAAACTTTTCCCTGACTTTAAGTGGATTCAATTAAAAAGAAATACAGGTTTGGCATGCCCATTAGCGTGGTGAAGTTCCATTGTGCAAGAAATCAGAAATGTCTTGAGATACTGTTGATTAGATGCCACATAAACTTTCCAGAGATGTCGCACCTGTTGCTGTTTGGAAGTTAAAGGGATTCCAATATATGAACTGGCATTTCTTTGATTCTTCACTGAAAGGATGACACCTTAGCAACAAATGCAGACAGCTTGTTTCTTTCTATTTTCCTTGTGAATGCTTTTTTTTTTTAATATTCAGGAAGCCTGTTTATTCACTTAAGGTCCAGCTGTTGGGAACGAGGCATTCTAGCTTTTTTTGTGTGTGACATTTAGAAAGTTTGCTCAATATTCCCTCGACAGTTGGATGGAAACACAGCTCACCACTCCCATCTTTCCAGTTATTTTGCTCTGGTGGACTTTAACATGTAAAAGCAGGGAGGACAGGTAGGTTTTGACTCATTTTGCAGCTCTTTGCAGCCTCTGTCTTGCTTTCTCCGAGCCTTCTTTATCTCCTTCATCTGTCTTCTGATCTTATCAGACACCCCTGACAGCACTTTCTTCCTCTTTTACCCCATCTCTTCTTCCTTTGACTTCTCATCTGTCCAGGTACGAGCCCCCGGGGGATCAACCAGACACTTTCGAGTCACCGCCTTTGATCAAAACTGGATTTGTGTTGTGCAGTAATTGTCCTTATAAGAACAGCTACATATCTGCATCTGTGTACTTATAATTCTAGTATAAATACCTTCATTTTACTGCTACTCTGAAGATTTTTCCCATTTTTCTTTCTCACTGAAAGCCCTGAGTATATAATTGTGTGTGTGTCAGTGCCCTGTGCCCGGCAGAGCTAAGATGTGGTAGCTTGATATCACTGGCATTCTTTCATCAGTGAGGTGATTCTCCTGCTATGTGTTTGAACTGCAGTGAATCAAAGACAGCTTGTTGTACGGCTGCAGCTGTGGCCATATCACCTGCACACTGAATCTTTCTTTTCGCTCCATCTTTCTTTCATTTTTGCTTTCTTTGTAGCTTTCTGGGCTTTGTTCTTTCTTTTTTTTCCCCCCTTGGATGCCCGGTGTCCATGCCAAAGTCAGTCAGACCGCTCTTTCATCTGTTATCAGCCAGTGTCACACTCGGTACAATTAGCAGTTTAGTACAGCATGTAATCTATCCAGTACTAACTGTAATGAGCAATTGGCAGTTTTGCAAAATCCTTCTTTGTTTTAATATTCCTCCCCCCCAGTGCTCAGCAAGCAAACACTGTCTGTAAGCACAAAGAGGGAATTTTGTGCTAACAAGACTGTGGCTTGGAAGATACCCACTGGGTTTGTCAAACTGAGATGGCTGAAGTCTTTTATTAGTTTCAGCTGCACTTTTAGATTGTGTCTGTGCACACACGAGGCATTGTGGATTTTGCCCCCCTGTCATTTACACTGAAACCACTTTAGAACAACATCGGTTATGGTGACGAGTATTATTAAAGTTTCACTTTTGTAATGATTACGAATGCTCTCTAGTCTTCAGAGCTGGAAATATTTGTGCTCCCGAATTTACGGGGCATTACACTTATATCTGCTAGTGTAATAATGCACTTATCCAAGGATTCCTCCAGTGAAAACAGGGATTTGAGTGCACAATGCTGTTCAGTCAGGTGCTTCTCAGCTAGAAGGGAACAACCTGCTAAGGGATAAAATGGGTGTTGAAGATTAATTATTGGCCTGTAGTTGTTCAAATGGACAAATTTTCACATTACTGTGTCCTCATCAGTTAAAGTGGACAAAGAGATATACAGATATGTTAACAAGGTGTTCAACATCTTGGATTTATTCCCGACTACATTTGAAATTTGAAACCCATCCATCCATCCATCCATCCATCCATCCATCCATCCATCCATCCATCCATCCATCCATCCATCCATCCATCCATCCATCCATCCATCCATCCATCCATCCAAAGTCAGTTCCTTCTGAGGGATCCCAAGGCGTTCTCAGGCCAGATGAGATATGTAATTCCTACAGCATGTTCTTGGCCTACTTTAGAGTCTTTTCCCAGTTGGATGTGCCAGGAAAACCTCCAAAGGAAGTTGCAATCCTAATCAGATGCCCAGACCACCTGAGATGGCTCCTTTCAATACAAAGCAGTTGAAAGGAGCAAAGCACTGGATTAGGTTGACTGTATGTGTTTGCCTCATGTCTTTGTCTACTTTGACAGAGATAAAGACCCACTAGTGCTGAAATGTTGGTCTGTTTACACATTTAAAGGCTTTGCATTAGTCCGTGTGCTCCAGCCCTTTTTGTCCTTTCCAAGTGTTTCTCCCTTGTTATCAATAAATCCGAGTTTCTGCCAGTACTGAGCACCACTCAAGCACAAGAGCTCTGCAATTCAAAATCCTTTATCCACTGACTATAATGACACAACTTTTCATAGACATAAGGAAACAGAAAGAAACTAACCCGACATTGATGTTTCTGAGTCACTTTTAATGTTAGAAAAATGTGTTTTAGCAGACAATAAGGCTTACAAAAGTCTGCCTTCAGTTACCAATCACTTGGTGTAGAGCAGAAAGAGAGTCTATCTTCTCCTTTTGACTATATACTGATAAACAACTTATTTTCTCGAGTAGTTCTGAAATGCAGGAGTTTAATTTATACTTGTATTAGTCTGTTACTCTTGAATTGAGATCATAGATATTAGAGGAGCATGCATGTTGATTTATAAAGAAGATTTATGACATCAGACATAACTCCTGCCACACACACACAAATTGTATTTTCTGTAAATGGAAGATAAAAGAAAAAAGGGCTGTTTCTGTTGAGATTTTATACAACTCTGCTTATAAATCCAGTACAGTTATGAGAATTCAGTAAAAATAGACTGCAAAGGTATATGTAGAAGTCTCAGTGAGAGTAGAGTGACAGCATGCTACAGGGTAAAATTATCTCCAATTAGAATAATAATGCAATCCCATACTTTCGCTGTCCCAGTCTGTACTTTTTGATTGCATCCTGATTAAAGACTGAGTTTTAAAGCATTCATCTCTGAAACATCGAACTACATGTTGACGACATTGATGTGGCCCGTGTGTGTAATTACGCTGTAATTTCATCATGGTAACGTTGTGATTAGGCAGTGATTTACCGGTTTATTTGTAGCAACATTGTATAGAGTTTCACAATAGGAACCAACACAATCCAGTGACAGGCTGCGTGGGCGGAGCGCTCATGGGAACCAGAGTGGCTTTTAGCGTCCAGGTCCTCAGGGAGGGCTGGGATTGTGTTGTTGTTGTTGATAAATTCACTCCCACAGTTTCAGGGCCAAAACACACAAACACACAGAAATTAAAGTTCCTGCTTGTGCTCACATGCCATTATCGATGGGCGAAAACTCGTCGTAATGTCAACTGCATTGAAACTTAAAATAGCTTTGTGTTTTGTGTCTTGAAGGCTCACATACCCAAGCACACGCCTCACATGGTTTCATGTTTGTGTTCACATGCCCTGGAGTTCTGATACTGTATGTGCAAGCATACACATGCATATAAATGCAACCAAACGCATGGAAGCTGAACTTCAGAGATGTGGATCTGAGCCAAGAAACCCTCAGCAGAGAGGCTTTTCCATCATCTTGTAGCTTCGTTATTTCAGTTCCACAGGGAATATGTTGTTACTAATCCTGTACTTGCCACCTCATTCTTTCTCCGTATTTACAATCAGCTGACAACATGCAATAAAACTCATGAACTGTTTTAGTGATTAGAAAAACCAGTGTCACAGATCACACATTACAACCAATTCAACCAACAAGTGATTGTAATAATAATAATAGTTTAGAGCTGAAATTGTATTTACCCATTAAACACCAACTGGGTTTGAGAAGTACACCATAAAAAAAAAAAAAAAAACCTGGAAAAATTTGTCAACAAAGGTGCCAGAAAAAATACAGTAAAACTTGTGAAATGACATTCAAAAGCTGTATAACAAACAAACAAACTAAATCCCCGAAAACATTGAAAAAAAGAAAACATCTGTAAAATGATATACTTTTTAGCTGATTTAAATACACTAAAATGAGTAATTTTATCTTTAAATGTTGAAACAAAAAGAAATGAAAATGAAATACTATTGGAAAAACAGATTATTTTCAATTTTGACTGTTAACACTGTTTTACCTCTTAACATGTAAATTGCAATTTTTTTCTGGGCTTTTGCTAGTTATTAACTGTAATTTAACAAGTCAGGAAAAGTTAAGAACAGGCGAAAACCTGCTAGAAAACATTTTATTTTTCCCTTGTGTAGGTGGGATCCTCATTAAAATGGTCAGCGATGCAACTCTGGAAAATGAGGCTGTGTCATCACTGATGCACTATCTGCAATAGGTTCTGTGAAAATGAGTAAACACTCAGCATATTTCTCCATTTTTAGCATTAACCCTTTATTTGATACATGCTTAAGGACTCTGTGCTTGCATGAAGGGCTTTCCAACAGCAGCACAGTGATGACGTGGTGGGTTCACAGCAACACAGCTCGGCTACAGAAACAATTTTCGAAAAGACAAGTGAAAAGCAACAACGGGCTGATTTATATTCCATGCATGTATCTTTGATGCTGTGAATTCAACCGACTGTTATCTGTGCAGCTGACCTGTGAGCGATCAATTGTGCATGCAGCTCCGAGGATACAGAACCGCCAGCAATTTGATGTGTTCGCTGTTGCTGCATAAGAAAATCATTGCCGGATAAATCTATGATGAAACTGATACTAGTTGCAGGCCTACTGTTTTTCGCATCCAGTGTCCTTTGCAACTCTATGTTTTTATAATTAATTCATGAAAACAATTGGCCTTAGAGCAGATGTTTCTGTTGCGTCATGAAAATGTGGGCAATCTAGTATCATGTTTTCTGGCATGCCTGGTTCGAAAGGTACAAAGGAGGTGAGGATAGGATTTGAGAGTTCACCCTCTGGCAAGGCAGGCTGTTGAGTGAAAGAGAGAACATGACAGTGAGCGATGGTATCCAAGGTATCCTTCATTTAGGCTGAATCAGGGGAATGCAGGCTACTCTACCTCCAGGCATCAGGACTTATATATAGGCTGTACACCTCAGGATGCCAGCATTGCCCTCTGGATGCCCTCCTTTTCCTCCACCTCCTATGGATGCAACACACACTTACAGCATATTAATCACATGCTAAAGGGCTGTCAGACTGTTTCTTGTAAGCCACGTTGTAATGGCCCCACACTCAAAGTCTTCTGTCTTTGTTTTTGCTCGTCTCTGGGAATCCAAAGCTCTCCTTTTTTGTGAAACAAGATGATGACAGATTGCAAATTAGAAAGGCTAAAAAGAGAACACATTCTCTAAACAAAGACAGTGTTTTGAGGTGAAAAGATGACAAGTCTTTCTTTCTTTCTTTCTTTCTGTCCATCCATTTCTTTCTTCTTTCTTTCTTTCTTTCTTTCTTTCTTTCTTTCTTTCTTTCTTTCTTTCTTTCTTTCTTTCTTTCTTTCTTTCTTTCTTTCTTTCGCTGGCGTTGTTGGCCGTCTCTAAGGGGGCATGGGAACATGTAGGGTGGTGAGCAGCTAAGAAGGAAGGTGTTTTCTCTCCTCAAAATGTCAAAGTTCCTCTCCTCCCCTTTCTGTTCCCCTAAGCATGATGGACTTCCTCAATTTCACTCTTTTAAGTCAGAATATCTCCTTTGCTAAAACCCAGAGTCTTAATCCCAAACAGCACAGTGTCACTGCAAAATGGAGAGTTGAGATGATGGGAAGCTTTTAAAGACTTGGACGAATGACTGATGCTTTTGAAATGAGCAAGTATTTCCCCAAAGAAGATGAAATCTATGGATTTAACTTGACACAAAGGCTCAAGGCTTTTTGAATAGATCATTATAACTAGAAGCTCCCCTCTCGACTTCATAATGAGGCTTTTCGGGAAGCTGCTCTTTAGTTGCTGGCTGAGGGGTGGAGATGGGGTGAGGATCGAAGCCAGTTTCCCAGAGGTTTACTGACTCCTGACTTCAAAGGCCAAAACAGTCACACTGTAACTGCTGCTGCTGCAGGAGCCAAATCCTGAGGGATCAGAAGTGTGTGTTTGTGTATGTGTGCCTTTCCAGTCGTGTGAAATTACACCTCAAGACCGCTGATGTAAAAGCGCTACTGAAATCAAAATGTATACAATTGTATAAGCAGCTGTAGCCTCAGTGCTTATTTAAAAACTATAGAGATAAATCATCAGAATGAGCTATCTGGATTGATTTTTTGGTACTTGCTTCATCTGTTGCAAATGAGCTCTGACTGGCACGTGAGACGGAGACAGATGCAACATAACGCAATAGAAAAAGGAGAAAAAAACATTCTCACTCAGCCTCACTGTCTTTCAATTTTGTGCTTCCTCAAGAACTCGACATGTCCTCAACTGTGAGCTAGACATCAAGCATCCAAATGTGATTTCATTTTCAAACTTACGGTACTCATACATATGCATGATCTTCACATCTATTACTTGCAGTGTGGTCCGTGAACTAGTGTGGGCGGCTGATGCGAGATCCGTTGACCTTTTCTTGCAGCAAACTGTGCAAATGTAGGTGTCGGTGTGTGCCGCTGTGTATCGCAGAGTCCATATTATGTCTGCGAGTGTTGGCGTACGTGTGTGTAACGGCAAACAGATGTGAGGCATGGATTTGGAAGACTTGGCAGTTTACCGACAGGATGACTGTGTGTCTGCCTACCCTGTCTGCCTGGAGCTCATGAGCACAGACTGGAAAATTTGGAATCATTGTGCTCAGTGTCTGTTCATGTTGTGTGGAAACATACACACACATTTACATTTATAGTATTTACTGGCAGCTAATGGCAAGAAGAAAGACACCCACATGCCTGTCTGACGTATAGCATTTACTGCCTTCTCAACTTTTATGGGGATATGCACACACACATACACGTACGCACTTAAGCGCTGTGATATGAGCCAATGACACATCCCAGCGGTATACGGCATGCTCTCATACCGAACGCATGAAGGATTTAAGACCAATGAAGATACAACTCGGGTGTTGTTTCTTGACCTGTATGCTGCTGCTTACTGTGTATGTTGCACCACTCCCGATAAGGCAGGGCAGACAAGCTTTAGTGCTGTTGGCCTTTCTCCGACCTCCCTTACACTGCAGCCACATACTGCAAAGCATGCCATTCTTCATATTGACTCAGTTGGGCTGATATTGCTTTTTTAAGTTTACCTTCCAGTTCTTCTATAGCTGTTTGAGAAGAATCATCAATTGTCATAAGAACTTGGTCATAGAAATCTACCGACATTTGAATTGTGAAATGACACTAAAGTTTATCTCGGATTTAGGATGTCACAACATTAAAATAAAGCCTAAAAGTTAAGTTGTCTTGCCGGTAAAGGTTGCTTTACTTATCAGTGACATATAACGCCCCAAGCACTGCTCACAGTTACCTGCTAAACCTCCTTAAATTGAGATGTTCTATACCTCAAATGTCAGTTTACGGGTGTTTCTCCGTCAAAGCTTTAAGCGTCACCTTGGCCCGGTTCCCACCTGGCATCAACATGCGTCTGGGGGTGATCTGATCACAAGTATACAGCTTTAAGTACAGGTGTGAATGCACCTATGACGCATTGGGATCAGATCACTCGGATCACATTCAGAGGTGGTCTGCGACTACATACGGACACTTTTTTTAGCAGTTTACATGAACGCGTGCTAGGCCACGTTGAAGGACCGCCTTGAACGACGCTTTTTGCGGAACTCAAAAGTACAGGTATTTACTTGCATGCCAACTACATTTTATGAACATGAGACAAGAGGCAAAATAAGGAGTTCTTTTTTTATCTTCTGGCAGACGAGGCGCTGGAAGAACATTTCTGAACACATTTCGTCTTTGCAAATGGAAATGATGTACGTGTTTATAGAGCGTGGAAGTGAGACCCCTTCACAAGTCCTCACTTGTGATACATGCTAAGACCCTTCATAAACTGACACACTTTAAGCTCCTACTTGTGATTGGATCACCCAAGATGCATGGTGGTGTGAACATGGTTTAAGATCATAAAGCTCTGGGGATGTGATTTAGTTCAGGGTTGCAACTTATGGCTAATAATCAATTATTAAGTGAAGAATTGACTATTGGGTTTATGAATGGCACAATTACTAAATTGCTCAGCTTTTAAATTCAGCTTGACGTAGTTTTAGGCATGTGGCAACCATAAAAGACAGTAAAGATTGTGAATTGTGTGTACTTATATTTGTGTGTTTATGTGAATGGCTGCAACAATACTGCAGTTTCTCATACCCAGCTTTATTATATTATGCTGAAAAGTTGTTAAACCCTGCAGCTGGCACATTTTTGTGTACCCTGAGTTACAGGCACAGAAAGATGGCCGGCAAAGACACGAGTAGAACTGATAAAAACTTTATGGATGCTGAAGCCGATGGGCTCCACCACTGCGGCCAAATGTCTTTTTTGTCAAAGGGCCGGTCATTGTTGAGAAAGGCTTCTATAGTTTCTGTGTAGTTACTTACAGAGGAGGAGATGCTCACTGGCTACATCCACCCAGGCTTGCCAAACATTGTTGATTCTGCAGACCTGCAGATGCTAGATGTTGCCACTTTAGCTGTTTTCAACCATAATTCCCAACTGCAAGTATTTTAGAAGACTTGCTCCTCTACGCTCAGACATAGTGAGTGTTAACTTTGGCCCAGCACGCTGTAAAATTGCAAAACACAAGTGGAAGCTATGGTTATATTTTGGGTTTTTCAGTGTTCCTTCAGTACTTCTTTGCTGAGATCAGCAGGGAACTTAGTCAATATTTGCTCAAACTGTGAGAAAGTGGTCCATGCTTTTATATGTCACAACGGCTCCTGTATTTTGAGATGTCCATATATCTCTCTATCTCCGCATCCATACAGTAGCCAATCTGATCTGAATGCTGTGTTGGAAAGTAGGTTATGAGATCATTAAAATGATTACGATAAATCCTTTAGCAATAGTTATTATCCACAGACGTGCCTCCAGACTTTTAGATAGTTCAGTTGAAGATTCAGGTGAGTTGTGTGAGTTACTGCTAATGTTGCCTCTAGCTGTTAGCCTCAAGCAGAGATGAGGAGAAACTGGGTGCCCTCGCTTTTCTCCATAACCCATCCAGTTCTTAATTCAATTAAAACTCCTGTCTCTCACTTTCAGAGCTCTGCTTGGCAGGAACTACCTCCTACTGCACGTTACTTAGTTACCGCCGCTCTATTATAATGCATCGCTTACGTCTACTGAGCCGAGCTCGCTGTGTGTGTCTTTGTAGACTTAAAACTAAAGTTGATCAGTTTTAAAGCCCTTTTTTTTCCGTTTGCAGTATATCTGCTTGAGGTGTTTGTTTCCACTTCTCGTCATCTTTTCCTATTTGAAATTCCAAGGCACTGTTTGACTTCCTCCTAAAAGGTGTTATGTGAATGAACTTTACTTCTTGGCGCCGGGTTCGTGGCTTTACAGGGTGCCTTACTGATGATCCACTGACACTGACTGTCTATAATTGACATCACTGTTGGCAGGGAGTATGACTGTGTGAGTGACTTGCCAGGCTATTGGTCAGTGTGTTAGTATGATAAATTGTGACAGTGGTCAGTGTGATGATCCAGGCCTGCGGCCAGTTAGAGCCATAGTAACAGGCTCAGCGTTTCCCACTCCGCCTTTGAACTGCTGCTATGCTGCTATAATGAGGGAATGTTCTTTTCTCAGCCTACCCCAAGGGAGGCTGTGTGTGTGTGTGTGTGTGTGTGTGTGTGTGTGTGTGTGTGTGTGTGTGTGTGTGTGTGTGTGTGTGTGTGTGTGTGTGTGTGTGTGTGTGTGTGTGTGTGTGTGTGTGTGTGTGTGTGTGTTTGTGTATATAAGTGAGTGTGTGTATGTCATGGTGAGTCATACATGCTGTAGCCTTTATCCCCTTGACATGCTGGCCCATAGCTGGAGGTCTTGCTGTTTTTTTTTTCAGCCTCCAGGTGACAGAAACAAACGAGAAAAGAAAGTGTGAGTCTCTGTGTGTGTGTTTGTACGCGTTGCCGCCGATGAGATACTTTCCTCATATACAGACTCACATGAGATCACCGACTTTGTAAGCTTTGGCCTGCGATACTGGGCGTCCTGTCAAGAAACTCGGTGTGTGCATGTGTGCGCACGATGACAGCACAGGCAGGCAGCCCCCCTCCTCAACTCTCTGTTAAGTCCTGGTTTGACATTATTGGAGTCTAATAAGCTTCAGTCAAGTCAGTTCATGTAGTAAATCTTTGCCATTGTGCTGCCATATTACAAACAGATGTGCACACGCTGTGGATCCACGTAAATGCAGCCTGCAGCTATATTTGGAAGACCGAGAAAACACTCCCAGCCTCTCCGTCTCTTCATGTGTTTACTCTGAATCTTTTGTGTGACCAAACCCAGCTTTCTAACCTGGTTGGACAAAGCCAAGCTCTTTTCATTGTGTGTTATTATGTTATGCTTGTTTTTTTTGTGTTTCAGTCTTCTCTCTTATTCTCTTTCACTGCAGTGTTCTTTTCCTCTTCTGATTTGTTTCTTCTTGCTTTTAAGCAAACCTTTCCCACCATTGACATCCAGCAGTTCCCTCGAAAGTGAGCAATGAATAGAGATTTTGGACACTGAGTTGTCATTGTCTTTTCCAGTCATCATCGTTGTCTGAGAAATGTCTGAACACTTTTCTGTGAGAGTAAACATCAGTCTAATCTTATGAAAACAGGTGTGAATTGAAAGTCAAAGCAGCATTTATCACAGCATCTTCGCCAGAAATTGCACTTTATAGTGGCCAGTTTGTACTTAAACCCTCTGAACCCCAAAGCCTGCCAGCAGGTTTGAAAGCCACGCTGCTTTTCAAAAATCATTTATCAGAAGCAGAAACATGAAAAACAGAAAGATTCAGTGGATTTTCAACCTTATATCCTTTGAAGTGCATATTTGAGATGTATCGTTCCAAATTTAACCGCTTTTAAGCTTAAAATCATGATATTTCATCACTTTATTCTACATCTCCTTTTGAAAGGAGGATGGACAATATAGAAATATGAATAGGAACACATTTTAAATGTAAGTGGTAAAATATCTAGAATATGTAAGGTCACTTTCCCCCCAGTACTGGTAACATCTGTGAGAACTCAAAACCATTTTTTTTTTGCATGTTGATTCTAAATGACTTCCATTTTTGTGCAACCAATAATCAAATAAATTCAACTTTTATTTTCTCCCTTTTATGATTTATGGCATTATAACTTAGCTATAATGGACAAAAGACATTTTGGAGTTCTTTCTACTTCTCGTCATGGTTGTGCTCCTTCCAAAGAGGTGCAGGACTATAAATTGCTGTCAAAAATGAGCCAAGAGTGAGCAAAAAACCCCAGACTGGTTGGGTTTCAGAGGGTTAAACTTAATTTCCACTTACTTTATTGTGTTTACATCGACATACATGGAGAAAAATATGTCTCAAACTGAATTCATGCAGTGGGAAAAGCAGTGTTCAGTAAATGATGGCTGCTTCTCATTAGGAAAGTCTAGACCTAAACTCTTTGGCTTAGCTGCAGCGGCTCAGCCACATGCTCAGATAAAGCCACATCCCAGCCAGAGCCCGTATGCACTTGGCATCTACACAGAGTTTAGGGGTAAGAGAATGGGAAAAAAAACCCTCTGATGTGTGTTGATGCCTCAAACAGATGAAACAAAATGTCAAGTGAGGCAGCAGCGAAACACGAGAGCACAAAAGAGGAGAGGAGCGAAGAGAAGAGATACTATCGGTATTTGTCTTTGAGAATCCCAACGGGGGTTTGATTCTCCGAGTGGATAGAACTAAAAGAGGTGTTGATTAAGCGATGACAGATGAAAGAACATCAGAGGAAGAGAGCTTTAGAAGGAGGCAAAGGGTGAAATCTTGACTGGGAGGTGAAGGGAAAGGGCAAGAAGGAGAATTTTTGGGCATAAAAGACAAATGATGGCTGAAAGTAATATGGACCTGAAGGTGTAAACGTGTCTCTGTGTGACGCCCTCACAGACAGCAAACATGTGCACTTCTGAGATGAAGAGGCAGCCGGACATTTGACCGTGAGCAGTGAGTGGGGTCACAAGCACAAACACGACTCCAAGAATAGGCTCTAAACACTAGGGGAGAAAATAACCCAGTAACAGAGGATGTGGTGTGTGTGTGTGTGTGTGTGTGTGTGGGAGAAGAGGGACAGATTTGGGTGTTTTTCATGTTTTCGCTAATACACTCATTTTTAGGGTTAACTGTGCTTTTCAATTAGCAGTTCAATCGCTGAAGTCTCGCTTTTATCCCCAGCTGTAGTGAATCCCTAAAGCTGTTTATTATCTGTTAAATCTTCATGTAGTGCTTTTACTGTTCCACTACATGCGCTAATTTGTCTTTTTTCTGTCTCTTGAGGTTTTGTAAAACCGCACATTTAATAGAAAGGAGGGCGAGGAGTTGAGGGGAGTCCGGTTTTATAGTCTTGTTTGTATGTCGGGCTGTAAATACCCCCTAACAGGCTTAAAGTGACAGCTTGTACCACAGTTGCAGAGTGTCATGGCTGCTCCTGATAAAACTGCATTCAACAGTCAAACCCTAAAAGACTGGGCAGGACAGTTTCATACAGAATGTAGGTCTACCGAAAAATCAAAATTATAAATTTCATTTTGATTTCAGAATGGATAGAACCCTTGAGCTTGGCCTCTCCGATGTCAAATAAATAGTTGGTGGTCAGTTTATGAGTAAGTCTCGTGTAGGAGGAACTCAAAAAAGAGTCCTAGAGGATGAAATAACCCACTAATATTAGGGAGAAATCAGAGGACTGTTTGCATGATTTGCACCAAATTTCCCATCCCAGCATACATCATGGAAATATTGATTAAAGGTTTGGTAAAGTTTTAGTCTGTTTAAAGAGCAGATCCTGCTCAGGTCACAGACTGATCTGAAGTCACCGAAGTTTTAATCTTGAGGTCCAAATATTTAGAGGGTTTAATAGCAAGATGTCAAATTCTGTTCAGAGATACACCACCTGCTCCTTGTTCTGAGTTAGCCTTAAACTTTAATTTGAGATCCTGGGTATCCTGAGTCCCTTAAACACATAGATAATTACTTAAAATTGTCTTATCGGCTTGAATGTAATGATTTTTGTAAAAATGTTCTGTATTGCACAGAAAGTTGGATTTTACTTCTCTTTGTGTCATCAAATGGGTGCAGAGGTAAAACATGCTTTACATACAGTTGATTTACTAATGCCTCATATCTATGTTTACCAGTATTTTCTACAGAGTGTTTCCATACTTAAATGTCAAACAAATTTGTTTAGGGTTCTCTTATTGGAGTTTTATAACAGGAAGACAGACGTCTGTGAGTTTTATTACTTTAGTAACAACACTAATGGTTAAATAGGATAATAAACACGCTGTACATTTCTTTGTCTGTGACTTTATTTGCAAAATTAACTTAACATATGTAGGGATGGGTATCGTTAGGTTTTTCATGAATCCGATTCCGATTCCGGTTCTGCTTATCGATTCCGGTGCCAAACGAGAATCGTTTGGCACCGGAATCGATAAGCAGAACCGGAATCGGATTCATGAAAAACCTAACGATACCCATCCCTAAACATATGTCCTTATTTAGATTGATAGCAAAACAATGTTGCTTTCATGAATCACATTCACGAAAAACCTACTATTAGGCATTTAGATAACACGGGTAGTTTTCTTCACTAAACCAGATTAAACTAGATTAACAATAGAAGTATTTCTGACATTTTTGCTTTGCTGCTTGACAGTTTTTGTCTCTGGACCTGAAAGAAATGATTCACGTGTTGACAATCATCTAAATATTGCTTTAATCTGGACAATGCATCGACTAGGGAAACCAATGTACATGAGCCTCTCTATAAGAGGGCTTCATTTACCGTGGGAACCATTTACCAGAGCACTATCTCAATTACGTGAGTTATGTTAACACCTAGATTCTCCAGTAGGCCTCTATTAAGAGTCTAAAAATAATAACCTTCACGTCTGATGTATCCAAGCCTGAGTGTCCGATGAATCCAACCCTTTACAAAGACATCTTTTCCCATTGATTTACAAAACATCTACATTTCTCCAGAGACATTTGCAAGGCTGAAATTTGCACATAAACATTACTTTTGGCCCATACATTACACGTTACTTGAAAGTCTATTCCTGTGTTTGAGATCAGCTTTTGGCAATGACTTTGCAGTTAGAATTTTTGCAGCAATTGGTTCCATTGGACTCCAAACAATAACAGTAAAGGTCAAGCTAATGTCAACAACACACAAAGGCTAAAGTGTTATTTTGGTTAACCAAGAGGGAATTACCTAATAACTTTTTTGATAATCAAGTAATGCATTTTTTTCTAGCAAAAATTCCAAACATTTTCTTTCTCCACCTGCTCCAATGTGAATATTTGGCTCATTCCTTTGCTTTATATTTTAAAAATGGAGCATTTTTGAGAGTTGGGCTGCCGGTTCTGCTAAAAAAAGATGATGGTGCTTGTATTTGTGTTTAATCTGGATAACGATTGCTATCAGTACCGAAAATAATCATTATTATTTGGAGTCGTATTTTAGGTAATGACAGTCAGACGCCGTGGCTCAAACCGATTGGTTGAGACGTCGCGGTTGCTGAAAGGTTGACGAACACAAGCTGCGCCGCAAAGTCCGGATTTAGATGTGGTTTTGTGCTCGTATTCGTGTTGCATGGCGGCAAGATAAGGAGCGGTGAGTCAGTGGCGTTTCGGAACACGATGACCCTCCGCGCCGGCTCGGTGACGATGGGCCATGGCGACAGGGGTTTGCGGTTAGAAACCTTAATCTGCTCCTCATATGACCCTCTGACGGACAGGGACAGCAGTCAGCACACACATGCACACACATAGCTACACTCATAGACGGCCCTCAGACTAGTTAGTCTAGCATCGGCCCTCCAGTCTAAACATGCTCTTATATGGATTTCTGTTAAAATCTGGACATCTCTGCTCTTTCTTTCGTTGTAAACACTTCTGCCTATGTGTGACTACCGTGTGAGGACAAACATGTCGAGAAGACATTATGTTTGGACATTCAGAAGGCGACTTTAGAAGAATGAGAATGGATGTTTCTGCTGTTGACATGGTATATACTATGCATCACTGATGAAATGTCCTTATGGTGTTCCTATCAGACTCCTAGACTGCTTTTCTAGGGAAGCCAGAATACAAGCTTTGTTCTGTGACTACAAAGTTGTGAACTCTAGACAGCCTTACGGTCTTTTCTTCAAATTAATGATTAAGTCCTGACTGATTTTCTGTTGAAACTAGATTCATCATCCCTTTAGACATCCAAGACATAAAAAGAATAGAGAAAGAAGTTACAGAGGAGTTTTTGTGTTTCCTTGAAAGCCGAACAGCCTTGATGTGATGATCCTCTATTATCGAAGGCTAAATCCTTTCCTGAAAAATGCATTTTTGAGAGGAAAACCATCAGCTTGAGAGCATTTAATAAGAACAGGTCTAGACTAGACAGGTGGTGATGCTTCACGTGCCGCAGTTTAGCTTCCCTAGTTCCTTGAAGTGCCTCTATTGTAGCTGTTTAAATGAAGTTGCTCTTTGTGTTGCTTTACTCTTTGAGTGATATCTGTTATTATAAAAGCACTCTGGCATCTGGGGAATGTCTGAGTCCAGAACTTTCTGGAACGAGCTTTGACCAGCAACGAGGTCTGGAAACTGGTCTGGCTCCACGTCGTCTTGTTTTTTAGTCGCTTTCTCTTCCTTTTTGGGCTCCAAGTATGACCGAAAACTCAACACCTCCTAATGAATTGTGTTCGCCCCTTTTTTATTTGTCGTGTTTGCTATTTTTGTCACCGTGATAAATCTTTGCTCCGTAGTAATCCAATCTCCACCAAGGTCGACCCACCAAATAAAAAATCATGTGACGCCAGGCAAGTGTTCCTAATGAATTAACACATCGTTGTCACGGCCTCTTGTGTGTGTTTCCTAAATAGTTTTTGTTCTTTGGGCAAGTCCTGAAGCTGATCAAACACTTAAATATTGAGGCGTGTCAGATAATTTGATGTAATTTTCTTTATATAAAGCCCATTTTTTTGGTGTGTAATCTGCTTCAATGCACTGAGCTCAAGTCGCTCCTGCTTTACAAAATGCCCACTTGTGCCTCATTAAAACGCTTAAATAACTAACCTTCAGCCATTAGTGATATCTAGACTGAATACAGAACTGTTTTGGTTTAAATAGAAGTGTGGCTACATTTCTGAGATGAGTCATGCTGCTAAAGTGTGGCCTTTTGAACAAATGTGCAAAAGAAGATGCTTCTCCAAACTTTCCTCCTGCAGCAGTTCCACACAGGCAGTCCTCCCTGCACACATTTAGTACACTAAACACTGCAGGACAGAATGCAAAATAGTATATAATATAGGAAACCATAATAATTATGTAAGGCCTCATAAGAAAAACACTGCTGCGGGCTGCATTTTCTGAATGCAGTTCTCCTGCTGCTAAATGTCATCAAACTTGGATCGGGTTTGCTCAATTTTGTTTATCTTTGGCAGTGTGCTCACAGAAATGACATTCCTTTACAGCTAAACTGCATGTATGTTTGGAAAGAAATGCAAGAGCCTCAAAGTCTGAGTTTGGAGGTGGAGGCCTGTGGCAGCAACAGGACTTTCACCCAGGAGACTGGGGGGTTTGCTGCCGTCCCGTCTGAGAATGTTTTTCTTGGAGTTAAGCTTCATTGTCACTTGTTCTTGACTTTCGTTTTTCACTCACTGTTTGGTAAAGTTCGTGCTTAGTCTGCGACATTGTTTAGGTAGGTGGTCAAATAACATAGATACATAGTAATGTAATGTCTTAGCATATAGGAAAGTTCCAACAACTGTTTTATGTTGGACTTTTGAGGGACATCGGAGATCATGGAGGTCAAACCAAATAATTGTTAAAAATGAATGAAAAATGTCCAATAAGTTGAGATAAGATAAGATAATATAAGATATGATAAATTCATTAATCTTAATTGAAAGACTTGTGTCAGATATCACTCAGAAGTTAGATTTAGATCCTAAAGTTTGAACAGTTATCCAATCAGAACTTCTGGCCATTTAAGAAAATGTTATCTGCATGTTTTCTCTTAAGCAAACAACGCTGTATGTGGATGTTTTTCTACTTTACAATCCAACATAAAATGGGTCCATTTCGCTAGAGGAATGCCTTATCCTCAGGGATTTGTGCAACTGTACATTAACAATACATTAAAATGAGTCTTTCATTAGTGGTGAACTGTGTAGTTTGTTGCTGGTTCATTACATTAATATTAATGCCTCAGTTAAGTCGCTGCAGCTCCAAACACACAACTTCTTCCCTTCCCACTGTGTTTCCTCGGGTTAGTGTGGGACTGTGATGTGTGTGTGTGTGTCCAGCTGTCTTGTTGAAGGTGGCTGGTGTGTGGTGGTAGCCGTTGGGTCTGGGTTGTAGGTGGTAGCAGGAATAAACTGTCGACCGGCTGAATCCAGGTCAGCTGTCTTTGCACATTACATTAGATTTATTTGTGAGTGTCCTTTTGTCTTCATTGCCTGTGTGTGTATGTGCTATTGTCTGATTTTTTTTTTTTGACTCCATGTACATTAGCAGCTGCAGCCAAAAGCATGACATCAACCGAAATGTGTTTTTTAAATTAGTGGTAATGCACAGACCAGGGTCATAATGAGCTCCAGGCGGGATCAACAGATGTGTGTGTGTGTGTGTGTGTGTGTGTGTGCGCGCATGTGTGTGTGTGCGCATGTGTAGGTGTGTGCTTGTGCATGTCTGTATGTGTGTGCATTACAGAGGTGTGTGTGCGACTGTGTGTGTTGGTATATGCAGCCGTGGCCATTTGTGTGTAAACATGCAGAAGTGCGTGTGTGTATGGGGTGTGTGTGTGCTTACTGCAGGTTTTGATGTTTTGAAGCTGATGCCAGCTTTCATCATCATCGTCTCATGTGGCCTAAAGTGTTGCGTATTTCCGGCCTGTTTTTTTCTGCCCTCTGCAGTACAACAGCAGGATCCTTGTGTGTGTGTGTGTGTGTGTGTGTGTGTGTGCGCGTGTATGTGTGTGTGTGATCAAGACTGTGTGCGTTAGCCTTATAAGGTCAAACCAGGAAACATCTAAGGATAAGAAAAGATGTGAGTCACTGTTTTCCCTCTTCTGCTCAGAAGAACAAAAACATCCTCTTCTCTGCCCTCAGTGCCTTCCCTCAGGGGGCTATATTGTGTTTATGTGTGTGCGTGTCCATGTGTCCTGTAGTCGCAGGGGTTGCTGTTTTGTTCCTAATGAGGTGCTGAGCTATTCACATGGCCCGCTTCCCCGAGAGATGTGAAAGGCACTGTGGGAGCAGCTGGTGCAGCACTGGAGGTGTAACTCTACACACTTTACATTCAACATGTTCACCAGAAACTGTTTAGTTTCTGGTTGTTTGCTCTGCAATAAAACTACGTCTCTGTGTGCAGTTTTTAGGTATGTGCATGTATGTATCCTTGCCTGTATGTTAAACCAGTGAGACACAAGGAGGAGTTTGAGGTGATGTATGTTAATAATGGCATGTCTGTACATCTGTGAATATGGCTGAACGTTGTGCTCCTAATTAAGGATTGACCAATTATTGGCCAGATTATTGTAGCAGATATTTTCCATTTTTCCAATCTTTGGTGTTTTTTAAAAAATATAAATCGATTATTGATAAATTAAATGTGCAACTTTGTGACTGATGCAGCCTCATCTCGCTGTCTTCAGTCACTCTGTGGTCTCAGCAATATGTCTGTAGCAGAGACACAACATGCAAAGACTGAAGAAGAAGCACAGTCATTGCCACAAACGTTAAATTAGATACTCTCACAGTGGCTAAGGCTCTGTGAATGGATAGTGGCTAAGTTAGGAGAGCGATGCAGATTACTGTTAAAAAAATATGGATTGGTTATTGGTCTTTCTTGATCGCCATTGGCCCTGAAAAACCCAACTGGTTGATCCCTACTTGTAATGGATTACTATACTATAGCGTAGAGCAATAATAATTATAGTTGGCATTTGATACACAAAGGTCTAGAAAAGCAATGATTACTGTTGTGAGGACTGGATGATAATTCAGAGTCCTTGTTTATTGATTTTCAGTGGATTCTTGGAATGATGGAGACTGGAATCTGTGGTCATTTTTTCTCCTGTGTGTTTCCCTTTTGCTTGTCCTGCCATCATAACTGAGATAACAGGAGAAGATACGAGTTGATAAAATTCTCACCTTTGGTTACGTCAGTCAGTGGTGGGCAGACGTTTCCACCCCGAGTTTTGTGTCTAACACATAAAGAATCAGCTTTCTTATTTACTTTCACATACTACTTAGCAATAGCAATGTGCGATTATAGTGCCATTTTGAAATTATGCTCTTGTTTTGCTTCGTGATATAAATCCAGAACCTCTGGGATGTGGCTGGATCTCAGTTGCCCTTCTCCTATCTCGTATTGCATGTCTGTGGAGAACGTGGTGCTAAAACACTTGTGGATGACCTCATTCACGTCGTTATTTTCGGCCTGGTGTCATAAAAAGGCGTCAATTTGCATGCCAGTGAAATGCATTTTAGCATGTGGCGTTTCACTACATACCATGTAGTTGCAGTGATTGACTTCCTCCTTCCCTTACCCTAACTTTAACAATCTCTCGTGTCATGAAAATGCCATAAAATGACATGCGGAAAGGGTAGATTGCGTGGAAATGTCACGCAAAATGTGCCAGGAGTGGCATGCTTTTTATACGCAATTCCATACTATCATGTTATTATCTTTAAATTTTTTTATTTGAATTTGGTTGACATTTCCGAGAAAATCCACTGTTAAAAAGACAAGTTTTTTCAGAAGAGTACAATAAATGCATGCTGCTTCCAAAGTCAGTGACGAATCATGCACAAATAATTAGATGTCAATGTAGACTGAAATAATTCTGATTAGGATTTTAGCCTTACTCTAACAACCTAACTCAAGCGTGAATGCATGTCTTTTTGAATTATTATTTATAGTTAATATCATCCTGAGAGGAGGCTAGAATTGTACAGCAGTCAAAGACAAGACAGTAAAGAATGCTGCTGCTGGCGGTGAGGCGTCATAAAAACATCATAAAACACTGGATGCATGTCCAAAAAGAACATTAGACTTTGCTGCCTGGTAGGTCAAAGTAATAAAAAACAGATAGATCAAAACTTCTGGCTTAACATTAAGATAAACAGCGGCAATGCAAATGTAAATCAATACTCTCTTTGTCCCATGTTTCCGCTCTGTTGACAGTGAAAAGTGTCCCCATCTGAATCTGAACAGGACCTACCTGCATGCAGCTTTAGTTCTGCTCATCCCCGGCTGTTGTTCTGACCTCTAAAGACCAGCGTTTTTATTCTGGGACGTGCTCTATCAAGCCTGCAGACATAGTTTCATCCCTGCATCTCTGTGTGTGTGTGTGTGTGTGTGTGTGCGTTTGTGTCTCCAGAGTGCAGTGATTTGTGCTGTCAGCCTGGGTCTCATCCAGACAATAATTTTGGCAGGCATAACAAGAGAACCCCCAAGTCTCTGGGAGAAACACACACACACACACACACACACACACACACACACACACACACACACATACTGACTCCCTCATATATTCAGTTTTGCTAACCAGCTCTTTTCGTGTCTGCATCTTTGTCTAAGTTTTATAGGACTGTATCAAGGCATTTTTCTGTTTTTTCGTGCATTTCTTCTAGGCTCATCCATCGTTTCTGTGGATTATGACATAAAAAGAAACACTTTAACGTATGTTTTATGTAAAGCTTTATCAAAATGTGGCAACGGTGCTATAATTTTCCTCATTCCAAACGTGTATTCTTTCACCTTAAACCTCCCCTAATCGTTTGTTGTGTCAGAAATCCCCTCTGATTCTCCCTCTGCCTGTGTTTTGGCTCATGTACAGACATCTGGTTTGCATAGTAGCTCATCTTATTGTGGGACCTGGCAAGTCTTTTTTTTTTTTTTTTTACCTGCCAGACCTTCATAACTCCAGCGCTCCTCCTCGAGAAAAACTAATGACCTTGTGCATCTGGCAGAATGAACAGAAACCTCCTGCTGTGTTTTATAGATATCAGATTTTAAGCTTAAGTTGTTGTTTTGGTGTAGAGAAGAAAGATGCCTGTGTGATGCCAAACCATGAGGAAGTAGTTTGGCCACCAAAAGTTTAAAGCTGATTTTAGATTTAAGGGGGGTGGGGGGTGGGGGGGTGGATTGAAATATTCTTAATTGACTTAGATGAGTGTTTTTTCCACCCTCACAGATAAGACCGTTGTATCTCATCTTCTAAGATGATTTGATTGTCTGTCAGGACCATCATTCTCCCTTTCCTCTCCGTCTGTGTTTCTTTTGCAGCTGTAGCTGCCTCAGAAAATGATGATAATTGAAATGTGGCCCAGACTCGACAAGGACAGAGCAGTCTGCCAGAGTATCTATCTGTCTGTCTGCCCCCTTTGTCTTCCTGCCACAAAATGACAGCCAGACAGTTGACTGATGCAGAGCTGATGAACAAACTTTTGCTACAGAAGTTCCGCTGTCAAGAGAATCTAGTAGTGTGTGTGTGTGTGTGTGTGTGTGTGTGCATTCAAACAGACACTTGGAAGTCAGAGTAAATAATTCATGTGAGGATTATAGAAAGAAGCAGAGAAGTGGGTCAGAGCTGCAGTTAGTTCGATGGACATTTGCAAAGATCAAAATGTGCGGGGAAGAGATGAAGCCTAAAATGTTTCAAATTGACTTTTGAAGCTATTAATGAAATGTATTTAGGCAAGAATATTTGAATTTGGATGCATTCCCACAATTTGTGCGTGCATTTGTGAGACTGTGTGTTTCTCAGAGGAAAGTTATATTGTTTTTAAAGCCCAGCAATTCCACTTCTGTAGCTACTGCTGGGGCAGAAGTCAATACCCACAGAGCCAGGAGTCTTTCTCGCTCTATCTCTCTGTTCTGTTTAGTATGTGTTCGGTGTAGCAGAGCTGTGTTCTCTCTGTGGGACCTCAGCAACAACACTGAAATTGTGCATCAGGATGTGTGTGTGTGTGTGTGTGTGTGTGTGTGTGTGCACAACGAGTGGGCGAGTAAAGGCTTGTTCTCGCTCCCTGGGGGTATGTTTGAGGTTCCTATTTGGGCCTTCTTATTCACAAAGACCCACTTCCCCTTGGGAGGCCCCACTGGCCCCTCTGCTGCGGCAGACATGCACAGCAAACAGCATGCATGCATTACTGTAGCTGCGCTTCTTTCTGTGCACACACACACACATGCACAGACATTTTAAGTGGCTGGATGGGAGGGTGCAACAGAAGTGGCCTCCAGTGATTTAGTGCTTCCTGGTGAAGGTCAGGCTGAACGAACTGGACTTTTTTTTTTAGATGGAAGAGAAAGAAGGACAGGAGGCAAGGAGAGGCAGAGAAAGTCGAGGAGAGAAGTGGAACAAGAAGGCATATAACCTCGAGCTTTCTCACAAAGACTCACAAGGACCCTGGTTCAATACTTTCCACTTGTTCTGCAATTAAACCTCTGAAAAGGTAGAGGAAATGGAGGAAGTGAAGGATAAAGGACAAGACTTCCTTTTCAAATTGCATTATGGTGCTCTTGTTATAGTCACACACAAAAACTAGGAGGTTATCTTCACTCTGAGCTTGGACAACAATAACTTTAAATCTGTAAGAAATCTGTGTCAAATTAAAATTTTAGCCCTGAAAATACCTGCACACGAAGTTACTAGATTTACTTGTTTTAAAATGTCCATTTCTCATTCCCAAACTTTGACTTTAAACTCTGTTTTGTTGACATTAAACCGAAAGCTGATGCCTCCCTGCGTTCTCAGCTTACTCGTCCATAAAATATGTCCAGAGGAAAGAGAAAAAAACCCACACTTACCTTCCACTAAGTCAGGGCAGGGCTTGAAAACACACCACAGAATGTGTTCACTAGTGAATCATCTTTTTCTGCAATATGTGTCAGTGAGGCATGTGTGGACATTCACGGGTGGGTGTGTGCACGTGGGTGTGTGGAGGCTGTTCGGCATTACAAACACCAGCGGAGTTTGTTTACACGCTCGGTATCAGTTTGGGAAGCTGTCGTTTAACTCAGATATACACACAGATATTTAGCTCGTGCACGGCGGGGAGCCAGGAGTGTGCGAGCGGACCTGTTTGTGTGAATGCGTGCGTGTGCTTACCATCCTATAATAGTCTATTTCCAACCGTCTGTCCACATTTCAAGTGCAGCTTGCCAAGGAAGTGCAATTTCCTGCTCAAGACACTGATTCTGCAGCATCCAGCTGTTGCGTGTGTTTGTGTGGAAAGAAAGGAGAGAGAAAGCGAGATGAGGGGACCGTCTGTTTTTTTTTCCATAAAGCTTCTTAATTATTGTTTTTCCAGGTGCCAAATCCTTCCTCCCATCCCCACCTTTACCAGTCCCTCTCCCACCAATCATTCCTCCCCCTCTTCTCGTCCCAGTTGCTCTTTTTACTTGACACTTTACGGAGGAAACTCCATCTCCATAGTTTCCGCGAGGAACCACTACAGATCATATATCTGCGCTTCCAGTCTGAGTTAAAATAACTGTTCACTGTTGTTCTTTGTTCCTGTGGTCGGTCTGAATATCCTGCAGCCCACAGGTATGCAGCTGTGAACTTAAATAATCTATTAGATGTGTCTACATTAGAGTGCTGGCAGAGTTATCCCAAATGTTTAAAAAAGAAAAAAAAAAAAATCTGATTTTGAGTTCTTTTTTAGATTTTTGCATTTTCTTTGTTGTTTGCACATTTTGATTTTTTTACATACCAGAGCAGATTTAATGACCACACAGTGTGTCTTTATTGTAGGATCAGGTTTGAGGTTGTATTGCATACATAAGGTTGTGACTGTGTTGGTGTTATCTTGCCAGTCTATCACTGTTAATGTATGCATGTGATATATGCAGCATATATGGGCGTGCATGTGTAGGAGGGCATAGCTGTGAGGAATCTGTTGTGCTTCAGGAGTGGGAGGAAACACAGGGAGAAACAGAAATTGCGTTGCATTTGACAGCAGAAAATAAGACATAAAGACATCTAAAACTAATTGATAAGAAGGAGGAAAAGAAGCAACATAGAAAAAAAACGACTGAAAGAAGTGAGCCCTCACATATTACATTCTTTTCACTCTTTAACACTGCATTTAAATCGTTTTACCGATCAGTCTTGCTTACAGGTTTACTGCGCAGTCTGTTTACCCTCTTGTCAGGGTCTGTTAGTTCCTGGTATGTGGCATGAGACTGGTATTAACACGTCGCTCGACTTCTTTTACTGCACAGCAAGCAACAGTGAGCAACATTTGCCATAGCTATAATAATGCAGAGAAAGTTTTTGCATTTTCATAATCAAAAATCTAAATGTATATGCCTAAATTTTGAAACATGTTCCACTTTCAACTGTAAAAGATGCAACTTGGGGACATGAAAGTTAGATTTTGCAGCCTCAAGAGGAGTGTTCATGTTTGTTTTGGTGGAGCTGTGTGTTGCACAATACACAGAGTTTGGAACAACTGCTGTAGCTGGCGAAACTTTTAGTGTGTGTACAGCAGCATGCAAAGGTTTTTATTAAGTATGCAAATACAATTAATATTTGGCATTGCTGATCTTTTGCCTTTAAAACAACATTCAGCATACTTGATAGTGTTTTTCAAAGTGCTTTATCTTGCAGAAAAGTCATGGCTCTTCCATGGATTTAGGCTGTCTCCGTGTTTTCTGTCGCTTCATTTAATCCCAGACTGACTGTGATGCTGAGTTCAGGGCTCTGTGGGGGCCAAACCATCTGTTGCAGGAGTCCTTGATCTTCTTGTCCCTGAAAGTTCTCTGTGACTTTGGCTGTATGCTGGGGTTGTCGTCGTATGCTGCCACATGATTTGACATCCAACTCCCAGATGGTGTTGCTTGGTGGAGAAGAATCTGAGCAGCTTTTGCACAGTGCTTTCCTTAAAGTTGCACAGTAACTTTGTCTTAACTACTTTTTGCATCTCTGCTCTTCTAAAACAGCCTTTTTTGTGTTTTCTGAGGCTGGATAAAATGAAACTCAATAGCTCAGAGAAATCATGCTAAATATAATAGAGAATTTATGCTCAAGATTAAAGCTGCAAGCAGCGATGGACGGGTCCTCGCATCCACGCTGGTCGTGAATCCACGCACGTCCACCAGGTGGCGCTGTGACTGAGAGTGTATGTCGGCCTCTGAATCGCATCTGGACCAGAGTCCAATCATACATTTAAAATTTCAGCCAGACTGTAGCATGTTCAGAGCAGTTATAGAGCATTTCCTGTCTATCCACCAGGTGGCGCTGTAACTCAGAGTGTATTTCACACAGTGGATGTGATGAGGGTTGGACTCTGATCACTCATGAAAAGTTTCAGGCTGATTTGATCATGTAGAGGCCAGTTATACAGCATTTACTGTCCCTCCATCAGGTGGCGCTGCGACTGAGAGTGTCTGTTGGCCTGTAGATGTGATCAGGATTGGATTGTGATCACACATGGAAAGTTTGAGGCAGATTGGAGCATGCAGAGGAGAGTTATACAGCAGTTGATGTTTCATGGCGAAGCATCAAAACGCTGATGGTCGCCATGGCCACGCCATTTGGCTTCTGGTTAAACTTTTGATAACTTTTCCAAACCAAGTCCTGCTGTGTGGACTGACAAAATTTCAGGTCTCCTGGAATTATCCCCTAGGAGGTATTAACTCTCAAAAATGAGAAAAATCATCAAAAATCTCACAATTAATCCAAGATGGCCGACTTCCTGTTGGGTTTAGGACATGGCTCCAAGAGGCTTTTTTGTGCGTCCTGATGTGCTCTATAAGCCTCCCAAATTTCATGGATGTAGGTGAAACGTGCTGGGGGGGCTGTTTGTTAAAAATACTGTAGGGGGCGCTATAGCATGTGCAGTGCCGAGATGCATACAGTGTTGTTCCTTGGGTCAATGGTGATGTGTGTGGTAATTTTTGTGAGCATTGGAGTATTCCTAACCTGTCAGAAAGGGCTTTGTTTTTCATGGCGATATTTGGTTGCTACGGCAACAGCGTTACATGAAATGTCACACCCTTCACAGTGTGTGATTGTCAAGAGGTGAAGACTCGACTGACCAATTTCCAGCATGATATCACCAAGTTTGGGGCCATTGTACCTGAAAATATAAGGCCTTAAACTTACTATTACCAACAGGTGGCGCTATGACTTTTTCAAAATTTATGAGTGTGGATGTGTTCAGACTGGACCTGGTATCCAGCATGTGAAGTCTGAGGCAGATAGGATGTTGTTCAGCTGAGATATGAATCGTTAAATTTTCATGGCGAAACATCGAAATTGGTTTGGCCGCCACAGACACGCCCTTTGATGACAAGTCACCATTTTCACTGGGATGCATCATCAATGTGTTTAGGCTGTTGTCACTGCATTTGAAGTGAATATGATCAACTGGGTAACAATAGGGCATGAAAGTGTAAAAGATGTCTATTTCCTGAAACCACAAGGTGGCGCTATGACTGTCAATGAATATCCCTATGTGGATGACATCAGGACAGGACTGTCATCATACATGTAAAGTTTCAGGCAGATTGGAGCATGTTGAGAAGAATTAGACACCACTTCCTGTTTCATGGCGAAGGATCAGTTGTTTGAGGCTCCGCCATGGCCACACCTTTTGGCTTCTGGTTGAGTTTTTGATAACTTTTCATCAGAAAGGTCTGGTGCATGTACTGGCCAAATTTCAGTTCTCTCAGACTTATCCACTAGGAGCTATAAATTTTGACAAATGTACAGCAAATTCAAGATGGCCGACTTCCTGTTGGGTTTAGGGTGTGGCTGTGATTGACTTTTTGGTGTGTCCTGATGTGGTGCATATGCCCACCAAATATTGTAGCTGTAAATAAAACATTGTGGAAGTTGGCCTAATGACCACTGTTTCAATTTTGCAGGTGGCGCTATAGAGCCATTTTTTCACACATATGCGCAACTCCCATAAAATATCAAATTTTTCGCCAGTCCTGATGTGCACGCCAAATTTCACGCGTTTTGGTTCATGATAAGGCCGCCAAAAAGGCAAGTCATTTCCCGAGGAGCGATTAAGTTTGAAAAATTTACAGCAAATTGAAGGTGGCCGACTTCCTGTTGGGTTTAGGGCGTGGCTGTAATTGACTTTTTGGTGTGTCCAGATGTTCTGCATATGCCCACCAAATATTGTAGCTGTACATGAAACATTGTGGCAGTTGGCCTAATGACTACTTTTTCAAGTTTGCAGGTGGCGCTATAGAGCCATTTTGCCACGCACATGCGCAACTCCCATAAAATATCAAATTTTTCGCCAGTCCTGATGTGCATGCCAAATTTCACGCGTTTTGGAGTATGATAAGGCCGCCAAAAAGCCAATTTACTTTACGGGAGAAAAAAAAAAAAAAAAAAAAAAAATAATAATAATTAAAGCTGCAAGCAGCGATGGACGGGTCCTCGCATCCACGCTGGTCGGTGAATCCACGCACGACCACCAGGTGGCGCTGCGACTGAGAGTGTATGTCGGCCTCTGAATCGCATCTGGACCAGAGTCCAATCATACATGTAAAATTTCAGCCAGACTGTAGCATGTTCAGAGCAGTTATAGAGCATTTCCTGTCTATCCACCAGGTGGCGCTGTAACTCAGAGTGTATTTCACACAGTGGATGTGATGAGGGTTGGACTCTGATCACTCATGAAAAGTTTCAGGCTGATTTGATCATGTAGAGGCCAGTTATACAGCATTTACTGTCCCTCCATCAGGTGGCACTGCGACTGAGAGTGTCTGTTGGCCTGTAGATGTGATCAGGATTGGATTGTGATCACACATGGAAAGTTTGAGGCAGATTGGAGCATGCAGAGGAGAGTTATACAGCAGTTGATGTTTCATGGCGAAGCATCAAAACGCTGATGGTCGCCATGGCCACGCCATTTGGCTTCTGGTTGAACTTTTGATAACTTTTCATCACCAAGTCCTGCTGTGTGGACTGACAAAATTTCAGGTGTCCTGGAATTATCCCCTAGGAGGTATTAACTCTCAAAAATGAGAAAAATCATCAAAAATCTCACAATTAATCCAAGATGGCCGACTTCCTGTTGGGTTTAGGACATGGCTCCAAGAGGCTTTTTTGTGCGTCCTGATGTGCTCTATAAGCCTCCCAAATTTCATGGATGTAGGTGAAACGTGCTGGGGGGGCTGTTTGTTAAAAATACTGTAGGGGGCGCTATAGCATGTGCAGTGCCGAGATGCATACAGTGTTGTTCCTTGGGTCAATGGTGATGTGTGTGGTAATTTTTGTGAGCATTGGAGTATTCCTAACCTGTCAGAAAGGGCTTTGTTTTTCATGGCGATATTTGGTTGCTACGGCAACAGCGTTGCATGAAATGTCACACCCCTTCACAGTGTGTGATTGTCAAGAGGTGAAGACTCGACTGACCAATTTCCAGCATGATATCATCAAGTTTGGGGCCATTGTACCTGAAAATATAAGGCCTTAAACTTACTATTACCAACAGGTGGCGCTATGACTTTTCCAAAATTTATGAGTGTGGATGTGTTCAGACTGGACCTGGTATCCAGCATGTGAAGTCTGAGGCAGATAGGATGTTGTTCAGCTGAGATATGAATCGTTAAATTTTCATGGCGAAACATCGAAATTGGTTTGGCCGCCACAGACACGCCCTTTGATGACAAGTCACCATTTTCACTGGGATGCATCATCAATGTGTTTAGGCTGTTGTCACTGCATTTGAAGTGAATATGATCAACCGGGTAACAATAGGGCATGAAAGTGTAAAAGATGTCTATTTCCTGAAACCACAAGGTGGCGCTATGACTGTCAATGAATATCCCTATGTGGATGACATCAGGACAGGACTGTCATCATACATGTAAAGTTTCAGGCAGATTGGAGCATGTTGAGAAGAATTAGACACCACTTCCTGTTTCATGGCGAAGGATCAGTTGTTTGAGGCTCCGCCATGTCCACACCTTTTGGCTTCTGGTTGAGTTTTTGATAACTTTTCATCAGAAAGGTCTGGTGCATGTACTGGCCAAATTTCAGTTCTCTCAGACTTATCCACTAGGAGCTATAAATTTTGACAAATGTACAGCAAATTCAAGATGGCCGACTTCCTGTTGGGTTTAGGGTGTGGCTGTGATTGACTTTTTGGTGTGTCCTGATGTGGTGCATATGCCCACCAAATATTGTAGCTGTAAATAAAACATTGTGGAAGTTGGCCTAATGACCACTGTTTCAATTTTGCAGGTGGCGCTATAGAGCCATTTTTCCACACATATGCGCAACTCCCATAAAATATCAAATTTTTCGCCAGTCCTGATGTGCACGCCAAATTTCACGCGTTTTGGTTCATGATAAGGCCGCCAAAAAGGCAAGTCATTTCCCGAGGAGCGATTAAGTTTGAAAAATTTACAGCAAATTGAAGATGGCCGACTTCCTGTTGGGTTTCGGGCGTGGCTGTAATTGACTTTTTGGTGTGTCCAGATGTTCTGCATATGCCCACCAAATATTGTAGCTGTACATGAAACATTGTGGCAGTTGGCCTAATGACTACTTTTTCAAGTTTGCAGGTGGCGCTATAGAGCCATTTTGCCACGCACATGCGCAACTCCCATAAAATATCAAATTTTTCGCCAGTCCTGATGTGCATGCCAAATTTCACGCGTTTTGGAGTATGATAAGGCCGCCAAAAAGCCAATTTACTTTACGGGAGAAAAAAAAAAAAAAAAAAATAATAATAATAATAATAAACCCTAGGGTTTCAATAGGGTCCTTGGCACCGCTGGTGCCTTGGACAGTCGGTGCCCTGGCACCGCCTGTCCTTCGCACCCTCGGTGCTCGGACCCTAATAAACCCTAGGGTTTCAATAGGGTCCTTGGCACCGCTGGTGCCTTGGACAGTCGGTGCCCTGGCACCGCCTGTCCTTCGCACCCTCGGTGCTCGGACCCTAAATAGGCAAAAAAACAGGTATGGAACCATGAGTAAAACAGGTGGTTTCTACCCCCATCCCACCTGTTTCTATTTAACTGAGTTGTGATTTCTCAGCAGGATTAAAGAAATTTCTTTGAAGCTCTGCTGTCACGAAATAGGGAGTCATGTCTTTTTTGCTGTTCTGCCTGTTTAGCCATTTTGTCTCTCCTTTCCTTCCCTCCTTTTGATCTGGATTTGTCTTTGTGTATATGCTTGAGGTTGATGTTGCAGAAAGCCAAGTACAGTCCTAATGATTTACTTTCTCTTTCTCTGTGTTCTCTTTCCCACTTTCTCACCCTCTTCTCGCCCTCCCCTCTTTGCTGACTCGCAGGTGGTGTACCCCTGTCAGAAACACAACCTCCCTGTGACACATGGGTGACTGTGGGAGACGGAAGGGGTGAGGGAGACTACGAGGGCGAGAGACGTCCCGACACACACTCATCGAGAGCAAGAGGCAGTTGGCCATCTGTGGTCGGTCCCCTGCTATTCTGCAGCTGTGTTGGAGTCAGCGAATGGTGCTCCGCTCTGCTAGGAGAAGAGGGCTCCTTCCTACATCTCATTACCCAGGGGATGAGCCAAGGCTAGGGCAATGTTAAGGTCTCACTGGCCTCGATTCAAGCCCCTGGGGCTGCTTCTGTGGAGGGATGGGTGATACCCCAGCTGGATCTTCCGCTGTCACCGTTCTCCATGGCTATCATTAGTGGCTAATGAGCTGCTGCTGGAGAGGAAACGGAGAAGGTGCCTGTGGAGAGAGGAGGAACCTTACAGCTGTTATTAAGAGGCCCAGACAAGGACTTTTTGCCTCTGCAAGAGAATTGAGCTTTGAAAGCATGAAAGGATATCAACTTTGGAATACTTTGTTTTATGTATTTCTGTTCAGGTTTTGATTGACAATTTTTTGTTCTTGTTTCTGATTTGCGTCTGTGAAAAATGTCACCATGCATTTGAAAGACGTGTTTTTTCAAGATGATACAGTATTTGGACGTCATTTTTCTTCTTTTTCTCTTAACTGAAGGATTTTCAGCAAAGTATTTTCATCCAGCAAGATTTTTTTCTTGAAGTTCTTTTGAAATAGTTTTACACTTTGATATTATTTTGACCTTCCTATGCTCTGAGGAATATTGTTCACCATGGCAGCAGCCTATCGTGTAGTTGTGAGCAGTGTGAGCTGCTACAACAGTGTGGTAGTGGACCGGCGCACTCACTCCCACGCTGTGCACTACTGCTCGGGGCCATGTGGGGCGCTGTCCCAGGGCTTAGACTGTACTGTCGCACATCGTGGCACTTGCTCCGAGTTGGTGGTTGCACCTGACCCTGCATACAATGACCTCAACAGCTCACCAATCCACTCCCGCAACATAATCTCTCAGCAACATTCTAACCATGCTAAACTTTGTGTTTCCATGGATACTACCCATAATGGCGGTTTGGAGAGAGCAGGCAGCAGTGGCAATTTGTCTTTAGGGGAGGACAGCCCCACGTGGCGTGGTAAAAAAAACCCCAGTGCAGTCGGATCAACTGGGAACTTGAGCTCCACTGGCAGTCTGAAGGACATTACCGAAGAAGCCATCAACCTGGCCAGTGGAAAGCTCAAGGAGTTTTCTTTTGACAAGTTGCGGCTCTCCTCTTCCAGCCACGTCACTTTCCGGAAAGGTCGCAAGGTCCGTCCTGACTCTTTTAGCCGTCGCTCCACTGATCTGGAGATCATCTATGGCCACTTCAGCTCCAACCTTACCACAAACACAACAACTAATGGCATGACAAATGGCATGGGTAGTTCTAATGATGAGAATCTGCCACCGTTTGTGCTAGGCAAAGGAGCAGGGCTGGAGGAGACAAAGCTAAAGGCGAGCACAAGCAGCTTGTCATCCATCACCAAAGTAGGTGGTGGTTCAACAAACAGCCTCTCAAGTATTGCGTCATTGGACCAAAGTCTAAACACAGTGGCCTCCCTGTACCGCAACACCCTGGGAGAGGAGAATCTAATTGCTCGTCTGCTGGAGAAGACCCGAGCAGAGGCAGCCAGTGGTGGAGCAGGTGGGGAGGACATCCGTGCCTGCCTTGACATCCTGCTTAAATGTTCTGAAGACCTAAAGAAATGCACTGACATCATCAAGCAGTGCATCAGACGCAAAGCTGGTGGAGGCCCGGAGGATGGATCAGCAAGTCCGGACAGTGTATATCGGGCGGTGATGACCAGACTCAGCTCCTATCTGAAGAGATTGCCTCTGGAGCTGGAGGGGATCGGAGGTTTGGGGGGCAGTGGGCAGGGCGGTCAGGGTGCACCTGGAAGTGGGCACAGTGACCTGGCTGAGCTGGTGAACACTCTTCACTCCATCCAACAAGGACCTTTCTCTCCAATTTTTGGCAACGAGCAACCTCCCCGCTATGAAGATGTGGTGCAGTCGCCTCCAATTCCAAAGACCGTTCCACACTCTGCATCCTCTACTCCTTCTTCTGTCTCGTCTTCTTCCTCACCCTTTAAATCAGAATCTCTTCATACCAAACCGGTCCAGAACTCAGTCCAGCCTAGAGCCACTCCACTCACCAATGGACTACAACATCCTTCTTCTATCACACAACACACTCTCTCTCCCCCAACTATCTCATGTTCTTCATCTAGCTCCTCTCCAACACACTCCCCATCCCCTCTTCGTATGTCCCCGACTCCACCATATACACACACTCCTCCAGCATCCCCCATGGAGGCTCTTTATATCGAGGAGGAGGAGGCAGATGTGGGAAAGACACCAGAACAAATCACACAGGAGACGCATACTCCAACTAGAGGTGTTAACACTACCCAGAACAAAAATGGCATTATGTTGGGGCAACACCTGCTCCCTACACAACCACACACACTCCATAACTCTTCAAATAGTTTGCCAGCCAGTTCTGGCTACAGCCCTGCTTGGCCTTCATCTCCCTCACTAACATCCTCAGCACCAAAAACTGCATCACACAGGAATGACGACATTGACAAGCTGCTGATGGACTTGGAGAATCTGTCTCAGAGTATGAGCCACCCCAGAAACATAGAGCCTCCACTTCCTGCCAAGACCAGGAAGAGAGATGGAGGCCAGGGAATCATCTCCAGTGACTCCTTTGCTCAGCCCAAAATGCCACAGTTCCAAGTCCAGAAGCAAGCCAGCCACCTAACCATGAACGGTCTTAGCTCTAGAACTCCCCAAAGTCTTGCTCCTCCCCAAGTAGAGAGTAATGAGGCTGTGGTGGGAGAGGAGGAGGATGGGGCGCTGTTGCTGAGAATCCTCGAGAGTATTGAGAGTTTTGCCCAAGAGCTGGTGGACTCTGGTGCAGGGAGCACAGGGAGCGCTGAGAGGAAATGTGGAAAGGAGCGGGAGGTGATGAGGCTCTTGCAGGATACGCTGGCCACCACCGGCAGGCCTGATACCCCGGTGGAGATCACAAACCCCCCAGCTGCTCCCACTGCTCCATCGGTGCACACCGGCGTGGTCCCAGCTTTACCGGCAAAACACACCCTGGCAAATAAACCTGCAGTTTCACCTTCACTGACACCCATCCCTGCAATATCTGAAACTGAGTTAATTGCTGCGCCTGAGCCTGCACCTAAACCAACATGTGATGCTGCCCCCAAACTTTTCCCTACACCTTCTCCGGGGCCTATAGCTGAGTCTATAGATAAAATCACAGAGGCCTCCACAGTTGAGGTTGATGAAGAATCCATCCCTGCTCCTGACCCATCTGCACCAGTAGGCTTGCATTCCTCCACACATATAGAAGAACCCACACCTGTGGTCGCACCTGAACCTCCAGCTGCTGTAGCCATGAGAGATGCTGCCGTTGCTGCTGGTGAACCTGCTGCAGTGAGAGACGCTGGATCAACCCTCCTCATCCAGCAGACTCCAGAGGTGATCAGAGTAAGTGGCACACAATCACAGTCATAAATGCACAATCTAATCAAAAACCAGAGGCACAGACAGATATCTGCTGAAAATTGCAGGTGCATATTACATTTGAAACTGCCTGAAATAGAGGTTTAGATATTTCAGCGACCTCAGTCATGTAAAGTCATTACTGAGTCCGTCTTTCTCAGTCTGAAACACTAGTTCAGTGCTTTAAGGTAGACAGCATCACAGCAGGTATGTGGAGTATAGTGCCATACAAAGCTATCAAGCTGTGGGGACACTTGTCTTTATCACCATGTCTTGATTTTGAAGAATATCTGCATGCTGTTCAGCTTGGAGTTAATTCATGTTCACTGTAGCTGTACGTAGCAAAACTGAGTTAAGTGATAATTTTTAATCAGTCTGAGACTGGCAGTTTGTGACTGACATAAAGACCGATTGACAGAATTAGACTGAAAAACAGACAATTTTGAAAAAAAAAAAAACCCACATGTAATGAATGTACAATTTCTTGATTTGTTATACAAAGCCAAGATTCAGGTCAGTGTTCACGGTGTAATAGATTTCAAAAATGAGATGTAGCATTTCCACATGAGTTACCATTAAAAGCATGACTGTCACACAAGAATGACCATATGTATTTGCAGGGCTGTTGACAAAACAGTTGCCTTGGCATAACATCAATCTGCCACCTTTTTGAAATGCTGATTGCGTTGTTTCAAATTGTGATCTGAGTATTTATTCAGTCCCAGCCTCTGTTGCCTTCTGTGAATGTTAGATTAAATGTCCAGAGGAAGATTTTATTGCTGTGACTCAACAGGGTTCAGGGATACTGCTGTAATCAATGAAATGCAATATTTAGTGTTAATTAACTGCGATGGACACGCTGATACAGTTTCTCTATCTGTGCAGGAATAAAAAAGGCCGAAGCTCTGAATCATGGAACAGAACGGCTCATTGTGTTAGGAGTGGCTCTTTGTTGACTTTTCCTGGTTCCTAACTTGTATTTTGTTCTGTTAGAGTGTGTGTGTGTGTGTGTGTGTGTGTGTGTGTGTGTGTGTGTGTGTGTGTGTGTGTGTGTGTGTGTGTGTGTGTGTGTGTGTGTGTGTGTGTGTGTGTGTGTGTGTGTGTGTGTGTGTGTGTGTGTGTGTGTGTGTGTGCAGACGTGTGTGTGTGTTTGTGTATGTTGGCTTTGCTTCCCTCACAGGGGAATATTTAACGGTAATTTAGGGTTGTGCTACAGAAGGGATAGAGAAAGGGAACTGGAGCGTGTGTTCTGTGTGTGTGTGTGTGTGTGTGTGTGTGTGTGTGTGTGTGTGTGTGTGTGTGTGTGTATGTCTGTGTGCGCGTAAGGTGCTGACACTACAGTGAATAATCTCTGAAGGAGGGGGGTTACCTCAGCCTGATGTGGGTGTTCAACAGCACACTGTGGATTTAGGTAATTATGCATGACAGACAAACACCCATTATCAGCGACACAGCGTATCAAATCATCAGTTTCTCCCGATCCACGCAGCTCTCCATTTGATTTTTTCCTAATTTGCTTCTCTGCAGCTCTCCTTCTGTCTATCTGCTCTCCCGCTGCTGTTTGTGTGTGTTTATTTACTGAGCTGTGTAACCTTATGCCCTGCTGATATGTAGGGCACCTATTTATGAGGTTACCATGGTAGCTGCCACAGTCGGAACAGAACAGCCAGCACCCGAACACATCATTACACAATCTCATTCCTCCTCCGTCCTGTCTGCCCATCCATCCCTCTTTCATCTTATCTTTTTGCGCTTCTCTGCCTCTTTGACCCTACGTTTCTTCCAATGTCCCACCTTTCTTCATCATTGTTTATCTCTGTTTTTGTCCCCCTGCTCTTGGGTGCCCTTTTGTTTTTCCTGTCAGTGTCCTTCTTTCACCTGCGGTCAAGTAGTAGATCTGTGATGATGAGCACTTCTCTCCCTGCCCTGTGATTGGCTGCTGTGTTATTTTGGGAGAGGTGAATAACAGTTGTTGCTGTGTGGAGGGCAGAGAAACCCAATGAGAGGTGCTGATTGGAGCACAGAGGGAGGGGGGGGGGGCTGTTGGCACACCAAGTGTTAATGGTATCATTACCCTACAACCCCCTCCTACCCCCTGGCAAAGCTAAGTGTGAGGGAGACCTAAATCTGTCCACCCCTCTGTACTATGGCATCCCGCTAACAGACTCACTGTCGCCACAGTGTAAATGGACCTGCATATGTGTGTGAGGATGTTTTTATGTGCATCCAAGCTGTCTCGTACCCCCAGGTGCTCATCTACGCATGCATTCACATATGGGCTCATGCATGTGCTCATGCATGCAGATAAATTTGTGGGAGCCCCAGTTGGTGAACGTATGTGTGCCTGGCCAAGCATGTGTGTGTCTGTTTGTTGGCCCGTGGGTAAGTTGACCCACTGCTACTGTAGGTCACAGCTGAGTTTGGGAATAGCTCCCTGACACCCAATACCGATTTTGGCACTCTGGGAATTATGCTAATATTCCTCAGCGCCAATCCCCCCCACCCCCACCCCCCGTCTCCACAGTTGCACATTAAACTGCCAATCAAACTGTAAACAAGGCAAGCCCTCATGCAAAAGCGAGCAAATGCCCTTGCACTTACACAATGAACTACATCCGCACTCCACCTTGGGCATTTGTAGCGGCGTTTCACTTGGCGCTGCCGCGACTTTGATGGGAAGTTCTGCTAATCCCTCTGGGATGACACTGGCCTCAAGCAATAGCATCCTCATGTCTGCTTTACATGTGTTTATTGTTGATTCTGCTGCTGACAGACTAATACAGGGCTTTCTGCACCTGTCAGAAAATACCCATTAATCTCCATGGTGACAGGGAAGCAAGCTGATATAAATCAGAGGCGAAACCACAACAGTCAAACTCAGAGCAGGGAGACGTGGTGGCAGTGATTCTGAGAGTGAAGTCGACTAAGTTTGTTGTGGTACGTCAGGTCGATGGCCTCTTTCTCATCCCCGCTCTCTGTTTTAGAGAAACATAAGAGGAGATATTGGACAGTACGTTTCCCTGGGCCTAAATTTGACCTGTATGCTTTTCTTTTCAGTGGGGTTGTTTCAGTACAGCCAATGGTGACATGATTTACAGACTCATGTAGCCTCCTGGCTGTACCCAGAGCTGCTATTCTGATGGCTTAATTAACCCCCTGCTGATTTGAGTGTTTTTGCCAACTGCTAAGGATGTGTTGCTGGGCTAGAATAGCAATGGTCAGTTATAGGACCAATGCGGAGGATTTAGTGGCATCTAGGTGAGGTTGGAGAATACAACTAACTGAATACTCCTCCTTTATCCCTTTGTTTCCAAATGTGTGGAGGAACTAATGGTGGACACTGCTTTAATGTAAGAACACCGCTCTGCTCATTCTAAGCTACCGAAAACAATAATTTGTAGTGAGTATAGAAAAAAAAAACACAATTTCATTGTGCTAGTAGCTACCCTCTAATCCTACCCAATGGTCCTTTAATGCTTGTTTCAGAAGAGCTGCTAGATTTCTCCCTTGAACGTAGCTGAAAAGACTTGATGGCCTTGTGTCTGGAGCATAATTAGAGCAACAAGAAGTTTTTGAGTCAAAACTTGAGACACTTTCCATGCTAAACTCAAAGATCAGTCGAAATCATTTTCCTCTGTAGCTGCAGCGTGACAGAAATTGTGCGATTACATCGATTTTTTTTTTCTTTTCAGCCAAAAAGCCTAATCACGCTGTCTGCTGCTAAGACGGCACAACACATGGCTCTTTTCACAGGTCCTTTTGAGCAGAATCAAAAGTTGTATGTGCTATTACCACCTCCCAGAACTTGTGACAAAAATATTGCAGTCAACCAAGAAAAAATGCTGAACAGGAAGTCTGTATGTGCAGCTGTGTCTGGTTAGATAATAAACGCAAAGGACAGTCAGTATAAATACCACGAGTTTGTAGATGTAACTGTGCCATTGTCACAGAGATCAGCATATTCACATCTGAACGACCAGTGCAATATCACACAGCATCGGGGACTTAAGTGCCACTCAGGGGCAATTCAGCCAATTTCAGCTTATTGTAGAGAGCCAGATGATTGCTGCGCTCTCTGGCTTTTCCTGACCACATCCAACAGCCAGCAGAGGAAAGTGAACTGTTGACTTTTAACCCTCTGAACTCAAAGCAGTTTCTGGGTGGTTTTTTTTGCCCTCGTCACATCCTTGCTCCCTGTAGGCTCATTTTTCACTGCAATATGAAGTCCTGGTCCTTTGTGAAAGCAGCACAACCTTGACTAGAGGCACAGAGGACTCAAAATTGTGTTTTGTGCATGACAGCTTTCATAGCATAAATCAGAAAAAGGAACGTTTGTTGATGATTTATTTTGTAGAATTTGCAAAAAAAATCTGGAATCAGCTCTCAGGTGTTGCAAATACTGAAAAAATGTTGGGTCTACACAACATAGATAATTTACTATTTACAATTTTAATTTGTTTCTATGCTTGTCTCCTCTCTGCTCTGTGTAAACACATCCTGCAGTTCAGCCAAAAAGTCCCAGAATTTTTATCATGAAACTGTTGGTCACAGTTAAGCCACTAATGACTTCTTGCTTGTGCAGAAGAGTGCAGAACTATTTGTTTTTGGCAGAATACGGTTAATGTAAATTATTTATTTTGTTAAATTTTTTAATTAGACACATCAAATTGGGATTTTGAGGAAATATCACAAGTTTAAGCTTAGAGTTGGTTAGGTTTTCTGCCAAAATGGCACATCACAGAGGAGGAAAAGTTGAAAAGTTCTGTTTTCTGGCTCTAATAAATTATAAATCTGAAAACAGATAACATGCCTTTCAAACCGTACAGAAATCTGCATTTTTTTTTTGGCTCCAGGAGACTAGAAAGAGGATACAAGGAGTAATAAAGAGAAGCACAAAGATAAAAAGGATGTAACAAGAAGACAAGAAAGCCAGATGAATGAACGTCTGTGTCTGACAGCGGGGGGGAGAGGTTTTTTTGTTGCCTGAGTATTGGGCTTGGTAGAGGAATTCATAAGGAATCAGAAAAGAAGAGGAACAGGCGAAGAAAAGGAGATGAGAAAGAGGCTACTGGGGAAGGGAGGTGGTCGTAGAGTCGGGGGGCCCTGCGGCGTACAGTTGTTGACTCTGGGTCGGCAGAAGATGACATCAGTCCTCCGCTGCTTCCACAGGAAATAAGGTCACAGCAGGAAACTCGGCCAAGCACAGAAAGACGCCCGCTTCAACCAAGGTGCACATCGCACACAGATGAATGTGTCCATTTATACACACTCGCACACACACAATGCAATAAAAGATGAGGGCCTTGATTTGTGTGTGTGTTTGAGAGCAGGTTTCCAGAACAATTCAAGGTTAGCTTGCACAATGGAACATTCACCGCCAGGCCCTTTGAGAGAGACACACACACACACACACACACACACACACACACACACACACACACACACACACAGAAACGATCACTTTCACACCTGGAACTGGTGAAATTCATTACATTTACACTGGCTGTGCGATATTTGCACTTTTAAGCAAGTGACATCATAATCACCACTCCCAGTGTGAGCTTGGAAATCACCCAGCTGCTGTTCCCAGTGTGACGTCCTCAGCTGGAGCATGTGCACATTCACACAGATGCTCGTACACGCATGCAAACTGACGTTTTTCACTTGAAAAGTTCCCCGCACAGTGGGAGTCACTGCTGCGCAACTCTTTGGGCCTCCCTGTGGGTCTCCATGGAAACCACCACAACATGTTTATATGCAGTAGGTAGGTGGTGGGACTCCCCCTATTACAGAATAGTGGTTGTGCAATATGATTGGCTGATGGGGACTCCCTCGCAGACTCGTGGCACCAGGGGGGATCAAATGGAAGCTGCATGTTTTTAGGTTGATTTCAGAATAGCGTTGTTGTGGCTGTGACTGGCTGTGTGTACTTGCCTGTGTTTGTGTACGCATGTGTGTCTGTTTCCATGTGAAAGCCAATGTTCCAGAACATCATGACTCGGTTGAAGCTTGAGTGTCACCCACCCCCCACCCATGTCCTTCCAGTCTGCTTGTTTATCCCCACCCTCCCTGCTCCAGCTTTGAACTTCGCCCGGCTCCACCCAAAGCGAGCCGGGGGTTTTCTCCAGAAAACAGCGCTAAGACGCTCGTCGGTCAGCCAAAACATACACATCAGGATATATTCTGTGAAAATATATTTCCTAAATTAGGATGCACAGAAGGAATGAAGGTTGATTGGAATACAAGATGGAGATTCATAGTTTAACCGAGTTTGTCTGGATCGCTAGCGGCAAAACTGATATGTGGAGCTGTAGTTCTGTATTTGGTGATATATAAGCATATGGTTTTCATCATACTAATGTCTCACTCTGTCAGTCACTGTCATTTCATTCATTGTAGTCATGAACAGGACAAGATGAAGGAGCTGAAGCTGAGACGGCAGCAGAAACCACATTTTTCTGTCAGGTGCACATTCACCTGTAAGGTTTCTGTGATGGATGTAAGCAGACAGCTGCTACCCCCTAGCGACTCTCAGTCCCAATTGTGTCTGATGGCAGACTAACCTCATTTCTGTTGTTTGAAATGAAGAGAATTCTTAGCACCATCTACAGGGTGATCTGTGAACTAGCAGGGTTTCGATCAGTGCAAGTTTAATTTCCCAAAAACTGTTTGGCTTGAAGCAGTGTCACAATCTGGCATGATTGGGACATTACAATGAAATGACTGTTTGGAGAAAGAGTGGTGCAATATACTGAGTCTGAGAGAAGTATTGTCGAAACAGAAATGTCCAGCATAAGATAGCAAACAACCCACTTCTGCATCTATAAATGCAGAAGCCATAAAATAAAATAAATGTCAAAATCATAAATTCATTCAAGAAAAATATCAACAATGGTCCAGATACACATTCTTAAATTTCAAATGGGATAAAACGGCTTCAACTGATCAAAAATATTACCAAACAAATGCAACAAATAGGCCCAAAAATGTCAGGACCAACATATCTAGCAATTTATACACTAAAGCAGGTCTAATTAAAAGAATATACTTGAGGAAATATTGCTGGTAATTAAAATATATAATATAAAGAAAGATAAGCTCAAAAATGTAATAAAGCTTTCATTCAGCCATCCACAGGTTTTCATTTTAGTTAAATCCAAGGTTTTAGAGGCTGCTGTGTGTTGAAAGAATCGGATTTTATTGCTATAATGTTACTTTTCACCATTGACAGGGGAGGGTTATGTCACATCCAGAGACCTTTTGTTGTGCACATGCTTCATTGCTGTGTGAGTATCTTTAATAAAGATGTCTTGTGTAGTGGCCACTTTTTAATGCTGACATTCTCCCTGCCAACATGCCTGTCTATCTTTACTCTTCTGCTTGGAAAAAAAGGACAGGAAACAGGAGCTGATCTGCTCTGCTATTGGCTGTTTGAAGTCTCTTACTGCACTCTAGTGACGGCTCTCTCGCTGCAGCTCCAGGCTCAGGCCCAACGCTGTTGCTGATGTAGGATTAGCTCACTTACTCTAAATCCTAAGATAGCCATGGGAAAGGCGACGCAAATCTCCCCCGATAGCCGCATGTATAAATATAAAATGCCAATGAAGGATTGGAGTTTGTTATTAAACATTAGTTGTTGACAGGCTGCTGGTCCAGGCGAGGGAGAGGATTTCAGTGGGCTGTTTTTCTGGTGATGTAGCCGGGCAACCCTCCCAGAAATAGCCAGTAAGGTGACACATAATTTCTGTAAATCTTCTCCGAGACATTCCGACGGTAATTACTGAGGCAGCCTTAAAATTTCGGTTCAACATTTGTGTGATGCAATGGAGTTTATGCGGTATGATATTGACTGCATACGGGGCAGAGGCTGATGCCATTAGGTTAAATTTGACATTCACAGATACAGTGTATCAGTATCAGTGTGTAAATATTCAGAGGAAGTGCAGCAAAAAAAAATTACGGGTGTTCTTTTACCAATATTGGTCAGGTTCCAATTGAAACTGAGTTCCAATTTTTGGAGCTGATGCTGATACAGATTTACAGACAATAAATAATATTTGTCTTATAATGTATTGACTTGTCAATATCATAGAGGTCTTTATTTATTAACTTTGCAGCAATGTATTTCTCAAACTGGTAAGCAACTTTCCATGACCACACCGGTCGACTCCGCACCACTGTCTGCTCAGCTGTCATACATACTCTGCTACATGTGCTGCAGGTAATGCTCTACTGCCTCAACAATGTGACGACAAACTATTTTTAAATTAGCACAAGGATCTTTTGCCATAAAGACATCAGAAGATAAATTTCTCATATTGGCTAGTCTGCATTCACATACAGCATCCATAACACTGATATATCTCTGATAAGCCAATATCAGCCAATTGATATATAGATCTATTTTCTGAGATTACTATATAGCCCTTTAAGCTGCAGTCAATTCCAGCCATTTTCAGTACAAAAAATCGCTAATATTCTATTTGTAAATAAAAATATGACGAGAAATACAGGGAATATTGGACGCGCATCGTGAGGTGCATTTCCTCGAAAACGACCTATTCGTGGATTATATACCGACTTCAAGACATGTTTTGGACAAAATAGTTTACTGGCTTGTTTCGTCTGGATGTCCAAGGTTGGATTATGGCCGTTTTTTGTGGAATATTTTCATCTGTGTGTAATAATGAACCTGTGAGTCACGCTGTGTAGGTTAAAGCCATGTACAGAGAACGGATGGATGGATATTCGTTGTTTGTCGGACAAATGTGTTTATATTACCCGCTGTGGTAATCACATCTGAAAGTGGTTTATACCGGCGGATTTATGAGAATCTAAGCTTTCCATCGGTGTATAGTGTTTGTATAATTGCGTTTGCAGTTTCAGACATTTAGCAAATTACTTATGCAGATCTCAAAGTGTACCGCGGACGGGACACTGAAGCGCAGCGGGTTAAGAACTACAATCTTCATGTTTTTACTATTTGCAAAGTTTAGTAAATCTTAGTCTTTACAGCTACATGATTAAAAGCAAGACACTTCCTTAATTATTAGAGGCTGAAGTAGAACTTTGACGTCCTTATTTTAAGCAACTCTGTGAGAAAACATAATTGAATATAAAAACACAATCAGAAAAAGAGAAATCACAAACATAGTAGAAATGCATTAAATCACAAATCTAATTAGGTAGCGAAATTAGCTAGAAAGAAACAAAGTGAAACACCTGTTCAAGAACAATATTAGAGGAACAGTTTTTCATTTTGGAACATGCACTTATTTGCTTTCTTTGCAGAGGATAAGACATAAATATGAGTTTACCAAGATCAATGCATGCTCAAAACAGTCAAGCACAACGATTGTTAAAGCTCGTGTCCGGAGTTTCCGTTTGTTTTCAATTTATGTATCATTGTTTAACAAAGCTTAAATGTGTTAGTCTAGTTCGATACTATAATATAATGTTACTATGACGCGATATGAAAATTTATTCTGAGCTCCGCCTTCCTCTCATAGACCCCCATGTTATTCCAAAAAGCGCCGGTCGCTGCCGACCAATCAAGTTCGAGCTTCCGTTTGTCATGTTATCAATCAACGGTTACGCGCACAGCAAGCAAGCCCATGCAGAGCTGTGTGCGAGCTACGCACTACGCAACCGCGCGCACATTTGTTTTGCTTGTGGAGGAGAGAGCATCAGGGATCAGCAACTTCCAGAAAAGTTACCAATCCCACGGCTTGTCAGGCCAAGAGACTGCAGGACGTTTTTTGGCTCGGGGTGCTCGCGTCGCTCCCCGACCACGGCCTCCATAGCCCGCCTGACGGCTTCGTTTAGATGCCCGACCTCTGGAGGAAGATGTTGGGGCGTCTGGGACATACTCTTCGTCAGAGGAGTCATGCAATTCTGAACTCTAGATAGAAATAAATAAACAATGTAACACATATACACGCGTAAATGCACTAAGTTTGATAAACAACGTCATCGAGAGGGATACACGAGTGTAATCACATATTGAAACTTTACTCGTTTGTCCTAGCAGATTCATGTTATTTTGGTATTAGGACAAGTTAGACTCAATACAGAATTCTAACGTAATTCCTTTATTATTTACTAAATGTACTAAATGTAGAAGAGGGGAAAACAGCAAAACAGGCAAGATGCTGCAGCACTCCGGGCACTCCTCTCATGTACTGCGCGCGTGCACAAATAAAGGGGCGAAATCAGAGGGAGGGTGGGACCAACAGTGTTTTGGGAGACCCTGCGATTCAAACTCCGGACACGAGCTTTAAAGAATATAATGCACTTAATAGTATTTGTTAGGCGACTTTGGACACAACCCCAGATCACACAAATGTATGGTAATGGAAAAAAAACCCCATAACAGATAAATGATCAGATTTTATTGTTTTCAGACTCTGCAACAGCTGGACTGTCAGCTGCTATGTTGCTTCAGCATTTCTTACTACAGGACAGTCTCTGCTTCCCCTTGGACACTCGGAGCAGCTGTGTTTTAACTGCTCCAATGTTGTCCTCCTCTGATTCGGATGTGAGGTAGACCGTGGCCGGCAGTGATTCACTTCATCTATCACGGAAGCAGCACTTGAACTCATTCTTCCAGGTTTAGCGGAGAGGTTCCCAAGGTAACTTTGTGTGCGTGTGTGTGTGTGTGTGTGTGTGTGTGTGTGTGTGTGTGTGTGTGTGTGTGTGTGTGTGTGTGTGTGTGTGTGTGTGTGTGTGTGTGTGTGTGTGTGTGTGTGTGTGTGTGTGTGTGTGTGTGTGTGTGTGTGTGTACTCATGTGTATGTGCCCTTCTTGAGAGGAAGTGGGAATAAAGAATAGAGCGGCGATGTGAGCTGTGTTTCCCGCTGTTGGCACGGCAGCCCTGGGAGCATTCCTCCCACCACTCAATCCAGGGAAAGGGTTATCGCCATGGAGATGGCATTTGGCAGGGCTGGTCTAAAGTGAGTGTGTGTATAAGCACATGGATGGGGAGGGGTGGTGGCCGCCTGTTTCATGTGATATCAGGTTCGGGTTTTAACTTTATTTGTCCCAGTGGGCAGTTGGTTTCACTGCAAGCATTAAAAATAACATTACATAAAAATAAAAGGCTGACACGCACAACAGCACACACTTGGCAGTGCAGTAATAATTAAGCTTCATCTGAAAAATTAAACATATAAACTGAATAGTGAATGAAAATAAGTGCAGATAATTGAAAAAATTAGCTGTATATTTACAAATAGCATTATACATGCAAACAGATATTAATGACTTTACATCACAGAGTGTATCCAAATTGCAAAGTCAGAATAAAATGTGGTAGAGCAGTAGTTTATCAGTATAATCTGCCAAATTTTATTTCCAAGCAACTTCCTGCATGTTTTCTTTATGCGTGTATAATCTCTGCATCCATCTATGTGTGTGTGCAAAGTCTGCCTGGTGCCCGAAGCAGAAATAAACGTGAAATCGGTGGCTATATTTACACAGATAATTTTACACGCAGCAGACAGCCAGTTTCATAGAGCAGGTGTGTGTGTGTGTGTGTGTTTAGGAAGTTGTTATGTTCACACTATTCCACTGCTCTGAAAGCCTGGAAGAAGCAGTTCCTGTTAAGCGAATCCATCAAGACGTCCGTGCACATCCACATACACTCACAGGAAGGATACCGGGACAAATTGGACACATGCATGTGCACTAATTGAAACCCTGAGGAGAGCATGTGTGCGGTGGGCTTTTAACAGTTGGACAAAGGCGACAGTTGCTGCCGGACAGCTGACCCTCTGTGCGTCCCATCGTGTAATTATTTGATCAATGCTGTGAAGGCTGCTGACTCACCTGTTTCTGTAGCAGCGGTGTTGGATTAGATCTGAGCGGTGGGTGGAGGAAAGCTCTTACAGACATAACACGCCGCGCGCACACCTGTTGCTCTGCCTCTTTTCCACTATTAAACTTCCATCAGGCCTCCTGCTCTTCCTTCCACATTCTACTTCTTCCGTCTCCTAAGTTATCCTTCTGCAATGAGTAGTTTGCATTGATATTCACAGACACAACAGCTTCACGTTGCAGCGACTTAAAAGTAGGTCTTATCTGATGTTATTTTACATGTTAACCTATTATCAAGCAGTTTTCTTTGTCGAATGACCCTTTTGTTGAAATGTACATTATAGGTAAAATTTGGAAAAAGTGTGTTTAAAACTGAAGCTGCAATCTAAACCTATGGGCCTTAACAATAAAGCAAAGAGCTTAAAGATGCTAAAATGCCCAATCAAGCTTAACAGAGCTGTGGAGTTGTGTGATGACTATTTTTGAGGTTTTCACATGAAAAAAAAAAGCAAAATTGTTGCAGCTTTGAAACTGCAGCATCTCCACTTTCATGCAGTGACCGCCAGATGCTGTCAATGCATGCCTTTTCGTTGATCCCTTCCTTTTTTGGCCATAATCCTTCCTCTGAATGGAAGTTTCTTTTCATCTGGAGCATCAGATACTTGTCTTGGACACATCTCCATCTGCGCAACTATGGTTGCCCTCCCACTTCAGCACTGGCAAACCAGTCACTTCAGGTTGATGTAAAACCCATTGCTAGCATTACCCATGCAAAACACAGCGGGGTTTTTGTGGTCTTGGTAGGATTAAAAAGCACTGTTTAAGGGTTAATGATTATTCATTTATATGTTAAGTCCCATGCACTCTTGTTTAACGTAATCCTGTAGATATATTAGGCATATATCCATATACCGACCATTTCTTTACATCCACTGTCACACAGGTTTCCATAAGGAAGTGCACAAGCTGAGCTAGGGCCTGTTCCACACATCGACCAGCTCTGGCCAGAGGACATTAAGTGTCATAAAAGTCTCTGTCATTGTACCCATTGTTAGTTTAACTCCCACAATGCTCTCTGCTCGCCAGCACAGAACTGTAAAGGGACTGCCTCCTAAGCTTGCTATAGTATTAAACAGTAAAATGCTCCACCTGGTGGTGCAACCAGGTTCTCTAGCTAATCTACTATACATGTAGAGAATACAGGTTTTTAGCAACTTTCGAAGCTTTTGGAGGCACGGCGCGCTCTGACTCCTCTATATTATAGTTCAGACTTTGATCTCCTGGAGCTTCACCTAAATAATGCAAAAATGCATTTTGTACAGCTGTTCAGTTGTCAAGCATATAGATTAGGTTGTTTTTAATAACTTTATTGCGCTTGAAGTGCGTATTCTGTAGAAAAATTATATGGATTGGGGTTTAATATCGGCAGACAGAAAGTATTAAATAAGTCTAATCAAAACTAATTAATTAAACGAAAATTCCAGGTCACTACAACACAAGTTTTTGCGTTGCTGCATTGCTGCTGACCTTATATATCCCCTCCCAAGTAGGAACACTTTGTTCTAGTGGCTGCTTTCATGTCACCTGAGCAGACTACTTTCCTACATACTGCAGCAGAACATCTCAGAATCTTGTTGACTCCCACACACCGGTCACACAGTCTTCACAGCTTGTTAAACTGGCCATTTTATTCATTTTGTAACAGTCTTTTGCCTAAATGGAAAATGCTTGAAAAGGTGGAGCGAGGCAGCGAGGGAGGGTAAGGGTTTAGGACCGAGTGAAGTAACTTAGGCAGGACAGAGTTACACTGACTGTCAGTCAGACAGGAAAAGAGCACACAGCTGCCCAGTGGCATCTGTTCTGGCTCCCTTTACACACTCACAGTTGCATGCACACACGCACACACACACATATCTCTTTATGCCGAGATTTACGATATCACAAGTGCATCGTGATGAGGTTGTGTGGAGGAAGTGGTGGGAACTAACATTTAGTGAGGAGTGGAGATGAAAGGAGAGAATAAAAGGAGGGTTGAGGGATTCGACGTGGCACGACTGCCTGGTGAGAATCTGGTGCGCATTTGCTGATTGGCACGAGATAGCGGCCACACAGCCTTCCCCTCTGCAACACGGAGGTGAGAGGTGGCTACCATGAAGACAATGTGTGCATGAGTGCGCGTGTCTGTGTGTGGGATCGGTATGTGACCTTGGCTTCAGTACAGAGTCAAGTTGTTCCAGTGAATTCAGTAGGGCGCACAGGGAGCCGAGAGGAGTTACCCTAAAACACAAGGTGACTCACTTATTTTTCTGGAAAGCCACTCACACCCATGTACGCATTTGGAACTTTTCTGCTTCCCATGTGAGAGATCCCTAAGTTATTCAGTTGTTTTTCCACACACCATGTTGGCAACGATTCAGGAAAAGTGAAGAAATACACACTGAGACTTGGATCACATGTTGAAAATACAGTAGAGTTAAAGAAGATTGAAAATAACAAGACAACATTCAGGTATAATATAAAACATCAGATCAGCATGAAAGCAACAGGCTTAATTTAAGTTTTTCAAAGCCTGGAAAACCGATTTCCTTAGCATCCAAGAGCAGTGATGTATTTTTACTTAAATGCATCCTTCTGTTTTATGAGTTACCTTCTACTTCTCATGCAGCCCAATATAGCACTAGAGGGCACTAGATTCTCCATCTGTGCTTCTCTGAAACACAAGTAAAAGGAATCTGTGTTTACTGCATGATCAGAGTCTGAGAAATTTGACAGTTTCCTTTTCATTACATATGAATTAAATGGCAGATGTTTGGTGTCATGGACAATTTGAAAATAGGTCAAGCCTGTGTATCCCAAGGGATCCCCCTCTTTCAGTGCATCTTCAGCCTTTAGATTTGATGTTGCTCGGCACAGAATCGGTTCTAGTCCGACCTGGCCAACCTGGGAGAAAGTGCAGACCCCTGACTAATGGATGCTGCACTGGAAATCCAAAATCTGGTTGCACTCACTATTAATTAATGTTACAATGTGTGAAAACTGGGTGTTACATTTTTGCTTTCAAGAAATCAGTTGTGATTTATTTTTATTCTGCAACTATCAGAAGAGGATCATGGAACAAACAATACTGCTGATGACAGAAAATTAAGTGTCTCGACATCAGTGTAAACACAAAATTTTGGGATTTTAGATCAGAGCAGAAATTATTGGTCAATCAATAGAAAAATAATCTGCTGCTAATTTAAAAATCAATTAATGTGTAAGTCATCTTTCCAGTGAAAATGAAAAGCATTTCCTTGTTTCAGCCTCTCAAACGTTAAGAGTTGCTGCTCCTATTTCTTTCTATTATTAAAACCAAACTTTTTGAGATTTAAGAAGGTTAATGGAGCAAAATATTCCATCGGACTGCAGTTAATTGTGATTTGTTGCAGCCATGGCTTGGATTTGTGATAATTTTATAACATGATAGATGAATGGATTATTAGCAGATGAATCAGTTCTGATTGTTAGTTTCTGATCTAATGAAGAGTGACAGTCATTTAAATGTTTAAAAGGGGAATGCTGTTTTAAGTCTCTGAGCTAGTTCAGTGGAAATACTCTGTGTCAACACATATACCGACAGGTGCTTTGCCCGCTGATTCATCATCCATCCCAGATTACCTCTATGAAAACATTTCAGCCCATTGGTCCTGCCCACTCGTACCGGAACACCATCTGAGGGAAGTAAAATTATTTCAATCAGTCACTTTGACTTGTTACTCCTTACTGGCTAACTTTAGTCAAAGGGAGAAACTGAGGAGGGCTCACGTCCTGCAAAACACTACACACTGATATGCAACATGGTCGCACCCCCTGCCCACCCACCACCCTGAAGCTCAGGACAGCCGGTTTGCTGTGTGCGTGTTTTTGTGCGTGTGTGTGTGTGTGTGTATTGCCGGACCCCGGCATGGCTCATGTTTCTCAGTGCAGTTTGTCAGAGCCCAGCTTGGAGCAACAGGCACCAGTGAGGCTACACTAAACGCATACATCCAGAGCTGACAGGGGGACACCGGAGGGTTTCGTCCCCCGGAGAGGAGCTTCGGTTTGGAATTGCAATTGATCGTAAAGCTGCCTGGTACCATGGTTTTACCTCCCGTACTGCAATGTAGCACAGGACGCCCGAGGAACATCTATTTACACAGATACGCTGGTGGATTATTGTTGCACAGGACACAGCTTTGGGAAGCTGTGCGTGCAAGCGTTTGGAGGAGATAGATTTTGTGTGATTTCAGAAGGACATTTTGCATGAAATCGCACACGTGTGGGATATTCCTTCTTGCTTTCCTGAGGTGTTTTGCCATTTTTGGGTCACAGGATAGTTGGCTTCTTTATTACAGTCCAACTTAACTGATTGTTTGGTTGCTGGGAAAGCTGGTCCATCTGTAGTCGCTGTGTCAGTAGTGTCACCGGCATCTGTGTGTGGTAGGGGGTTGCAAGTCTCTGCCCCCACCATGATGATCAAGGAGACGTCGTTACGGCGGGACCCTGACCTGAGGGGGGAGCTGGCCTTTCTGGCCAGGGGGTGTGACTTTGTCCTCCCCTCACGCTTCAAGAAGAGACTCAAGTCCTTCCAGCAGCAGCAGGTCAGTCAGTTCAACAGGCAGGACGGACGGAGTGCAGGTGTGCAAGAAAAATGTGAAGCTACAAACACAAAAACACGCTCAGATCTCAATAACCGCAATATTTACACCTCGTTATTTATTTCTCTCTCTTATGCACACATGCTTTCTACACACAGACAGATGTTAATGTATTGTGTACACACGCATACAGTAGATGCGTCTTGTCGCTCTCATGCTCGCCGAGTGACATGCTCGGGACGATGAGCTATTCTGAGGCAGATACCAGCGGGGTATTAATAGGGCAGGAGGTGCAGGAATAGTGTGACAGAATGAACGCTGAGAAGGGGAGGACTGCTACAGCTGTCCTGCTCAATACACACAGTATGGAGGCCCAAGAGAAGACACCAGGGAGCTCCTCCTGGAACACACTAGGTTTTGATTTAAGCAGCAGTGTTGACTCATTTCTGGGGTCTGGTGCTCTCTTCACTTCATGTGAAATCTGTAACAGTTAATGTCAATCCTGAGGTAAAGGAAATGGGTGCTGTATTGGATTAGTCATGTCATCTTAACTTGTTATTCGTATTAGTATGAACTGATGTCTTGTGAATTACACCATGTAAGTATGTTGGTAATAAATTTTTTGAGCATTTCATGAGTGTATGTGAATGTATGAAGTGCACTTCTTTGCCTGTGAGTCTTGGGTTGCATCACAAATAGAGATGGATGATGGAATTTGGAAGGAATTTTTAAACAGGTCCTCTTGGCCTTAAATTTGGAATTCAAATGTTGCTTTGCTTGCTTTTCATGAGTGTATGCGAGTGTATTAATATTTTTTTTGCCTGTGTGTCTTGAGTTGCGTCAAAAATAGAGATGGAAGACAGAATTTTAGGACTAGACTTTTTAAGTGGCACTTCTCGGGATTGCATACAACCCAGAATGCCATTTTTGCCATTTAGAACTTCAGTGTTGCTTGCTTGTAACTGAAATTATCTATCATGGTGCGTGCACATGTACACATAAGAGTGCATTCTAATACTTAAAGGACTTGTTAAAGCCATCATAATTACAGCATTACATTACTATCCCCATGAATGTTGTGTATTATTCCTTCATAGCCAGTTAGGATGCCTGAGATTATGAACAATTACGTTTATCCCTACATAGTCTTGCCTGCTGTAGCCTCGTGCCACCTGGAACTTTTCTTAGCAACAGTTGCGACTGCTTTCTACCTGTCAGTCTGATCTAGTGACTAACAGATTGCAGAACAAGTCTCCTGTTGCTTTTTCGGATGTTTATGACTCACTGGAGTTTCCACCACATAGCTTACAGGTTCTTTTCCCTAGAAGAGTGAAGTTGTGTCTTGTCTGGGGAAGGTTAACTCTGAAAGTGATTATATTTTTATTTGCTTGCCATAAAAAGTCATTTGAAGCCAGGAAAATAGGGTGAGTTTTGCACCTGGAAGTCAAAATTGCACAAAGAAAGTATGCATCATCAAGAACACCAAGACTAGACTGCGGTGTTACAGTCATTAGCGTGTTGGCTGTGTAACTAGTTACGGTTTAAAAGAAACAGAAACAGAAAGTTACCACCATGAACAGGTAATTAACCCCAACCCTGCTTGTCTGTCCTCACACATGATCTCCCTTCTCTGTTTTCAGGTGCAGTCTAAACCAGAAAAGAAACCAGGAACTCCTCCACCTGCCCCAGCTGCGGCCACAGCCACGCCGGTCCCAACACCGCGCTCGCCCAGCCCTCCTCCGGCTCCGGTGATAGTCACCCCTCCTCCCCCTGCCATCAACATTCCCAGGTTCTACTACCCCCGTGGGCTCCCTGCCCTGGGCCCGACTGCCAACCACGATGCCACCATCGCTGCCATCGAGTCGGCCTTCACCGAGTTCGAGGAGGAGAAGGCAGACATTTACGAAATGGGCAAGATCGCCAAGGTCAGCAGTTTGAAAACACATGAGAAAATTGTGTGCATTTTACTTTTGTTTTCCACTCTGATAACATTTCTGTTTAACAAATAAGAAGTTGAAAGGAGGAAAAAGATCAGCAACAACACTGATATTGATGTTTTCATGTTTCATCTTGACACCATCAAACTCCATGAACATTATCCCAAAGTATTTTCTTTTTCCCAGAAATCCTCTCCTTTCTAAGCAGTGCGGTCATTGAGTCGAGGAAACAAACACGTGTTTTCCAGGGTGAGGTAACTATAGTGTTACTTGTGTTTCTGTCCAGGCATGCGGGTGTCCACTTTACTGGAAGGCCCCCATGTTCTACGGAGCAGGTGGTGAGAGGACGGGCTTCGTGTCTGTTCACTCATTCATTGCAACCTGGAGGAAGTAAGATAAATTACTTTTAATCAAAGTCTTAAAAATACAAAATCACCTCTGCAATCAGGCTCTAAACTCAGATCTCCTCTCCTGCAGGTTGTTGCACAGTTGCCACGATGATGCATCAAGGTTTATTTCCTTGCTAGCTAAGCCTGGCTGTAACTACCTGGAACAGGAAGACTTCATTCCTCTACTGCAGGTATGCATCTTCATCAATCTGTGCTGTCATTTGTTTCTCAAACAAACTTGTATAAATCACATTTTTATTCTCATTCTTGCTGTTTTTGTCTGATTAGGACATTGTAGATACGCATCCCGGACTCACATTTCTCAAGGATGCACCTGAATTCCATTCACGCTACATAACAACGGTAAATGGCATGAAAAATGTCAACTGTCCTCTATTTGTTTTATTGTAATAGTGTGTTAGATTAAAGATAACGTCGGTCCTATTTAGTCTCAAATTATTACCAGTTTGTTGGATTGGCTGTATTGTCAGCACAGTTTTGTGTCCCTAATCTCCAAAGCCTGCAGCAACCCAGAATGATCATAAACCGGTGTCATGCAATATTTTCAGAAAAACAACATATATTCTTTTGATGTTATACCTTTACACATTTTGCACAACACATTGTGTTTATGTAAATATACAGCATTGCACCTTACTCCATGGCAGTCTGGAAAATATTACTAATAATGAATAAAACAAAAGAAGAAATAACTTGACATCTAGTTTAAATGGATTTAAACTGACAAGTAAAATGTATAAACTAAACAAAGAATAAAACTGATTTATAGCTGAATGGAGCACCAGTCTCTCACAGTAGTTTACTTACTTACTTAAAAGATAACATCGCTCATCCAATTTCATAATTTCTGACAAATACCATAAACATTTCCCAGAAGCCTTTTCCCTAATACAGCAGTTTCTCAGGAGTTTCACAACAGTCAGACTTCATTTATTCAACCAGTGGCCAGGAGAGGGGTGACTATCATTCTTAAAGTACAGAGTTTTGGAGAGTTTGGTTTAAAGTAGGCATAAATCAACCATTTTTTCTTTCGCTTTGAATCACACCGTTTATTATCTAAATCATACTCCCACTTAATGTGTTGAAGGTCACAGGTACGCACGACAGCAACAAAAAATGTGACGACAAAATGCTAGGTCACAACACCACTGCTTGTTTGGAATCAGGTCACGTGGGCGGCAGTCTGAGCAAAGTAATAAAGGAGTCCTGACCCCTTGCCACCACCTCGAGCTCCTCCTGTGGGATCCCCAGGTTTTCCTGAGCCAGAAGGGATACATAATCCCTTCAGTGCAGTCTGGGTCTGCCCCGTGGCCTGAACCCAGTCAGACGTGCCCAGAATACCCCCCTAAGGTGGCATCCAGGTGGCATCCCTGTCAGATGCACAAGAAGTAGTGGTTCTTCTCTGAGCTCTAAAATCTAAGCTCCTAACCCTGTCCACTATTCATTTCGGCCTCCTGCATCCATGTTCTTGCATCTTTTCAATCACTACCAGGAGCCCGTCACCACAGATTAGGATAGGTACATAGGCTGAGTGGTGGAAAATAAATACATTTGAAGTAAAAAGTGTATAAGTTTGTTCCAAAAACAAATCAAAATAGGGTTTTCACAATGTGACCCAGTATAGCATGGAGATTTGCTATAATCCTTAAACTCTGAAAACCCTAAACACTTCGCTGAGTGCTTACTGCAGATTTGATATTGTATATAATATGGAGAATAACAGAGTTTATCCAGATTCTCAAAGGAGAAGTAAAAATGTAGGAGCTTTTATAGTGAACAGAGTGTCAGAAATTCCCCTTCATTGGTCAGTATACATAGATGTGAATGTAAAACTGTGATCAGTTTCCTCATTGTTAGAAAGTAACTAAACATATTGACTTACGTCCTTGATGCCTTTATGTGTCTTTTCGGCCACATACACATATCTTGACAACTCTAGTTACTTGTTACTTTAGAAATCACTGATTTCTCAAACAAGACATTTGATCAGGGTTGTAAAATATGATATATTATTAAAAAGAATTTGTTAAACTATATAATTGTATCCAGACTAGTTACAGCAGTTACATTCTGCATAGTCGTGTTATTGCACTCATGAAATGCAGTAATGTAACACTATGACAAATGGCTTTACATATGATATTTTAAGTACATTTTTGCTAACTATAAATCTTTCTTTTTAACCCCTTAAGCTTCAGTGTACTGCCGGCGGTACACCTACTAATTTGCATAGGAATTTCAGGAATGTCCGACGGCTGCAAACACGATTATATAAACACTATACACCAATGGAAAGCTTAGATTCTCATGAATCCGCCGGTATAAACCACTTTCAGATGCGATTACCACAGCAGGTGAGAAAAACACATTTGTCCGACAAAAACAAATATTCATCCATCCGTTCTCTATACACGGCTTCAACAGACACAGCGCGACTCACATTTCCGGGTTTATTATTACACACACAAAAAAAGATTCCATAAAAAACAGCCATAATCCAACCTTTTACATCCAGATGACACAAGCCAGTAAACTATTTTATCCAAAACATGTCCTGAAGTCGGTATAAAATCCCCGAATCGGTCATTTTCAAGGAAATGCACCTCGCGATGCCCGTCCAATATTCCCTGTATTTTTCGTCATTTTTTTTATTTAAAAATAGAATATTAGCGATTTTTTGTACTGAAAACGGCTGGAATTGACTGAAGCTTAAAGGGTTAAAATAAATTTAACTGGACTTTAACTCAAAAAAGCAAATGTTCCCGCTTTTATTTTCCTTCTTTTTTTTTTTTACTACTGGACTGTGCAAAGCCATAAATCATCAAAACCACCACAATCCTGTTAGTGTTTAATATTAATAACCTCCTTCTATCTTGTCAGCAGAGCGTTTTCTGTTCGCCTCAGCTGGGTAACATAAGCAGTGCAGCATGTGTGTCTATGAATAAAGGGCCGGGACAGCTGCAACACGTGCTACAGAAGCCGAGCATTTGCTTCGTAGAAGTGCAGAGATGCAGAGAAGTCTGTACTCTGGTGCGTCAGCGTGAGGTGACATCACGGAAATGTTGGTGCCCTCCCTCCGCCGCACTGAGACCCTCGCATGTCCATTTTAAGACACTTCCCATTCAGTTTAGGCCAGCTGACCCGCTACTGTATGAGACACTAGTAACCACGGGAGGTCCATGTACCAGGAAATGGTTGTTAATCCGCTCTTGACCGAGCCTGAGTATTGTGTTTCAGGACAGAGTGACTGTGCCCCCTTTGTTTCCATTGTATGCTAAAGACCTGTCTTGCTAAGATTATGAATGAGGTCAGAAAATATCAGCTGTAGATGCACTCTTGGTCGTTTACCCTCTTGGCAAAATGAGGAATATGTTTAATAAATCTGGATGGCAGTGCTTGTACAGATCTCATGCAAGTTTCGTGCTATTTTCAGACAGGCATCCAAGTGTGACAGCTTCAATTTGGAACGTTGCCATCTGGTTAACTTTTCACTTTTTCATTAGCAAACCAGCAGACGTAAAAGATAAAAATCTTCACTTTAATACCTTCTTAACTTAACTCTGGAAAGATGAACATATTTACTCCTTCGAGACCCAAAATCCAAATGTAGCATTTAATATTTTTCTCATAAGTTAAGAGATTTTAAGTAGTTTTGACTCATACTGTCTCAGAAAGCTGATGTCTGTTTTCAAGATGTGTTCATGTGCTTTTTAAAATATATATTTAATTGTCATTTAGTAACAAAAAAACTGACTGACGTTGAGTTAAAACAATACAGATCAATCCAGAAGAGGCGAATATCAATATAATCCCTACTTTACTGCACTGTTATGGCTCTTAAATAATCAACAACCACTACAGATTTTGGTTTTTGATTTATCATTTAATTGCTTAAATATCAGAAATTGTGAAAAGTACCCGTCAAAATTTTCTAAGCTTGATAGTAATGTCATAAAATTGCTTGTTTAGAGTGGACAGCCAAACAAACCACAGATAACAAAGTTGTTATCACATCATAAGACCAGGAAAAATATAAAATCCCTGGTATTTTAGATTAATTATCCAAAATAATTTCAATTAATCGCCTAATTGTTTCAGATTTTGTCTGTAATAGTCATTTTCTTGCTTCCGCTGCTGTTTAATTGGTTTATTCTGTTTTGTGTGACCGTGCTTTATTTCAAAATAGATTTTAATTTGACTCTTTTTCTCACTCTATTGTAAATTGAATTAACTTGTGCTAATTGGTATCATCTTGCTGCTCACAGGTGATTCAGCGGATATTCTATGTGGTGAATCGTTCTTGGACGGGCCGTGTCACTATGATGGAGCTGCGCAGGAGCAACTTCCTACAAACCCTGGCGCTGCTGGAAGAGGAGGACGACATCAATCAGATCACCGATTATTTCTCCTACGAACACTTCTACGTCATCTACTGCAAGTTCTGGGAACTGGACACTGACCACGACTTGTATATTGATCCCAAAGACCTGGCGAGATACAACGACCACGGTAAGAAGGATTTATTTTCCCCAAACAGAACGCATCCATACCAGCTCCATGGGGTTTATTCTACAGGCATTAAATGCATGTCAAGTAAGACATCAGGTATTACGGTAACAACAGTTTGCCCTCATCTGAACGCTTTCCTGCAGCTGTTACTTTATTATATGACCACATAGCCAAAATTGGATTTCTCGGATCAACACTTGAGCAACTGACTGTACTGTTTGCACAATGGTTTCCAACTGTATCTATTTGTTTCTGCGTATTTGAACCAAATTACATTTGCTTACTTTCCTCATTCTCTCCTCTGACAGCGTCCTCAAACAGAATCATCGAGAGATTGTTTTCGGGGGCCGTCACTCGGTAAGTGGAAACGCACACATAAACAAACACCGAGGAGCTGATTACTTCACCATAATAGGAGCAGCAGTGAGTGTGAGCGGCTCCGTCTCTCTGGTTTCCAGGGGTAACGCTGTGCAGAGGGAAGGCAGGATGAGCTACGCCGAGTTCGTCTGGTTCCTCATATCTGAGGAAGACAAGAAAAACCCCACCAGGTAAGAAACAGTTGCTCTGATTTGTATGATTGAGCAGCAGTTTGAGTTTTTTTTTTTTGGACAACAGTGCTCACCATTTCCCAGTTGTACTTCTGTTTTAGTATTTTGTCTTTGTGCTGAGTCTAACTCCACATTTGTCATCTGTCTTTCCAGTATAGAGTACTGGTACCGCTGCATGGACGTGGATGGCGACGGCGTTTTGTCCATGTTTGAGCTGGAGTATTTCTATGAGGAGCAGTGTGAGAGGATGGAGAGGATGGGCATTGAACCGCTGCCCTTCCAGGATTTGCTCTGCCAGATGCTCGACCTGGTCAAACCAGAGAGCTCAGGTTAGTTAGCCTCACTATTTTTCTGTCTTTTTATATTTATATAATCAACCTTTCATTATCTTCATTCGACATTCACATGCTGCCATTCTGCTTTTTACACATGCACGTATGTTTTGTGTCGTGTTTTTTCAGGTAAGATAACCCTGGGTGATCTAAAGCGATGCCGGATGGCTCACATATTCTTTGACACGTTCTTCAACCTGGAGAAATACCTGGACCACGAACAGAGAGATCCATTTGCTGTGCAAAAGGTAATCTGCAGCTCCTGTGTACTATTCAGCTATATTGCTGCAGCTGGCAGTTTGAGATGAGGGATGTTGATCCTCTCTTACAATAGCAAAGATGAAAAGCAAATTATTCAACATATAACAGTGATATTGACTGAATAAATTTATTTTTCTTGTTGACTTTTGATATGTGGAAGATCCTGGAGATATACTATAATAACATTTGCTGTTTGTTTACTGATTGTAGAACTCACATCCTTGTTTTGCACTTTATTGCCAGTACTAAGTTGTCTAAATACTAGTGTCTGGATTTTTAATAATTGCTTTTGCTTAAACATTTATTTTAATTCAGTCTTTAGGTGCTATGTATTTGCATAGTTTTAAGCTAATTGTCTTTGCATGCTGTGCTTTATTTTGTTAAAAAATACTATGGAATTCTCTTCATTTATTTTGTGTGTTTTGCCAATAGTTGTAAAATACTGACATCTGGTATGCATATGGTGTTCCAGGATATTGATACTGAAGGTCCAGAGCCATCTGACTGGGATAAATATGCCTCAGAGGAGTATGAGATACTGGTGGCGGAGGAGACTGCAAATGAACAGCTACATGAAGGGTACAAAGCACACACTCTAATGTACCAGGATAGTAAGGAGAATGGTACCTTATACTAACAAGTTCTATGTGCTCTCAGGTCCTTTGATGATGATTATGAATCTGAAGAACTTCAAGTCCCAGGAGAGATTGGGAATAAAATGGAAAAACTGGTCATATCAGACCTGTCAGCATAAAACTCTTTCCCTGGAACTCCTGAGCTTTTTTCTCTGGAAAACGGACAGAAACCCCAGCGATGGAAGATCCACTGGGATACATGCATTCAAGAATGCATGGACATAAAGACGGAAAGAGAAAAGGACTCCCACATCTGTCTTACGATGACTCTGGACTTCCCTCAGAATGGAGGGGTTTTATTTTGTGTGTGTGTGTGTGTGTGTGACCGTAAAGCATAACTGTTCTGTGTTTGGTGCAGAAACGCGTCTGTATTCACACAGAAAACAAATCACTGCCTCCACTGATTCACTCCACGAGAGAGAACTAAGCCAGTGATTTTTTTTGGGGGGGGGGCCTGTTTGATTAGCTCTCAAAGGAATCGAGAAAGATACTTTACTGTATAATAATGTAGTTATGATTATGAATTCTCTACTGACAATCCTGCCAGAAGACAATCTTTTTATTTTTTAATGTTGCTGTGCTAAAGGTAGACTGACAGGTTGGCTGTCAGTGACACAAATGGACTCCTATTTGGAGAAAAACAGGCAGACGCAAAGAGATAATGACAGCGACAGGCACTGCCATTGAAGATCCACAATCACCAAACAAGCAGCTGCTCAGATAGATGACACACAGACAGACACTGCCTTCAGAAACCTGCTGCTGCCCGTGCAGCTTGTCACTGTGTTTCTTGTAAAGGAAGTTGTGAAACCTCTAGTCCCTTCAGGGAGAGGTCAGCGGTCGTAACAGCACCTCCTCTCTGTGGCCAGTCTGTGCTACTGCATGCCATCAGTGGCGCGTGTGGTGCATGATGGGCTGCTGACGTTTCCATGAGCCTGAGCTGCTCTATTATTAGTGCGGTATTATCAGAGCTCTCTCTGCCTACACGGACTGTAATGTTCAAGCCCTCTGTTACAAGGTTTTTAATTCACAGTCAGGTAAAGATTTGACATATGCACATTAACTGATTCAGGCTGCCAGTCATATCAAGCTCTCTGGTAGAGTTGCCCAAACATTTCCACCTGTAACATTTGTGATAATGCAATAGATGTGCCTACGCTCTGTGAGTCACTCCTGTCTTTCTCATGCAAAGTCACGCTGTGTGTTTTCTCTGCGTCCTTGTGATTTTCTTTTTGTCAAACCTGTATTTTTACATATTTAACGAGCAGAAGTGCAGAATAGAAACACGAGACAAAGGTACACGGACATAGTAAGTTACACAGGGAGCTGGGTATTATGGGATAATGTTAATTATCCATCCATTCTCTATACACCGCTTTATCCTCACTAGGGTCGCGGGGGGTGCTGGAGCCTATCCCAGCTGACTCGAGCGAAGGCAGGGGACACCCTGGACAGGTTGCTAGTCTGTCGCAGGGCTACATATACAGACAAACAATCACACTCACATTCATACCTACGGGCAATTTAGAATAGTCAATTAACCTCAGCATATTTTTTGGACTGTGGGAGGAAGCCGGAGTGCCCGGAGAAAAGCCACACATGCACAGGGAGAACATGTAAACTCCATGCAGAAAGATTCCAGGCCCAGGCTGGGATTTGAACCGGGGATCTTCTTGCTGCAAGGCGAAAGTGCTAACCACTAGGCCACTGTGCAGCCCATAATGTTAATTATTTGAACAAAAAGTAATTGGTGTCCATTTCATCCCGTCTTTCTGCACATGAAGCATCTTTACAGTGTTTTCTCACATACTTGTTGAGTGTGTAGAGAGCCTGGTTTATTTGTTGTAGTCATTTATGTAAAAAAGAAAAGTCGTTTTTCTGCTTATCAGCTTACATTTCATTATCATATGTCATTTGTTTATGAAGTTGTGTGACGTCCATCGTCCCTGTAGCACACGCTACAGGATGCCTCTCAATGGGTCACCTGAACTTATAAAGAAAAAAAAACTTTAGTGGTATTCTTCTGGCAAAAAAATTGGGATTTTTTTGGGGGGTCTATTTTCTGAATAATGCGCCATTTCAGCCTGAATCCTGCTACAGTGGAAGTGAATGCAATTTTGTTTGTGGCTCCTCTCTGAAACCATGTTACCCAAACAAACCACAGAACACACGGTGAAGCATCTCTGTAGAAGTAGTCCTGACAGTAGAGTTTGTTCATACACCAGACTTGACAAAACACTGTTCCTGCTGAATTTTTCAAGTAGTTTTTTTGACCACAAATAAATTTCCGTTCTCCTCTGTATTGAGATCGAGGCAGAAATCTTTCAGGCTTGTAAATAAAATAAAAGCCAAACATTTTTGCATGGTTGGATACCACTATGTCATTTATTTTTAGAACTGGGTGAACCCTACAGCTCCGTTATTTACTGTACTGCACTCAAAAGAGACAGGTGCATGTGTGTATACTGCCTTTACTGTAATAGCTAGGAGTGTGTGTTTGCTTATAAGTCACTGATAGATGAGTGTGTTTTAGCAGCCTGTGTTGTGTAGCTCTCCTGGTTTCGGGTTGTTTATAAGTTGTTGCCATGGGGATCAGTGTGTGTTTGAGCGCTTGTATAATTCTGTAATAAGGAATGGGACAGCTCTTGTCCTCAGTGGCTTCATATTCACAGGCATATACCTCCTCTACTGGCACTTACTGTACACAGACACACACATCATTATATAGTTGCTATTGAAAGGAAGAAAGAGAGTTTGCACCCCATCAGTGTATTAAACTACATTATGATAATATTAACAGTGATAATAAGCCATTCTAGATAGAAATGACTGATTTTTGATGTATTTTGAGGGTTTGTATTGCTGTGCCACTGTGTGGCTCGGGAAAGGGGGGTAAATTATGTTAGACGTGTGTATGTTTGTGTGTTAGATGCACGGTGGGTGAAATCTGTCTTTCTCTGCCCGACCCGACAATCACAAAACTATGTAAGATACAGAAACCTTTGACGCTTCACTGCTGTGGTCACACACACACACTCGCACTGTCAAGGAGACCTGTTCACCCAGACAGTACTTAAAAAAGGACTATTGAAGTCGATGGGACGTCTCTGGCTGATAACTTTTTTGGTTCTATGCAAAGTATCCTGAAGCATCAGGCGAGGAGAGAAGCCATGCAAGACTTTTATTTTGGAATTACATCTTTACTCGGAGAGGTAGGGAAGAGACTATTTTTTGACGTACTTCCTCCGTGCAGAGGAAACTGGAGAAAGCTGAGATGTCATGCGAATTCTGATGATCATTGTATTGGCATGGTTTTCTTTCTTTCTTTCTTTCTTTCTTTCTTTCTCTTTCTTTCTTTCTTTCTTTCTTTCTTTCTTTCTTTCTCCTGTAATCTGTTGCTTTTGTCTGAAGTTTAAAAGTTTCAATAAAGATGTTTCAAACAAATATAAACCCTTCTTGAACATTTGTTGTGTTTTCGAGGCTTTTCGACTGTATTCTTTGTGCTCCTTCTCCCTCAGGCACAGACACACATCTCACCCACACATACGTACGTCATCATTCCCTCCTTGTGTACACAAACTGTGTAGTGTAAGTGTGTTTGTGTATGTTGCTGCTCTACAGAGTGTACTTCACAGTCTCTCCCTCTTTGGCATTCTGACCTTTTTACCTGAAGGCCAGAAGCTCTGACATTTCAACTTCTGTACGTGCATTAAAAAATGTGCTTTGAAATTAAAAAAAAAAACAACAAATACATGAAGGATGTTTTTCTGCTGTTTGTTTTTAATTAACATGTGGGGTTCTGTGACCCACATGGCCTGCACTGGCATATATGACGTAAGCAGCTCTGCACTGAATCACTGTGGATGGCGTCACTGTTGTCATGACAACAACATGAAACCCAAACAGGAAGTCTGTGGTCAGTGTGGCACATTGTTTAATTTGGCAGAAACCATACGTAGGAGTTTCCCATAATAATCTCAGCCAATAATCTCAAGCTGACTGTTGTCACTGTTTTTTTTTTTTTTTTTTAACCTTGTCTCACTGATTGTGTAACTTCGCAAGGAGGATTATCTCTGCTGCCCCAGCTGGGATGCATTTCTGAGTTTGGTAACAACATGAGTCAGCTCATGTGCAATGATAAAAATGCCTTTCTGTTATTTCTAATGGCCTACACTTTCTCTGTCCAGCTTGATGTGACATCTGCTGGTGTGTTCCCCTCGATAGCAAAGTTGCTGTAGATCAGAAATGTATGCAAATACTGTAAACAGTAGCTGTTCCAATAAAAAAAGGGCCACCTATGGGTTTTATGAAGACAAACTGGCATTTTTATGTTTTAAAAAAATATGCACTTTAATCATTAGGCGGCTATGGCTCAGGTGGTAGAGCAGGTCGTCCAATGATCGAAGGGTCCCGCTCTCGCCTAGTCATGTGCTGTTGTGTCCCTGGGCAAGACACTTAACCCGCCTTGCCTCTAGAATGTGTGTGAATGTTGGTGGTGGTCGGAGGTAGCCTAGCCGCGCTAGACAACCCATGGCAACGAATTTAATTCTCTGCCAGGGTGGGTCTAGTTACCCTCCATAAGGCTCGAGGCTGGATTCTCCTAAAACTGGCCGGACCAATCACCATGAAGTGTAGAGTCAGACGGGGGGGCGTAACAAAGTGATGACAGAGGCCTGACGATTCTGACAGAAACAACCGGCGCACAATAAACAGTTATCTTTCAACTCGACTTTGGCCACAGCCCTTAAAGATTTGAAGCTAAAATTCAACTTGAAAGATAAACAAAGGACGGCACTGAAGTGTTTCATTGAGAAGAAAGACATATTTGGACTTATGCCGACGGGATATGGCAAATCCTTAATATACCAGTTGACTCCGCTGGTTGGGAAGCTAATGGGACTTAGCCACAATCCGCCGGTGCTCTCGGAACTACGTCAGCCTATTCGTTGCGTTGATTGGTTGTATACCTACCCAATTGCTGCAGAGGGATTTGATAGACAACCTTTAAGCCCGCCTCCCTCCCTGTCGAGCTTCCCTAGACCCTTGTGCCGTCAGAAACATGGGTGTAGCATGGCTAGGCTCGGTCGGAGGGGCCGTAGGCGCGGATTGGCAGCCACGCTTCCCAGGGCAGCTGTGGCTACAAATGTAGCTTACCACCACCAGAGTGAGAATATGTGAGTGAATAAATGATGGATTCATTGTGAAGTGCTTTGAGTGCCTTGAAAAGCGCTATATAAGTCTAATCCATTATTATTATTAAGACCAAGAGTTTACAGCGATGCAAACAGCAATGCAAAGTTACAATACGATCATGTTTACTGTCATGCTAAAGTTGCAAATCAAAAATTCAAATCAAATCAACAAGTGTAAGGGATCCGTAATATCACCAAGGTTCATAATCAGGGGACAATGAATATCTGTACAAAATTTCATGGCACTCTATCTGATCCATCTGTCCAGACGCGGCTGTACAGGTAAAAATCAGGCTTCCTTGGTAACAGAAGTTGGAGCCTTTCCAAAGGAATATCAGTAAAGCTGCCAGTTAAATATGACTGTTTTACTTAAAAAGTTGAGATCCTCTGTGTTTTTGAGTATTTTACAAAACAGTTAACCTCAGCTGGTAGTGTTTTGGATGGATCCATCGCATGGTTTTTACAGGGTTTTTGTTCTAGTTCCAAAACTTTTATCTACCAGTTTGATCCACCCATCTTGATAACACTGATTCGTGTTTATAGCGCTTCAGAAAACTGCTGTTACATGTTTTCATAGGGATGTAATTAATGGCAACCCGAGGGGGACTGTAGGCAGGAGGTTCTTCAGGGGGTTTATTGTTCTGAATGCAATGATTGTTCTGTGAGTGGTGTAATAGTTGGCATGCCACCATGTTGTGATTTGTACATGAGCAATTTGCCTCCCATCGAAGGTCAGAGTTGACTGGTCATTGTTTGAAATGGCAGCCTGCTTGTTTTCCACAAATGTCAGGGACAAAGCAATTAGCCAGCCCCATCGCTGTGCCACCTCCTTGAGTCACAGACATTCCACTGGCCTGATTGCACCAGAGGCAGACGTACACCCAGTGCCCTGCGGTGGTGTGACCCAGCCAGTGTGATATCACCCGCTGTGATGTCACAATTGGAAGGGGAAGGTATGTAAGAAGGAACACATGACATGATTGGCAAAGAGTGAACAAGCACAGATTTCTGCTAAACGCTGAGCTTTAGATAAAGCCGAGTGGGAAACCCGCAAAATAAATGGGCGAGGAAACAACTGGAACTAATTCATCTCATCAAAGACAAACCAAGAGGGAGACAGAGAGATGTGCCGGGGCAGCGAAGGGTCTCGAAACAGGCGGAGTTTTGTACTTGTTCCACACATACCAGTGATACCAGAAACGTGATCTGTAGATGAAGCCGTCTGGAAAAGTCCTGTAAAGAGCGAGGAAACAACTGGAAACAATTCATTGGAGAGGCAGAGAGATGTGTTTGGGCACAGAACGACTTTGAATTGGCTGCTTGATGGATGCCAAAAACAACACTAAATATCAATACTCAATATTTGAAGCCGCTGCAGATTGCCAAAAGACACCAAAAGCAGGACTAAAAAGGCAAAAGACAGAGAGACAACCTATTTTAGTTTGTCTTTGCAGAACAGATTCTGTGCCTGATCATTTTCCACTAATTTCTTACTTAATTACGAAATATATTGTATTACTAGGGTAATGTACTGAACGTCTGTGGGTATCTTCTTGCTTACATATGACCTTTATAGCATCTAAAACATTATTTTATTGTATGAATGCATACTTAATGCAGTTAACAAATGAATATTGAGAGACAGAGATGCTAGAGGGATGCAAAAAAGAATCAATATAAAATAGCTGAAGCCACTTTAGACTGCAAAGAGACACCGAAAGCAAGACTGACAAGGGAAAATACAGCAAAGAGGTCTACTCAGAGACAGCATATTTTAGTTTGTCTTTGTAAAACATTAGAATTTTCAATTAATTCCTCTGTTAATTAAGGAATGTACCATTGTGCATTGTAATGCAGCATAAAACAGAGTATATTATAATGTGTTTTTACTGTAATAGGAAGTCATCACGCTTATCAAATCCAAAATCACATCCAGCTTCTTTTCTCCCTTTTTTCCCTTCTAACGCATACATTATGAGCCCCTATCTATTCCGACGAAATGCACAGCTCAGGGCATGCAGACACAAACACATACATCACAGAACGAGATGAAGTGTTTGATGGTCCAACCAGCTGCCCTGCACAAAAAAAAAAAAAAAACGGCGGTGGGGAGGGAAAGGGGGAAAAGAGAGGTTCACAAAGACAAGGAGAGAGAGAGAGACAGAAAAAGTAAAGGCATGTCTGCTCTTGTTGGTGTGCAGAGAGCTTTGGGTAGACTCTTTTGAATTCACGATGAGGTAAATTCCATCCTCACATCTGTGGGAGGAAGCACCTCCAATGCACACGCGCATACAGACGCACCATCATGTTCCATCCTCTCTGCAGCCAGACGCCTGTTATCATCCGTCAGACGAGCATTTTCTTCAAACATGCGCACGCACGCACACTCACATAACAGCATGTAGACACAACATGCACATGTAAGCGCATACATAAACACGTGCAAGATGTAAAAGTGGAGCAAGGCCGTGATTAAAATCTAGGAAAAACCACACCGAAGAGCTGGAAGCCATCCAGCAGTCTCTCTTTTTACCCGCTTTCTCCTTTTTGCTTTCTATCTGCCATAAGAATATAGAGCGCATGCTATCATATGGCTGGACGCATTCCACCTACTTCAAAGACCTCTGGTGAACTGAGTGTGCATGATTACAGGGAGGGCTTGGTTTAAAGAGCCTCAGAGAGAGAGAGAGAAGAGGAAAAAATCTGAGAAGGAGCGATGAGGATAAAGAAGGGGAGCAGCTGGGTTGGTGGTAAACATCTGGTAGCTGTGGAGGCCTGGACCTGACATACAGGGGAAATAGTCGCACTGCTCTTCCAAGATCTGCTCCCTCCAGCCTTTCCTCACCCCATCTCCTCCACAGAGCTAATCGAATGTGATCGCCGTCTGTAAATGTCCAGGACGTCACTCAAAGCTGCCCCGCTTTGCCATTGTTAGCAGATTTATTTAATTTTTTTTCCATTTTACATTCACAGTCTGATTGTGAGAAAGTATACGCTGCTTCAACTGTGCAAAAATCGTGGGAACATTTTTCCTGATTTTGAGTTACAGCCCCTGTTGCACAATTCACCCCTCTCTTGTTTAAAACTTTCTAAGCCCTTCCCCAACTCATCTGCTTCTCTTTATCTGCGTCTCCTCCTTTGTGATTAATACATATCACACAGAGAAGATAAATGTGGGATAAACGACATAAATGCACCTTGTCCGTGTTCATAAAAGAACGTCATCTCTTATTGCTTGAAAGCATAAGTAGCATGAACAATATATTCTTGTAGTGTTCAGAGAAACAGACTTTTTGATCGATGAACTTCAAATGCTGACAACATGCCGTAATATAAACAAAATCTCTAGAGCAGCTTCTGGGGAATTTGTCACATATGCTAATAAATGGTCTATTTAACTCAAGGACTTGCAATATTATTTACTGTACAAATTTATCTGACTAATGTTAATATTACAGCCAAAGCCCTACAAAATGATTGACGGAAAGTCTGACTATTTTTGATGTAAGATGATGCAACACATGCTCAAGCTCTTTGCACATTTAAAGGAATTTGCTGTTGATGCAGTGAGCGCAACATCTCCAGCTGCGTATGAAAACAAATGCAGATCTATGAGATCTTAAATAGCACAACAAAAATACCTGCATTTTATGAAAGCACACAAAGTACGAATTGAAGGCAGAAGTTTTTCCTCATTTATCATTACAGATTTTAACACATAAGCAGCATTTATTGTACATTTGGTTTAGGTGGAGGTGATTTTAGCTACTATGCACAGGTTAAATGTAATAATGTAATCAGTTTTATGTTAAAGTTGTCATTACAATGAGCTTTCTAAGTAGCAGTGTCAAACACAGAGCAACTTAAAGCTCTAAATTGAGCATAAAGTACAATAAAGAACACAGACACACATAAGTGATTGAGACTTTAATTACTCAATTTTATGTTAGTTTGTCAGAATATGAAAACAGTTTCTGAATTCTTCCACGATACATCATCCATTTAGGAAGCGCGTAAGATTTATTATGGTTCACCAAAACCTGTGAGAGTTGTCAGCATTCGGCTCATCTCACAATTTCATGTAAGCAGCCGTTTAAACCCCAAGCTTCTTCCAGTTCCATTCGTCCATCTGCTTTCGTGACGTGTTTAAATTTTCTACATATTGCTTACAATTTTGCACCGATGGCATGCTTCAGAAGACAACTCATTACCTCTGCTTGGACTCTCACAGACTGCAGCTGCACAGCGAGTTTGAACTCAAAGGATTTTCACGTGCTCGGTGTCTGTGATTGGTGTTGACAGTATTGTTTACCAAGTACTAACCCTCTTAAATCCTAAATAAGTCTCTTTGGATTTCTGTTGCTGGTGTTTGGTTGTTTTTTTGTTTTTTTTGTTTTTTTTCAGTGAAAAGGCCTAACATGGAGCTGGGACTCTCTGTGGTCTGACTGACCTCAATACAATAACATCACTACGTAGGATAATGTGCATTTCTTTATCTGTGAGTGTATACTTGTGTATATGTGGCCTACATGCCATATAAACAATATTTCAATGTATAAATATATATAATGTGGTGTGAGAGATTCAAAATAATGGGGAATATATGTCGTTTTTGCAAAACACAAAGGTTCTAAAGCTAAAATCTGTAAAAACAAAACAAAACAAAACATCAGTTTGTGTGAAAATGTTAAAATACAAGGAAACATTCAATCAAAGCTGAGCCATCTTCTCATTTTGCAGCAACATTTGACACTGCATTTATCTCACAACACAGCAGAGATTGGTACATTAAAGCACAATGTCAGATGTTAAATATTGTAGGATGTTATTTCTCAAGTGTTAAAGATTTTAAACATGATTTCTACAGTGATAAAATCCTGTTGCAATTTATATCTGGTTTTAAAGTACAAATTTATGGCAGTATCGCGTTAGATTTTGACGTAATCTAGTAGATTCCTTCTGATTTGTCATGCATTTAATTTACTGAATTTGATTTACATAAAGTACTGCATTTCCGGACACTTTATTTGACTTAAATGTGATGAAAAATAATCATGTTCTCAACAATTAAAGGCATTAGAGGAGATTTAATTTCCTACGACTTTGAACATAGCATGCAACCTCTCCCTCACCCCCCTCTAACCTCCCCCCTCTTAACATTTACGAAGAAACGCCCCCCTCCAGAAACTTGCATAGCACTCGTGAAGTTGTCTTTTACGGCTGGGTCCCCCTGGATCTTTATCTGCCATTATGTAAAAAAAGATGAGCAAAACAAGTCGCCAGCTAACTACGAAGCTATACCAAAGCAACACATATAGAAAACACGTAAGTCCAAGGCGTACGTAATCTACGTAACTAGGCCTGAGCCGGAAGATTTTTGATTGACAGGAAAGGGAGCAAACCAAACGCCTCGGTCTGAGCGCATTGATTGGCTGATGTTTTTCAGGTCCTGCCATGTCCACAGTTATTTTTTTTTATTTTTTATTTTTTTAGAAACCATACATACAAGTCCACTAAAGGTCAGTATATTCATTTTATGTGAATCAGACAAATTAAACAAACAAAAAAAACCCATCCTCCATAATGCCTTTAAACATGACTGAATGGAGCACAGTGTGTCTCAGCGCTATTATTCTGTTTCTGCAGTTAGGGGGCTCCACAGTCTGTCTGTGTCCCCACTGCACTGAACCTGAGTTGCAGTTTTTTTTTTGTTTTGTTTTTTTCTGGTGTGCAGGGATGATTTTTTTCTGCCTGACACACCAATTGCCCTCTGAGGATGATCAGTTTTTAGTGAATTAAACTGTATTTAATCCAGTTACTCAAAGGAACATTGTCCTAGTAAAGAGCCATTTTTCTTCTGCTGGCTTCAAGTTACACCAGTGACTGTTTTCTTAGTGCAGTTGCTGGAATGTGTGTATGTGCGTGTTTGTCTATGCGTGTGTGTCTGTGTCTGTGTGTGTGTGCCAGCACAGAGAAATCTAGAACTCAGGGGCAATGAGTGTATTTGGCTGAGTCTGCTTGCTTGAAAATACAGGAAGGATTATCACTGGAGACAAACACGTATATAACCGACGGAGACACTGTTTCTAGTGGAGCAGCTTGTTTTCGCACTTGTTGTTTGTGGAGCTTGAGATCGCGTGAACATGAAATAAAACAATCCGTTCAAGGGTTCTTGAAGCTTTTTACTCTCAGAACTAAATTTGAGAAATTCATTCCTGACTGTATCTTCTGAATTGCAATTATTTTTGGTCACGTTTAGCTTTAAAGATCTGTTTCTTCTAGCCCTTTTGGAAGCGTAGGAGCTGCTTTCAACAAACAGTTAATGTGTGGGTTTGTAATGAAACTATTTGAATTATGTGGTTGCCAGCGAGACAGGTTTTAATGTTTTAATCCTGACATGTACTTGTTGGCTGCTATTGTGTTGATTTCAAGCAGCAACAGGTCCAAATAATCTCCCCCTCAGATAAAAAGTAGTCTGTATATACATGAAACTGTGCAGCTGTAATGCACCCAGAAGAAGGAAGCGGAACACATGCACAGATAATATCTAGCATTATCTCATCCTGAACAGTGTATGGAAAGTCTGGTGATCTTTTTTATAAAACAGATGTACATCAAATTTACCTGTGATTTTTCTTGTTTTGATCACGATTTCCTGCTTTCAGGTTACCGTGTTTTTTTTTAAGCCCCAGTGTCAGACCTGTAACCCTTGGACCTGTCAGCTGATGAATGTTGGCTTTCAGTGCAGCCACCAGAGGGACTTTCACTTGTCATCCAAGTTGTTTTCAAAGGTGCTGGGACACAACGTTAACCCACATGACTCGCACAGAATCCACACTGAGTCGACGTTGTTGGAAATTCTTGTATCGTGTCACAAATATTATGTTCTGCAATATTTACATTCATGATTGATCTGGTGTTTTGTTTGGTTTTGTTAGGGTGGATAAAACGCAGGGGACCACTGCAAACAAGGTGACACAGCTTGGAGCAGGTCGTCTCCTCCCGTCGGTTCTGGTAAGATATTCTGTGTCACTGCAGAAAGATAAACTGAATTTGACCTTGCTTTTATTTGCAGAAGAGTTCACCTACCTTTTGTACCGACATAAGATCACAACAACGACTAGCTATGTAGGCGAACTCACACAGATTTGGACTTTTAAATGTAGCCTATTTTTTCCCCTGAAAAGCTAAACACATATCTATATTTTACTTAAAATGATGGTTCTGGTTCTCAAATGGATGTTTTGTTTGGGTGTTTATGTGGCTTGGTGTCTTCTGTGATTATCAAGAGAATAAAATATGACACAATATCTGTCATATCATACTAATCGTGAATCGGTATCTGAAACCACAAAAAAAAAAAATTTGAGCCTCAACTAAGGACTGTTACCATTCTTCAATAATCTTTCAATTGTTTTCTGGTTTGGTCAATAAAATGTTAGAAATTGGTGAAAAAATGTTGGCCAGTGTTTCCCAAAGCAAAACATAATGTCCTCAAATGCCTCTGTTTTGTCCACACTTTAAAGATATTCAGTTTATTATCATAAAGGAGTAAAGAAACCAGTAAATGTTCAGATTTATGAGACTGGAATCAGAGAATATAGACACTCTTTCTTAATAAATTACGCACAATAGATAATAAATTATCAAAATAGTTGCAATTTTCTAAGAATTTACAACTAATTGATTAGTTGCTGCAGCTCTACTACAAATATTAATACATGTTAACATTAGGGTAAAAAAATTGCAAGGTTGGGAAAGGAAATAGTTTAGAAAATCTCCTTTTGGTTGCTGTTTGTATTGTGCGTAAAATACCAACCCTGTGTGAAAAGTTCTTCAGAAATGACGGCAAAGAAACCCCCTTTATCAATGCAAAGCTTTCTGTTTTGGCTTTCTGGATGCGCGTCGTGTATTACGGTAGGAAGAAAAAAAGGAGGCGGGATCTGACCTCCATGTGCGTCGCGTTTTGATTGACATGGCGGAGTCTCCCAGTACGCGTCGCGCCGCGCCAGCAGACAGGCAAGACCCGACCCTGGGAATAAAAAAACGCGCAGCTCCGTCTGTTTGAAGATTATTTTATTACAGCGAGGTGAGTTCTTTTACACTTCTCTCTCAGTACGTCTCACCCCGGAAAGAAAGGGGGAATCGAGGCCAGCGGAGTCGATGTTGAAAAAGTTTTTAGAAGTGCGTGTCTGTCTGTGTATGTGTATGTGTGTGTGTGTGTGTGTGTGTGTGAGTTTGGAGAGCTGAGCGCTGACGCCGGCAGTCTGGGCCACTTGGCCAACGCAAAGGAAAAAGGAAAACTGCTTCAGTACTGCTGCGGAGGAGGGGGTGAATCGAAACTTTCTGGGCATATTTTCCCGTTTATCAGGGAAACAACAAGGAAAAGCAAAAAAAAAAGAAAGAAAGAAAGGAGGAAAAAAAGGAGCGGGGGGATTACCCGTGCTACTTCTTCACACTAGTCGAGTGAATGCGTCGGGGGTTCGGAGCCTGCTTCTTTGTGGTCCCGATTTCTCAGCTTTCACCAAAGAATGTGTTTTTGTCTCCGAGGACTTCAGATGGAGTGAGTGCGCAACAGGAGAAAAACCCTTCTCTCTCCTCTTTGGCTTGTTTGTAACGAATCAAAGTTGTGGCGTTGCGACTTGCATTTGTGGAGACGTTCGGCTGCGTTGCTGCTGCGTGAAATCAGGAAATGAGCACTTTTATAGCTGGAAAATAACTTGGAATGGAAGATGCTGAGGCAGTCAGATTTGACAGAGGGGGGTTGCGAAATCATTGAATTGACACGTTTGGGGGTTATATTACGTTGGATAACAGTTGAGGGACGCTGAAGGGGGCTGTTTGGTGGCGACTTTTATGCGTGGAGTTTGTGTGCGGTTGCAGAATGCAGTTAGCAAAAAAAAGGGGGCTTTGGAGGAGGAAAAAATCCCAACTCCAGCATATCCTAGCATTCCTTCCAGCCAGTCTGTCTGCTGCCTCTCTCTCCCTCTCTCTCTCCTCTCTCTCTCTCTCCCTCACCCTCAGAAACGACTACGTGTCTGTCTGTGCAGAGAAGACAAATCTTTCTCTCAGCCTCCTTGATGCAGACGTGGAAATCAAACATTGGTCTCTCCTACTCGGAATCCATTCAGTGTCAGAATTTTACGCACAGACTCCAAAAGACGACATTTTAAAAGCGCCTTTTACGCATCGCTGGAGACGCAATTTTATAGATGCTCCGGTCGCTCTTCTGCCTTTTCTCTCTATTTAATAACAGGACAGAGCGGTTAATTGTCATGCTGTCATCATTAGCGGTACAAGGGGGGTTGTAATTAAGGCTGTGATCTTGGAGTCGCTTATGTCTTTCCCCTCTATCAGTGCATCATGCCGTGCGCTCTGGATCCAGTGGGCACGTTGGAGAATATAGGCTAAAGGATAAGAGGGGGGAGAAAAAATAACCTATCACATACACATGTATACACTTACTTTTTTGTTCATGAGAGAGTAAGTGAGAAGGAGAAATCTGATCTCAAATACATGACGTCAGATGACATTCCTTTGGTGCAAAGGGCTGATGTGGCCATGCAGTTTCTTTCTCTTTTTTTCTGTGAAAAACTGATATTTTTGGAGGACTGGGTGTTGGAGGAATGAATAGGGGGGCAGGATTCCAGCTGAAAAGGTGTGTTTAGGTTTAGAGTGCAAAAAGGAATTCTCCCTGCGGTGCGTGCAAGAGCAATTCATTTTGCTTCCACAAGTCAGGAGCATCAAAAAGTCTCCATATCAAAAGGTTTCGGAGGTGGACATTAAGCAGAGGGATGGACACTAGGAGGGAGGCCACTTTAAAACCATCCCTGTGATGCTCTTTATTCACTTTAGGATAAAATCGCATCTCAAAGGTGGTTTGTTTTCTGTCTTGAAATTTTACATCTTCTGATTCTGACCCCACAACTCAGTTACTTAACAGGTAAGATAGGATTTCAGCATTGGAAAGGCCCTGCTTCATAGCCCCAGGATGTGTCTTTTGGCTTATTAGGTTTCAGCTGAGGTTTGTTTATCGTGGCCTGCAGCTTGAATTAAGTTTTAAATGCTGAAGTGACTTGCGCTCCTTGCAGTTCAGTGGTGAATTCATTGATTTCAAATTGAAATCCACATATGACACCATACAGTTAGGAAATTGCAGAGGCTGCAATAATGAGACCAATGGTGTAACGCAATTGTATTTCATTCAAGCAGATTGATTGACTTTAAGGGTATTTTTTTTTATTAATTACTCATTGGTCAATCTATACTAGTTGGTTCATTCATGCACAGTGAGACTCAGCTATCATAAGCCCTGTCTCAGTATCTAATAACCACATCTTGTACATTTTGCATCTGATCCAGGCTTTATACTGCTGTTTTTTGTTTTATTGTTGCAAATTCATGCCATCCTTCTTGTTTCAAAGTCATGCATTTGATGGTGTTTCTTGTAATAATACTCCATCACATGTTTTAAATCTTCTGCACTGAGAATTTTGAGGTAAATCTTGACTGTACAACATTTTTGTCTCAAAGGAAACTCACCGTTAGACATTTTCGCCAGCCTCAATCTCGGCACCTGAAGTTCTAGCTTATCACCAAAATAATAATAATAATAAAAAATTACACTCTTATCCTCCTGAATAAGGTTTATATCACTGTACGCTGCTCTCTGAAAGCTAAGCCTCTTTGGCTTCAGCATTTCTCCACAATAAGAATGTAAACAAAGCTCACTGGCTGGCATTTGAAAAGTTATGAAAGCCCCACTTGCGTTGATCTTGTATTTAGAGCAGATTCAGTAATAAAAAAATAAAAAAAAGAAAGAAGAGGAGGCACGGACTGTTTCTTTTGGGCTTTTTTGGATGACAGTCGTTTCTTTTGGGGTTTAAATGTGTGTTTAGCAGACTGTATGTGGAGCTAAGAATGTCATGGTGGTGGATAAATGACAGCATATAATGTAAGCAGGGATTTGCACTGAAACTGATGCAATTGCAAGCAAGTGACTCTTTTCCTCCCAGTTTTAGTTTGCCACTTATAAAATCCCCCCCCCCTTCTTTTCTTTTTCTTTTTTTCTGTGTCTATGTGTTTTTCATCAAATTTTGGTAAATCGTATTATCGTATTATCTTGTTGGATTGGTAATGGGGGGGTAGGAGTTTCATAAGTTTTACACTTCTTCCTACTCCTTTTCGGACATTGCTGATTTGTTTCTTTCTTTTTCTCTCTTTTTTTCTTTTTGTTTTAATCAATGTTCGAAATAAACTTTTCATTCATTCAAACACACTAAAATTATATAACCGAGCAAAGAGAACCACAGTGTTCAGGTTGAAGGAGGGTAGCCATTGTTGCCCTTGTCCTTCTATGTCTCTCACATGAATAGGCAAAGGGGTTGGATAATGCTTTATATAAGTCAACGACCTGTGTTCTGTAACCATTTCAGCTTTGTCGCACAGGTACAACCCACACACTTGTGTCAGTCAGTGTGACTGTGTCTCGCTGCCTACATATGGAGCGACTCTAACTTCTGCAGCCGCTTTGCTTGATTCCATTAAATCCGTGTGTCAGTTTGTTTTATTCCACTTAAGTGCCTAAAATGGAGGACAGAAAAAATGAGCGGCAAGAAGTCAAAATACGTCCTGAGTCAATGTACTGCTCCTTACTTTGACAGACGAAGTTGTCCTGATTTGTTCCCATCTGCTCGTCCAGCAGGTGAAAAGAAATTAAAAAGACTGACATGCAGAAACTTAAAGTTGATGGGTTGGATGCATTTTAGCGGCAAGGCTGCGAAGTTAGTCTCTAGTATTCAGAGGCTGGTTATTCTGAGCACAATGAGGAAGTTATTCGCATGTTTCATAAGAACTTGTGATGTCTGTCTCTGTCAGACTTAATCTGGATTCTCTACTGCCTACCTGCAGCAGCTTGTGGCTTGCTTCTGGCCCAGTAAAACCTTCTGGTACACCTGGTCAGAACGGGGTCAGGGAACGGGCAGGATGATGTTCGCCTTTGTACGTGCATGCTTGTGTGTCTGACCGGTAACCGAGAACATGCTATCCGATGGGTAATGTTACTGAGCAATGCTTGTGTATCAGGAACAGAAGCTGATGCAGCTGTATAGAGTTACACCTACAAAACAATGCTGCCCTGGAAAGTGTGTGTGAGCACGTGAAAGAGGGCGAACACGAAGAAAATCATGATAAACCGCTTCAATGTTTACTTCCTGCTGCATTGGTTTTCAAGGAATTGGAGCTTTTTCTGCTACACGGTTCTGGTGTTTTGATGTTAATTGACCATTTTTTTTCATAGGCAAAACTGACTTTAAGGATAGAATTTAAGAAAAAACTAACTTTATGTCTGTATTACAGCAGACAAGATCATTTGACAAAAATGAATCAAACAATTTTGCTTTGCTGATTAATCATTTGCTGCAACAATATACCTAACAATTTAATGGGTTCCAGCTTTTAAACTGCTGCTTCTGCCTCATTTAGTTTGTTTTCGCAATAAAAATTTGAATATTTTTGCAGTTTGAGGTCACTTTTGCTTTACTTCTTGCTGTTGTCAGACATTTTAAGGCTCTAACAAGTACTTGATTAGGTAGACAATCTTTAACATGCTGGTCGGTTGTACCTTTTCTTAATGAAACAGGTGCACGACACCTGGAGACATTAGAGGATCTGAGGATGAAATATGTTCAGCCTGTGAAGATTCATTTATTCACCATTTATCATAGTCAATTCTTGGCACGTCTGATTATGCTCAGTCATAATTGCCATTTGCGCATACTGATTATGGGCATTTAAAATTCTCCAGTCGGCCTTGATCTGCTGCCCATATTTGGAACGTTTCCTCCCAGGAACCGGTGTGCTTTTGCTATGTACAGCGTCTGCACTTTGTATTAAGTCTGCTGTCAGTTGCACCATCTGCTTCTCCAAATGCAACAGGTGTGCTTCCCAGAAAGATTGCTGCCTTCGCTGTTACTGTAGCAGAGGTGCATTGTGGTCAAATGAACACGAGTCTTCCTGCTTCCTTGCCTGTGATAAGGAGGCTTTCTTAATGGTTGATCGGGCATTCCTCCACTGTGGGGTGGTAAGGTCGACACCTCGAGTGGAGGAGCTGGATTTCTGCAGATTCGCTTCCTGCTGTCTCTGGCTTCTTGTCCTTATGATGCACATAGGTTCACTTTGCGGTTGAATATTTGCCTTGAAAACTGCCTGATGTATTGCTGTGCATCTCCAGAGGGTACACCAACTTGAATCGAGGGGTTGTTTGATCTGGCCAGAAGATAATATCAGCATCTTTTTGTGCATAATCCATGATCTGAATTCTGCCCACATATGTATTTGAACGCTTTTGATTAGTTGTGCATATGGCTGCCTGGATACAAAGCCTGTCACTTCAACTCAAGGCTAGAGGCCCAACTCACAAATCTCTGCATCCTGTTTCGCTCAGATGTTGTTCTGAGAATTCGGGCTAGAAGTGGTGGTTTGTATCTCTGCTGCTTTGATGCTTGTTGCGTTTCTACACTTTAGGACTGGCTGGAAAATTAGCATTGACTGCTAAAGCTCCTATCAGAGAGACATTAGCATGATTCCTGACAGTGTTTTCCAGCAAAGATGCACAGTTGTGGTAGTTTCTGAAATTAAAACACCCAGAAAAGGAACATGAGAACTGCCTTCTCTTTAGTTGCAGCATTTATGTATAAACTCTGACAACTTTCTGCCAGACGTTGCTAAATTACTACTTCCAAATGTGCAACCCCAACTATCCCCCACATATGGCAACAGAGTTATTCCGAGTGAATAATGACAACATGAAATGCACTTTTCTGTAAGTTTAAACTTAAAAGCAACTTTATTAAACAGGAGGAAAAAAAAGCTGAGAAAACTTCCGTCCTCTCTGACTTTTGCTCAGGCAACCGCCGTGAAATGAATCAATTAAGAGATTAAACAGAATGCAGACGCGGCACTGGAGGTAGAGCTCGTGTAATTAGCTTATGTAATTAGTGCAAACAGTAACTATCTATGCGTTCAGGATCTGTACAGACTCCGATAAGAAAAAATGATCAGAAATGATGTTTTTTATTTCGGACGTTGGTGCGATCACCACCATATTGGCGACACCTCCAGCATACGTCCAGTAAGTTTCATTCCAGTTGTGTCGGAGACAATTTTGCTTAGTTCTTCTGGAGGAGGAAAGTTTGGTATTTATTTATTTAGAAGCGCAGGTCCATGAAAGGCAGATCATATGGCAAATTAAGATCGCCCATGATGTAACACCCAAACTACACGCGCTTTTTGCGTACAGTAAATACAACTGGCCTTCTGTACCACCTAAAATGCAGTTAGACCACTCAGAAAGTGACATGTCATACAGGTATGCAGTAATGCACTGTTAGTTCTTTATAGAATTAGCCCTGCGGGGCCCTGCATTACACCATGCAAACACACACCAAGGCAGTGCTGCATGCAGGTGTAAAGCAGAAAAGAAAACCCCAGAAAATAACCCACTTTGTCCTGTCTAATGACAGCAGCTGGTTATCTGTTGCTTGATGCTTTCACTTTCCATTTCCCAGCGTTTCCCTCTCAGTCTCTGCTGGTTGTGTCTCTCTCGCATCCACTCTCTCTCCCTCCGTCCCTCTGTTTCTCGGTCTCTTTTTCTCTCTCTCTCTCCTATATGAACGGTGGCTTTTTGTTGAAGTATCCCAGCATCTCATGTTTGCTTGACACAGAGCTGTAATGTTTACCCTCCTCCTCTCTTTCTTTCTGCCTCCTTGCCTTCCTCCCTCCTTCTCTGCCCGTCTTGGTCTCCAGAGCCCCATCTCCCCTGTTTTTTTGTCTCCCTTGATAATTTCCTGCATTGTTGACAGTTGATTTAGAAGAAGATAAAAGAAGCCTTTCAACTTCTCCTCACCCCCCTTCGTCTCCCTCCTCCCATCTCCTTTTTCTTTTCCAGTGCTTTTTCCTCTTCTCCTCTCTCACAAAGCGTCATATCAAACAAACTTGGTTAATTTGGTCTCTGATTGTGTGACTTTCAGTCTAAACTAAGAGATTTGGAAAAGTATCATGTTTTGGCTTTATTATCTTTGGAATTAAATCTAAAATTTCCCAAGGATTGTCACTGAAGTTCTTTTTGATGCTATTTTGCAAGCAAAATAATGAGTGTAGAGAGAATATTTCAGTTTCAAGTGACCAAGTTCATAACACATAGCAGATTAAGTAGTAATTTGGAGCAGAGCTGCAACTAAGAATTAGTTTCACCAGTGATTCAACACTGTTTTTGAATAATAAAGTAATTTTGAAATGGACAAAACAAATTAATATATGAAAAAAAAACCATCTTTCAGAAGTTTCCAGAACCTAAGATGAAGTTTTCAAGCGCGCTGTTTTGTCGGAAAAGTCCAAAATTTAAAGATGTCAACACTCATTTGGAGTTTATTACGATGATTCATCTGTAAATTGGCCTTATGTGGCATTTGCATCATATCTTAGAGTTAAATCGTGCATGAGTATTTGTGGATTTTCTTCTTTAAGACAAAGTGAAGCAATCGTTTGTAGCACTTTTTATACACACAGTGGAAATTCAGAAAATAAACAGCTCCATAATTGACATTTATGGCAGATACGTAAAACTTAGGGCTGAAACCAACAATAATTAAATGACTGATGGAAAAGTATAGAACATTAGCTAGTTCTGGCTTCTCAAATCTGATCATTTTTGTGCTGTTCTTTGTCGTACTTGACACTAAATTGAAATAATGTTGGTTTTTAGACTGCTGGTAAGGCAAAAGCTGCAATTTGGAAATGATTGACGAGACAGTATCACCTTAGCAAACCATATTGGACCCTTTTTGCTATTTTTTAATGTTTTATACACTTAACGATTAATTGCTGAATAAAGAGAATAATTGGTAGGTTGATATAATCATCAGTGGTGTCCATGTTTCTATATAAACACTGAACCGTACAGTCTATGAAGGGGTAAAGTAGATGTTTGTGCACATGCCAGCAGTGTTTGAGTGGCTTTCATGCACTTCAGTTGACAGCATTTCTGGTACATGATGCCCGGCGTGACTTCGCCAGAAAAAAACTTTCACTTCTCTATCTGGAAATTTGAGTCACTGCTCGTCACTTGGTGCCACTTGCAGGGTTTTGACAGCAGCAAGCAGCAGAAAGGAGCGGGCCGACTGACATCGGAGGTGATGAAATAAAATGATTCTGACAAAAGAGATAAAATGTTTGGAATCCAGAAATTAGCCTGTCAAGTTTCTCATCAACTTGTTATTAGTTGGTGAAGTTTTACGGATGCCAGAACGGAGAGAAAGCGAGATGAGGTGTGGAGCTTTCGGTCGTTTTGCCCTGAATGTGCTGTTCCTCAGGGGTAGCATCCATATAAATGGCTCGTTGAGGAGCTGCTGACTGCTGTGTGTGTGTGTGTGTGTGTGTGTGTGTGTGTGTGTGTGTGTGTGTGTGGTCAGCTGGCCGAAGGGATTAAGCTGTTCACCTGTACACACACTACACCGAATTAACACACATGCATGAAACATACACACACACACAGAGTTAACTTTACGTGCCTGTATTAGCATGCCAGGCGTGTTGGTGTTGCTAGTTGGCATGCCCATGGAAAGTTCTGCCAGCCGTTAATGGCTGTTTTTATGCCTGACTGTGAGCATTTTGAGAGTGTATCTCAAGAGTGTGCTGCGGGCTCTTGTGTGTGTCTTGAGTGTGTGTGCGCTGGAGTGCAGGAGCTGAATCTGTAAATACTACTGATTATTATATAGCTGGAGCTACATAAGTGAGCATCTGTGTTTGGGTGCTTGTAGTGTATCTGTGCTGTCACATGTTCCGCAGGGCCACGGTTGAGGGCTCTGCTAATGGAGGAAGTAGGTGCTTTTTAATGCGAACCCACATTTTTTATTGCTTTCCCTTGTTAAAACCACCCATCCTCCTCCTCCTCCTCCTTCCCTTCTGTCACCCCTCCAGGGCCTGCAGACACACTTCAACCCCTCCTACCTCCACTCTTATCGTGTCTTCACCCACCTGTCCCAGCTCCACATACCCGTCATTTCCTATTATTATTATTTTTGCCACTCGCAGGGCATTTCTACAATTATAATGAATGCAGATGAACAAGCTAAAGGACTTTTAATGAAGCGGTTTTGGGTCGTTTTGAATATGATTTCCAAGTCAGATAATAGCTGAATGCGGGATTTGAGCGTATACAGCTACTAAGATGAGCTCTAGTATGTTGTTGAGGGTCATAAATACCACCTTTTAAACCATCATAAAGGAAATTTCAAATGTCCTTGCCTATTAGTCAGCTCTTAATGTGGAAAAACGTTTCCAAAGGCTCCAATTTTTTGTTTTTTCAAGATGTATTTTTAGTTTTTTTTTTTTTTTTAATCAAACCTCGGTGTAGACATAGCCTCAGTCCCCTTTTTTCCCTTACTTCTCCCCTCCTTGCCCTCAAGCCGGACCCCCCACAAATCGCTAAACTATCTCAGACTCACATCCACACATACAGGCTGGCAGGAACACACAAACCCACACTCTCACACACACACACTGCTGAACTAGTGTGTGAAATCCTGAGGCTGATTGAGGAGGAGGAATGTGACCTTGTGACCCCGTGCTGTGGGGAGGGGTGCTATAAGTGTGTGTGTGTGTGTGTTTGATGTTAGGAAGCAAGTGATTGTATGTACACTTTCCACTGGCTTGCTATTCCCAGAAGTGTCTTCTCTCATTTTTTCGGCCCCATTCGGTTTGCTTCTAATGGATTAAACACTCGAGACACACACTCTACTCTCTTTTGCGTGAACACAGCTACGAGTTAAGCATGTAAAGATGATTCATTCATGATTCGCAATGCTCTGGTGTACATTTAAAGGCTGCGTGCATGTGTGTGTGTGTGTGTGTGAGAGGGGGGCTTGTGCATGTCTGGCTGCACATCTCTTCTCGGACTCCGCTGTTGTCTTGTCTGTAAGAGAGGAGACGGGTTTCTCATGTAGGTGTGACTAAATAGTCTTTCTCAGTGCCCCACACACAGACACACACCCACACACACATACATACGCAGCCACCCACTGAGCAAGCTTTTTCATGGCCCATAGAACTGATGATCTGAATGTCTCCTGGTGCTTCGTCTGTCTCTACGTGCTCGTCCATCTGCAAATGGGAGTTTGTGCATCCGTGTGTGTCTGTATGAGGGGAAGGTAGAACTAGAGAGGGGAGGGGGGTGGTGGTGTTTAAAATTCACTTCTTGACTTGGCATAGCCGTCTTAATTAAGACTCATGGCATGCAGCCCCGATGGAGCTCGGCATTAGTGGCAGAGACATGCTGTGTGTGCAGGCCTGGACGGCAGCAGGTCCACTGGCAGTGAATGTGGGCTTATTGTCCGGACTCGGCGGTTGTCCTCCTTTACTTGCCGCTTGTAATGTAGAGCTGATTACAATAATTGTTGGTCATTGCATTGAAATAAGTGGTAATGGAGGTGCTCTCTAAGATGGAGAAGTTGGGTCCTCACAGCAGAGGTAAAACGACCAGAGCAGACTTTTACATCTCTTAATAGAAATATCTCGATATACACTTGTGTTTTCACAATACACTGCATGTCAGTTATGTACTTCTGCCTCAAAATGCATGATATAAACTGATTTGTGGCCTATTTTATTTGATATTTAGTTCCACTGCAGCCTTTCTCTGGATGAAAGTGTCACCTAAATGCTTGTAATGTAACTGTGAAATGAATGAAAGCATAAATACACTTACCAATTGTCTAATTAAAACAATTACAATAATCAGAATTACAGTATGGTGCCAATGATAACTGGAACACTGCAGGAGGATATTCTACCACCGCAAGCATTTTTTGTAATTGCTTAATTTGCAAGTCCAACACAATCAACTATTAGATGCACATTTGAGCAAGAAAATCAGCCAAGAAAGGGGGAAGAAAAACCCAACATTTTTCAGCAATTGTGCATGAAAATTTACTTTGACTAATTGATTACCAGCATACTTGTCATTTAATTGACTAATAATTGCTGCTCGCCACAGATGACTTCTGGAACTTAGTGGGTTTTTTTTGGCTGTTCTCGATGCATAAATCAAACATTAAGGAGTTGCGGAAATTTGGTTCAGTCCCCATTTCAGAAGTGTTTGCTACTATTTTCACTTGCTGTAAAAGCATTTTCAGAAAGAACATTGTCCTCATGAAATATACATGCTGCAGTAACTGTACAGCATGCGTGAATGGGTTTTAAAAATAAACAAAGTTATTTTTCCTGTGCAGGTTTCACTGTCAGGTCATGGTGCTAACTCAACAATCAAGGGACTTTACTGCAATGTATTAAACTGGCCACATCCTCCATATTCCCACCTCTCTCTGACTGTCTTTCTGGACACAAACACACAGCCATATGCACACAAATACATTCTGTCTATTGTGTCCAGTACATGCGCCCGAGCCTCATTCTGTGGTAGTTTGGGTTTTGGTGTTTGTCTCCAGGGAGCCATTACTTTCTATGTTTGTTGTGGATTGTACAGTTAAAGCCTCCCAAATTTTAGCATTTTCAACTTGGTATGACCACAAGTCAAATTATGCCCTAAGTATATGGAATATGCACGTGAAATTGTTCCTATACGGCGAGCAATCTTCAGTCCTGTGGTGTTTTGCTGTGGAGGCTCGGGGCTCAGCTGTAAGTTTACTGGCTGCGTTGCAAGACTGAAAGCATTGTCCGCTGCCTGCCAGGCCATACAATGTATGATGTGTATGTGTGTTAATACATATATGTGTGTGCCCGTGCTTTTTTGTGTGTTGCAGTTCAAGCATGCCTCCGCGACCGGTTAGTGTGTGTTTGTGTGTGTGTATGTCGATGTGCGCAGTGAGGAGGAAGTGGCTGTGTTTGTTTAAACTAAGCACGCTCAGCCATGTGGGACAATTTAGCGGGAATGAGAGCCCTACACCCTCCCTCCTCCTCCTCCAGCCATCACCCTTCCCCAAGCCTGCGCCGCTCACCTCCCCGTCCCTCCCTCCTCCAAATCTACCCCCCCACAGAAAAACCTCTTCTGTGAATGGGCGGCTGCCTTTTGAAGGCTGAAAGGGGTTGTTTGGGGAAGTAGGGCTAATGGTGTGAGGGGTGGGGTGAGGATGGGAGGGCAGGGGAGACAGGTTGAAGCTGGAAGTGGGGCTGTGGGAGGAGCGGAGGAGACCAGGAAGTAGAGGAAGAGGAGGGAGCACAGCGAGAGCACTGGCGCATAGAAATCAAAGTGTAACTAATGGCTTCATTGACCACTGGTCCTTTCTTGTGAAAGGCGTGCAACCGCCGAAATCATACACGACACACACGCCACCTTATCTGAGAAGCCACTTGAAAAGGATCCAGCTCTGCGGCCAAAAGCATCATATTTACGCTAAGGGGCTGTATTTCATGGAACCAACTGCATTACACAGCAATAAATGGGAGAGACTGAGAGGAGGTGGTGGCTTCGAGCATGTAGAGGGGAGATGAATGTGGAGCTAATGCAGACCTGGTGTGGCATAATGTCAAATATATATTGTCATGTCTCCGATGCAAATGAATGCCTGGAAGATTTTGCACCGGTGTATGTGTGCGTGAAAGAAAAGATGGACAACGAGGGAATGTTTGCGTTGAGTCCACTCCTTCCTCCTATCTCCATGGTGACAAGAGGTGGATGTGACTTTGAAAAAAAAAAACATGCACTTCTGTAACTGGCACATTAGTTTTTATATAAGAAGCAATCCATAACTCTATGAATGTCTAGCTTTCCGTCATCTCTGTTATTCTGCTTTTTGTCTGGCTTTCTGTCATTGGCAGTAGTAGATTTTACATAAGTCTGTCTCTGTTGCTCAGTATAACCTTAGTTTTTCTCACACTTAAAGGCATTTGCATGTTTAAGATGTGATCGATAGGGTAAAGATCAGTAGGGTTCGCCTGCAAAAATTGCCCTTGAGGCTAAAGACATGTAGGAAATCCTGAGTCTTGAACAATCCTTGGATGTTAGGAGTAGATAGACTTCAAAGTGGCCCACTCCAGCCAACTCGGGTACCATTATTAGCAGGTTAGCCATGTGCAGCCGGCACACAGACTTCGTGTAATGCAGTCTGTCATACAGTCTACCCACCCCAGTCATCCCACCTCAGCTTTTAGCCTCCTGGCCTGTGGGACGAGCCTTCCCGTGGGTGGCCAGACTGAGCCTTGAAGATCCCAGGCGTTAGGAAGGAGTTTGCTGTGAGCTCTCCTCCGGCTCAGTTGCTCAGCCACTCAACCTCTTTGGATCTGATGGAGAAAAGTTGTAACTGGGGTTGGGGCTGGCAGGAGGAGGAAGAAGAGGGATGAGAGAGAGAGAGAGAGAGAGAGAGAGGGAGGGGGAAAAGAGACAAGGGGGAGGAGGAGGAGGGGGAAAGGACAAAAGGAGAAGAAAAATCTGGAAGCGTTGCCATGAAGGAGAGTGAGTCATGTTCATGCGCTTGTGGGAGAATAGCCACTTCCTCTGCATCAAATACACACAAACATCAACAAAATGCGGCATGGTCTTGAGGCTTGCTGGCAGATTGATGAAGATGTTGCCAGTCAGGAGGATGATGGATACTAAGAAAACAATGACAGATTGGCAGTTTTATCCCACTCTTAATATTAAGATGATGACGATCAGGGTGGGTTTGTGTTTGTGTCGGTTTGTAGACTGTTTTCTTGCATGTGTGTGGCCGTCAGTTTGTGAAACCAGTCCTCGAACATCTGTAAGTCGAAGGAGGTCTCAGTTGGGGGAAAAGAGTGTGGCGCTGCCGGCTGATGTAATTGGTGGAAACATCAGTGTCTCTGACTGGGATAAACGGTATCACAAAGTCACTTTGTCTCCATGTGTTTGACTGTTTGCCTCTGTTTATATTCCAACTCCCATACAATGACCCACATTACTTCGCTTTATTAGTTTTCCCTGTCTGCTTTTTTTCTTCTTCTTCTCATACACAGGGAGACTATTTGCATATAGATTTCTTCGCCTCTCCTCTTGAGTTACGTCGCTGCTGCGTGGCTACGTGGCAAGCATCGGACTGTCAAGGCCTCTACTGTGGGTTTACTGCCTACTGGCCCCCTGCCCAACCACACACACACACACACACACACACACAATCACACACACACACACACGGCCAACTCACAGCTGCAGTAGGAGGGAGAGAGGGAGGGCTCGCTGGCAGATGCACACATCTGCTGGAGCTAGCTGTGTTAACGCGAAGCTACAGCAGCACAACTCCCAGTGCAACACAGAGCTGATTGTAAATGCTCTGCCCTCATGAATAGCCGCGGATAATAGTGGAGAGCATGTCTCAAACTCTTGGCTCGACTCTTAATTTGCCGGACTCATTCAATTTTCTCCCCCCTTTTTCTGTCTCACACATACACACACACACACATACACACACACACATATATCGACACACACACTCACTGCCTGCTGTCTGTGGTATGACAGGCAGGACTAATGTTTGTTCTGCACCAATAACACAATTAGGATTCCACACATTTCTCTCTTGGCACACACACTCAACCTCCGGGCCCCCCTCCATTTTCCTCCCTTCCTTCTCCTCTTTCCTCCCACCTCCTCCTGCTCTTCTTCTCATCCTCCTTCCCAAGCCTCCTCTTCAGGTAACAGATTGCTGTCAATTCCACCCCGAGCTGACAGGCAACAGATAATATTGATTTAATCACGCCAAATTGCTTAGTTTTTCCACAAAACTACAGCGCTGCGCCGCTTTTGTGTGTGTGTGTGTGGAGTTTATTCTTGGCACAAGTTCTCCTGTTCGGTCCACTGCTCTTCCGCTTGATGTAGGTGATCTTCCACCGTACACCAATTAACCTTTCTGTTTCACATCTGCACACACACACACAGACTGGAAGTCCTCTCCCACAGCTCCTGACCTGAGTGTAAAATAGCCGTTTCCTCTTCGTTTTGTTCCCAAGGAAAACTGATGCCTCACCTACTCCTCCCTCCCTTCTTCCCTCCTTCCCTCTCTTCCCCCCCATTCTCAACTTCTCAATCCCTCGTTCTCCCTTTCTTTCTTGCTGCATTCCCTCTACTGTCTCCTCACCTTTCTTTCTCCCTGACCCTGTTTTTGTGTTCCACAGTGCGTTCGAGGGTGTTGTCTTGACACTGTGCATTTGTGTGTGTGTGTGTGTGTGCCTTCGCAGTTATGTAACTGTAGTCTCTCCCTGGGAATGGGCTGCTTCTTTGAGATCGGCTTCTTACTTCCTCCCGCCCAGTGCCTCGGCAGACAGCCTATAAGGGGGAACCGACGGCTTCCCATCAGCCAGTGGGAGAGGGGAGCTGTGTTTTGACAGGGCAGTGGAATGTAAGGAAGGCGGGGTCTTTCCAGGAAGTGGATGGCAAAAGAGTCAGACTCGTTGGCTGAGCTACTTATTAGGAACCCTGAAAAAGCTCCATAGAATTTTTTTTTCTGTGTGGAAACATGCAGATCACAGCTGTCGGGGCTTTGTTTTTCTGTGTGTGTGAAATCATTTTGTTGTGTTTTCACTTAAAGGAAAGAGGGGCTTAGAGGAGAGCATTTCTGTCTTGTGATCCACTTCAAGGTATCTGAAAGTGGTAATTGCGTATGACAAAAGGCGACATCAGAGTTCCATTTTAGCAAAGGCTTACTTTAACACAGGGGCAGAAAGGGAGGAGGAGAATGACTCGAAGTCACTGGGTCATCTGTTTCTTGCCTCAGTTCCTGGAAACCAGGCCTGATGAGAGGATTGGCTGGGTGGGTAGATGGATGGATGGGAGGATGACAGGGGAGAAAGGCTTTGCCCAGGGTGCTCATTTTCTTTGTGCGTGTGCTTGTGCAGAAGGCAAAAGGATGGAGGGGGGGTAGAGAGAGAGAAGTGCTGAGGCCGTCATTTGCCAGACCGAGTCCTGACTTGTCTGCAATACGGCTGCACTCAACGATCTGCAGAATGCCTGGCATTTAGAGGAATCAGACAAGAAAAAAAAGTGGAGACGAGAGGACGGAGAGAAAATGAAAGAGGACAGAATAGTTTTATTTAAGGATTAGAATTTGGAAAAAGACAGTGATGTCTTATGCCACTAGCGTTTGTGCCTTTCACAGAACCAACTGGCTTCTCATCTGCCTTGATTCATGTGCGAGATGCTGGCAACGACCACTGTGTAACCTTGGAGGCTTATTTGCATTCTGTTAAACAAGATAAATACTCATCTGTTCAGGAAATCGATGAAAAATGAAGCACAGCTAATTGAATCTCTATGTTCTGTATTGTTATGTTTTTGCATCGATATGTTCTCTCTGTTGCTCCCAGTTTTGGCACGTGTGCCAGATGATGCAACAGATATCTCTGCAACCAGACAATCTCATGTCCTCCTCGCTTCTCGTGGAGGCGTCCTTGAGCGAGACGATGAAAGTTTAACTGCTAGTTCATTTGTAGATTCGCCTTGACAAGAGTGCCAGCTAAATGTGCAATTAACTTTCATAATAACATGTTATGGAAATGTAAGAAATGATACCTTGAGGAGATTTTCTTTGTTTTAGCCTTACCTTGAGCGATTGGGTTGGTATGATTGATTATTTCTGAAGACACCACAGCTTCAGCAGCCTCCAGTGTGTTGTGGCGTTAAAGTAAAACGGCCCGATTAAAAGGTTTTAAAGGAGACCCATTAAAAGTGAAATGAAGGCCGTAAGTGGCAGCTGCTTGGTTGAGGCTTTCCGTCGCCATCAGATGTGGTTTCTCGAGGTGCTGGATCTCATCTGTTTGGGGGAGACAAAGGTGCCCTAAAGGCTTGAGTTTTGGGAGTTTGAAGGGGAGCTTGTTCATACATGGTTTGCAAGTGGAACACGTGTGCGCGCTTGTATGTGTCCGTTGCATTCCACTCCACCCGTTACGAGTTCTTCTTTCGTGGATGACATATCATTACCGCAATTACAGGGCAACAGGACTTCAGCTATACACACTCGCACACACATATAGGCGTGCACACATGAAGGGAACTGCACAAATGTATGCAAACACATATGCAAGAGAAGTGTATGCAGGAGGAACAGGCTGAAACTCAGAATTTTGTTTCAGACACTTTGCTGTTGTGTGTTTCTTTGACACATACCCCCCCCCACACACACACACACACTGTCTGCATATGTGCCGAAAGCTGCCGGCCAATGTGGGAACCAAGAGGTTCCATCTTTTATAAATCCCCTCTCTGTCCTTCGTGTGTGTGTGTGTGTGTGTGTGTGTGTGTGTGTGTGTGTGTGTGTGTGTGTGTGTGTGTGTGTGTGTGTGTGTGTGTGTGTGTGTGTGTGTGTGTGTGTGTGTGTGTGTGTGTGTGTGTGTGTGTGTGTGTGTGTGTGTGTGTGTGTGTGTGTGTGTGTGTGTGTGTGTGTGTGTGTGTGTGTGTGTGTGTGTGTGTGTGTGTTCCCCTCAGAGTAAGCACAAGCACAACATTCCTCTTTGCCTTCCTCTCCACCCTTCTTTCTCTCTTCCCTCCCCCACCCTCCTTTTTCTGCATCCCCCCCGCTCTTCACTCCACCTCTCTCCTGGTTAAAAGGTACTAACACAATCTGTGTGTGTATTTGTGTGTGTGCGTGTTAGAAAGAGGGTGAGGGAGAGAGAGCGCAGGTCTCTCGTAGACTGAATACCTTTTGTAAAAGGAGCTGGGGTTGAATGGGAGTGGTGTTGGTGGCAGTTTCCCACCATATTTAGAAGCGACCCCCACCTCTCCACCTTCTTTCTCCCCATACACACATTTCAACGCATCTGTGTGTGTATTAAATGCCAGCACGGATTGAAGTTGTCAGCTGATAAGACGGGTTTAAAAGGACTTGGAGCAATCCCAGTCATGCTTGGTGTGTGTGTGTGTGTGCGTGTGCTGCAGTGAATAGTCATTCAGTCAATTCTGAGTACTGACATCTGAGAGCATTCCTCTCTGCTTAACACACCCAGTACGAGGAAGAGGATACCTCTCTTTCTCACTGTTATCTCTCTCTCTCTTTTGTATCACATTTGCATGCACATTACAAATCAGGTATGCCCAGGCTAATTTAAGCCGATGTACAGCTGCTCACAGTGGTTTCTTTATACAGGAAATGCATGAGTGATCCACGTCTATTGAGCAGGTAGTCATCACAGGTTTGTCACATTGTGCGAGGCTTTTGTTCCAGGTTAGTCTCTGGGTCATCTCTCAGATCCTGTCTGTACACCTAGTTCCGTCCTCATGACTGTGAAGCCACAAAATTACAGAGAATAACATTGCCTAAGTACCAAATAAAGGTCAGTTTCAGTTTCAGTTCTCCCTCGCGTTTCTCTTTTCTGTTTGCTTTCTCGCTTGTAAAATCCACGTTAAGTAAAATTCCCATTCATAATAGAAACACAGACGTCAGGCAGCAGCTAATGTGCTCTGCTCAGATCCCAAAGCCAGGTCAGATGGTGAATATGTTGTCATATTTAGATTGGCAGCAATGTCTAACCTGCATTTAACACCTTTTGCCACCAGAAAAACCTCCAGAAAGTCCATATGTTTGTGTTTTGTGGAATTGTGACAAGCATATTTACTCAGGATCTGAATGTTATGCAAAGTGCAATGGCACCCAACATGATTGTCGTAAGACTAACGCAAGAGATCATAGCAGATTCCTTCTCGTATTCAGGATTCTTCCCAGTCCAATGAAAACTGCTACCTTGGTTGCAGGACAGCTGTTGCACAATGAATCAAGGAGCCAGCATCAGAACCAGCTTTATGTTCCTGAATTCCTGAAGGAGTTCCAGCGCTCCTGGAAAAGTTACGATTTGGAATAAAAGGGCTTAAATTCCATTTTTCTTCCTTTCGGTGAATATAAAAGTGTAGCTGGTTACATATTCTGCGTTAAACTATTATCCAGGGCAGGAAAAAGTGGTTGGTGTTTTTACCACAGCTGACCATAGGCTTCTTGTAGAGTCAGGATTGTTGTAGCTGAGATGTAATTTGCTGACATAATAAGTTGCCTGTGTTCTGCCTATCAGTGTGTATGTCTTGTCATAACAAGGCGTGCATAGTTCAGCGACAGCATATCAATCTCCTGTAATCAGTGAAAATGCTAAAACAACACTAGGCAGACCAACCAAGCTATGAAAGCGTATTCGTAGTCAGATACACCACATTTGGTTAAAGAATTTTACGTAACAATGATAGTAAAAGCACTTCTCAGACAGACACATTCCACGTCTTGATGAAAAATTACCGACTCGTCTTGCAGATTACGTCGAAATGTCTCTCAAAGTTCCGACCTGCTCACTGCCCAAGTTTCTCGACTTTTATGGATTGCCATCTTCTCCACCGCCTGTCCCCTGATGAAAGTGGTTTGGTGACAGCAGGATTACATCTGAAATCAATTCTTATCTCGTTTTGTGACACATTCTCTTCTAAAAAAGGACTCGTCCTATCAGTCATGTGTGAACTATGTGTCGTCCTCCTCTAAAGATAAAAAAAACATTGACCCAAAGCCAAACCATTAGGAGATTCTAGAACAAATCAGTTTGTAATATCGGTCACATCCAAGAGTGCACTGTGGAGCTATAAATATGTTGTACGATGAATAATTTGGCATCCAGATGATCTTGGATGAACTGTGTGACACACTAACAATAGTCTGTTATGATTCTTAATCATATTTAGTGTGCAAAAGGTTCACAAGAGTTAGAAATAGTCCTAAAGGTCAAGACTTTAGGGCTGTTTTGCTGTCAGCACTCAAAAACTATGATTCATTTCTATGATCGGCTATAAATGAATATTTTACAAACCTTTTTAAAATGGGTAACATGTTGCTAATTTTAAGATTTTAATGACCAAACAAATTTTCTTTTTGACTATGAAGAGCTGAGGAAGCTTCATACAGTTATTATTAACAGCAGACAAGTCAGACATGCTGACGTATTGATTCAGCATCTCTGCATGACTGACTAGAATTAGAAGTCACTTTACTGCAGAATTTTGAAAAAAATAAATGTGTAAGGCTGGTTAGAGTCATATCTATCACCTGTGGCATTTTTCACTTCACTGTAGAAACCCCACGAGAGTCACACTTTCTTTTTCTCTACATCATGAACAAACTTTCTGTGGTTTCAGGTAGAAGAAGAAATGGACACGCTTGGTTTCCTTTCAGAGCTTTTGTTTGAATGAATATTTCATTCAGTCGTAGAAAAAGAGAAGTAGAAGCTGGTACTTGTGCCATCTTCTCTTTGGATTATTTGCATTTTTGATTTAGGTTGCATTTTTGAAAGACTACTGTTTTGTTTTTTTTTTTGCTAAAGTAGGAGTTTTCAAGACTAAATTTAATAAGAGCAAAAGGAAAAGACGTGCGAGATTTTGACTATTTGGAGACTGCACAAATGCGTGTTTGTGTGTTTGTATTTCTTTGGCTGTGTGACGGATGGCAGGAGAAAGAGGTGTGAAGCAGTCAACTGGAAGTAAGTCAGACAGTCTGTTAGGTGGCTGTGAATATCCATTATGCTTCATCAGGATGGACAAACTGGAGTCATTGGGCGTGTTTGTGTGTGTGTGAATGATGAATGACTGCATGAGTAATGGCCGTCGTGTTATGAGGTCAGAGCTGCCCCTGAATATCTGGGACTTCTGTGTGTGTGTTTATGTGTGTGTGTGTGTGTGTTACATCTCAGTGTGTGTTTAACTCTATGCATCTTTTATGTTAGCAAGGCAGTTTCCATGCTTACACAAGGCTTTCTGTCTAATGACAGAGACACGTGTACACACACACACACACTTGCACGCACACACTTATATATACACATACACACACAATCATTCATACACTCAGACAAGTGGGTGATTGTCTTCTGGATCCAACGTGGAATTTTTCAATTTAACATTTTATCCCTGCTGGGAATCGACACCTTATTCCTCCCACATTCCACTGGGGGAACGGAAACCACTGAGTACGTGCGTACAACCGTGTATGTGTGCGCGAGCGTGGCGATGTCTTAAGCCGTCAACAGCAGCATCCATCTGGTAATGATTCGGCTGCAAAACAAAGGTCATTGTTCATTCATTGATACATTACATGGATGTAAAACTGGATGTATGGTGGAGCCTGCAGCTGCAACACAAAGTGCACGTACATCATCCTCCCTAATTACTGGGCCTTAAAGGAAAGTAGTCATACAATCAACAAAGTATGACAGTAGACCAATAGATAATCTTTTTGCTCTTCGTACAGTTGCCTCTAGACTATGCAATTTCACACATCAGTTCCTCCAAATTGCAGCAAGAGGCTGTGTTTAAGTTGAGAGGATGTCAATGCCAAGACATTATATAACTAGACATCAGTGAACTAAATGTAACACTACTGTATTCATCTACAAGCTGGTCCACGGGATAGTTTGACGTTTTGGAACTTATGCTTATTGTCTCTTTTCAACTAGAGGTTTGAGAAAATTGCTACCTTTTTTGTATCTGTGCGATATGAAAGAACGGCCAGGAGAGCTTGGTATGAAGACTGAGAACGGATTGCCTCAGATAAGCCTCAACAGCATCTTGTCATTTTATTTTTACTTTCTTTTTATTTGAAACGGTGAGCCCTGGAGGCTGTGCTTGGCAGGTTTTACCACCTTTTGTTAGTGTCAGGGTAGCTTTTTCCACCTGCTTTCAGTCTTTGTGTTAAGCTAATCTGTCTGCAGCTTCACATTTTAGGTCTGTCTTCAGTCTTTGATTAACCCCCTGAACTGCAAGCCATTTCTTTGCTCAAGTCAGAGTTTTACTCATTGTGGGCTCATTTTTCTTTGCAATTTAACATCCTGCACCACTATGGAAAGAACCATGGCTAGAAGTATGGAGACCTCAAAACGGTGCTGTATAACAAAGCTAAATTGCCAGAAATCCTGAATAATTTAATAAATGAAGTGAATTTTATTTATTTATTTCTTTAGTTTTAGAAAAATTGACAAACCTGAACCATTTTTTTCAAGTCCCAGAGGTGTTTCAGCACAGGAAAAAAATGGTGTCACTGCAAACTATTGATAATTTATTCCTTAAAATTTGAATTTGTTTCTGTCATTGTCTCCTGTCTACTCTGTTTAAACACCGCCTGCAGTTCAGTCTAGTATAGCAAAAAGTCCCAGAAATTTTCTGACGTAGTTGCTGGCTTCTTGGTTGCATTTAGAGACGCATAATTATAATTGTTTTTCATAGAATGTAGTTAGTGTACATAGTTTATTTTTGTCATTTAAAGAAAAAGGCAAATAGAATATCATGATTTTCATAAATATCCCAGTTTTTAGCTTGGTTATAGTTAATATTTCCAATGATACCAAACAGGATTAGTTCGAGGACAGTCGGAAAGCTTGTAATCTGGTGATTCTTCCTGTCTCAGTATTATAGTAGATTATATAGAGTAATATAAATAGTGTAGTTTTGGCATTTTTTAAAAATCCCTTTCAAACCTGCAGGCAGGTTTTCAAGTCCAGTGGGTTAAACCCCTGAAAACACTTCTTGAACTCTACACTGTTGCTTCCTTTATGACATATAGGTTTAGAAAATCTCTGGCTCCTTCTGAGGGCACCCCTTCCCACTCACCAGGTCACCTATGACTTTGTTCCAACTTAAACTGAAGCAGAAACAGATTCTGAAGAAACTGATGATACAGGATGTCCCTCATTATAAATTGATGGGATTGGTTCTTTAGAGATTTGCTGTCTATGAACTCCTGGATGTCTAAATGCATTATTTGCAGTGCCCAGCATTCCACTGCTAGCCTAGCCATGCTAGACCCATGTGTCTGACGGCACAAGGGTCTAGGGAAGCTCGACAGGGAGGGAGGCAGGCTAAAAGGTTGTCTATCAAATCCCTCTGCAGCAATTGGGTAGGTATACAACCAATCAATGCAACGAATAGGCTGACGTGGTTCCGAGAGCACCGGCAGATTGTGGCTAAGTCCCATTAGCTTCCCAACCAGCGGAGCCAACTGGTATATTAAGGATTTGCCATATCCCGTCGGCATAAGTCCAAATACGTCTTTCTTCTCAATAAAACACTTCAGTGCCGTCCTTTGTTTATCTTTCAAGTTGAATTTTAGCTTCAAATCTTTAAGGGCTGTGGCCAAAGCCGAGTCGAAAGATAACTGTTTATTGTGCGCCGGTTGTTTCTGTCAGAATCGTCACGCCTCTGTCGTCACTTCGTTACGTCCGCCTTCTGACTCTGCACTTCATGGTGATTGGTCCGGCCAGTTTTAGGAGCATCCAACCTCGAGCCTTATGGAGGGTAACTAGACCCACCCTGGCAGAGAATTAAATTCGTTGCCGTGGGTTGTCTAGCGCGGCTAGGCTATTCCACTGCAGTTTTAAAGTGGAAATGCTCAGCTAGGGTGTTGAAATTATGTATTGCTCAGCGGATCCAAAACATTTTATAGACACGTTAACAAGGTAAAAAACTAGATATACACACATATTAAAGTGGCTTCAACCTTTTCATCTGAATCTCGGCAAGAAAACCTGTAAGTGTATTAAAAGATTCTCAGCCTGTTGATTAAAATGTGGACATTCTCTCATTCAGCTTTAGTAGCGTCTACCCAAGCAGATATTTGAATCTGCTGAACTTTCCCTGTTACAAACTGTTTCTCCAGTTCCAGTGAAACTGCTGACAATGAAGAAACGCAGATTCTGCACAGTTGTTTGTGCTGAAAATTGTAATCACATATTTCAGTTGTGGGAGCGCTGCAGAAAAAAAAAACCTGTCTGCATGGTTGGAAACCACGAGAGATAGATGGCAATTTGTAATTTGCCTTGAACTAACTTCTTAGAAAAGGAGTAAGTGTCGCAGTCCTTAACTTACTTGACAAGGAGGCTGTTTGGCTTTGAGGTAAGATGATAGCTTTTATTAAATTGTGTTGATTTTCTGGGTGCTTTTAGAAGGTGGATTTTCCACTTGAAATTCCTCACTTCTCCCATGCAGGAAAAAACCTTCCAGTAACATCATAGCTCCATTAACATCACACAGATTGCTCACATTATTGGAATCTAATTTCTGCTTGAGATGCATATTCATGAGCTTAAAAAAATTACATAAATATAATGAATTTCTCCAGGAAATGAGAGGTTATTTTAAGAACACAAGCTTATTGGAAGAGATGTTTTGGACTGTCCTCCTCCCTCCTCCTCACTCTTATTTATCATCTAAGCCGATCCCTCAGTTCCTTACTCCCTCTTCTCTTCCTTTTCTGCTTTCTTCTCTGTCTCGCTCTTCTCTTTTTCCTGGCAGAACCCGGAGTGGTGTTACCATCTGTCTGTGATGTGTCCTGGACGCAACTCTGTATATTCATGTGTGTGTGTGTGTGTGTGTGTGTGTGTGTGAGTTCGATGCAGGATGGCCGGGCTGAGCTGGGGCTCAGATGGCGGAGAAAAAGTAGAGTTAAAGGCGGAGGAAGGGCAAAATTCGGGAATTAAAAAAAGAAAGGATTGATTGGAAAACCCTATAACGGCGTTGAAAGGGTAGGCGGGAGTGTGTGTGTTTGTGTTTGCAACAGTATGAGCCACAGCTGTGTGATCCACTAACCCTTCCAACGACCTTGTCAGCGCGAGAAGACGACCAGCTGAAAGAAAAGACACACAGTGACATGCAGCTGGTTGCAGAGGAATGCTGTGTGTGTATGTATATGTATGTGTGTGTGTGTGTTCATCCATGTGATCCGTGTATGGATGTCAAATGGAAATCCATACTGCATGTTCATGTGTGCACTAATAGCAGCTTATAGCCATGAGTCAGAAGCCTTTTAGTGCTGATTTCACTCAGCAGCATTGAATTCAGACACCTACGTCATCCAGTAATGCACCCTTAGCAGTAAATCTGTGTGTGTTTGTGCATATGTGTGCATACATGCGTGTTTATGTGTGGGCTCGGTTTGCTCGCGTGGAACATTTCGCTTGGGGTTCTGACTTTATCTGCTGTGTATACGTGTGTGGGTGCACTTCCTCCAGGAGACAGCATATGCATCGCTGGTGACGTAAGTGCACGGGAGCTTCAGCAGTTGTGTGTTTATCAGTGTGGTTTTTTTTTTTTTTTGCCGTGTACGTTTTGACTGCTCGTTTTTGCTCGAAACCCCTCCGCTGAGGAGCTCGTGCTCTGCTGACACACGTTGGTTTCTTTAAATTCGTAGCCAAGTAGGTGATGCCATGTTATTTTCCACTTTAGATGAATGGCCTGGCTTGTTGTTTTTTGTTTTTTTTTTCATGGTTATGCTTTTTGGTTTTACTGCTATTATTATGCAAGCAGAGAAACCGTCTCCAGATTTAGCTCACTCTGCACAGAGCGCCAAAGCAATTGACCCCAGAAGACCTCGGAAAGGCGTCCCACTCTTGCTATGTGTTTGCAACTTTACATGGAATACTCATGTTCTGTGTTGTAATTACAAAGCCCATGGCAGGTGCAGTTATCCCCATTCACCTACAACACTAAGACCTCATTCATCCTATGTGTCTTTTTTTCCCCATTCATCCTCCAAACAGGATCTTCACTATAATCCCTCCTGTATTTTACAAGACTATTGTCGATGATGAAGGGCTTTGAATTAGTCTCTCACTCTCATCTCTGTTTTCCGCTGCCTCTTTAATCTTTTTTTCTTTTATATCGGCATGAAATGACTTGTTGGAGCTAATATCCCTGTGCAAAGCCAATCTAAAAAAGGAAAAAAAACATCTTAGGAAGCACTAGAATATTGTCCTTTCCTCTTTTTTGTTTCCTCTTGTGGATAGCTTTATCGTTTGTTAACCAGACTATTTATCTCTTTGTGTCACTGCATCCTTCTCATTGTTCTGCTTATGTACCTTTCTTGAAAAAAAAAACCCTTTGGATACCTCCTGTTATTCCACTGTACATATGCTATGTATCACAAACACCTCTGTTATTAGAAATATATTAGGCTTTTGATCCAAGTTCTTATCCAAGCCACGATGGAAATTGCAACCCAGCAGAAGCAGACAAATTTAATAAAAGCTCCTCAACAATGCAAAAAGCTTTTTTACGCTCATGTGAAGTGGAAAATTGCTTTGTCAATGAGGAAATTGGACGATAAACACCGATCGAAACGCATTGGCAGGCTGGCACAATGCAGACGCGGCATAATCTGGATTTGAGTTTAATTGCAAAAAGAATTGGGGAAATAGGGCTTTGTGGCTGAGAGCTTGATAGAGCGTCAGTGCTGATTTTGTATCGGTCTGTTCAGTATGAAGATGCAGCCACTGGAAACCAGCAAAGTTGCAAACAGTGGACTTTTTTACATTACAAACAAGATTTATTGTAAAACTTGGTTCGTAAGTAGATTTCGTTGCATTCTTGCAATGCCTGTTGAGCTGTTTCCTCATGTTTAAACTCATTATGCTAAGCTAAGCTAATTGTAGTCAGTGTATAGAACTTGGCATTAAAGGGAGGAAACATATTTCCAGAAATGTCAAACTTTTTCTTTAAAAAATTATGTCTGAAGGTTGTGAAATTAAAAAATCTGTTCAGCTTGAAATTTGACCAACAAAGCAGGTTGCTCTTTCTACGCAATAATGTTCTGCTTTTTGATGCACTGGAATTCAGTTGGATTCTTTGAGAACCAAAACAGGGAAATTGATGAATAAACCTCGCAACTTTTCGTGTGAAATTGCAACAGCACTGTGAACATGTGTCTCATCACACAGTCATTGCTTATTGGCGCGTGACTGAACAATGACATCCCTTTTTTCTTGTTTTTCTTCCCCTCTCTCTGTACTTTCCCAGGTAGGGCAGTTCAGTCAATTTCTCCATGAATGTACGTCACAATGATGATGACAGACCAGATTCCACTGGACTTGGCTCCGCCCCCCCTCCTGAACGGGGAGGTCCCTCTCATGCCTCACATGGTTAACGGTGACGCAGCGCAGCAGGTAAACACTCGTGCATTTGTCATGTGCATACAGTTGCTTCCCTGCAGAATGAACTCGCAAACGCATCCACCGTCTTCACTCAACATTCTTGATCCAGATGCATGCAGGAATACACATCAGTCAGGCCCGCACACACTTCTCTTTGTTGTCATTTCATCACATGCCTCGTGGGTTTGTCGCCACAGGAAATGAAAAGCTGCCAAGCCGCTACCGTAAAACATTTGCTAGGAACAGGAATAAACACATGCAGGTACATTCACATGCATCTTTTTTTTTTTTTTAGCTGCATGTAACTAGCTCTCTCGCTTCATTGACGAATCCCAGACCTTTGCTTGAAACACTTTGAAAAAGGAGTCAGCTGCTTCTCTGTGACTGACTGATCTTATCGGATGATGCCGAGCACGCTGGATCACCTTCAAAGTACAAAACCCCGCCCGAGCCCAGCGCACGCAAAAGGAAGCAATCAGCGTAATTAAAAACATCACAGTTAATTGACCTGGGTCTAATCCTGTTGTTGCAGATACATTTTCACACTGTGTGCTTTTGATAGATGAGGGATGATGATGATGTTTGTATATCATCCCCAGCCTGTTCCCTCACAGCCCAGAGGAAGCATGGTGGGAGTGTTTTGGCTGCGACACATAACAGTTATGGGGGTTTTTGGCTGTGGCACACAGCAGTTAGGGAGCTCTTTTTATTGTAACACCCTGCAGTTTAAACTTGGTTCCCAGTGTGGAATCAAGGATCTAGACCGGTGATTATATAGATTTGACTCTGCGTGCGTGTCTGTCCGTGTTTGTGTGTATTTGTTTGTTGCTTGCTCTCTCTCTTACTGTGTGTGTGTGTGTTTCTGTCAGTGTCTGTGGGGGCACACGAGTGTCTGTGTTGAGTCTGAATACATACTTGTGTGTTTCTCTGCTTGCTTGTCTATCAGTTATCCTGTCTATCTGTGTCTACCTGCCTACACCTGTTTATGTGTGTTTATCTGTGTCTGTTGCTTTGGTACATGCAAGCAAAGAGATCAGATGCATTTGCATGATAGTCTGGGTGCAACTGTGTATCATACGGCGATCATCTCTGTGTCAAAATGTGAAATGCATCATTGCACAGGGAACCAAAATGTCATCAAATTAAGACTCTGTGTTTGTGCAACCCATTGGGATCTTAAATAAAGAAAATCAATCCCCCCCCTGTGACAATATGCATTTTTGCAGTGTCATTGTAAGTGTTTTTGCACGTGGCAAAATAAAACACAAATATGTAGCCAGCGAAGTTGTGACGTGGGAGGAGCCGTTTTGGTTACCTGTGGGTCTGGAAATAAAACCCCATTCATTTTCGGCACAAAGCTGCATGACTCGCAGTCGGTGCATTGCGGTTTTGGATCGAAACGATGCTCTCCTGGTTAAATCACCAGTGCAAAAGATTACAATCTCTGTACTTTAATCTGGCCCTTTAATTAAAAAAACTGAGCTGAGTGAGCTTCAGTATATGAAAACTTTATGTTAACCCCCAAAGGTGCATTTAAGCAAGAAACATCCAGTTGTCCAGCTGAAAAATCCAGTCTACTGACGTGGAACATCTGTAGCTTGATTCTTCTCACTTTCTGGGCCAGTTGTGGATGAATTTAGAAACTAGGACACTGTTTTGTTAACTGCTATAACTATGAAGCTTTTTGAATTACAGTGTGCCTCTAGCTGTCTTCTCTTTATGGCAATCATGGCTGAAGCTCATGGACAGGGTGGCATTTAGAGTCATCTGCCACTTATAAACAAAGATGAATGATTAAAGACACCTTCAGGGAAAATCCAATTCTTTACCATGTCAGCATGTCCATATGGTGTTTTTTTTTCTATATGCTAGGCATATCATTAGAGAAAAAGGGGCCATGGATAAGGATTTCTGTCTTGAAACTGCAGTGCACTGATGCCAGTCTCATAAACCGATTCAGACATCTGGGATTTCATATGAAACAAACCAAAAGAACCAATCGTGTCAGCTCACAGGGTGGAGCTTTTTGTATCATCATTCTTCTTCAGAATTGGTTTCTAATTCAAACACGTATGAATAACTCATTACTCATTGCCAGAGTAGTTTTAAAGTTTTTAAGCGGAAATGAAGGCACAATTGTTTTCACGGTTAAAAAAAAATGAGTTTGCAGTGCTCTAATCAGTGACTGGAGAGTGACATAAATCATAGAATTTAAAGGATAAATTCAAATGTTAACATAGACAGCAGTTCCAGGACCAGCAGCTCCTGTCACATCACAGCTACATCAAAAGTTATGTGTTTGGTTCCATTTAGAACATGAATCTCTGCATTGTCGACATAATGAGCCGCAACATTTTTTTTAGTCAAAAAAAGTTTGGTGTAGAATTTTCTACTGGCTGCATTATTTGCAATTCAGTGTAATATAGCTCATGTATACTTGGCTAGCACTGTTGCGTGCTGAAGAAGGATAGCTGCATTTTATTCTGTTGGGGGTGCAGTCCTGCTCATAATTTTTGACGGTTATTATTTTTTTGCTTCTGAAAATTCCTAACCATCTTCAGATAATGGAGCTGAGTGTGCTCATTTGTTACTGACCGTTATTCCTCTAGCCATGACATTCTCCTATGCTCAGATCTAGTGTCATTTTTATTTTAATTAGCGATCCACTGTCTAAAAAACGTCCGATTTTCAGCCATTCCTGTCTGTTCCCTTACCTAGCCACTTGATTTACCTTGGTCTGTCATGTTGGTGACATTTAACTAATGAGTAATGGGCGAAAGCTGAAATATTAAAATAAAATAAGCAACATTGCAATCCCTGTATAGTCACACCGAATAACTATGTCATGCATTTAGAGGTTATCTATAATGGGGCTGGATTTTTTGCAAAATTCCATTAAGTGGTGAAATTTAAACCCCAGCTTTGCACTTTTTTTAATGGTAAGAAAGATTGTTTGTAGTTGTTAAAAATATTGCCACTTCATCCCAGCATAAACTGACTGGATCATGATGCTATAAAATGGAGTAAAACAAACACGACTGCTTCATGGGTGGTGCAATGTTGGCATGTGGAGTTTTAGGCAATGGCACTACTCGCACCCACCCACATGTTCTGATATAGGGGTTTTCTCAGTCCTTGGGAAACATGGGTCGCCCTGTACTATGCTGGGGTTCCCATAGCAACAGCAGCCGCTGCAGCAGACAGAGCAGGAAGTGTGTGACTGTGTGTGTGTGTGTCTGACGGAGAGGAGCAGGTTAGCACTGAGATGGGAGAAGATGCAGTCGCTACAGGAGGGGACGCAGGATATGAGGATTTTACAGCGGCACACCTGTAGAGCGTAGACAGGGCTGTGCTTGTGCGTGCATGCATGTGTGTGTGACTACATGTGCGCTTGTGTGCAATGGAGGGTCACCTGTTTCATGTCTACAGCCACGTGTGTACTCTCAACAATCTGTATGCGGAGAATATGACGGTAAGGTGCATGCATCCTGCCTTCAGGCACATCCAGCGGACAGTGTCATGTATTATGGCTTCATTTGTGTGCCCTCACATGTCTGTGTGTTTAATTGTGGTAAATGTCCCCCACTCTGTGTGTGTGTGTGTGTGTGTGTGTTGTATCTGTGTGTACTGTTTTTTTTTCTTCTCGTCAGCGTGGTTTAAAGAGAAAGGCGTTTCTTAAATCAGGGTGTGTGAGACAGCAGCAGAGTGTCCCCATTAGCTTATCTAACACATTTTCATTTGTGTGAACTCTGTGTCCGCCCTCCTCTAAGGTCTTGTGGTTGTTGTGTTATGTCACCTCTGCAAGCCCATTGGCTACCCAGCAGAGCATCTGTTCTGTGATTGCTAAAGATGGTTGTACGTTTGTCTTTTTTTTTTCCCCTTAATGCCATTTTAAAGTCAGTTTTTCAACAATTATCTGCTTTTCCTATATAACAATGTCTTTTTTGTGTGTGTGTGTGGATGTGTGTGGGTATACAGGTGATCCTGGTGCAGGTGAACCCGGGGGAGACGTTTACCATCCGGGCAGAGGACGGCTCACTGCAATGCATCCAGGGTCAGTCTCCTCTTATATCGTTATGTTCTCATGTTAACTTGTGGCCTGGTGGCTGCATTTCCCGTAGTTTCATTATATGCTGACTGCACATGCTTACATGATGTTTCTGGCCTGGAAATACATCAGATAATTTGACAAGCATTTACTTTTCATTGATTCATACATCTCATGAATGGAGGATTTGCAGCCTTCACTCTACCCAAAAGAATCGTACCAGTGTTTGTGCATGTTGTTGCAAACAGTTTTTCTTTTTAGATTTCTAGGCAGTCACGGGCTTCCATTCGAGACTTGACCGTGCTTTTTTTTTTTATCTTAGGCTCCTTTCAGACATGCAGTCCTTTCTATTAATCTAATGGTAATTCGTGAAAATTACAACAGCCGTCTAACCACATTGGACCTAGTTTCATTTATGTATCAGTTTAAAGACAGCATGTCGTCACACATACATGGTTGCTCTAGTTACTAATACGATTAGGTCACATTCTATATCATGCATTAATGTCACTACTGCTAGCATACTATGTGAAACTATCTAAAGTTTTTTTTCTACTAAAAAACACTTTAGGTGATATGTTCAGAGTTTAATAAACACATCAGAGTTTTACAATAAAATAGAAATGGTGCAACATCTGTGACGGAGCTCAACCTGAGCAGAACGGCTGTGAAACAAACAAATGAATTGCATCCATAAATCGTGACTTTGTGTATGACAGCTCACCTGCCTGATATTGAGGAGAAGTACAAAACAGGCTGGAAGATACTGGATAAAATTGACATTGCGATAATTTGTTTATCTGCAATATATTTTGTGAATTATCACCAGAGGACCTGAAAAAATCTATTTCAAAGAAAGTAGTCATTCTTGAATGACTACTTAGGTGGTTTTGTAGGGGAGGGGCGCTGCATAGAGAGAGTATGACTTGCAAAGATATTCAAACTCTATATTTATTTTGCCTTTGATGGCATTTAGATCTGACTTTGTACTTGCCTCGTAGAGCTTTGTTGTGTTAATTTAAATGGTCAAACAAATTTTCTTTGTTGCCTCCTGTGGTGGCAATAATTGCAAGACATTGCCGACAGGGTATCTATTTTTGGTTGTTTCTGTAGCACGTAGTAAGGAATTATGTTATGTAAAACATTTTCTCTTGGAAAATGAGAACAGTGCAAGTTTTCTTTGTATTTCAGGCAGTGAAAAAGTGTTGACATGAGGACTTTGAGTGAATTTGGCTTTCTGTACATTCCTGTGGTGTGACTGTTGCGCATGTGCACATTGGAATGTCAATGCTAAAACAATATATTGTGCAGCTCTGGCACATAATTTAATTCACTGTTGCATCTTTACCAATTCTGTCCTCCGTGTTGCTTTTAGTTTAGCTTTAGTCTTGTGTTTGTTGGAAGCTCCTTGAACCTTGACGTTGTCTAAAGTTCAATCTTGAATGTATGGCATATACTGCACACATACCGAGGCTGTCTGTCTGTCTGTTACTGTCGTGGATGTACCTGAATGTAGCTGTGAGCAACATCAATGTAAAAGTGACCTACTTTTACATGACACAATGCTGTCATTTTACCAGATTGATGAAGGCAGCCATGTTATGTCTCCCATGTTCTACAAAGGGCTATATTGTGTTGTGACACATGAAGAAACACGGATTCTTGTATTTCTAAGATCGACAAAGCACAAATGGAGCATGTTTGTGCTATTGTAGAGATTGGGGAGATAGAATCACTACTTTGAAGCAAGCTTCAGAGCTTTTTTTAATCCACAAAGCTACCATCATCCATCATAATTGCTGATGGTCTTCTGGGTTTAGCTTTCCAACAAGATAGCCTGGGAATACAATGTTCAGTAGCTGGCTTTTAATACCAGGATGCAGCAGATTCCTAGAGGCACATTGATGCACTGTCCGGTCTTTCATCTGCATTATCACAAACAAGTTGTTATCATCTCAAGGATATCTCTAAAAGTGTTTATATTGCTGTACAACGTGCAAAAAACTTCAGAATACCGTAAAATTGTTGTTTTTTGGAGAGCTTTGCATATTGAAATGGTGCGGAAATGGTAGAGAGGGGCAGTGGTGTCTATCGCTGTGTTAAAAACTTGAAAGCCCTGTCGACTCAGTGACAGGTCGGGACAGAGTGGGCAGCCATGGCCGCACTCTCTGGCTTCATCTGATATCAGTACATGAAAAGAGTGGAAATGTAAGCCACTTAGAAGCTCTTAAAGACGGAAGGAGGTGGCAAGTAACACGGGATTTCCCCCAACTCCTCTGGAATTGTGTCCCACTTTGATGATGTCAGAAGTGTAAGCTGTTGCTCACTAACTTTGAAAGGACGTCTTTGTTTTCCCTCTCAATCTCCTTCCCTTCTGTCTGCATCTCTCTTCTTCTATAACTCTTTCTTTGCCCTCTGAGTGAAGGTTTTCTTTGAGAGAGAGAGAGAGAGAGGGAGACAGGGAGCAGTTTTGGCTCAGACTTTGCCCTCCACCCCCTTTCTGAAAAAACAGAACCCTCTCAAACCCCCCTCCACCACCACGGCTCTCTGTGTTGTAACAAATTACATCCCGCCTCCTTTTCTCCGCCCGCCATATAATTCAATTTTTCTCTGAAATCAGTGGGATGGCCTCGGGCAGACCTACGGGCGCAGATAATGCCAGATAGAAACGATGGAAGGATGCAGGGATGTGCAGATGCAGTTGAGAGATGAAATTACAGACATGGATCAGTGGCTTGTGGAAAGATGGCTAAAAGATGGATGAAAGCATGGTTTAGTGCATGTAGTGAGTAGATGACAGGGATGCCAGACATTTGATTTGCAAAAAAGACAGTGTTGATGTAGCTGGGGTCAGGTGGCCGTCTGTATTTGTGTGGTTGAATGTGCATGCAAAATTTAGCATCGAAGGCACCGTGTATGTCTGTTTTTTTTGGTGCCCTTTACTACAGTTGCAGAAAGTTAATTGGGTGGGAGGCTGGGGACTCGGGGTCATATTTGAATGCAGATATTATTAATGTGAAGGGGCCACACAGGCACATAGACTCCTGCTCTTTGGCTCTATCTCGCTCTTGGAGGAGGTCACCGGGTTTAATGAGAGGTGGAGTGTGGCAGTGTGTTTTGAAGGCGAACTGAGTCGCTCTTTAGACAGACTCGGTGTGATTACGGAGACCTCAGAGCTCCATGTTTGCGCATGCTTGTGTGCGCCTGCGTGTGTGTTTGCACTTCAGCGTGCTCTTGCACGAGTGTGTGCGGCAGAGAGCGAGATTACAGAGACCTCAGGGCACAACCAGGGACCAGCTTTTATATAAAGTAACCTCTGTTTAGCTGCTGCACTGCGGTGCGTGCATGCAAACATGCACACACACACAGACGTGGATGCTCTGCCAAGGCAGAACCAGCCTGGAGGACGTCGGCACAGCAGCCAGAACAGATTCTTTCATAGGAACCTTGAGCCTTCTTATTCCTCTGCTCACTTCTCATTGTCTTTCACCTCCTCTTCTTCTTGTTTTCTTGTCATTCATGTGTCTCTGTGTTAACCTGGAGCAGAAAAGAGGCTATTGTATTTGCCGGATTGATGTTAAGTGCTGCTCATTAGCCACACTGCTGCTCACTGCTACTGGCTGAATTATGCGCTTTTATTGGACTGAAGGTTTACATAGAATTTTATGAAGCTCAACAAGTTACCTCAGGGCCCATGAAATCCTTTTAAAAACTGTGCTGCGTTCAAATTATCCACGATTGCCCTTAAATAAACTGAAGAAAAGTTTATTTTTCAGTAGCTCTCGCTTATGTCAGTGATATGCTTTCACCTCCTCTCCCTTATCTTTCCTCCGTTGCCGTCTTATGCTTGCATCAAGCAGTAAATCAGTGTATCTCATTGTGAAATCCTGTCCTGTATCAGTTGGCTGGTTAGCGTGTTCTCTGCATGTATGCGAGTGTCTGCGTGTCTCCATCCCCTGTTTAAACAGGCTGACCTGTCGGTGCTCCGGGGGTCAGCTTCAACTGACCGCCTCCCACCCCCACCTCCCCCCATTACACTCCCAGTCTCCCCCCACCTCCCATTCAGCCTCCCTCCCCCACTAAGACCATTCCCCTGAGCTTTCCCACACTCACATCAAAGGACAAGACTCTAGAGGGTGTGTTAGAGCACCCTGCTCTGGAATGCGAGTGTGTTGCCCTGTGCGAAAACGTGTGTGTGTGTCTATGTGTGTTTTACAAGGCTGTGTTGGTTTACTGTGTTGTTTGCTCTTTGTTGGACTTTTATGAGGGATGATGAGGCCAGGGGGTGAAGAGCAGGAAGCTGTGTCCCGCCAGCAAGGATGTGACATCATTAAGGCTTGGGTGGCAGCATCTGAACCTCATCTGCAACTTGATAATATTTTGTGGTTTAAGTTTGATGTCGACTGTAGTCAGCAGTTTGTGTAGTTCGTCTGACTCGCCAGATATAGACTTGGGCTGTAAATCTGCCATTTCACCCACGCATTTCACGTGTCTTTCTCATCTCGTTTCGCTATCTGCACGTTAAAGTTTTGAAAATCCTCTTAGCGAAATAGCAACAACAAACACTGAGCTGGCGAACTTCTCAATGGCAAGTTCTGCAGAGAAAAGTGCAATAATGCAGCCATGCTTGGTCCTTTCAGCGAATTAACCAATTAACCTCCTCCTGTGAAAATGTTCCACCAAAACAGTGACAAGGGAACTATTTTGATGGAATATTTGCAGATAAGGAGGTGCCCTCATAGACCCTCCTGCCCTACAGTCAAATGATAATAAGGTGCAGCTAGACCACTCCCTCCAATCAACACAGCATTGTGGAGATAAGTCTGGCTATCTGTTGTCACTAACTAAGCCCTGCAACTTTAGTTTTTTTTCTGGATTATCCATTGTAATGACAGCGCTTGCCTCCCTGCATGCAAACGTTCCAACAAAACAATTTCACCCGTCACTATTTTAAGTTAACACCAAAGTCACATTCTTTGCTTAGCTCCGCCCACAGAAATTGTGATTGGTTTAAAGAAATGCAAACAAGCCAAAGCATTTTTCTTTCCTCCATCTACATCTGAATGATTATGTTTGACAGAATAGGCTGACACAGAGAGACTGGTCATATGAGACTAAGGCCAGTGTTATACTTTCCTTGCAGGCATATTTAGGAGGGTGCTCGTGATGTAAATGCCATCATTTGCCTAAGTCCACAAGAGTCTGTGCTGTATAGTGAACTGTGATTTTGCATGTAGATAATGATCACAGTTAACCAACGATTTAATGTCTTTATGATAAACACATCTTGCTTGCACAAAAGCCTTTGTATTTAATTGAGTAAAGTGTGTCCAGTATCACATAAGAGGCTAATGAAACTTTTGGAATAAATGGGGAACCTTTTCTTCAATGAGAGTTCAGTCGGAGAATGACTTCCTTATCACAAGAATGTATGATTTACGACCTTTTGAAAACTCTTTCTTGATAGAGATAGCATGTTTTTTCCTTGCATTTTCTCTATGTGTTCAGTTTTCTCCTGTACCAGAAGAGATGTATGTTAGAATCATACCCATGCCTTTTCTCTTTGCCTTGGATAAGATAAGATAGACTTTATTGATCTCACAAAGGAGAAATTTACTGTTACAGGGCTCTTAGAAACAAAACAGAGGAGTGCAAAAGTCACGAAAGTGCAAGAACAAGATAATAAATATTGCACATAATAACAACTACACAGTAGTGTTATATAGTCTGATGGCAGTGGGGATGAAGGACCTGCGGTAGCGCTCCTTCTTGCACTGAGATGGATCTGGAGCTAGTTAGGCCTAAATTGCTATTCTAGGTATGCATGCGGAATGTGCTTGAGATATAGTTAGTTGCTTCTTTGCCTTGACATTTTGATTAACAGAAATCTTACAATTTGGGTATACAATCACAGTATGAACTGTCAGATATTCCTCATACTCTTTCATTATAAATGTACTCATCTCCTTTAAACATAGACACACAATTGGCAAGCTTTTTGTCTTTCCTTTTATTAAAATTTAATAGGTTACAAAATGAATCGTAGTTAAGCCAAATAAATAGTGAATGCAAACAAAACAGGTAATTTTCTTTTAATTAGAACACACATATCAAACTGAATTCATGACAGCAAGTGGCTGATCCTTGTGACTTTTCTGCACAGGCTGGCTTCTGTGAATGCAAAATGCGTGCATCCATTGTCACTGCTGCTTTACTGCGGCAGCATAGTGGGAAATGTCATCTTGTTGTCTGCTGCAGTCCTGTTGGCTCAGGCTATTTTTCTGGTCCTGGTGGACACTGCCAGTGGTGTCTGTACCAGCTGTGTGCTCATGTTTCTTTGCATGCGTGTCATCTGGACAGAGCAGGGTGTGAACCATGTCAGAGTCTGTTTTGTGTTTTGCCAGCAGATGCGTGCGCTTTGTTCCCTCTCCTCTCTCTTTGCGTGTCCTGATTGTACCTCTAGGGGTGCATCCTAATTCTGTCATTTCACGTCTTCACACTCCTTCTAAAATCGATCAAACCCGCTGTCATTAAAGACATTCCACTCACCTTATTGTCGGTCAGGGTAGACGGAGGATACGCTGAGCGGCTTTGGCAGAAATCTTTCATCATGAGATAAAGTTGAATTGATTTAAATACTCCTTGTAGTTTCGAAAGTGGATGCGGCATTGAAACCACATCGTTAAAGCGCTTTTATTTGTTGATATTCTGTTCTTGTTCATCAAGTATTTTAAGTGGGATATGTGGTGAGAGAATGGGTGTGTATGAAGGCACTTTTTGTCTTCACTTTTTTTTACAGAACTTGCAGTATTGTTGCTGTTGTCATAGCAATTGACCTTTGGCTTCATTTACACATTGTAACCAGTTCAGCTGTCTGTGTGTCACAAAGAGACAATAGTTGCAATGTGCAATGTGTGTTCATTTTCTCATGAGGCATTACTATTACATGAATTATTATATATGGGGTCATCAGAATAAACAAATTCATGAAAGTAGATGCAAATTATGCTCATTTATTTTCTATACCTGCAACTGGCATCACATCAAATGAATTGTTTACTTATTTTCTTCTTCCTTGCATTTCAGCCTTAGATATATTCTTTTATTAAGTTGCAGAAAAGGAATTTGAATGTCTTTTTCTTGCCTTTGTACATTTGTTGTTGTCTGTTTCTCCTCATCTCCCTCAGTTTGTCTGTTTCTCCATGCTTCAGTCTTCATCTCAGTCAGATGGACCATGCAGATTTTGCTCTTCCTTGCTTTGCTGCATCACTCTTGCAGCTCGGTGGGGTTTTTCTTTTCGACCAGCCTTCTGCCGGAGTGTGCACTTGTACACTCGGAGCCCTTTGATGTAAGTGGAAATAGCTGGTTGAGAGAAGTATGGTGGAAAGTCTCGCGGCCTGTGTTTACACCGAGCCAGATGGCTCTAAACAAGCTGGAAGGGGGCAGAAGACGCAAATAAATTTTTTCCTCAGAAGAGCTTAATTTAGAGGACTGTTTCGGACAGACCCGTTACGACTTGTAGCCAGAGGTGGTTGCTTTAGGAACTTTTTCTGTCCCACCCATGTGGACCAGAGTGATGAGGCACTGCCATGAAAACTGCTGCGCAATTGAAAGACAACTAGGCTGATGCGTGTATTCCAGTTGACCCGTCAGCTGGAAGGATTTACAGTGTGTTTACTGAATTGAGCTACTTGGTGTATTTTGATCCCTCTTACTGTAAAATGAAAGGAGTAGGTAAATCCCCACATGTGTTAAAGTGCTCGTGTCCTTCATTCAGTTTTTGTGCATAAATGGGTGTGAATAGACGAATGAATGGGTGTGAGGTCATTAATATTATTGCACTTGCCTACAGCTCCAGGCATAACGAATCCCACAGCCATTTTCATGTTTTATTATAAGAGCTTAAAATGGCCATTATTTGCGTCTACGTGGCCTTTATAGATATTTCTAGGTTCAACTTTACACTGCTGATGTCATTTTCAGGCTGGCTTATCTGCCTCAAGAACACAATGTACGTCTAAAAAGACAGATTTCCACTAAGTGAGGGCCTGTCCTCGGCTTTGTGAGGCTTTCAAGTAGTTTATTTTGCATCAGAACTGTACTGAATGTCATACTTAACTCATTAACTAACCGCATCTTGTGGTTCCTCAGACAGGACATCTGCGTGCTAGTGAGAGATTTTCGTACATGTCATGCTCGTGTATCCCTCAACATCCCCGACACCTGCACCTAATTAGCCAAACCACCATAGTTGTCTGTCAGACCAGGAAAAGCATGCGAAGAAGTAGCGCTGTAACGAAGTCTCAGACAGTGATGTCTCAGTCTGGTGTGTTGGGGATTCTAACAGCACTGCAGATTATTTTTCTCCCCGCCGAATCTGTGTTTATGGAATATGCTTCACACTGCGATGGAAAAAGGGATAATGTGATGGGTGGAGAGACACATGGTTGAGAGGGATCACATAATAGAGAAATCCTGCGTGTGTGTGTAATGCGTGTTTCTGTATGTGTTTGAGTTTTGTAGCTTTAGCTTGACAGCCGGGCAAAAGGAAAACATTTTCACAAAGGATTTACCCACGGGATCTTATGCCCTCGGGCTAGCTGTAAAACCGAATCTGAAGGTGTGTTTGGTGTCTTAAATTTGTGTTATGTCCCATTGGATTTGGGGGAAACTGGTCGCCATGGGAACGGACTCTCACTCCAGGTGGTGTGTAATGGAATGTGATCCCTCTGGGCACAGTTTTGAGTGTGTGTGTGTGGCATACCTGCCTTCTTCTTTTTCCCAGCGTTTTCCACTCAAAAGTACTTTTTGTAGGAAACAAAAGGACACAGAGGATTGGTTTGGTTCATTTGGTACAAGGTAGTTAAGAAGTCCACTTCTGTGAGTGTATGAGGCAGAGAGGGAGTTGATTGTTGTTGTATGCCCTGCCCAGCACTCACTCATAAACCCAATGCCCTCGCACAGTAGGGCATGAGGAGGCAAAATGAGTGAGGAAGGAAGGGAGAGAGGGAGGGAGGGAGAAATGGACTTGAAATAAAATGATAGACTGCAGGAAGGTAAATAAAGGAAGACAGGCAGAAAGAAATAGAGGGATGGAATCAGACACTGCATGTCTGGTCGTGTCTGCTGCCATGCATTCCGGGTGAGGCCACTTCCTCTATGTGATGACCCCAGCCACCCCTGTGCTGCTGCTGACTTGGTCTGGTCTGCCAGCTCTTAAGGGAAAGCTGTATTTGCAGCTGGGTCTGGCCCACTTAGGGCAACCTGGTGGTGGGAGTGGTTTGGGGAGAGAAGGACAACCAAAACTCTTGTGTCTGTCTTCGTATGAGATTGCACGGAAGTGGATGTGTGTGTGTGAGCAGCAGCTGCGTAGAGGACAGTGCTTTGCAGATTTTTCCAGAGAGACAGAAAGAGATCTTTTCCAGGGATGAAATTCTTGGCTCTCTTGAAGCTCAGGGTACAGCTGGAGCATTTCTCTCTCTCTCTCTCCCTCTCTCTTTTCCAGCCTCCTTCACTTCATCCCTTGCTTTCCTGCTGTCTTCCCTTCTCACACTGTTTTCTATGTTGTAATATTTTTTTTTAGCCTCACCCTCACAAATTGAGTTTTTGATGATGTGCATGCTATTTTTAACAATAAATGAAACTTCATCAAGCCCAGAGGCCCTGGTAAAACGTTGAATTTCCTCCACATGTTGCTCATTGAATTAAATTCAGTTAAATTGGAGGAAGCTTTAATTATCACGTGGGGATCTTTAGCTGCAAGTTACGACAGGATGCATTTAAAAAAGGTATAAAGCAAACATGCCTGAGTCCTTCTCCTCTTGCACAGCTGCAGAAGTTCCACATGTGATTGTTTACATCATGTGTGTTTAGATTTCACAGGGAAGCCCCTCTTTTTTTTTTTTTTCTTCTCCCCCCCTTGCTCTGATCTTATTGGATGGGCGCAAGTGTGTGTCGCTCGATGGGTGGGCGCAACCAGGGAGGTCAAGGAATGATTGGAGACACTGGCAGGGCTTAATAATGATCTAAAAGAGTCTGACCTACATAGTTTTCCTTAGTTCTCTTCCTCTTGCAAATGCAGCTACAAGACATCTCCACTTCCTTGCTCGCCTAACAGTCATGGTACTTGCACACACACTCGTGCACACACACATACAAATTCATAGACTGAAACTGTGGAATTCAGAGTTGCAGAGTGGGGGAAAGTCCCTGCTAATCTAGGACTTCCAGTCTTGCCTTCTTTTCTTTCCATTGACATTCACACGACTTCTCTTCTCTTCTCTTCTCTTCTCTTCTCTTCTCTTCTCTTCTCTTCTCTTCTCTTCTCTTCTCTTCTCTTCTCTCTCTTCTCTTCTCTTCTCTTCTCTTCTCTTCTCTTCTCTTCTCTTCTCTTCTCTTCTCTTCTCTTCTCTTCTCTTCTCTTCTCTTCTCTTCTCTTCTCTTCTCTTCTCTTCTCTTTCCACACTTTCTCTGCTCTTTTGTGGTGGACACAAACTCAGTGCTGTTCAGACTGTGACTCATACGCCAGGAATGCCCCACATTAACATTTGGAGAGATAGGAGGAGGAAAGTGAAGGGGAGGACAGGAAAAGAAGGGGCAGAGGAGTACAGCTGGGTACAAACATAGCAGGCCGTGTAGAGAAAGAGGGGGGGGGATGACGAGAAACTGACTAAAAGTGTTGCTGCTGCTTTGGTGGGTCAAGGTTTGAGAATTGTTGCGTCTTTCCCGATCCGAGTGAGTGAGAAGGAGAAGGGAGTGAGGGAAGGAGAGCAGGATATGATTATATGACTCTGAGTCTGTTTACACACTAACAGCTGTTGCACTTCTCTCTTTCTGCCTCTCTCTCTTTTGCTCGCTGGCTGTAGACATGGAGAGTTGATTAGGGAATGGATATAATGAGTCATCATTGTCTGGATTGTGCATATTTGTGTGTGCACGTGCATGCTTGCACATATATGTCAGGAGCGTTTGCCCTCATGCTTGTGTGCGAGTGATAAGTCAAGTATGACGGACCCCATGTAGTGTGCGTTGCGTGGTTACCAAAACAATTGTATCTGCAGACCCAAGAATAGCCTTGTGAGATAACCTTGTGAGAAAAGAGCAGTGTGTGTGTGTGTGTTTGTGTGTTATGTCTGGATTTGCAGTTGCATTATTGTATGTGTATTCTATTTAGTTGTTTGTGCCAAGGTGACTGTGATTTATGTCAGAGCGCACTGTCCAAATGTCACTATGTTCTACAACAAGTCAGTTGTGTATGAACAGCTCGGTGCGTGTCTCTTTCATGTCGGTGCGACTTCTAAAGACTTTCTGCACACATGCCCAGGTGTGAATCTAGCCACTCGTTTGTGTGTTTTTTAAAATTTGTTTGTCGAAATGTGTGTGTGTGTTCACCTTTGTGCGTGCATGCCCATTAGCGTGCCTGCGAGTATGTGCACAGCTGTTCAGGGTGTGTGTTTGTGCATGTTAAGATCTTGAGAACAAAGCACGGCTGGGCTCAGTGTCCCTCCAGACGTTACGTTGCTCTCCTCTGGAGCAGGCCCAGCAGCAGAAGTAGGTCGGCCGACATCACCCCTCCTCTGGGTGGGGGAGAACCGGAGAGAGAGAGGGAGAGAGATGTGGGCTGGGTGGAGGTATGGGCTGGCACAGAGGCTAAGTGCTGAACACTAAACAGATCTAGGCTTGCATGCTTAAGGTCAAAGCAGGATAAGATGTAGATGTTAATGCTGAGAAGCATTTTTCCCCTTAATGAGATATCAAACGCAAGGATAATTGGCCATTAGGAGGAAAATACGTTTCAGAATTATTTCGCGGAAGGCAATACCTTTTCAGGGGAAAACCGGTAAAGAATTTTACAACATGGATGTTGTGTGGCTTGTAATAATGCTAATGTGTTAACTTTTTTCATACAATGGGTGTATCACGTTTGGGAACAAAGCTCCCCATTTGGACTGAAATCAGTTTCATTAATATGAAAAAGATGAGTTTAGAATAACTTATAATAAGTTCCATATGTTTTCAGTGCTCCTGGCTATTGAGTGCTAAACACTTCTAATGCTGCTGCTGTCTTGGCCTGTTCTCCCGTGTAAAAAACAAAACAAAGCAAAACATACTTAAGTGCGGTGGGACTAACCTGTATAAATAAAGAGTTAAGAAGATGCCAAAGTTTCTCAGAGGAACATCTGGAAAGCAATGCACAGACTAAAGTAAATCAATCACTGCGCAGCTACTTAGAATATTTCAAAACCTATTTAGATGTATGAAGTGTGTATTCCAGAATTATGTATTCATCACTATAAAAATGTCACCTGCTGTTTTGGAAATGATTATATCAAAAGTATGACTACATATCAAGGCATTAGCTATGTTAAACGCCAGAACTCAAGTGTGTCTTCCTCGGAAAATAGGGGTAATTCATTTTTCCCTGAATCAGATATAAGACCAAGCTTGACAAGGGAAGACTTTAGCAGTGATTTTAAGTAAAGAGGCTGAATTTGAATGAGTAGAAGTAGGTTGTGAGTGGAATTTAATTCCCTCACCACACCGAGACAACTACCGCTGCTGGTACCTCTGGGCAAACAAACTACGGGTGGAACTGACGACCTCAGTGCACAAGTCTGGCAACAAAAATTCCCTTTCACTAGCATTTGGCTTGGTGGAGTGATTTTTTTTTTTTTTTTTTGCACAAATGGAGGTGGAAAATTTTCTGTTGTTGCAAAAGAGTGATTTTTTTCCCCATCATCTTGTATGTAGAAGCTTAATTTGAAACACGAGTCTCAGCCAGCGAGCTAGTAAAACACAGTCCCGCTTTTTACAAGCCTCATAGCGATTGTTTGGTCTTCAATTCATTATGTGCTGATGTCAGATGTAGATGAAGTCATCACAGCATTGATACTTCCATCAGCCGTCATAACTGATAATACTCGTTGCTCGCTTCCTTATGAAACTGTTATGCAACTTTTTGAGTTTATGCGCTGCAAGTGCTCTCTCATCCTGAGGAATGTGCGTACACATACCTGCACACACGTATAGATATATACATATACATACACTGTGTACATACAGTAAGACCCAGTGTTCAAAAGTAGCAACTCTCCAGCTTATGGTTTACATTCCACAGCAAATCAGCAGCCCGCTCAAATTACAGGCTGTCGCACAGAACGTAGATTCGGGCTCAGGAGCGTGGACGTGCGTTTCTCTTTGCCCATGCATCGATATTTGCTGGATGTCAGCAGTGTGTGCATGTGTGCGTCTATGAGCGTGCTTGTTCCTGCGTCACCCCTCCAGAGTGTCAGTGTCATGAGGGCAGAGGACTGAAGGCAAGGCGACACAGGAAGTCCTCGCTTCCTCCTCGATCACTGAGCCCCACCCTGCCCACGGCAAAGATGTCCGCCGGACTTGGCTCACCGGAGATGGAGTGGAGGGCTCTGTACTGTGTGTGTATGTGTCTGAGTGTGTGTCTTTGCGTGTAGCATCAGCCCAATCCAGCTCGTGTATATACAGCACAGTGTGCTATTTTAAAGTTGTCTCCCACATTTCCTGCTAAAGCGGTTTCTCTCTCTCTTTTTATTGTCTCCTTCTTTTTCATTACACTTCCCATCATGCTCCACTTTCTGCTGCCCTCTCTTCTAGTAGCTACATCAGCCGACTAAAGGATCTATGAGGATTTGTTTTGTTTTTTATATATAGAATTCATCCTAAATATGACAATAGGCCTCGACAGTGTGTGTGTGGTTGTGTGTATCTTTGTGTGTGGACTGGACAGGCAGCAGAGGAAGCTGTCGTGGGAGTGTCTTGCTCCTGGAGCTCCGAGGACAGATAACATTACCCTGCTGATGCTTGCATAACTTCCAGGCAATGCCACGTCACAACTGACCCAGACAAGCACACACACACACACACACATGCACAGATGCGCACATAAACATACACACATTCAGGAATACAAATCTGGATTGGACAGCTGCCTCCATGGGGCTCTGATAGGGTATGCGAAGATTGTGTGTGTGTATAAACGTGTGTGTGGTGTACTTTTAGGGTAACATATATATGTATTTTTAAATCTATCAATTTTGGAATGCTGTGATTGTGTTTTTGGGAAATCCATTGGAGTTGTTTTGTATGTAGGTCAGCTCATAAACGGGCTCCTTTGGTTCAATACCAACACCACGCACACACACACATGCACACACATGCTTTCCCAAGAGGGTCTGTGTTTCCTTTCAATGTGGTGACCACATGTGCAGAGATGAAGGGAGTGAAGGGGAAGAGAGAAAGTGCTTCACTTCTTTCTCGAAGCTGTATACGGCTTCAGCCCAAAAGAAAAAAAACACTGATGCACACACACCTGGCCTACACTCCCTGTCAGCACTGCTGGCTGATCAATAGATGAGGATGAGTGTGTGTGTGTTGATGCTGTGCACGTAAGTGAGTGCATTATTACGGATGTAAGTAATTGGCAGTGTGAGGCCACTTTTTTTTCCAGTGTTTGAGTGTGTGTGTGTGTGTGTTGTGCTTTGGGGGCCCTGTCGCAGCTGTCTTTGACAGCTGTATCATGAGAAACATCTGATGAGAGGTTGCATCATCTCTTCTGTCAGTGTCTGTGAATGTATGTATGGGCAGCTGGACAAGATCACAAGGTTTTTTTCCTGTGTTTTGTGTGTTTTTTGAAAATATTTTATATATATATTTTTGAATGAGCCTGTGCAGAAGCAGATTTATTTATTTCTTTTTTTTTACTCATCTGAGATTGCATGTTTGTGCCTGTGTGTGGTAAAGTGTAGAACAGGATGTTTACCATGGACATGTGTGTATATTTCTTGTGTAAATCTTTAGCAGCAGAAGTTAAACTTTCTGAGGTGCAACTTAAAAATTGTGTGTCTCTCTCTGTGTGTGTATATATGTTGTATTAGGATCTTAGTATCCAGCTGTCTTTTCTTTGCCAGCGATTTTGGGTTTCTTGTTGCTCTGAATTTCCAGTAATCTGAATTTAGTCCTAATTCTTCCTGCTGTTTTCACATGTCATGGGAATTCTTCTGTTTTCAACTTGTTAGATTTTTTGCAGATGACTGTAGTGTTTTCTCATTCAACACCTGCGCTCCTTTTGCTGAATATTGTTGGGCAATGTCTGTCTTGCATGCAATACAAAACAGAGTTTGTCATCATTCCTGTGGTCCCCTTGGTTGTTCTTCACAGTGGCTTTCAAGCTAGAATGTGCTCGTGTCATTGACCCCTAATTGAACCCCACATCTCACCGCAGACCTCAGATTTATTTCAGTGACCCTGGCAGGAGGATTGTTCCGTTTCAGTGTGGGAGTAACTTTTTGTTTTTTTGCAGTATTTTTTGACAGATAACAGGAGCGAGAGTGAAACAAATATCAGTCTCATATCTTGTACTACTGCAAGGTAACTGCAGGATATGCAGCTTGTTTAAGGCGATACAATTTCTGTTATTTTAGCCTCAATTTAACCTTGGTTGTCTGTTACCCTATGATAACTATGGCTGGCTCTACCTACGTCTGCACAGTATTTGACATTTTAGCCACTTAACAGGAAATCTGGTGCACCCAAATGCTGCAGACAAATCCTGTACTAATATTTATTTGAATATTTTTCCAAAGAAAGGGAAATAAATTGGTTAAAAAAAAGATACTTTCACTTAAATGTATTAAATGTACACCACTATGAAAAATACATGAGGAAAACTTCAAGAGTTTCGATTTTCTGACTCATAAAGAGCTGGTTATTTATTTTAATGAGTGTTATGTATTATACAATAAGAATAATTATAGTAATAATAATGATAATGATATATTGATTTTTGTCCTTCAGTAGTAAAACTGGTGTTACACCACAATATTCTGGCAATATTATCAATCACTACAAGTCCGTTTTTAGAAGAAATTGGAACCAATTCACAAGCTCTTATCCCTTTTCCTATTTGTGAGAAATGTGTGCGGGCGATATATGAGAGGAAGGAAGTGAGCAGTGCTTTTATCAGGCTTCATGGGATGTGTGGTCCAACTGTAATTATCAGAAACACTGGCCTTTTTGTCAGCTGCCGTTCTATCTGTCCCATCAGGAACCTGTTCTTCATTCATCTAGATAGCTTCCGGATGTCACATTACACATGCCGGTGCCCTTACCGCGGCTCAGGTACAGTGATGTCATCCCACGTTCACGATATGACCTCATAAGTGTTCTCTGACCCGACCTCTCAGCCGGTCGGAAGTGGAAGAAGCAACAGATGGAAGATGAGAGCGATCGAGGGAGGAAGGGAGGGGGACGGAGGGAGTGTAGCTGGTTCGATGAGTTGTCTGGGATTCCAGCAGTGTTAGGCAGAGGAAGTCGTGACTGTATTCACGGTGCTAAAAGGGTAAAGCTGGAGGCAAGACCTGAGAGTGACGTTACTGTGACATGCATCTCGAGGACCACACTGGCTTATCTGTGCACATACACGGACACAATTACAGCCTCTTGAATGCACACGTACAAATGCTGGATTATCCTGAGCTTTTTTTTTTTTTCTAAATGGAAGTCAGTCTAATATTGTATGACTTACAGCACAGTGTGTGTGTGTGTGTGAGTGTGTGAAGGGTAGCAGGACAAAGAGTGTCTTGTGTTTTGGGGAGGGGTTGGAGGGGTTTAGTTGGGCCTGTTGGGTCCAATCCTGGGGGCCAGGGATGGGAATGTTTCAGTGTGTGTATGTGTGTGTGAGCAGAGGAATGCTGCTGTTTGCTGAGTGAAGAGCACAGAGGCAGCGGAGACTGTCCAAACACACGTCTGTTTGCCAAGAGTGTGTGTGTGTGTGTGAGTCTGAGAGAGGGTGACTGTGTGTGTTTGTGAGCAAGGGGAGAAAGCGCGCACTACGACCGGGCGATGGAAAGAAGGTTTAGAGGGAGTCTCTGTGTGTGTGTGTGTGTGTGTGTGTGTGGTGTGTGTGTTCTCCCCACGCTATGACCTTCTACTCAATGAGGACTTTCATATCCACTGCTAGTCTCCATGGTAGGGGACTGAAAGGGGCCTGTCTCTTCGTACCTGCGACCTGCTCGCTGCACACACGCTAGCCCACACTGCAGACTTTGCTCAGGTTGTGCGCGTAGGTTTGTGTGTTTACTTGTACCCGTTTGTTTGGCCGATGAGAGGTCAGGAAGGCGGATGAGAGAGAGAGAGAGAGACGGAGGGGTGGAAAGAGAGAAGAGAAGGGGGGATGATTTAGGGAATACGGGAAGGATAAAGTGAGGAGGGAAGGGAGGGATGGTGTGAGTAATATTTAAAATGAAAGGAGGGAGTGAAGGATGTGAGTAATAGCTGGAGTGATGGGGGGAAAGAAGGAATTCCTAAGACGGGGATGGAGGTATGGAGAAAAGAGATGAAGAGATGGAAAGAAAAGCGAGTGAGTAAGAGCGGAGAAGTGAAGGTGTAGGAAATGATGGAGAGAGAAGTTGTTAAAGGGCGGAATGTACGGTAGGAGGGAGGAAGGATGGAGGGAGTCAGGAAATGAGAGGAGGACCAAGGGAGGAATGAAAATAGGAATTCAGGAGTCAGTTCGCCTAAATAACAGATTTTTAAAAAGGCGTTTATTCTCACTGAAACCCCTACAGATTAGTGAGAAAACATCCTTTTTTTGGTAAACTGCATGAAATGACCCTTCAAAGGAGACCAAGTTTTGGAAAAGTCGACTTGGATTTTAACTGATGTCAACATAGACAGAAAATATTAGTGTCTCTTCATACTTGCATGTGTGTTTGTAGGTAGTGAGGGCCTCTGTGTGTGCACTGTGCAGTGTGATTTATTCTGAGGCCAGGTCTGCTTCCAGCTGTCCCAACGGGGTCCCAATGACTTTAACAGCCGCAGACCTCCATCACAGAAAGTCAGAGGAAGAGAGAGAGACGGAGAGAGTTTTTCTCTTTTTTTGGTGGGTGTGATGGAGGGAGGAGATATGGACAGTGGAAAAGTCAACATCATTTTCAATCTGCTTATTCTATTTAGATTTTCTTGCTTTCCCCTCAGAGCACGAATTTCATTTCGCAGTAAGCGACCGTGTGCCCTCATGTGCTGCACCTATAATTATCATGATGCTGCTGCTGCATACAGAGACTGACATCTTCAGCTGTTTGCCAGAAATATTTGGGGAAAAAAAACTTGATTACATTTGGGTTTGTGCTTCTGTTTTTTTGAGGTCGTGCAGGCAGGTTTGAAGGAAACAAAGTCTTTTATTTAATTAAGTGCATTTCATAATATATCATGAGGCTAGGTATTGGTTAATTAACCCTCTGCCGTCCAGCTTTTGGAGGCACATAAAAAAATGCCAAGATTGCACAGTTTATTAGAGTAAAAAACTGTGAAATCCCAAAGAATCATGGGACATTCAACTTTCTGACAATCCCGGACCATATACTTGGTGACTTTGTGTTTTGTCAGAAAAAAAATGAGCCAAATCAAAGGTTAAAATGATAGCATTTTATCACGATCACTTCTGTATCCATGTCTTGCAAAAAAGAGTTGCCAAAAATAAAGTGTTTACTTCTCGGCACAAATGAAAAACCATGAGTAATTGCGACCAACAGTCACGTGACAAAAATTTGGATGAACTGCAGGTTGTGTTTAGACAAAATAGATAGAAAATAAGTATAGAAACAAATAAAAATGTGAAAAGTCGTAAAATATTTATTGTACATAAAAAATTCACCTTTTATCCAGTGTTTAAGACACACATTTGTAAGTTTCCATTTTTTTTTCAATTTTCGTAAAAAAAAAAAAATTTAAGAAATTTGACTTACTTTTTTCTTTTTTTTTTACCATATTTATTACACTCTGACTTTGTAATGCTGCACGAAACAGTTTGTCTTTTTAGTTGTCTCTGTACTTCTAACCATGTTTGTGATGTTTCCCTGTTGGTGAAGAACTTTATATGGCAGTAAAAATGAGCCTGCAGGGAGTGAAAACGTGACAGAATATAAAAAATAATAGAGAATTTACTGTAGCAAGACTGTACTGTAAAATACCACATCTGTGTTGCACTAAACCCTGGCCTGGCCTTCAATGTGTGTGGCTGCGTTTGTGTACCTGCTTGTGAGCTGTTGACTGATGAACATAAATAAGAATTTGCTTAAGCACGAGTTGCCTGGTTAAGTAAATAACTCTCCTCCTTCCTTGTAGGTCCTGCTGAAGTTCCCATGATGTCCCCAAATGGGTCAATTCCCCCAATCCACGTACCGCCAGGATACATCTCGCAGGTTAGTTTGTGTTATTGCGTTTTCTCCCTAGTCTGGTACTCTGTCTCTCCTTTTTTTTTTTTTTAAATGTCCCGTATTTTTATGTTCATCATGTGTTTGTGTTGTGTGGGAGCGTTTCAGTCAAAATAACAGTCAGACACAGTGGGAGTCTGATGCAGGCACACGCTCCATGCACGACTGCATTCAATTAGCTGGTGGTTTCTTTTCTGAAGAAAACGAGCTTCTTAAGCCAATGTGTGAGAGGTAAACAACAAGAATACAAATCGGCTATAATTTTACATGTTTTTGATTGTTTTTTTTATTGGGCATTTTGCCTTTATTTAATTTCAAACAGTGGAGACAAACTGGAAATGTGAGGAAGAAAACAAGGGAATAACGTGTAGTAAAGGTCCAGTGAGTCGAGAATCAAACCAGAGACTCACTGTTGTCAGCATTAGTGCCCATATATTCAAGCACTTGCTACCCACTGGGTCCTTTTTCCATACTTTTAAAGCAACTAAATTCAGGTTTAATTCTATTAAAGTGCGCAACAGTTGCTCACCTGCTTGAACATGACCCTTAAAGCAAGCAGCCTAGTTTGGACTCCAGCTTGGGCCTATTGCTGCCTGTCCGTACCTTTCTGCCCCATTTTCCTGCCTCTTTTTAGCTGTTCCTGCCAAATAAGGGGAAAAGAATCCGTATTTGCTTCAGTGTAAACATAAAAATGCCAAGTGTTGACATGCTAGATGAGAAGTTTGAAGCAACTACAAAATGTAGCATTTGCTACATAGGGATGGGCCGATGTGCTTTAAGCATGTTCACTTCTTCAGTGGTCGTTTTTCATATTAAAAATCAATCTGGCAGTCATCAATGCAGAATGGAAAGTATTAACTAGGGATAGACTGATTATTGGCCTGGTAGATTATCATGGCCAATATTTAGCATTTTTCCAGTTATCGGTATTGCTATTTTTAATGTCGACAACTTAAATGCACTGCTTTAAGTGTGACGTAGCCATCTCGTACTTCTGATATCAGAAGTATCTCTCAAGCAGAGACTGCAAAAACAACAAGAAACACAAGCCGTCGCCACGCTAACAGCTAGCCGCTAAGTTAGGAGGCAGATTACTCTGAAACAGAGTCTGGAAAACAATAACTAATACTGTAATGCTTAAAGATATGAGCAACAGACATCGCTGTCGCTTCTGTTGACAACAGAAGCGACAGAACAGAGAAAGATTAGGAAAACAGAAAAGAACAGCCAGAACTGCCAGGAATAAACTGATAAATTTCAATCAATGGGCACATGATGCTTTGATTTTATCACTCCTATTTCTATTGTACATATTCAGTTGTCTCCCCTGGAAAGTCCGTATCGGTAGATCCCTTGTATTAATATGATTGTGCACAAACCACAAAGAAAGTTTTCACCAGGCATTACACCTCTTCTGTCTTTTGTAGGTTAGAAACACACCAAGGCGGCCTCCTCCCCAGAGCACAGAGCAGGAATGTGCTGATTTAGAGGTGTTAGGGTCATTTGTTTTTCTGGATCTCTGATACACATGTGTGCGTCTGTATTCTCTATTAAATGTCCCCGCAAAGACAGCAAAGTGAGAAAGCGAGGAGGAAGAAGGGGCTCAACACAGTGTCCCCACAAGCGGAGTGTTACAAATGTATCTGCGGTCTGCATGTGGTGGGATTGTGTTCCTACGCCAATGGAAGTCAGGTCATTGGCTGGCCGTGGGCGTGTGTTTGTGTTTGCGTGTGCGGGGGTGTGTGTTAGCAGGGATGGGGCCAAGCGTGAGCGGGAAACACTGTCACTCTTACATAAACAAGTCTGATAGGGGAGACTGGGATTTGGTGGGTAGGCGGGTTTTGGGGGTTGAGGGCTGAATGGATGACGGACGGGGGCACTGTGGTGGTGGAAAGTTAGCCGGGATGGATTTTGCACGTGTTGGTGTGTGTTTGTGTCCTCTGCGGTTTGGCGCTAATGTCTGCATTGTGATGACACATGTCCGTACGCGCGCACATGTGCATGTTTGTTGGTGCCTCTGATATAAAGTACGAGCCTTTGTGGGTATGTAGGCCGGATCCACATGTACTCATGCAGGGACTTTGCCCTTGTTTTCCTGTAAACACTCTGTTTTTCTCCTCTGCAGCAGAGGAGAGAACGAGGGGGCAGATAGGGGGCCTCTTCGTCTTCCTCCGCCTCCTCCTCTTATTCTCCCCCTCTCTTTTTTTCCTCACTCGGATTAGTTCTGTAACCCTCTTCCTCCCCTCCTGACCCTCTTTCAGACCCTCGCTTATTTCTTTCTGTGTGTTGTGCTCTGACACAGAGTCTGTTGCTTCTCGGTCGGTGTGGGTTTTTTTTGGGGTGGTGTGTTATTTTCTCCGTGTGAGTGTGTGTGTTGTTGTTGTTAGGGACCAGCAGATGACTTCCCCTCTCAGCAGGGAGTGTGTGTTTGCTCTCTGCTAGGAATGCAGGCCCGTGAAAGTGTCTGAATAGCTGGAATGTGTGTATTTGTGTATATCGGTGTGTGTGTGAGTGTCCCAGTCCATGAATGTGAAAGTGAATACTTGTGTAGAATCTATGTTAAGTTGCTTTGAACCTTATTGAAATCTGCGGACCATCTGATGACAACATTGCAGCGCTTGTTTTCACGGCTTTTAGGGGACAACGCAATCTGTCAGCACACTGTCTCAGTTGTCAAATAAATTATGCGATTAATTCCTTTATTAGATATGCACCACAAAGCGCCTCCTCTTGTGGTGAAAAACTTTGCATGATGGGCATTTAATCTGGATCTCTGGCTCACTTGACTCAAACTCCGCTGACACCTCGACTCAACAATATATGAAGCAATTGCGGGCATTAAAGTTTGGATTTCCCAAGCGAAAGCATCTCTGTGGCTGCCAGGGTGCAACATTGTGCTGTCCAACAACTTTAATTCCTTTTCTCCTCTCTCCTACAGGTGCTGGAGGACACTACAGGGGTCCGGCGAGTGGTGGTGACCCCCCAGTCTCCCGAGTGCTACCCTCCTTCCTACTCTCCGGCTCTCTCCCCAACACACCATCTGCCTCCATACCTCGCTCACCCCCACTTCATCCCCAACTCTCACTCTTTCTACCCCCCTGTCAGCCCTGGGGAGCTGCCCCCCCACCAGTACTACCAGCACCACCTCCCCCCCATGTACGGCGATCCAGGTACTGGAAGGACTCAAGGGCATCAGCTGGATAACCAGCCGATTTTATGTGGAAATAAAAAATCCATTATGAATAAATTTAAAGGTCTGACATTCTCTTATCGTCTCCCCCTGCAGAAATAATCCCAGTTTATGGGATGTCGAACTACATCTCAGGCAGAGAGGAGACGTACAGTAAGCCACAGCCCAAAAAGATTAAGGAACAGAGACAACTAGAGCGACAGAATCGACTCAATTCCCCTCCCTCCACTCTCTATAAGGGAAGTCTGGGGCCAGCACACAACGGATACAGGTGATCACAGAGCTTCTGGGGCTGCTTGATGGTCTGCGTACAAAGATTATTTGCATTTTCTGCTGAATTCATTAGGGTTTTCAATTGTTGTCCACTTGATTATGCCATAATGTGTAGGGAATGAACATCATCCAAATGTACATACAAACCTTTAAGTCAAAATGAGAACATATGAGCTACCTATGCCACAGGAAAAGAAGTAAAAATCCTAGGGTTCATATGTAAAAGTGTGCAATGTTTTTTAGAAACACATTGGGGGGAAAAAAGCATGATTTTATACAAATTGAAGTTTTTTTGATTATTATAATATACTACTGTCATCTAACATCCTGATACAATACGACACGACACACTTTATTGTCCGAAAGGGAGATTTTTTTGGACATTAGTGCAAATTGCATCTCTGTATAGCTACACACAACAAGATTATGAGGCAAACAATACCCCACTGGTCGCAGAATAAAGCCATATATGTATAAAATCATGTATGATGCTTTCCTTTCTCAAATATACATAGAGTCTGGTGTAGTCCAAACACATCAGGAGTTCTGGTTGAGGTTTTTTCTGCACAGTGATGAAAGTGGGGATAAAATAGACAGTTTAAAAAGGTTGCTCTTCTATTTGCACGCTCTGCAACATCTACCTGAAGGTTTGTAGTGAAAATAAAATGTGTGAGGGGTCCTTCGGGATCTCGTGCACATGTCTGACAACAATATTTTCATCGACGGTGTCAAGGGATGTGTTTTTTCATTGCGGTTTTAACCAAGCTGTTTATTTCCGACTGTGACTGGACTGTGAGGGATACTGGATATACTGGACTTAATTATTTACATGTAATTTTTTTAAATAAATGCCTGTAGTAACTATTTCCTTCTGGGACACAGCAGTTTAATCACAGAACACCAGCTATGTACATGGATTTTACCCATTTTCCGAACAGCTCATGTAGTTGGAGTAAGTCTTGGGCACAAATGATGATGAACCAGATTTTTCGGCAGTGTTAACATCTTAAATTCTGTTGTGATTTTTTTTTGTTTGTGGTTCAGCAACAAATCACTCACCCCATCGCTCGGGTCAGTGGGGACGGGGGGCGGAGTCAGCAGTCCAGGGGGCAAGAAGCCGGAGAGACGACTCCGCAGCAGTCCGCGAAACGGTGAATCCGACGCGCACACACAAGGTAGGACCCACAAACATGAAGCACTGGCTAGATTCTGTCAGTGAATAGTAAAAGTTCACAAGGGGCTTTGAAGTTTTTCTTTCCTGCAAGCATATATTGATTTGGTTGGGGGTTTTTTTCTTCCACTTTTATACATCAAAAACGGAGTCGCACCTTGCACAAAAATGCATCCCACTCGAACGAATGCAAGCAAATATATTCCATGTGCAAAACCGCTAAATCAGAGAACCACAATATACACTGTGTTTCTCATCATGGCATTAAAATTGAAGACTCCACTCTAAAAAAGAGGCCCATGGAGACCATCTCGAACATTTCTTAATGCTACATGTCTGCTTGTCAGAAAACATCCCATCAGTGCCTTTTTATTTCCCAAAAAATGGATGTGTCACCTTGGAGTGAAACCATCTTGCGTCTCTTTGTGAAACTCATATTCTGTCTTTTTGTGCCTCTACACGACTGGCTTTGTCCTCTCTAACCTCAGCGCCCCTCTGCATTCAAGCAGGCCGGATAAAACACACCTTTCGTTCTTCTCTTTCTCGCACACTTTTTTTTTTTTGTCACACAGAGAGTCACCTGAAAAAAAAAAAAAAAGATTGGATGAATGCAGCCTCACTGAAGTGAAGGGATCGGGGGAGTGGGGGATGAAGAGATTGAGGTGGGGAAGCGGGTAAGAGGGGTTGTCTGGGTAACCGCATAGCTGAACCCGTCCCCGAGTGCTATCGTTTTACCCTCGCCACAATACCGGCCTTGTTGGCTGAAGGCTGAGCCGCGAGGAGGGGAGGGGGTTTGGGTGAGAGAGATGGGGGAGGGGGTGGAGATGCATACCTGTAGAGTCCTGCATGAGATGAAGGAAACCTTTGAGCTCTGAGATTTAGATGCCGCAGCTCCAGCCTTATCACCCAGACACACAGAGGGAACGCCACATGTGCAAAGACGCGCACACACACACACACACACATGCTCACTTGTGGCACCGTTCGTCTTTAATGACACGTCTTTTGACACTCAGATGTACCTGTGAGTTATTAAAAAGAGCAGAATATCTCGTTTATGCACATGCACGCACACAGCACACAGGGATGCCTGTGGAGGTGATGACAGAAATGCATAAAGAGGCACGTAAATTCATCGGCTCCGTAATTGTGGTTGTCAGGCTATTCTTTAAATTTTGCCAGCCCTTCGTTCTTCGTAGAACTTTGGCTTAGTCCCTCACAGCGAGGTGTCAGATCACAGGAATATTCCATCTGGCTGAGGTGGGGATATATGTATGCGTTTCCCTTTGTTCATGACTTCACAGTGATCTGAATCCACAATACAAATGCGCAGAAAAGAAGGGGGCCGTGTGATAAAGCTGAGAAATTTAACATCAGAAAATATTCAGATTTTCACATTTCAGTCAATATCAATAATTACTGATCCTTTTAAATGAAAAACTAAGAGGGAAAAAAGTCCATTTCTAACACCTAACGTTTACTTTAACTATTTATTCTATTTATCAATGAAAAAGACACTCACAAATAAACACACAGGGCTCCATTATGGAAGGATGGGGTTGGCTGTCTATAGGGAGTTAATGTGCTGATAGTTAATTCATGCAATCAAGCTTTTCATTTTCATTATGTGCTTTTATGATAGTTTACATGTAGTGCATTTAAGTGAAACTACTGAACATTCTATCCAACTATTTTCTTGTTGCTACTGTTGAAGTTTCAACACCCGGACTTTGGATGAAGTTTATGTTTTTAGGGTAGTTTTGTTGGTTCAACAAAGTTGCCCCCACAATTTGTTTTCTCAGCTACCTGAGATGTTATCCATGCAGATAAGTTTGATTTTATATGCCCAGCATCAAATCTGTCCAGAAGTAATGCCCTGCTTACTCTGGATCACATGCCAAAGTTTCCATATAGACTATTCTCTATAAAATGTAGTGTCTTTCTAAATCTGTTTACATGAGCTGAGATTGTTAGCTGATCAGCTGATTATCAGAATATTCACTAAAAATATATGCAGATTTACAAATAAAAACTGAGAAATTATTTATTTCATTTCATTAATGCGCAAAAATGCAAACTATTCCCTGTTTCAAATGTCGTTAATGTAAATGTTGAATGTTTTTTTGTTTTTATTTTATTTTAATAGTCAGTTGCAGCTATTTCATTTACAGCAAGGCGTGTGAATTATCCGTAGTAACTTGGATATTGCTTTAAAAAAACACAATGCTGCAGACATTTTTTATAAAGTGACTTTTCGGCATTTCTTGGCACCACCTTTATTAATAGGCAGAAATCTAAAATATATATTTTTACACTCAACAAAAATATAAATACAACACTTTTGTTTTTGCTCCCATTTTTTATGAGATAAACTCAAAGATCTAAAACTTTTTCTACATACACAATATCACCATTTCTCTCAAATGTTGTTCACAAATCGGTCTAAATCTGTGATAGTGAGCACTTCTCCTTTGCTGAGATAATCCATCCCACCTCACAGGTGTGCCATATCAAGATGCTGATTAGACACCATGATTAGTGCACAGGTGTGCCTTAGACTGCCCACAATAAAAGGCCACTCTGAAATGTGCAGTTTAGTCACACAGCACAATGCCACAAATTTGAGGGAGCGTGCAATTGGCATGCTGACAGCAGGAATGTCAACCAGAGCTTTTGCTCGTGTATTGAATGTTCATTTCTCTACCATAAGCCGTCTCCAAAGGCGTTTCAGAGAATTTGGCAGTACATCCAACCAGCCTCACAATCGCAGATCACGTGTAACCACACCATCCCAGGACCTCCACATCCAGCATGTTCACCTCCAAGATGGTCTGAGACCAGCCACTCAGACAGCTGCTGAAATAATTGGTTTGCATAACCAAAGAATTTGTGCACAAACTGTCAGAAACCGTCTCAGGGAAGCTCATCTGGATGCTCGTCGTCCTCATCGGGGTCTCCACCTGACTCCAGTTCGTCGTCGTAACCGACTTGAGTGGGTAAATGCTCACATTGGATGGCATCTGGCACGTTGGAGAGGTGTTCTCTTCACGGATGAATCCCGGTTTACACTGTTCAGGGCAGATGGCAGACAGCGTGTGTGGCGTCGTGTGGGTGAGTGGTTTTCTGATGTCAATGCTATGGATGGAGTGGCCCATGGTGGCGGTGGGGTTATGGTATGGGCAGGCATCTGTTATGGACGAAGAACACAGGTGATTTTATTGATAGCATTTTGAATGCACAGAGATACCGTGACGAGATCCTGAGGCCCATTGTTGTGCCGTACATCCAAGAACATCACCTCATGTTGTAGCAGGATAATGCACGCCCCCATGTTGCATGGATCTGTACACAATTCTTGGAAGCTGAAAACGTCCCAGTTCTTGCATGGCCAGCATACTCACTGGACATGTCACCCATTGAGCATGTTTGGGATGCTCTGGATCAGCATATGCGACAGCGTGTACCAGTTCCTGCCAATATCCAGCAACTTTGCACAGCCATTGAAGAGGAGTGGACCCCCAAATAAAACAAAACTGCACCTTTTACTGTGGGCAGTGTAAGGCACACCTGTGCACTAATCATGGTGTCTAATCAGCGTCTTGATATGGCACACCTGTGAGGTGGGATGGATTATCTCAGCAAAGGAGAAGTGCTCACTATCACAGATTTAGACAGATTTGTGAACAATATTTGAGAGAAATGGTGATATTGTGTATGTGGAAAAAGTTTTAGATCTTTGAGTTCATCTCATAAAAAATGGGCGCAAAAACAAAAGCGTTGCTTTAATATTTTTGTTGAGTGTAGATGTATAAACCTGAGTAAATGACACCAAATCTATCTTTTACGCTCGATAGGTGATAAAATAAATTTTGTGAAGCTTAAACTGACACTTTACATACATATTATGAAACATTTGTATTATTTTTTTTAACCGTTGCTCTCACATTCAAACACATACACTCATATACAGCATGCTTACAAGTCAGGACCTCTGCAAATGAAAAACACACACATACAGAGGAGCCTGTGTTTGACTACACTGCAGTAAAGAGGAGACTGCACAGCTTCTTCCAGTACATAAACACACACACCATGCTGACACAGGGCGCACAACAAGGAACCATCTAAGATGAGCGACACAAGAGGAAAAGGAAAGTGAGACTGGCGGCTCAGCTTATGAGTTTGGTAGCTTTATGTGGCGCATACTGTGCAACTCCAGCACCAGCAACACACATGACAGACAGGAGCACGTCAACATGTCGCTGGGTGTCTCTTCTGGTCTCATAGGGTCTCAGTAGAGGGCTGGAGATCAGGCTGAGTCAGCTCGATGTACCACACAACACACACACACCGGCACGTAGACGCACACATGCACAAACACCCCGTGACTGGGCTTCCTGTAAAACAATCAGAGCATGAGGGTCCAGAGGATAGGGGGGCAAACAGAGAGAGAGAGAGGGGAGGAATGTTGGATTTGAAGGGCAGATGAGAGAGATGGAAGGTTTGTGAAGAGAAAAAAGCCATAGCTCCTACATCACAGAGGAGAGAGAGAGATGGAAAGACGGAGAGTTAAAGAGCAGAGTACAAATATTCCGACAAAGTTGCTGCTTGGCCCGGCGCATCGGAGTACGGTCCAACCCAGAATACCACACACACACACACACACATGCACAGACACACACACACACACACAGCCGCCTACACTTTGCCCTTGATGCCCTTGCATTTTGTACGTGTGTGTGTGTGTGGCTGTTGCCCCAGTGCCAGTAAGGCAGCAGGCTGACTTGGCGAGCACAGTGTCCATTCCCCAGTAAAGCCAGCTCTACAGGCCCTTTTCCTCAGAACTGAGCTGCTAGCTGAGCAGAAACAGATGTGGGCTCCGTCCCCTCTGTTCCTCCATCTTGGCTCTGCATCATCACCACCGCAGATCCTGCCTCTCACTCCGAAAAACTGGGATTTCAGCAGAAACAGATGGACCGGCTCCCTCAGCTCCTCCATCTTTGGTTCTACGTCATTGCCAAGTGCTGTGGATTGCAGGAGAAAACAGATGTGCGCAGTGACTGCCGTGTCCACCGCACTGGCTCTGTGAATGGGATGTGAGGAAAATAAGTAGAGCCATAGACATTACACTGGTCCGCTGTGTTACGGCATGAGATGTGTGGAAACACTTGTATCCATTACATTGAGGGAATCTTGAGTCTAATTCAAATGTGCATATAACTAGTTTTTCTCCTCTTCTTCCAGAAATTCATTTAGAGTAGAATTTCTCAAAGTTCATTTGCACTTGCACATCAAAAAAACGGAGAAAACATTTCGTGCATCTTCAGTGTTGACACAGTAAATCGAAACCAAAGGAATTACCACTGAAGATTTCTTAATTCCCAATCACAAGGACAATGTTCCAAGAGGGATATTTTGAAATAAAGAAAACCCGATTGGAATTTAATGTTTTGTCAGTTCTTGGCACATTGGTTGTCTCAGACTTGAAGAAACTTTCAGATCATATTTCTTTGAAATAGTTCATTTTCTTGCATTTTTGTCTGAAATACATGTGTCTTTGGCCTCCTTTTGCAAGACATTTTTAATAGTCATGTTATAAAAGTGCCAACAACAATAATAATCAAAATTGGATTAACCTCAGCATGATTGGATTTATTGTGGAAGCTTTACTGAGCTTGACAGACTGTATGAAGTTACTCAATATTTTATTTCATTTTACCTTAAGATATTTGTTGTCTCACCCTGTTCATGGCATGGCTCAATAACTAAATTGTGGCCACAAGTTGCACTTATTGGATACATGTAAATGCTAAAAAATATAGTGTTATGGTGGCATAAAGAGAAAGGATAACTGAGTCATTAATACCATTTTTAGCTACCTATTTCTAACTTTAACTACCATAAGCTACTACTGATATTGAATTTATTGAACAGAGCATGAGCATTTATTCCTCATGAAATAAACAGTACATTTTGAAGAGGGTAAATCTCACTTCAAAACTTATTGGCAGCGGTCTCAGATCAAATCTCATCTCGTTTGGCCTTACTGAAGTAATGTGCTGCAGCTATGTAGGCGAAGTTTGTTAAAAGTTGCTCAAAATGGCAGCAACATTGAAATAATTTGTCTAATAAAGCAGCTTTAATAGAGGTTTAAAAGTTGAAGCTAATGGTTTCGTTATTAGCAAATCACTTACCGGTGCTTCAGAAGGTAGTTTTAAACATTTAATAAGGACATTTGTTCCCAGGTTTGGAAAATCTCGCTATATTATGAGTCATTAACTTGTTCTAACTGCTTTTCGTCTTCGAGTTTCCAACTAATTTACTTAAAAGGCCAGTAAAGTTGGAGCAATAGTGGTGTAAAAATTAGTTTTAAAAGCTTTCAGCCATGTAAGGTTTTGATGTCATCCTCATTTGCTCTTGTGGCCTTTGACCGAGTCCAGTCATGACTCAGCTCTTACATGAACTATCAAACTCCTCTTCCAGCTCCTCCCGCTGTGACCGTAGTAACGAGCCTGGAAATGTGCGAAGACATTCCCACCCTTCCCCTTTACTGGGCTGTTTTTGTGAATCGCCATGGTGATAATCTCAACCTCCCCCCCCCCCCCCCCCCCCCCCCCCCCCTGCACAGACACACAAACTCCAACCCCTTCACACAAACCCAAATACGGCCATGTTTGTAGGGCAAGATGGCAAGATGGAGGGCAGTGCGGTGGAAGATGGAGAGCAGGAAGGGGAAAGTTGAGAGAAGCAAGATAAGAGATGAGCTAAGAAAAAATTAAAAAGAGGAAGAAATGAATGACAGATTCTTGGGGGACAGAGTCAATAGGAATTTAGATAGGGAACAAGGGATGGCTTTACCAGCAGAGGAATTTCTTTCTTGCTGATATCCCGTAACGGGACTGGTGGGATTAGAAGAGGAGGCTGTTCTCGCCAGTCACAATGAGCACACCAGACGTTTCCCCAACCAACTGAATGAACATTGTGATTCACGCGATAAACTCTGCGCGCTATCAAACTACGGCCACCAGTCGTTTTGTATTAACCAGAACTGGGTTACATAATATCTTAAGTCCTTTCAACTGCTTTAGCAAGATAAGATTCTGGTTGACTTAAACAAATTGAATAGACGCCTACCCAAGCGATTTGTGAACACTTTTGCCAACCTTTGCTTTCTTCACATTGTACCACACTTGGCTGGGCTTTAAATGGTTTTAGGAGGAATGGCACTTCTTTTACAGAGTTTATAGAACTTAAAAAAGTTTTCTGAGTTCTTAGGGATGATGCTGAAAGCGAGAATCGCATCCAGCATGCTCATCAGCAGTTCATTTATGATGGAAAACAACAGTAATGGGAAGACTGGTGTTAAATTAGTAAACTGAAACAACAGTGTAAGATTCTGTTTTCACTTGTTTTTTTTGTTATTATATTAAGGCATCTAAGGTAGCTGCAAAGTTAAACACACAATCTTTTGGTGTAGACATGGCCTTGGTCAATCTGTATCTATGTCTCATTCCATCTGCTTTATCTCTGTTTGCCTCTTTGTTAGCCTTACTCTTCCTCCGTCACTCTCACTCTCTTCAACCTCCTCTGCTGTCTGTCAGACAGTGGATTTGCCTTCCACTGTGTCTGCCAGTCTGCAGTCACTCTCTCGACATTTTTTCATTTATTTTTTTTTTGGCTGAGCAGGGTCGAATGGGGTCAGGGTTCTGAGAAACGCATCCCCCATAATCCACCACCGCCTGGCCTGGTCGCTGTGCTGCCTGCTGCACAGACAGGCTTATATGAACACGCGTACGTACACATGCAAATACTCATTTTTGGAAATTCACAGCGACTTTGTGCATCACTTGGCAGCTGACCCTCTCATCTCTCCTCTCTTTGAGAGCTCGAGTGGACCAGGTGTCGGCTTCTCTATGTTTACGTTTACATGGAACCGCAAAACTTGATTATTCTGAGAAATTGGCTTATTACAAGAAGCTTGAGAATGCATTTGCATGTGTTTATAGTGCAGCTTAATAATTTTAGTTTCATCATAAGTTGGATTCCACTTTGGATATGTGATCTTTATTATTATTATTATTATTGCTTCCCTCAGAGTTGCATTTTCTGCAGTTTTTGACATGCACACGCACACTCTCTAAAACCTTGTTATTCAAATGGGATTTTTCCAATCCCCCACCCTGAATAGGAAAACTACATTTCTCATTCACTTGAAGTCCTTAAATCAAGTTACTGGAGGAAAACAAAACAATAATACCCAAGGTTCATATTTGCATGTCTGTCTCTTCCTCTCTGTTTTGGCATTTGATTTTTGAATTTAATTTTTTTCTCTATCCTGCCCTTATTTGCTCTCTCTCTGAGTCCACTTCTCCATTTCTGTTGGCCAGTCTTTCTGTCCGTTCCTCCCTTTCTAATCCCCTACATAAACGATCAGCACTATGGCCATGAGAACCAAACCTTCACCATGACAACCACAATTTCAGGCATGTCCCAACAACTTCTTCACTATGCCTGGGTGTGTGTGTGTGTGTGTGTGTGTGTGTGTGTGTGTGTGTGTGTGTGTGTGTGTGTGTGTGTGTGTGTGTGTGTGTGTGTGTGTGTGTGTGTGTGTGTGTGTGTGTGTGTGTGTGTGTGTGTGTGTGTGTGTGTGTGTGTGTGTGTGTGTGTGTGTGTGTGTGTGTGTGTGTGTGTGTGTGTGTGTGTGTGTGTGTAGCCCAGCTGTTGAGCAGATGGAATGCTCACTATGCAGCAGATGATAATAGTGTGGAATCCAAGGTCTGTGCCCCTCTCCACCTCCATTTTCCTCTTTCCTCTGTCTCAACTCTCTCCACTCCTTCAACTCTTTGCCTCGCTTTTCCCTACCAGATGAGTGTCCCTCACTTTGCCTTTGTTCTCCCTGATTAGAGGCTTCTAAAGATGGGTATCATATCTCACTTTGTTCCTTTGGAGCGACACACTACACGCACCCTGTGGCCCAGTATGTGTGTGGAGAGGGGGCTGAGTGAACAACCGTTGCCACATTTTTCGCATTTTTTTCTTCAGGCCTTAAAGGTCTTTTTCTGTCCCAGTGCAGACAGACTGTGTCTAAGAACCACAAGCCGTCATGCAGGAGGAATGCAACCTCCTCAATGTCAAAGAGACTACTGACTTATTGAAGCACTTTGTGCAAGTGACATAACTCACTTTTAAGTGTGCGACTTTAGGAAAAAAAAAAGAAAGTTTTAAACATTTCTTGAGGAGGGCTGCAGGTACGAGAATCAGACAGCTGAGAAAGGAATGAAACGGACAGAGACGGGATGAATTTTTGAGAATGAGTGCCTTCTAATAACCCAGTGTGTCTTCCCCTTCTTTGTTCCACTAGGTAATGATGTGAAGAAGTTATGTCAGGTGTTTTGGAGGTTCAAGGGGTGATCAAAAGGTTCAGAGACTGCGCCTATAGAAATAAAAAAATCTGTACCTAATTTAAATTTGGCCACCATCCTCATGAAAGTAGTCCTCTTCTGCAGCGATAGAGTGCTCCGCAAAGCTAGTAAAACTCCCTGGAAGTCCTGTTATGCAAACATGTCAAGCATCGTCTGCAATGAGCGTTGAATCTCCTAAACTGTGTCAAAACAGCAACCCTTCAACTTGAACGTCGTTTTTGGGGAAGAGGAAGAAGTCACAAGGAACCAAATCTGGCAACTAGAGCAGATGGAGAGCGATTGTTTTGTTGTTGTGGCCAAAAAAAACTGTAAGTTCAGTAGAACTCTGCCTTGATAGTCCGACCCTCGGGAGCCAACTCCTGTTGCACAACTATGGTAATGTGGAAGAAAACGACTTGCTCCTGATGCGTTTTGGAAACTGCAGGCTCTTCCACTGTGAAAACTGCTGTTTCTTGTCTGGATGGTACCTGCAGGCCCACTTCTTATGACCAGTGATGATCCTTAACATGAGACTTGGCATATCCCAGCTGCTGACTGACACAGAATGTAATGTTTGCAGTCGAGGAAAAAAATTGCAAGTGGGCACCTACCAATGGTCACAGAAAGTCACATTACGCAGTCCCTTCTGCTGATAGCACTGCAACATATGCTCTCCTGACTAGAGATAGTTACTCCTTGTTTTACATGTGTGACTGTGATGCACTCCACACATGAACGGTATTGGAACTTTTTGATTACCCATCCTAAAAGAACCATTCACTTTCCCTTAAAGCAGTTTTAGTTTTCTCTGTTTGAAAACTTTAGTGGGTGAGATAAACAAGAAGTTGAAATAATCTGGTGACTTCATATAGAGCAAACAAAAAAAGTCAAGCTTGCAAATGTTTTAAGATAACTCTATGAAGTTTTTATTGCGTAGTGTGCATTGCTAACTGTACGCTGAAAATAAAAGTAATGTTTTATGGAAACCGCAGAACATTTTTCACGTAAAGGAGTTGTTATACGTATGGAAAAACACACATAACACCACTGTACGGAGACACAACCCTTTTAGCTATTTTAGCTTAGCATAAAGACTAGAAGCAGGAGAAGCTACTAGCTTTTTCATAATTTGTTAAGTTTACAGGCCAAATATAGGAGACTTTAAGAAGTAAACAATTATGTTGGGCCTTTCATCAGACTGAAGTGACTAAAAAAACTTTATCAGAAACAAAGATCCATCCATCCATCCATCCATCCATCCATCCATCCATCCATCCATCCATCCATCCATCCATCCATCCATCCATCCATCCATCCATCCATCCATCCATCCATCCATCCATCCATCCTCCCTCCCTCCCTCCCTCCCTCCCTCCCTCTTCCGCTTATCTGGGGCCGGGCCTGGAAAGTTTACCTTTAAAAGAAAAAGAAACATTTTTAGCTTACTTCTTCTACTAAAGAATGTGAAGATGCTTTGAACAAATGTTACAGTGATCCCCACCTCAGGCCTGCTGGATTGCAGATGTTTTGAACATTTGTTAACACAAGATTATAAAAAGAAAACTCCTCTGTTGAAATTGATGTTTTTGAAGGAGAATGTTCCTAAACATGTATCATATTTTGTCCTTTAGCTTGAAGTAGTGAATGACTTTAGGTGGCTGAATTCATTAGGCATCTCATTTTATATATAATAAAAAATGCGTTGATTGGATGTTTAAGTTCAAAAGTAAGTCATGCATTTTGTAGTAACCACATAAGTCATGGGGAAATGACAATTTGTCAAGTGGCCATAGAAACAAAGTTGAAATGATTAAAACTGATGATGAACAATAATCTAACAATTTTTTTTCTTTTTTTTTTTTTACATTTTTGGGTGACTCTTGTGTTTCTATGTTGGGGAACATTAAAGACAAACTCTTCAGTGGAAATATACAGTGAGGGAAATACTGCAAGAACCAGCGGCTCATCATCCCACTGCACACGGCAATGAATAAACCCAGGATTCCAGTATATTTCCAGTATAATTCCAGTATACTTTTGTGACTTTTCGTAAAGCCGGCCTAGATTTGTCAGGAGTGAGTCACACTATAGCTACTACCACATTGAGATCAGCGGTACGCATCTGCTCTGCGCGTTCTGATGATGTCACAAAAGTTTGTGTAATCCTCGCCTCACATCCTCTTAAGCCTTCTCCTCCCTCTCTCCTTTCATCCCTCCCTTTCTCCTCCTCTCTGCTGATCCCTGGCTCGCTCTTTGTCTCTCAATTTCCTTGTGTTTTCGTACCTAATCTCTTACCCAGACTCCTCTTGCTTGTCCTCTTTCTCTCTCTCTCTCTCTCTGCACTCTGTCCTTCACCGTCTCTCTTTCTTCCTCTAAATTCCCCTCTCGCCTGGTTTTGGCTGCTGCCGCTGCCTCCCCTCCCCACCTCACCTCTACCTCCCCGTTCTCCCTCATTCCTCCTCTTTTCCTGCTGTCCGTTGCGCTCCCTCGCTCCGTCTGGCTGTCCTCAGTAATCAAACACAGGCGGTCAGACACAGACAGGATGTGAGGTCAGACGAGGAGAGGAAGTAAGGGTGCGTGGGCCGCACGAAAACAGAATAGCTGAGGACATGGGGGACGGTGGGGACATATTAGTGGAGTGGATTAACACTGGGAAGAGGCTCAGTTTCTGCTGCAGCCGTCAGCATCGACTCTTTGTGGTTGATCTCTATATTAAACACTTAAGCAGCTGGACAACCACAGCGAGTCATAACAGTCAGCGGTGAGGTAGAACCGTCGTGTTTTTCGAACTTTAATACCACTTCCCTGAAATATTAAATAGGTCTGTCTGTTATCAGAAGCTAAACTTGTGGGTTTTTTTCCCTCCACCATTCTCGAAACATTCTGTATTATTCCGCCTACAACTGAAAAGGCCTTGACTTATTGTACATGCTGTAGCCACTCAGTTTCTGGTCATTCAAACCTCAGCAGTTTTCCTTCAAGTTCTGCCTCATCCCCAGTGAAGTCATGAGTGACGGGTTGAAATACATACAGCCTGAATAATAAATACAAACATCCGTTTCTGGGCGTTTTTTTGCCCACTGTGGACTCATTTTTCTCTGCAGTGTAATGACCCACACCTCTGTGGAAACAGCACAAACATGACTAGGAGGAGTGGGAAGTCAAACATGCCTTTTTGTGTAGTGCAATAAAGTTAGGATACCATAAATAATAAAATAGAGAAAAACATAAGTTTACAAGGTACGTCTTCAAATTTCAGGCTTTGATTTGGTTGAGCTTTCAGGCGGAATGATGAGGTAGTTGAAGAACTGTCAGAGAATTGATATGGATGATTTTGTTTTATTTTTTACAGTTTCTGGATCTGATAAATGCTTTAATATTGATAGTTTTGTTTAAATATAGCATGCCACTGGAGTTTAAGATTATGTCGGACATATTTACAGATAAGACAGCGATTAGAATATCAGTGCTATTAAATACTTATTCTTCAGTAGAAGAAATCCCTTAAGCAGTAAAACAGAAGTGGATGTTAAGTTTTATGTATTTTTGACAAAAATGAAAATGAAGGGCATTTAAAGCATCTATTCATTGAAATAAACGTAACACATATAGCCTGTCTTATTATTTCAGGATAACTTTTGTTGTGGGTTTTGTTTTTCTTACCTTTTTTTGACGAGACAACACTGAATTGTAAACCTTTTCAACACATTTCATTGCTGTTAACAGATGCAGTTTGCTCACGGAAGATGTTTCAGAATGAGGCTTGCTGATAAACTGAATTATTAAAGTTGAGAATCTATCACTGATTTATTTGTATTCACTCCATTTACTCCAGTGGAGACTAAATAACTAAAAAGACAGGTACAAAGAGAGGATATCTCAATGGATATTCACCTTGATTTTTTTACTGAACGCCATCAGCTAAATTGATGATGTAGAGGAACTCGCCCTCTCCTCTTCTGAGGGCTCTTAATTTCACTAAACAAGTAGCTACAGGACCGCAGCATTAAGCAGGCTGCTCTCTCCTTTTTTTTTTTCTTTACTCAGCTGTGATGAATGGGTGGAATAAGCTGGGTCAGCCTGTTATTTGACAGAGTGGTTCATGTCTAGAGCTATGAGTCCGCTTTTTATTCCATAAAAGAGAAAAAGTCCAGTTTTGTCCAAGTGGATGAAAGAGGACAAGTGTATGTATTAAAAAAAAGGAGGGAAAAAAAAGGGGAGCGCTAATGAGCCAATGTGTCGAGCAGTGATGCAGAATGTGTACTTCACCTGTTGAACTCTTCCAGCACTGCCAGCACACACACAGTAGCTTAACTCCCCCCCTCCTATTGCCCATCACCAATCTCCTGTAACCTGATACTGAGACATACATACACACGCACACACACACACACAGTCTGCCTTTTTTCTTTTTTTTGGCTGTTGCTTTTTCTATTCTAGCACACTCACACACAGGGAGGTCAAATTGAGGTTGTGCTTCCATGACATCACTGTTGCCATGACTCATAGTGCCCCCAGGCACAGTAAGGCCCTCTGCTCCATAGAACCTGTCAGAGGCACCGACAGCACCCATACAGGGTGGCTGTGGCTCAGGTGGTGGAGCAGGTTGTCTACTAATCTCAGGTTTGATCCCCGGTTCCTTCGTCTCCCTGTGCCGTAGTGTCTTTGGGCAAGACGCTGAAGTTGTACCAAAGTTGCCTCTGATGGCAAAGAAGCGGCGTGGTTATGTGTGTGACTGGACGTCATTCATATCTCTAAGAACACCAAGAAGTTCGTGTGCGTCTATGTACTTTATTTTCCAATGAGTTTTGGTTAATTTTGGTGTCCCAATGCCTACGTAAATGTGCATTCACTCGGAAAAATAATAAAACTACTTCAACTTGCATGGAAAACACGTCACATTTTCAAGCAAGAATTAATCTCCGTTATGAGCAAATATTTCCTTTATTGGCCAATATCAATGATGATCAATATCGTGCATGCTTATATATTATATATGAAAGTCTAGCACTGACTGAGGATAGACCAATATGGGTTTTTAGATTGATACCGATTATTGGTAATCAAGAAATGCCGATAACTAATATTTGGACCCAATTTGTATTAGCTGTAATATTTTAGCACCATGTGATAACAAGAAATCTGTCATTCACAACTAGGCTTCTTCATTAGTAAGGGTGACTATAACTGAAAATGTAAAACTGAAATATATAACAGATACGGTTGTGAGATCGACTGAGAAATTGATCTGTTGGTCTTCTGCAGTTTTGCTGCTGTTCTTCTCTGTTTTATCAATCTTTAACAGTTCTATAACTTTTATAGCCACTAAGGTCCATAACTGAAAGCATTATTAATTTTCCAGACTATATTGTGGTTTAATTTGTTGTTGCCTTCAAACTTAGCCATTAGCCATTAGCATTGCCTTAGCCCATGTAAGAGTAGCTAACTTTCTGGTTTTTGGCAATGGTTTTTGTTTCTTTTTCAGTTTTTGCAATCTCTGCGTGAGAGAAATTTCTGAGACCATGAACCATTATATTATAGCAATCATTACTGCATCAGTCATTTGTCATTAGCAATACCAATACCTATACCAATTTCAGAAAGAATGCCAAATATCGGCCTTGAGTCAGAGCGATTTTTGGCCTGCCCCTACTTTTAATCACAATCCTTTGCGTGTGTGTGTATATATATCTGCATTAACGTCCAGCCATATGTGCAGCTGTTTGTGCCTCCTCAGTTGTGTAACACAGTAGTCTGATATCGGTTTTGTATTTCAGACCAGATTCACACGTGTGCGTCCTGTGTGATTTCGAACGGTTAGACTCAGATGGAGAAAGCAGCTCTCCTCTGGTCGGAAAATCCTCAACTTTGGGGATCTCACACACACACACACGGGGGAGAAGGAAAGACTTCCATTACCCACACATGTGCTCACTCATTCACTTATGCTCGCCCTCATAACAACCTCCAGCGTCCACTAAATCACCTTTAGACATGTGACAGTGGGCCAGTCCTGTGCATGTGTTTATACCATATGTGTGTGTGTGTGTGTGTGTGTGTGTGAACCCTTACAATCTCACTCAGAGGGGCTTTCCTGTAATCTCATGACGCAATCAGTCGGTGGAGCAAAAAGAAAAGCCCTGCTCATAACACATTACGATACTTTTATGCTTTTATGTTGCCTTTATGGCTTTATGGGCTGCAGCTGTTTCTCCTATCAACTGTTGTTTTGATTGCTGTTTTTCAGTTAAGCAGTTGATATTTTTCTACAAAATGTCAGGAAGTAATGTCTTTCACTCTCCCCTCGAGCCCAAAGTGACAGCTTCATATATTTGGTGTCCTATTTCTCCAATTTCATAAAGAGGAACAAAAACAATTTGGGTATTATGGCTTAATACAAACCTTAAATGAAAAACTGATTGTCAAAATAGCTCTGAATTAATTTCCTGAACTAATTGTGGGTCTGTAAAACTCTATGGTGCATGATAATAAGCCACAACGCTTTTTCTCTCTACTCTGTGATTAAGTGTGTATAATAATTACATCCCCAGTGTTCGAAGAAGTTTTATTTAATCATATTTGCTGTAATTGACAGCTATATTTAGTTGAATATACTGTCTGAATGTTTTAAAAAAAACCACTCAGTTAAATGGTTCTGGGGCAGATAATTAAATCTGGACTTTCTTTGTTGGCGTGTGCTCTTAGAAGATATAGCAAAACATCACAGCTGCCCTCATTACATACATATGGCTTCGTATTCAGCCTAATGTCACACATAATGAGCTGTGCTGCAGGTCTACAACAGCAGCTGACGTCAGATGTTTCTGTGAATAATTATTCACAGGTGTCGCGACAATTGATTGAAAATGGTACATAATAGTGATGAGGATAATGGTTTCTATGAGCTAATGGCTCCAAAGATAATCAACAGTTTCCATGTACATGAGCAGACTAGTCACTGTGGAATATGAGTCATATTTTATTTAGTTGTTCGTGATCCCCATTTTAGTCGCTCTAGGTCAGGAATTCGTGACTAATGCTTTTTCTGTAGAACGCTGGATAATTTAGTGTGTGTTTTTTTTTTTTTTTGCCATGTTCATCATGACTTGATGAGATGAAATAGGCAGTTGTTCAGGAAAACAAGTGTTGCATCACTCACCAAGAGACAACATGCTTTCTAAAGAATCTAGGTCTGTTTTTGCTCTATTTTTGGGCTATTCTTGTTCTATTTTCACAGATGACTGAATTACAAGTTGGACAGAATATGTTCATGGACAATATTGGAGTTGATTTAGGGAAGCGAAAATGCATTTTTGCTGAGTTTTTCAGCCGTGCAACTTCCTCAATCTAGACGCAAACTTTGGCTGCCCTTGGATAATAATGAACCGTAGATTTCCAGATATCCCAAGAACATGGCCTGTGGGAAATGAAAATCTTCGTCATGTCAATCAACAGCCGCGTTTTCTACACCGCTGCCAAAATTGCTAATGTGCGTCTGTTTTGTAACTTGGGGATGGTGAAATGATCTTTTCCTTCTTTTCAGTTTTAATTAAAAAGTAGTCGGAATCATATTCAGAAATCTAGAAACTGTACAGACAGATTGCAATTATGGCGCGACATTTGGCACAAGTGTCTTCAGAACTTTACCCCACGTGTTACACAAACACAGTTTCTCTTCTTTGCTGGAAATATATTCTCTTATTTATTTATTCCTCCGTCTCTGTCTCCTCAGATCATGATTCAGAGGGGAAGCGTGTTCAAGACATGCTGTCTACAATCGACAAACCACAGGTTGGTATGCGTACCTCTTCCCACAATTGCACACACACTTCTAACCACTATCATCAATCACCTCCTTGTCTGATGCAGTCATAGCTGGCATGAGTATTAATGACTTTTCCACATTTTTATCTTGTCTCTGTTATTCCCAAGAAAGCCAAATTTGCACACTAACTGTAATAACTGCTGAGACTTGTCTCTGCAGTGTATCTCTTCCTCATTTTTTTTTAAAGGTTACAGATTATCTAAGTTGTGCTCGCTGTGGCCACACGAGGGCAGCATCTGCTCACCCATCTCCTTTACTTCCCACTGAGCCTCCATCAGATGGAAAACGCTGTAAACACGCTAACAGCTTTTTTTATTTTCTTTCCTTCCCTTCCCCAAGGGGAATGTGGATGAATGAGCGGGTGCCATGCAGACATGGTTTGGCAGCAAGGAATTGCTCGCTTCCAGTTTGAAGCAGTTTGATCAGCAGGCTGGGCAATTGGACCATTTAACATCTGCGAGGAGTTAAAACAGATAGTGATAGTGGAGTAATGAAAGATGCGGGAAATGTAGTGTAAAAGGAGGTGCGGCTGCTGAGAAATGCGTGAAAGACAGCTGAAACTGATTAACGGCGGCAATTTATCTGCTCACATAACCTTGGATGATCTCTAAACTGATTATATCTGAGACCGAGATGAAATACAAAGCGGAAGGAAAGCAGGTGTAGAGCAATTCAGAGGTTTCCTTGTGTCATTGATTGCTGTTTTGTCTCATAAACTGCAGATGTGATGCACCGTGGCTGTCTATTACCGTAATGCATTTATAAAGAAGGCACTAGTTTGAATCAAGTGCGTGTAAAGAGGACAGACGGACAGCAAATGTGCTCCTCGATGGATTTCAGCTGTGCGATGGAAGGTGTTGCACAGGAAGAGCTTTTATGAAAAAAACATTAAAAAATGTTCACAGTATTGTATGCTCTTATAGCAATAAATTTCATCTGTTTCAGCTCAGTTGAAATATGGGAGTAGATGGGGGAGTGAGAGAGAGATAAACAAAGAAAAGGAATAATTTGCCTCAACACATTTTGCCTCAAATGACCTGCGTGCACGGAAAAGCACAAACTACATTTACATGCACGTGAAGTTTATCGGCCGTATTCACAGTTGCGCCACTCCATTGCTTGTTAATCATTAATATTCAGAATTTTATACGGCAGAGGATATGACTGATTGATTTCTAAAGACACCTTCGCCAAATTACATTATGTTTCATCAAAAGCAATTTCCCAAACTGATCACTTTGTATAAATCTCACAAACAGCTGTGGTGGGCATTCCACTTATGTAGGAGGGTATGAAGTAAATAAACTGTGGGTCGAATAAGAAACAAACATTTGTCACCATGAATACTGGGAAAAGTTTTGCTCATTCAGCTCACGAGAAAACCGTGCAGAGAGTTTGTGCCGTTTACTTAGAAATGTCTACATTCCCAAAACACAGAGGTATTGTGTAAAAAAGACTTGTCAAATATACAAATGTAACTGTTCTCTTTTTGTAGCTAGAGGTTGTTATGCACAGCTAGGCAACTATTAGGGAATTAGCAAGAATAAGCATGGTGGCATGTAAATGCAGGCAAACTGAACGCGTAAGAGGGTTCAGATCTGGTTTCTTTATGCTTACATGCAAGCTATGTCTGTGCTTTATATCCTCCCATGCAATTAGAATAACGGCTTACTTCAACTTTTAACTTTTCTCTGGTATTGCATACCTTTCCTTTTATTGCCTTTCGCTTTGCACTACATCTGCCCTGAATGCATACTTCTGCATGCAGTATGTATACAATCGGTACATACTATTTCATCGTTATACTTTCCTTGCAGTCTGCTGTACGTAATGAGCTGTCATCTGTCTGCGTGCTCTCGACAGCCCCAGCTTGTTTATACTCGCATGAGGCACTGTGATATATGTGACGTTTTGTTCTGCTATGCAAAGGATTGTGGGTCAGAATGGCCAGAATAGCCTAATGGCTTGCACACTGCACATTCTGACAGGATGTAATAAGAAATGTTACATTTGACATATTGGGATACACTAAATCTTTTTGGAGCATAAAATTGTACGTGTATTTGAATGCACCCAGTGTTCTTGCACATTAATTGTAGATGCGTAAATCATTATTATGTGCAAGTAATGACATTTTATTAACTTCCTGTGTTCATATAAGCAAAAAGATTAATAGGATTAGAGTGGAAAAGTGGACTTAAAGGTAATACATTTAATCAGACGCACAGGTGTTCTCATCCAGTTTATGATGTCGTAAAAGCGGATAACTGCAATCAGGATTCTTGACAAATGACGTGACAAATGATGTTTGCTTTCTTTCCTCATAAACCGTTTCGCCTTGGTTGTGGTTTGCGTTGTGGTTAACATCAGGACACATATTCAGTGGATATTGGGTCTAAAAATTATTATTTTATTATTTAGTTTAGCCTTTTTAATATATCTCATAGTTTTTTTACCTTATATTTATTCGTAGCATTTTATAATATTGCCTTTATTTCTGCCCTGTGAATGGATGTGAGAAACGTCAGTTCGTTTTAATGTGTATTGCATACATTACTGAATGACAGTAAAGCTGAAGTTGAAGTAAAAAGACAACGGATTGTGTTAAATCCTACCAAACTGGTTAACCCCACCATTTGCAGCAACTAAAACTTACAGTCTATCAACATGTTAGCACTTGTACCCAGACACAGGCTTCTTTTTTGGATTTGTTCATTTAAATTTTCCTTGTTACTGGTGTTAATGTGTCTTGAGTTTGAAAGAACAGCTAAATCTGAAGTTATGGTTTCACTAACACATTGTTTTTCACTAATGCACATGTACATACATAAAGAGTAAAAAAAAAAAACAGCACTCATGCACATTCAAAACTAATGCAAAAGCACATTTGATTGAACAATTTTATCTATTCAGAGAGGTAAATAACAAAATTAAATGCAGGAGTATATGGTGAAATAGAATAGAAAGGAACATTTAGGAATAGAAAAACAGGTTTGAATGAATCGTCCTGTACAGGTCACACTACACATGTGGGTAAAAACTGGAAATTGTGAATTGTTCTCGCTTTAATTGTGTGCATAACTCGTAGTATTTGTGCTTCTTTGCGTCTTCCAGGTGTCTAATGTTCAGGCAAGAGCTGCACGGCTATCCTGGGCCCCCCCAGCAGGGCTGGTGAACAGGCATAGTAACGGAATGCCTGTGTCCTGCTCCTTTGAGGTCTCCCTCTCGGATAAGGGGCGAGACGGAAAGTATCGTGTTGTATACAGGTTAGACATGTCCTCCAGGATGATGGGATACAGCATAAGCCCATTCAAAGTGCACTAGTGTGACGTTTGTGTTTTTCCTGTGTGTGTTTCAGCGGGGAAGAATTGGAGTACCATCTGAAAGACCTAAGGCCAGCGACAGACTACCACGTACGGTAGGGAAGCTTTTGTAATTTAAATTCAGGCTTCACTTGTTGCAGGAACAGGAATCCTCTGAATGTTGCTTAAAAACACTTTAAACATGCGTGGTGTCTTCTTTTTTCTTTTGTCAGGGTGTCAGCAATGTACAACTCGGTTCGAGGCTCGTGTTCGGAGGCCGGTTCATTCACCACACACTGCGGCGTCCCTGACGTCCCGTTAACCCCAAAGCTCTCCAACCGCACAAAGAGCACCCTCACCCTACAGTGGAAGGTACAGACACAGACATCTTCATGTCCAAATACTCCTGATGAATAATCAATGTTTTTGTTGTTTTCGGAGCTTTACATCAAACATGATGTGTTTGGAAACTGTTAAAAAAAAAAAAAAAAAAGCTGATCATTATTTCTGTTTTACAAGTTTCTGACTCTGATAAAAGCTGTCATTTTGGCATTTTTAAAAAGAAAACATGCCTTTTGAACCGTGTTTCTGAGGGTTAAATTAAATTGTACTAGTTTATCAGGAGCGAGAAAATCAACGGTTCGCGTCCTGGCGTCTTTCTGTGTGGAGTTTGCACATTCCCCCTGTGCATGTGTGGATTTTCTCTGTATACTCTAGCTTCCTTTCACAGTCCAAAAACATACCGAGGTTAACTGGTGATTCTAAATTGTCCGTAGGTGTGAATGTAATGTGCTTCTTTGTCTCCCTAAGTCAGCTGGGATAGGCTCCAGCCCCCTTGCAAACCTAATGAGGATTAAGCGTTGCATAGATAATGGATGGATAGTTTATCAGGAAGATACTCCAACTATTTTCACTGCAATAAATGTCACAGTGTTTTAATGATATGGTGTTATAATCAGATTTGAAGCTGTATAAGTCTATCTAATCTGTCAAAAGACTGACAAATTGTTAAACTTAGATCCTATGTCTTTTCCAATGAGTCCACATCTACCAAATATTAGCAGGAAAAATAAAACTTTTCTTGCTTCACCTGGTTTACCTCCTGGTTTGACTTTACCAGCCCTGCAGCACCTCGTAGACATTCTTGCATTGTTGCACAGTACCTTCCGGGTGCGTCCCTGTATCCTCCCTGACCTTCTCTTTTTAGTGAGTAATTCTGATCCATTCGCACTGTCACTGGTAAAGAGTGACATCAATCACCCAGACAAGATATGAGGCCAATCATAGAAACACAGCAGGCAGTTTGTCCATCTTATTGCCACAGTCTTTTATCCTGGGCTAATCTCTCAATCTCTCTCTTGTCTCTTGTCTGTCTCATGCGGTCCATTTCCTCCATCATCCTCAGCCCCCAGGCGACAACGGATCCAAAATCACAAACTACCTTCTCGAGTGGGATGAGGTAAGTCTGTCTGTCTTTCGCTGTCATCCGTCATACTTTGCTCTCACCTCAAAAAAGCACTTGCAGATGTCGCCACAAGGATGTGAACACTCACTTCCTTGAGACAAGGCGTAATAAGATTGTGAATTATGCATTTCAGATCAATAGCTGCTTCCAGTCATACTTTGTCACTTTGTCAGACTATTCTTTCTCCATTCTTAAAATTATATCGCAATTAAGCTAATCAATCGTGTTCTTGTCTTTCTTTCTTTTTCCTTTTTCCGCCCTCTTCTTTCCTCTGCAGGGAAAGAAGAACAGTGTTTTCAGAAAATGTTACTTTGGGAGCCAGAGACACTGTAAGCTGACACGACTGTTCCCCGCCTGTGGCTACACGTTCAGAGTGGCTGCCCACAACGACATCGGCACAAGGTAGCGTTTCTGAATACACAAACACATATGGAATATATTCACACTGTGAGAAATGCATTTGTGCGCACATCCTCGTAAATCCAGCAGCACGGAAGGCAGGTGTCAGGGCTTTTTTTTTTTTCCACCACCCATGATGGCAGACGGAGACACAAACATGCACCAACCAACCTGGAGCGATTATTCTGCATGTGACATGAGCCCTTTTCCCCTCTTTCCCATTTTCCCTCCATTTCTCCTCTCTCCTCTTTGTCATTATGGCGGGGAGCATCTCGCCTGCAGTCGTTAGGGTGACAAGGGGAAGGGAGGAGGTGATTCAGGGGAGCGAGAGCGAGGGGGATATTAGCTGTGTGGATGAACTCAAAGCGGCCTGAACACATCCTTCAGCTCGCTTCACATTTGAAGTCATGGCCACACAAGCATAGTCAGCACACACACACACGAGCCCTCCGTCTTTTTCGCCAGCAATCACCTGCAACCCCACATGCATCCCTTCACTCCCGTCAAATGAGCACTTTCAGCTGTCTCTTTTGTTAAAAAATGGTCTCTGCCGCGTTTGTGATTCACGACACACACACACACACAGCATCTCCTGCCTCCTGCACAAGTCAGTCATTCGCTTCAGCATTTTAAATGAAAACATGAAATGTGAGTGAAATGGGAATGTGTTTTTTTTGTGCAGTGGCTTCAGTACAGAGGTGGTGTTTTACACCATGGGCACTCTGCCCGCTCTGCCTCTGGCACCGCGGCTGGTCAGGGCAGGGGTGTCCTGGGTGACCCTGGAGTGGGGGCGTCCCGAGGGCAGCCCCAGCGAGGAGCAACTCAAATACACACTCGAGATCCAGGAGGACAACAGCGTGAGTGCCGCACGCTCACATTTAAAGCACTTATTTTCCTCACAGACCTCACAGAATTGAAAGTGGAAGGTACCACACCTTATCTAGCCTTTTTTTTTATTAGATTGTGTCCACTTCATGTGTCTATATTCATGTGTCTATATCTGGGCTCTGTCATTTTACTGCAGCTGTCAGTCAATTGAATCCCCCAGGTAGTAATAATAAAAGAGAAAATGGAAAATTCTCAGTCAGAAAGCAATACATTTTGAAAAGCATTATGAGCAAATATTGAAAAGTACATCAATAATCCACTGAAAAGAGACTGGGTAAATGCATTACAGATATTACAGCTATAGATCTCATAATACAGAAGCATAAATAGAAACATACCTGCACGTATGCTTCAGCGTATATTGCACAGTCTTTTTCTTTCCTTCGCAAACGTTATATCTATATGTAAATGTAAAGTCGTCAAAAAGAAAAGGCAGCATCTATTGCATCCATATACTCCGAAATGTAATTTAATGTAAATTCACGCTGTAAGAAATAACCCTGACACACACGTTGACACTCAGGCCACTGACAGTTTTATCTCCCACAGGGAACAGACTTTCATCCAAAGTACACTGGAGAAAACTTGACCTGTACTGTACAAGGCCTGAAGAGGAGCACACAGTATAAATTCAGGGTAAGTGACGGTGTGACGTGGATGTAAAAGTTTGTATTTGTGCACATCAGCGATGTATTTGTGTAATCAGAAAGTTGGTGGAGATAGAAAATGATTTAATGCTAACTTTTTTAAAACTTTTTTTATAATTATTCTTTAATGGAATAGTTTGACTTTTTTTAAATAGCTGGATGATAAGGTTGATGCTGTATTCCATGTTTCATACTTGTGTTGTTGTATAGATAAAACAAGCAAGATAGAACACTTTAAAGCCGGAGTAGGCAGGTTTGATTGGTGCCATTTGGCAAAAACGTCAACTAACCTCTCAGCGTATTGTAGTTTCGGCAGCCTTACATTAAACTGTACTTTCTGTGAATCCTCTTGGCTCTGTTGTTAGGTTTTAAAAAATGTAGCCTGCGATAGGAGGCTTTGGCCAATCACAGGACTTTTTTTTTTTTTTTTTAACCAGATCAGGAGAGGTAGTATTGTGGTGATATAATGAGTTAGCTTTTTCCAGATGAAACACCAAAATGTTGCACTACTAAATGTGTTTTTGCAAGTTAGACAGTGTGCAGGAGTCTGTTTGGCACTCTTGGACACGCTCATCTGTCGCCGATGCACCTGCCTCAAGAGTTTCTTTGTCTTAAATTGCAGCACAGCACAGAGGCCAAAACAGAGGATTTTCACGCAGGAAAGCAGAGTTTGAATCCTGTGTAAAGCCACAAATGACTGGCAACATTTTGCATGTTTCAAATGCATGCGTATTCTCATGCTTGTCTGGTTGGAGGGGCTTAGCACAGAAAGGAGAAATGGAAAAGCTGCAGTAGGAGGGCTCTGTTTTCAAATTATGACAAGTTTTGTTTTGTTCTTTCTGGGATTTTTTTTTTCCTTTTTTATTTTATTTTGCTTTTTCCAGATATCTGCCTGTTTCAGCTATAATTAATATACAGACAAAGAATTAAGCAAAAACAAAATACAGAAAAATTGCTCAAATCTGCACAGTGTGGGATTGAAAGTAGACTAAAGCTAAACTTTGAAAGCATTACTTCTATTGTGAAAACAGAGCTTGTTTAGTTTCAGATATGAAGTGCATCTTGTAACGCTTAAGTCATCCTGTGTGTTGAGTCTGCACTCTTTTCCTCGGGCTTCTTACTTGATCAATCTAAAATCCATTTTGGTTAAGAAAAAAAATGTTTCCAAGGATACAAACCCATCCAAGTGCCTTTCAGTGATAAATCACCATCCATGAGTCAAGGAAGAAATACGGCATTTTGACACCAGAGAATTGGCTGCAGTTTAATCAGTACTGGATCAAGGTGATTCATGAGCCATTTATCACTGTCCCGCTCTGCTAAAACCATGATCATAACTGTTCTTAATGTGAGGACAGTGCGAGACAAAATGTACCCACAGCAGCAGATCTCTGTAAATGTGTTTGCATTGGTATTATGGTGCAATCATGTCAAGCAAGACCTTACACACACAACACTGTCAGATGGAGCTTCAGATGCTCGAAGACACAAACACACACGATCGCACACGGTCTGTATTCTTTTTTGTTGTTCATGCCGAGTGAACATCTGAGAGCAAAGCAAATTGATTGTCCATTGGCTGGGGTAATGGAGGGAGTAAACTGCTGAGAAATGATGACAGAGAAGCCAGGAGAAACCACAGATGAAGCAGCTGAGAGTACTAGCTCCTATTAATCAGGACAATTACTGCACTTTTCTGATAGATTCCTCGGTGTGTTCTCTTCTCGCCTTATTTCTTCCAAGTCCCCTGCTGCTGCTTCTTACCATCCTTCCTTTGTGACATCCTTTCCCCACCTTCTCCCCCCTCCCTGACCTTGGTTACTTTTGTCGCGTGGTGTGCCTGTCTTTAACCCTCCATCCTGTGTGTTTGCCTCCCTGCAGCTCATAGCATCAAACATGGAGGGAAAGAGCAGTCCCAGTGAAGTGTTGGTGTGCACCACCAATCCAGACAAACCAGGCCCTCCATCGACCCCCTGTGTTACCGGAGCGACACCCTACGGATTTACTGTCACATGGGGTAAAGAGACACAATATTTAAATTCGCACGTGCTTACATCTTCTATGATTAAAATATGCAAATAATATCCAAAAAGATCAATGCTTTTTGTTTATTCTGAGAATTTTAAGAAATACACTTATATGGTTACATGGTGAAACCAACAAGACAGCAAACGTGACACACATCTCAGTCACTATTTAGCTTTAGACACATTCCAGTTTTGACGATGAAAATACAGAAATTGTAAAAACAGGAAGAATTGTCGGACTTTGAAGTGTTCAAGTGGTGTCCAGCTGTGGTGACCAGTTCTTGAACTCAACATTTTGCTAAATCTAAGCTTAAAAATTGTGATGTTTCATTAAAACCGCTTCATTTTTTAAGAATTTTCCTAAAATAATTCGCATGCATGAGCCAGATTCTGTAAAAAAAAAAAAAAAAAAAGACTACCAACTACTAAAAGCTCTGACTGCAACCAATAGCAAAACTGACAAAATTTCAGGGGATATTTGGCTGAACTGCAGGTAGTGTTTGCACAAAACAAATAGGAGACAAGTATGGTAGTAAATAAAAAATACATTTATTTTATTTATTTATTTCATTCATTAAAAACGATACAACACAGCATCTGTTCAATGAATGAAAAGGAGCAGAGAGAAGCTAAGCTAAGCTACATTAATATGTATATATATATATATATATATATATATATATATATATATATACCATTTTGTATAATTTTTTCTAGTATTAGTATCACCTGCAACTGGAAAAATGCTGCACGTGTTCATTTTTGTTTCTTTGTATTAAACTAACCTAACAGTTCAGTTTAATTATGTTTTACGGCATTATACCTTTGTGATGCTGCATGCTTTTTGAGTTTTCTCCACTTCTATCCGTGGTTGTGTCGTTTCCATAGAGGTGCAAAACTTTATATTGCAGTAAAAAACAAAACACAAGCCCACAGTGACTTAAAATGTGACAGGAGTAAATAAAATGCCCAGATACTTCTTGAGGTTCGGAGATTTAAAACGGTCATTTTCTAATTGTAGATACTGATATAATATGTATAAACTGAGGCACAGCCAAGAGCATTCTTTTCAGGAGTGTTCATCGACACATTCTCCACATAAATCAAGTGCATTATTTCACCGTTATGCCTGAAAGATTTCTGTAATATTGTATCCATACAAATGAAAACAGTTTCCTATTACATCTTCATTGCTGCTCGAACATTTAGAGCAAAGCAATTTGATAATGATGATTTTTATGCAAAAAACGATTTGCTACAGCTGGTTTATGAGTCATTGTGAAATGTTTTCCATGTTTATGAGGATGCTACATTGACTTACTAATGCGTGATGTACGCATTATTTATAGATATTGTGCTGATAGACTGGGTACTTTACGTCACTGAAATCACACCATTACCATTAATACCCATGTTTCAGATATTCTCACACGTAGCCTCCTGAGAATGTTTTTTGTGCCATATCATCCCTAATTAAAACCAGCTGATCAATTTCCTCTAACAGATCCTCCCCAGGATAATGGAGGCTCGGAGGCGCTTACATACCTGCTGGAGATCTCGGAGGGCTGCTCTGAAGGTACCAGTGTGTTTCAGTCCATCCATCCAAGCAACGGCACATTCAGCTCATTCAAACGGCTTGTTCTAAATCCATCACCTTATAACATGAAGCCCGAAACGTCCCATCCGTCCTCTCAGGCCTGTGCTCGTTCCTTTTATGTATCTATTTTACTCATTTACTCTCCTCAGAGGGAAAGCGGCCATAATTCACTCTTTGTTAGCATCAATTTAGCACATCGCCGTTTGAGTTTCCCCCGGTTTGCGCTGCAGGAAACCAAATGTTCTCTTGTTTCTTTCCACCCATATAGCAGGTAATGAAAAGAGGCGTCATTTTATTAATTCCGTATTCCTTTAATCTCACAAAAGAAAGAGAAATTGGTTGTATATTGGGACGAGTGTAGAATATTAAAGAACAGAAGAATATAATATCAAAGCCTGTGTTAAATTCAAATCATTTGTCATCATATTTAGTCCTTTCAGTCCATGTGACAGGATGTGATATGATTCATTTCAACTGCTTCAGTCTCCATGTATTAGTTAATACTAAGAGAGAGCAGTGTTATATTTAAGGATTGGCTGAAATGTTAATTCTGAAGCATCAGAGCTAATTTACACACATTTTGTGCCCATTTGATACATCACCAATTTTATTTTATTTTTTTCACTTTTTCGATGTCCTTTATATCTTCTGTGCCACCGGGTATGGCTAACTATTAGCATGACCCTTTCCCAACTCGCTGTGTTTACCCAGATTTGTCATATTATCATGTGTTTTTGGGGTGACACTCAACATTTCGTACAACAGTCACTGCACACTGTCTGTTTTCTTTATTTCTGTGCCACATTTGTTAGTTTTTGCATCGACTTCACGTCATGTTCCAGCCGGTGCATGCAGATAACCCATACGTATGCACGACGCCATCACCTTTCTGGCGTAAACAGAGTCCATACTTCCATGACATCAGCGGCATATTGTATTTCACAAGCCTACACGATGAGTCAGCAACAAAACAGCAGCACCAAGTGTTGTGCGGGCATTAATTAGGTCTTTGTGGTTCTATTTCTGGAACAGTGATTACATGAAAAGCAGAAAAACATACAGAACAGC